>NW_027361688.1:19057500-19657500 GCF_039654945.1 Dendrobates tinctorius
TGGCTGATGGGATGATGTGGGATATTAGGGCGAGTAGTCCGGTGGCTCTGGCTGACGGGATGATGTGGGATATTAGGGCGAGTAGTCCGGCATCTGTGATGGGATGATGTGGGATATTAGGGGTAGTAGTCCGGTAGCTCTGGCTGATGGGATGATGTGGGATATTAGGGGTAGTAGTCCGGTGGCTCTGGCTGACGGGATGATGTGGGATATTAGGGGTAGTAGTCCGGTAGCTCTGGCTGACGGGATGATGTGGGATATTAGGGGTAGTAGTCCGGTGGCTCTGGCTGACGGGATGATGTGGGATATTAGGGGTAGTAGTCCGGCATCTGTGATGGGATGATGTGGGATATTAGGGGTAGTAGTCCGGTAGCTCTGGCTGACGGGATGATGTGGGATATTAGGGGTAGTAGTCCGGTGGCTCTGGCTGACGGGATGATGTGGGATATTAGGGGTAGTAGTCCGGTAGCTCTGGCTGACGGGATGATGTGGGATATTAGGGGTAGTAGTCCGGTAGCTCTGGCTGACGGGGTGATGTGGGATATTAGGGGTAGTAGTCCGGTAGCTCTGGCTGACGGGATGATGTGGGATATTAGGGGTAGTAGTCCGGTGGCTCTGGCTGACGGGATGATGTGGGATATTAGGGGTAGTAGTCCGGTTGCTCTGGCTGACGGGATGATGTGGGATATTAGGGGTAGTAGTCCGGTGGCTCTGGCTGACGGGATGATGTGGGATATTAGGGGTAGTAGTCCGGTGGCTCTGGCTGACGGGGTGATGTGGGATATTAGGGGTAGTAGTCCGGTAGCTCTGGCTGACGGGATGATGTGGGATATTAGGGGTAGTAGTCCGGTGGCTCTGGCTGACGGGGTGATGTGGGATATTAGGGGTAGTAGTCCGGTAGCACTGGCTGACGAGATGATGTGGAATATTAGGGGTAGTAGTCCGGTGGCTCTGGATGACGGGATGATGTGTGGTATTAGGGGTAGTAGTCCGGTGGCTCTGGCTGACGGGATGACTTAGGATATTAGGGGTAGTAGTCCAGTGGCTCTGGCTGACGGGATGATGTGGGATATTAGGGGTAGGAGTCCGGTGGCTCTGGTTGATGGGATGATGTGGGATATTAGGGGTAGTAGTCCGGTAGCTCTGGCTGACGGGATGATGTGGAATATTAGGGGTAGTAGTCCGGTGGCTCTGGCTGACGGGATGATGTGGGATATTAGGGGAAGTATTCCGGTGGCTCTGGCTGACGGGATGATGTGGGATATTAGGGGTAGTAGTCCAGTGGCTCTGGCTGACGGGATGATGTGGGATATTAGGGGTAGTATTCCGGTGGCTCTGGCTGATGGGATGATGTGGGATATTAGGGGTAGTAGTCCGGTAGCTCTGGCTGACGGGATGATGTGGAATATTAGGGGTAGTATTCCGGTGGCTCTGGCTGACGGGATGATGTGGGATATTAGGGGTAGTAGTCCGGTAGCTCTGGCTGACGGGATGATGTGGAATATTAGGGGTAGTAGTCCGGTAGCTCTGGCTGACGGGATGATGTGGGATATTAGGGGTAGTAGTCCGGTAGCTCTGGCTGACGGGATGATGTGGGATATTAGGGGTAGTAATCCGGTGGCTCTGGCTGATGGGATGATGTGGGATATTAGGGGTAGTAGTCCGGTAGCTCTGGCTGACGGGATGATGTGGGGTATTAGGGGTAGTAATCCGGTGGCTCTGGCTGATGGGATGATGTGGGATATTAGGGGTAGTAGTCCGGTAGCTCTGGCTGACGGGATGATGTGGGGTATTAGGGGTAGTAGTCCGGTGGCTCTGGCTGACGGGATGATGTAGGATATTAGGGGTAGTAGTCCAGTGGCTCTGGCTGACGGGATGATGTGGGATATTAGGGGTAGTAGTCCGGTGGCTCTGGCTGACGGGATGATGTGGGGTATTAGGGGTAGTAGTCCGGTGGCTCTGGCTGATGGGATGATGTGGGATATTAGGGGTAGTAGTCCGGTAGCTCTGGCTGACGGGATGATGTGGGATATTAGGGGTAGTAGTCCGGTGGCTCTGGCTGACGGGATGATGTGGGGTATTAGGGGTAGTAGTCCGGTGGCTCTGGCTGACGGGATGATGTAGGATATTAGGGGTAGTAGTCCAGTGGCTCTGGCTGACGGGATGATGTGGGATATTAGGGGTAGTAGTCCGGTGGCTCTGGTTGATGAGATGATGTGGGATATTAGGGGTAGTATTCCGGTGGCTCTGGCTGACGGGATGATGTGGGATATTAGTGGTAGTAGTCCGGTGGCTCTTGCTGACGGGATGATGTGGGATATTAGGGGTAGTAGTCCGGTAGCTCTGGCTGACGGGATGATGTGGGATATTAGGGGTAGTAGTCCGGTGGCTCTGGCTGACGGGATGATGTGGGATATTAGGGGTAGTAGTCCGGTGGCTCTGGCTGACGGGATGATGTGGGATATTAGGGGTAGTAGTCCGGTGGCTCTGGTTGATGAGATGATGTGGGATATTAGGGGTAGTATTCCGGTGGCTCTGGCTGACGGGATGATGTGGGATATTAGGGGTAGTATTCCGGTGGCTCTTGCTGACGGGATGATGTGGGATATTAGGGGTAGTAGTCCGGTAGCTCTGGCTGACGGGATGATGTGGGATATTAGGGGTAGTAGTCCGGTAGCTCTGGCTGACGGGATGATGTGGGATATTAGGGGTAGTAGTCCGGTAGCTCTGGCTGACGGGATGATGTGGGATATTAGGGGTAGTAGTCCGGTGGCTCTGGCTGACGGGATGATGTGGGATATTAGGGGTAGTAGTCCGGTAGCTCTGGCTGACGGGATGATGTGGGATATTAGGGGTAGTAGTCCGGTAGCTCTGGCTGATGGGATGATGTGGGATATTAGGGGTAGTAGTCCGGTGGCTCTGGCTGACGGGGTGATGTGGGATATTAGGGGTAGTAGTCCGGTAGCTCTGGCTGACGGGATGATGTGGGATATTAGGGGTAGTAGTCCGGTGGCTCTGGCTGACGGGATGATGTGGGATATTAGGGGTAGTAGTCCGGCGGCTCTGGCTGACGGGATGATGTGGGATATTAGGGGTAGTAGTCCGGTGGCTCTGGCTGACGGGGTGATGTGGGATATTAGGGGTAGTAGTCCGGTAGCTCTGGCTGACGGGATGATGTGGAATATTAGGGGTAGTAGTCCGGTGGCTCTGGCTGACGGGATGATGTGGGGTATTAGGGGTAGTAGTCCGGTGGCTCTGGTTGATGGGATGATGTGGATATTAGGGGTAGTATTCCGGTGGCTCTGGCTGACGGGATGATGTGGGATATTAGGGGTAGTATTCCGGTGGCTCTGGCTGACGGGATGATGTGGGATATTAGGGGTAGTAGTCCGGTGGCTCTGGCTGACGGGATGATGTGGGATATTAGGGGTAGTATTCCGGTGGCTCTGGCTGACGGGATGATGTGGGATATTAGGGGGAGGAGTCCGGTAGCTCTGGCTGACGGGATGATGTGGGATATTAGGGGTAGTAGTCCGGTGGCTCTGGCTGACGGGATGATGTGGGATATTAGGGGTAGTAGTCCGGTGGCTCTGGCTGACGGGATGATGTGGGATATTAGGGGTAGTAGTCCGGTGGCTCTGGCTGACGGGATGATGTGGGATATTAGGGGTAGTATTCCGGTGGCTCTGGCTGACGGGATGATGTGGGATATTAGGGGTAGTAGTCCGGTAGCTCTGGCTGACGGGATGATGTGGGATATTAGGGGGAGTAGTCCGGTGGCTCTGGCTGACGGGATGATGTGGGATATTAGGGGTAGTATTCCGGTGGCTCTGGCTGACGGGATGATGTGGGATATTAGGGGTAGTATTCCGGTGGCTCTGGCTGACGGGATGATGTGGCATATTAGGGGTAGTAGTCCCGTGGCTCTGGCTGACGGGATGATGTGGGATATTAGGGGTAGTAGTCCGGTGGCTCTGGCTGACGGGGTGATGTGGGATATTAGGGGTAGTAGTCCGGTAGCTCTGGCTGACGGGATGATGTGGAATATTAGGGGTAGTAGTCCGGTGGCTCTGGCTGACGGGATGATGTGGGGTATTAGGGGTAGTAGTCCGGTGGCTCTGGTTGATGGGATGATGTGGGATATTAGGGGTAGTATTCCGGTGGCTCTGGCTGACGGGATGATGTGGGATATTAGGGGTAGTAGTCCGGTGGCTCTGGCTGACGGGGTGATGTGGGATATTAGGGGTAGTAGTCCGGTAGCTCTGGCTGACGGGATGATGTGGAATATTAGGGGTAGTAGTCCTGTGGCTCTGGCTGACGGGATGATGTGGGGTATTAGGGGTAGTAGTCCGGTGGCTCTGGTTGATGGGATGATGTGGGATATTAGTGGTAGTATTCCGGTGGCTCTGGCTGATGGGATGATGTGGGATATTAGGGGTAGTATTCCGGTGGCTCTGGCTGACGGGATGATGTGGGATATTAGGGGTAGTATTCCGGTGGCTCTGGCTGACGGGATGATGTGGGATATTAGGGGTAGTAGTCCGGTGGCTCTGGCTGACGGGATGATGTGGGATATTAGGGGTAGTAGTCCGGTGGCTCTGGCTGACGGGATGATGTGGGATATTAGGGGTAGTATTCCGGTGGCTCTGGCTGACGGGATGATGTGGGATATTAGGGGGAGTAGTCCGGTAGCTCTGGCTGACGGGATGATGTGGGATATTAGGGGTAGTATTCCGGTGGCTCTGGCTGACGGGATGATGTGGGATATTAGGGGTAGTAGTCCGGTGGCTCTGGCTGACGGGATGATGTGGGATATTAGGGGTAGTATTCCGGTGGCTCTGGCTGACGGGATGATGTGGGATATTAGGGGGAGTAGTCCGGTGGCTCTGGCTGACGGGATGATGTGGGATATTAGGGGTAGTATTCCGGTGGCTCTGGCTGACGGGATGATGTGGGATATTAGGGGTAGTATTCCGGTGGCTCTGGCTGACGGGATGATGTGGGATATTAGGGGTAGTAGTCCGGTGGCTCTGGCTGACGGGATGATGTGGGATATTAGGGGTAGTAGTCCGGTAGCTCTGGCTGACGGGATGATGTGGGATATTAGGGGTAGTAGTCCGGTGGCTCTGGCTGACGGGATGATGTGGGATATTAGGGGTAGTAGTCCGGTAGCTATGGCTGACGGGATGATGTGGGATATTAGGGGTAGTAGTCCGGTGGCTCTGGCTGACGGGGTGATGTGGGATATTAGGGGTAGTAGTCCGGTAGCTCTGGCTGACGGGATGATGTGGAATATTAGGGGTAGAAGTCCGGTGGCTCTGGATGACGGGATGATGTGGGATATTAGGGGTAGTAGTCCGGTGGCTCTGGCTGACGGTATGATGTGGGATATTAGTGGTAGTAGTCCGGTGGCTCTGGCTGACGGGATGATGTGGGATATTAGGGGGAGTAGTCCGGTGGCTCTGGATGACGGGATGATGTGGGATATTAGGGGTAGTATTCCGGTGGCTCTGGCTGACGGGATGATGTGGGATATTAGGGGTAGTATTCCGGTGGCTCTGGCTGACGGGATGATGTGGGATATTAGGGGTAGTAGTCCGGTGGCTCTGGCTGACGGGATGATGTGGGATATTAGGGGTAGTAGTCCGGTAGCTCTGGCTGACGGGATGATGTGGGATATTAGGGGTAGTAGTCCGGTGGCTCTGGCTGACGGGATGATGTGGAATATTAGGGGTAGTAGTCCGGTGGCTCTGGATGACGGGATGATGTGGGATATTAGGGGTAGTAGTCCGGTAGCTCTGGCTGACGGTATGATGTGGGATATTAGTGGTAGTAGTCCGGTGGCTCTGGCTGACGGGATGATGTGGGATATTAGGGGGAGTAGTCCGGTAGCTCTGGCTGACGGGATGATGTGGGATATTAGGGGTAGTAGTCCGGTGGCTCTGGCTGACGGGATGATGTGGGATATTAGGGGTAGTATTCCGGTGGCTCTGGCTGACGGGATGATGTGGGATATTAGTGGTAGTAGTCCGGTAGCTCTGGCTGACGGGATGATGTGGGATATTAGGGGGAGTAGTCCGGTGGCTCTGGCTGACGGGATGATGTGGGATATTAGGGGTAGTATTCCGGTGGCTCTGGCTGACGGGATGATGTGGGATATTAGGGGTAGTATTCCGGTGGCTCTGGCTGACGGGATGATGTGGGATTTTAGGGGTAGTAGTCCGGTGGCTCTGGCTGACGGGATGATGTGGGATATTAGGGGTAGTAGTCCGGTGGCTCTGGCTGACGGGATGATGTGGGATATTAGGGGTAGTAGTCCGGTAGCTCTGGCTGACGGGATGATGTGGGATATTAGGGGTAGTAGTCCGGTGGCTCTGGCTGACGGGGTGATGTGGGATATTAGGGGTAGTAGTCCGGTAGCTCTGGCTGACGGGATGATGTGGAATATTAGGGGTAGTAGTCCGGTGGCTCTGGCTGACGGGATGATGTGGGGTATTAGGGGTAGTAGTCCGGTGGCTCTGGTTGATGGGATGATGTGGGATATTAGGGGTAGTATTCCGGTGGCTCTGGCTGACGGGATGATGTGGGATATTAGGGGTAGTATTCCGGTGGCTCTGTCTGACGGGATGATGTGGGATATTAGGGGTAGTAGTCCGGTGGCTCTGGTTGATGGGATGATGTGGGATATTAGGGGTAGTATTCCGGTGGCTCTGGCTGACGGGATAATGTGGGATATTAGGGGTAGTATTCCGGTGGCTCTGTCTGACGGGATGATGTGGAATATTAGGGGTAGTAGTCCGGTGGCTCTGGCTGACGGGATGATGTGGGATATTAGGGGTAGTATTCCGGTGGCTCTGGCTGACGGGATGATGTGGGATATTAGGGGGAGTAGTCCGGTAGCTCTGGCTGACAGGATGATGTGGGATATTAGGGGTAGTAGTCGGGTGGCTCTGGCTGACGGGATGATGTGGGATATTAGGGGTAGTATTCCGGTGGCTCTGGCTGACGGGATGATGTGGGATATTAGGGGTAGTATTCCGGTGGCTCTGGCTGACGGGATGATGTGGGATATTAGGGGTAGTAGTCCGGTGGCTCTGGCTGACGGGATGATGTGGGATATTAGGGGTAGTAGTCCGGTAGCTCTGGCTGACGGGATGATGTGGGATATTAGGGGTAGTAGTCCGGTGGCTCTGGCTGATGGGATGATGTGGGATATTAGGGGTAGTAGTCTGGTAGCTCTGGCTGACGGGATGATGTGGGATATTAGGGGTAGTAGTCCGGTGGCTCTGGCTGACGGGGTGATGTGGGATATTAGGGGTAGTAGTTCGGTAGCTCTGGCTGACGGGATGATGTGGAATATTAGGGGTAGTAGTCCGGTGGCTCTGGATGACGGGATGATGTGGGGTATTAGGGGTAGTAGTCCGGTGGCTCTGGCTGACGGGATGATTTAGGATATTAGGGGTAGTAGTCCAGTGGCTCTGGCTGAAGGGATGATGTGGGATATTAGGGGTAGTAGTCCGGTGGCTCTGGTTGATGGGATGATGTGGGATATTAGGGGTAGTATTCAGGTGGCTCTGGCTGATGGGATGATGTGGGATATTAGGGGTAGTAGTCCGGTAGCTCTGGCTGATGGGATGATGTGGGATATTAGGGGTAGTATTCCGGTGGCTCTGGCTGACGGGATGATGTGGGATATTAGGGGTAGTAGTCCGGTGGCTCTGGCTGACGGGATGATGTGGGATATTAGGGGTAGTAGTCCGGTAGCTCTGGCTGACGGGATGATGTGGGATATTAGGGGTAGTAGTCCGGTGGCTCTGGCTGACGGGATGATGTGGAATATTAGGGGTAGTAGTCCGGTGGCTCTGGATGACGGGATGATGTGGGATATTAGGGGTAGTAGTCCGGTAGCTCTGGCTGACGGTATGATGTGGGATATTAGTGGTAGTAGTCCGGTGGCTCTGGCTGACGGGATGATGTGGGATATTAGGGGGAGTAGTCCGGTAGCTCTGGCTGACGGGATGATGTGGGATATTAGGGGTAGTAGTCCGGTGGCTCTGGCTGACGGGATGATGTGGGATATTAGGGGTAGTATTCCGGTGGCTCTGGCTGACGGGATGATGTGGGATATTAGTGGTAGTAGTCCGGTAGCTCTGGCTGACGGGATGATGTGGGATATTAGGGGGAGTAGTCCGGTGGCTCTGGCTGACGGGATGATGTGGGATATTAGGGGTAGTATTCCGGTGGCTCTGGCTGACGGGATGATGTGGGATATTAGGGGTAGTATTCCGGTGGCTCTGGCTGACGGGATGATGTGGGATTTTAGGGGTAGTAGTCCGGTGGCTCTGGCTGACGGGATGATGTGGGATATTAGGGGTAGTAGTCCGGTGGCTCTGGCTGACGGGATGATGTGGGATATTAGGGGTAGTAGTCCGGTAGCTCTGGCTGACGGGATGATGTGGGATATTAGGGGTAGTAGTCCGGTGGCTCTGGCTGACGGGGTGATGTGGGATATTAGGGGTAGTAGTCCGGTAGCTCTGGCTGACGGGATGATGTGGAATATTAGGGGTAGTAGTCCGGTGGCTCTGGTTGACGGGATGATGTGGGGTATTAGGGGTAGTAGTCCGGTGGCTCTGGTTGATGGGATGATGTGGGATATTAGGGGTAGTATTCCGGTGGCTCTGGCTGACGGGATGATGTGGGATATTAGGGGTAGTATTCCGGTGGCTCTGTCTGACGGGATGATGTGGGATATTAGGGGTAGTAGTCCGGTGGCTCTGGTTGATGGGATGATGTGGGATATTAGGGGTAGTATTCCGGTGGCTCTGGCTGACGGGATAATGTGGGATATTAGGGGTAGTATTCCGGTGGCTCTGTCTGACGGGATGATGTGGAATATTAGGGGTAGTAGTCCGGTGGCTCTGGCTGACGGGATGATGTGGGATATTAGGGGTAGTATTCCGGTGGCTCTGGCTGACGGGATGATGTGGGATATTAGGGGGAGTAGTCCGGTAGCTCTGGCTGACAGGATGATGTGGGATATTAGGGGTAGTAGTCGGGTGGCTCTGGCTGACGGGATGATGTGGGATATTAGGGGTAGTATTCCGGTGGCTCTGGCTGACGGGATGATGTGGGATATTAGGGGTAGTATTCCGGTGGCTCTGGCTGACGGGATGATGTGGGATATTAGGGGTAGTAGTCCGGTGGCTCTGGCTGACGGGATGATGTGGGATATTAGGGGTAGTAGTCCGGTAGCTCTGGCTGACGGGATGATGTGGGATATTAGGGGTAGTAGTCCGGTGGCTCTGGCTGATGGGATGATGTGGGATATTAGGGGTAGTAGTCTGGTAGCTCTGGCTGACGGGATGATGTGGGATATTAGGGGTAGTAGTCCGGTGGCTCTGGCTGACGGGGTGATGTGGGATATTAGGGATAGTAGTTCGGTAGCTCTGGCTGACGGGATGATGTGGAATATTAGGGGTAGTAGTCCGGTGGCTCTGGATGACGGGATGATGTGGGGTATTAGGGGTAGTAGTCCGGTGGCTCTGGCTGACGGGATGATTTAGGATATTAGGGGTAGTAGTCCAGTGGCTCTGGCTGAAGGGATGATGTGGGATATTAGGGGTAGTAGTCCGGTGGCTCTGGTTGATGGGATGATGTGGGATATTAGGGGTAGTATTCAGGTGGCTCTGGCTGATGGGATGATGTGGGATATTAGGGGTAGTAGTCCGGTAGCTCTGGCTGATGGGATGATGTGGGATATTAGGGGTAGTATTCCGGTGGCTCTGGCTGACGGGATGATGTGGGATATTAGGGGTAGTAGTCCGGGAGCTCTGGCTGACGGGATGATGTGGGATATTAGGGGGAGTAGTCCGGTGGCTCTGGCTGACGGTATGATGTGGGATATTAGGGGTAGTATTCCGGTGGCTCTGGCTGACGGTATGATGTGGGATATTAGGGGTAGTAGTTCGGTGGCTCTGGCTGACGGGATGATGTGGGATATTAGGGGTAGTAGTCCGGTGGCTCTGGCTGACGGGATGATGTGGGATATTAGGGGTAGTAGTCCGGTAGCTCTGGCTGACGGGATGATGTGGGATATTAGGGGTAGTAGTCCGGTGGCTCTGGCTGACGGGATGATGTGAGGTATTAGGGGTAGTAGTCCGGTTGCTCTGGTTGATGGGATGATGTGGGATATTAGGGGTAGTATTCCGGTGGCTCTGGCTGACGGGATGATGTGGGATATTAGGGGTAGTATTCCGGTGGCTCTGGCTGACGGGATGATGTGGGATATTAGGGGTAGTAGTCCGGTGGCTCTGGATGACGGGATGATGTGGGGTATTAGGGGTAGTAGTCCGGTGGCTCTGGCTGACGGGATGATTTAGGATATTAGGGGTAGTAGTCCAGTGGCTCTGGCTGACGGGATGATGTGGGATATTAGGGGTAGTAGTCCGGTGGCTCTGGTTGATGGGATGATGTGGGATATTAGGGGTAGTATTCAGGTGGCTCTGGCTGATGGGATGATGTGGGATATTAGGGGTAGTAGTCCGGTAGCTCTGGCTGACGGGATGATGTGGAATATTAGGGGTAGTAGTCCGGTGGCTCTGGCTGACGGGATGATGTGGGATATTAGGGGTAGTAGTCCGGTGGCTCTGGCTGACGGGATGATGTAGGATATTAGGGGTAGTAGTCCAGTGGCTCTGGCTGACGGGATGATGTGGAATATTAGGGGTAGTAGTCCGGTAGCTCTGGCTGACGGGATGATGTGGGATATTAGGGGTAGTAGTCCGGTGGCTCTGGCTGACGGGATGATGTGGGGTATTAGGGGTAGTAGTCCGGTGGCTCTGGCTGACGGGATGATGTAGGATATTAGGGGTAGTAGTCCAGTGGCTCTGGCTGACGGGATGATGTGGGATATTAGGGGTAGTAGTCCGGTGGCTCTGGCTGATGGGATGATGTGGGATATTAGGGGTAGTATTCAGGTGGCTCTGGCTGATGGGATGATGTGGGATATTAGGGGTAGTAGTCCGGTAGCTCTGGCTGACGGGATGATGTGGAATATTAGGGGTAGTAGTCCGGTGGCTCTGGCTGACGGGATGATGTGGGATATTAGGGGTAGTAGTCCGGTGGCTCTGGCTGACGGGATGATGTAGGATATTAGGGGTAGTAGTCCAGTGGCTCTGGCTGACGGGATGATGTGGAATATTAGGGGTAGTAGTCCGGTAGCTCTGGCTAACGGGATGATGTGGGATATTAGGGGTAGTAGTCCGGTGGCTCTGGCTGACGGGATGATGTGGGGTATTAGGGGTAGTAGTCCGGTGGCTCTGGCTGACGGGATGATGTAGGATATTAGGGGTAGTAGTCCGGTGGCTCTGGCTGACGGGATGATGTGGGATATTAGGGGTAGTAGTCCGGTGGCTCTGGTTGATGGGATGATGTGGGATATTAGGGGTAGTATTCCGGTGGCTCTGGCTGATGGGATGATGTGGGATATTAGGGGTAGTATTCCGGTGGCTCTGGCTGACGGGATGATGTGGGATATTAGGGGTAGTATTCCGGTGGCTCTGGCTGACGGGATGATGTGGGATATTAGGGGTAGTAGTCCGGTGGCTCTGGCTGACGGGATGATGTGGGATATTAGGGGTAGTATTCCGGTGGCTCTGGCTGACGGGATGATGTGGGATATTAGGGGGAGTAGTCCGGTAGCTCTGGCTGACGGGATGATGTGGGATATTAGGGGTAGTAGTCCGGTGGCTCTGGCTGACGGGATGATGTGGGATATTAGGGGTAGTATTCCGGTGGCTCTGGCTGACGGGATGATGTGGGATATTAGGGGGAGTAGTCCGGAAGCTCTGGCTGACGGGATGATGTGGGATATTAGGGGGAGTAGTCCGGTGGCTCTGGCTGACGGGATGATGTGGGATATTAGGGGTAATTGTCCGGTGGCTCTGGCTGACGGGATGATGTGGGATATTAGGGGTAGTAGTCCGGTAGCACTGGCTGACGGGATGATGTGGGATATTAGGGGTAGTATTCCGGTGGCTCTGGCTGACGGGATGATGTGGGATATTAGGGGGAGTAGTCCGGAAGCTCTGGCTGACGGGATGATGTGGGATATTAGGGGTAGTAGTCCGGTGGCTCTGGCTGACGGGATGATGTGGGATATTAGGGGTAGTAGTCCGGTGGCTCTGGCTGACGGGATGATGTGGGATATTAGGGGTAGTAGTCCGGTAGCTCTGGCTGACGGGATGATGTGGGATATTAGGGGTAGTAGTCCGGCATCTGTGACGGGATGATGTGGGATATTAGGGGTAGTAGTCCGGTGGCTCTGGCTGACGGGATGATGTGGGATATTAGGTGTAGTAGTCCGGTGGCTCTGGCTGATGGGATGATGTGGGATATTAGGGGTAGTATTCCGGTGGCTCTGGCTGACGGGATGATGTGGGATATTAGTGGTAGTAGTCCGGTGGCTCTGGCTGATGGAATGATGTGGGATATTAGTGGTAGTAGTCCGGTAGCTCTGGCTGACGGGATGATGTGGGATATTAGGGGTAGTAGTCCGGTGGCTCTGGCTGACGGGATGATGTGGGATATTAGGGGTAGTAGTCCGGTAGCTCTGGCTGACGGGATGATGTGGGATATTAGGGGTAGTAGTCCGGTAGCTCTGGCTGACGGGATGATGTGGGATATTAGGGGTAGTAGTCCGGTGGCTCTGGCTGACGGGATGATGTGGGATATTAGGGGTAGTAGTCCGGTGGCTCTGGCTGACGGGATGATGTGGGATATTAGGGGTAGTAGTCCGTTAGCTTTGGCTGACGGGATGATGTGGGATATTAGGGGTAGTAGTCCGGTAGCTCTGGCTGACGGGATGATGTGGGATATTAGGGGTAGTAGTCCGGTGGCTCTGGCTGACGGGGTGATGTGGGATATTAAGGGTAGTAGTCCGGTAGCTCTGGCTGACGGGATGATGTGGGATATTAGGGGTAGTAGTCCGGTGGCTCTGGCTGACGGGATGATGTGGGATATTAGGGGTAGTAGTCCGGTAGCTCTGGCTGACGGGATGATGTGGGATATTAGGGGTAGTAGTCTGGTGGCTCTGGCTGACGGGATGATGTGGGATATTAGGGGTAGTAGTCCGGTAGCTCTGGCTGACGGGATGATGTGGGATATTAGGGGTAGTAGTCCGGTGGCTCTGGCTGACGGGGTGATGTGGGATATTAGGGGTAGTAGTCCGGTAGCTCTGGCTGACGGGATGATGTGGAATTTTAGGGGTAGTATTCCGGTGGCTCTGGCTGACGTGATGATGTGGGATATTAGGGGTAGTAGTCTGGTGGCTCTGGCTGACGGGATGATGTAGGATATTAGGGGTAGTATTCCGGTGGCTCTGGCTGACGGGATGATGTGGGATATTAGGGGGAGTAGTCCGGTAGCTCTGGCTGACGGGATGATGTGGGATATTAGGGGTAGTAGTCCGGTGGCTCTGGCTGACGGGATGATGTGGGATATTAGGGGGAGTAGTCCGGTGGCTCTGGCTGACGGGATGATATGGGATATTAGGGGTAGTATTCCGGTGGCTCTGGCTGACGGGATGATGTGGGATATTAGGGGTAGTATTCCGGTGGCTCTGGCTGACGGGATGATGTGGGATATTAGGGGTAGTAGTCCGGTGGCTCTGGCTGACGGGATGATGTGGGATATTAGGGGTAGTAGTCCGGTGGCTCTGGCTGACGGGATGATGTGGGATATTAGGGGTAGTAGTCCGGTAGCTCTGGCTGACGGGATGATGTGGGATATTAGTGGTAGTAGTCCGGTGGCTCTGGCTGACGGGGTGATGTGGGATATTAGGGGTAGTAGTCCGGTAGCTCTGGCTGACGGGATGATGTGGAATATTAGGGGTAGTAGTCCGGTGGCTCTGGCTGACGGGATGATGTGGGGTATTAGGGGTAGTAGTCCGGTGGCTCTGTTTGATGGGATGATGTGGGATATTAGGGGTAGTAGTCCGGTGGCTCTGGCTGACGGGATGATTTAGGATATTAGGGGTAGTAGTCCGGTGGCTCTGGCTGACGGGATGATGTGGGATATTAGGGGTAGTATTCCGGTGGCTCTGGCTGACGGGATGATGTGGGATATTAGGGGTAGTATTCCGGTGGCTCTGGCTGACGGGATGATGTGGGATATTAGGGGTAGTAGTCCGGTGGCTCTGGCTGACGGGATGATTTAGGATATTAGGGGTAGTAGTCCGGTGGCTCTGGCTGATGGGATGATGTGGGATATTAGGGGTAGTATTCCGGTGGCTCTGGCTGACGGGATGATGTGGGATATTAGGGGTAGTAGTCCGGTGGCTCTGGCTGACGGGATGATGTGGGATATTAGGGGTAGTATTCCGGTGGCTCTGGCTGACGGGATGATGTGGGATATTAGGGGTAGTAGTCCGGTGGCTCTGGGTGACGGGATGATGTGGGATATTAGGGGTAGTATTCCGGTGGCTCTGGCTGACGGGATGATGTGGGATATTAGGGGGAGTAGTCCGGTGGCTCTGGCTGACAGGATGATGTGGGATATTAGGGGTAGTAGTCCGGTGGCTCTGGCTGACGGGATGATGTGGGATATTAGGGGTAGTATTCCGATGGCTCTGGCTGACGGGATGATGTGGGATATTAGGGGTACTAGTCCGGTAGCTCTGGCTGACGGGATGATGTGGGATATTAGGGGTAGTAGTCCGGTGGCTCTGGCTGACGGGATGATGTGGGATATTAGGGGTAGTATTCCGGTGGCTCTGGCTGACGGGATGATGTGGGATATTAGGGGTAGTAGTCCGGTGGCTCTGGCTGACGGGATGATGTGGGATATTAGGGGTAGTAGTCCGGTGGCTCTGGCTGACGGGATGATGTGGGATATTAGGGGTAGTAGTCCGGTGGCTCTGGCTGACGGGATGATGTGGGATATTAGGGGTAGTAGTCCGGTGGCTCTGGCTGACGGGATGATGAGGGATATTAGGGGTAGTAGTCCGGTAGCTCTGGCTGACGGGATGATGTGGGGTATTAGGGGTAGTAGTCCGGTGGCTCTGGTTGACGGGATGATGTGGGATATTAGGGGTAGTAGTCCGGTGGCTCTGGCTGACGGGATGATGTGGGGTATTAGGGGTAGTAGTCCGGTGGCTCTGGTTGACGGGATGATGTGGGATATTAGCGGTAGTAGTCCGGTGGCTCTGGCTGACGGGATGATGTGGGATATTAGGGGTAGTAGTCCGGTGGCTCTGGCTGACGGGATGATGTGGGGTATTAGGGGTAGTAGTCCGGTGGCTCTGGTTGACGGGATGATGTGGGATATTAGGGGTTGTATTCCGGTGGCTCTGGCTGACGGGATGATGTGGGGTATTAGGGGTAGTAATACGGTGGCTCTGGTTGACGGGATGATGTGGGATATTAGGGGTAGTATTCCGGTGGCTCTGGCTGACGGGATGATGAGGGATATTAGGGGTAGTAGTCCGGTAGCTCTGGCTGACGGGATGATGTGGGGTATTAGGGGTAGTAGTCCGGTGGCTCTGGTTGACGGGATGATGTGGGATATTAGGGGTAGTATTCCGGTGGCTCTGGCTGACGGGATGATGTGGGGTATTAGGGGTAGTAATACGGTGGCTCTGGTTGACGGGATGATGTGGGATATTAGGGGTAGTAGTCCGGTGGCTCTGGCTGACGGGATGATGTGGGATATTAGGGGTAGTATTCCAGTGGCTCTGGCTGACGGGATGATATGGGATATTAGGGGTAGTAGTCCGGTAGCTCTGGCTGACGGGATGATGTGGGATATTAGGGGTAGTAGTCCGGTGGCTCTGGCTGACGGGATGATGTGGGGTATTAGGGGTAGTAGTCCGGTGGCTCTGGTTGACGGGATGATGTGGGATATTAGGGGTAGTATTCCGGTGGCTCTGGTTGACGGGATGATGTGGGATATTAGGGGGAGTAGTCCGGTGGCTCTGGCTGACGGGATGATGTGGCATATTAGGGGTAGTATTCCGGTGGCTCTGGCTGACGGGATGATGTGGGATATTAGGGGTAGTATTCCGGTGGCTCTGGCTGACGGGATGATGTGGGATATTAGGGGTAGTAGTCCAGTGGCTCTGGCTGACGGGACGATGTGGGATATTAGCGGTAGTAGTCCGGTGGCTCTGGCTGACGGGATGATGTGGGATATTAGGGGTAGTAGTCCGGTGGCTCTGGCTGACGGGATGATGTGGGATATTAGGGGTAGTAGTCTGGTGGCTCTGGCTGATGGGATGATGTGGGATATTAGGGGTAGTAGTCCGGTGGCTCTGGCTGACGGGATGATGTGGGATATTACGGGTAGTTGTCCGGTGGCTCTGGCTGACGGGATGATGTGGGATATTAGGGGTAGTAGTCCAGTGGCTCTGGCTGACGGGATGATGTGGGATATTACGGGTAGTTGTCCGGTGGCTCTGGCTGACGGGATGATGTGGGATATTAGTGGTAGTAGTCCGGTAGCTCTGGCTGATGGGATGATGTGGGATATTAGGGGTAGTATTCCGGTGGCTCTGGCTGACGGGATGATGTGGGATATTAGGGGTAGTAGTCCGGTGGCTCTGGCTGACGGGATGATGTGGGATATTAGTGGTAGTAGTCCGGTGGCTCTGGCTGACGGGATGATGTGGGATATTAGGGGTAGTTGTCCGGTGGCTCTGGCTGACGGGATGATGTGGGATAATAGGGGGAGTAGTCCGGTGGCTCTGGCTGACGGGATGATGTGGGATATTAGGGGTAGTAGTCCGATGCCTCTGGCTGACAGGATGATGTGGGATAATAGGGGGAGTAGTCCGGTGGCTCTGGCTTACGGGATGATGTGGGATAATAGGGGGAGTAGTCCGGTGGCTCTGGCTGGGTGGATGATGTGGGATATTAGGGGGAGTAGTCCGGTGGCTCTGGCTGAGGGGATGATGTGGGATATTAGGGGTAGTAGTCCGGTGGCTCTGGCTGACGGGATGATGTGGGATATTAGGGGTAGTAGTCCGGTAGCTCTGGCTGACGGGGTGATGTGGGATATTAGGGGTAGTAGTCCGGTAGCTCTGGCTGACGGGATGATGTGGAATATTAGGGGTAGTAGTCCGGTGGCTCTGGCTGACGGGATGATGTGGGGTATTAGGGGTAGTAGTCCGGTGGCTCTGGCTGACGGGATGATGTGGGATATTAGGGGTAGTAGTCCGGTGGCTCTGGCTGACGGGATGATGTGGGGTATTAGGGGTAGTAGTCCGGTGGCTCTGGCTGACGGGATGATGTGGGATATTAGGGGTAGTAGTCCGGTGGCTCTGGCTGACGGGATGATGTGGGATATTAGGGGTAGTAGTCCGGTGGCTCTGATGGGATGATGTGGGATATTAGGGGTAGTATTCCGGTGGCTCTGGCTGACGGGATGATGTGGGATATTAGGGGTAGTATTCCGGTGGCTCTGGCTAACTGGATGATGTGGGATATTAGGGGTAGTATTCTGATGTCAGATCTAGGGATTATTCGGAGATAAGCGGCGTAACATCGGCGCCGCTGATCTCTTCCTGCAAAAGCTGCTTTTATCAGATCCTGCAGATGATTGCATGTTAATTATATCTGTCTCCCTACTCTTTTTCCAATATATTGTATGAGTGCATGCCAAATTGCTGATGAAAGGGACATTTTTTACCAAATTGGTGCCAAAAATACATTTTTTTTTGCTAAATTGGTGCCAAAAATGACTTTTTTTGGCAAATTTGTGACAAAAGGAAATTTTTTTTGTGTAAATATTCACATTTTATTTTGATATATCTGGAGCCGCTGCATTTTGGTCTTTTCTTCTCGCCATAAAAGAAGAGACTAATTTTGCTTTTATTTACAGTTTAAAATCCCTCTGCAAGATCAGTGCTGCCCGGCAGCAGCATCCGCGAGTGAGCCGACGACCTTGTGCTGCAGCTGTCAAAATATAAAACATTTTCTCTATCTGCTCTTTTGCGTTTTCAGCAAAATTCAATCCGCTTTGATTAAATATTAATGATCGTGTTCAATAGTTTAGGCAAATAGGTGGCGTACTAATTGATCTTTCTGCTGCATTTGTACAAGAGAAACTCACTGTTCACATGTCGCAGTGATTCTTCCAAAACCGCAGAAAAATACTGCACTTCTGCTACATTCTTGGAAAAATCGTTGCAAAGAAGCACACGTTTTTTTTTCTGAACGCCATTTTCTACTTTACATACAAAATTTTGCAATGTTTTAAACACATTATTGTTACCTGATTTACAGTCTGAATTATTGTGTCCAGAGCTGCATTCACAATTCTACAGGCTCCAGAGCTGAAATCTCCCAGCATCTCTTGCTGCTTGATTGTTTGCACAGAACTTGTTCTGGTTATTTGTGTAATAGGTGATATAAAAGTAATTACTGCCTGTGGACTGTTTCCAATGGTGACCGACAGAATAGTGAGTGCAGCTCTGGGGTATAATACAGGAGGTAACTCAGGATCAGTAATGTAATGTATGTACACAGTGACTGCACCAGCAGAATAGTGAGTGCAGCTCTGGGGTATAATACAGGATGTATCTCAGGATCAGTAAAGTAATGTATGTACACAGTGACTGCACCAGCAGAATAGTGAGCGCAGCTCTGGAGTATAATACAGGATGTAACTCAGGATCAGTAATGTAATGTATGTACACAGTGACTGCACCAGCAGAATAGTGAGTGCAGCTCTGGAGTATAATACAGGATGTAACTCAGGATCAGTAATGTAATGTATGTACACAGTGACTGCACCAGCAGAATAGTGAGCGCAGCTCTGGAGTATAATACAGGATGTAACTCAGGATCAGTAATGTAATGTATGTACACAGTGACTGCACCAGCACAATAGTGAGTGCAGCTCTGGGGTATAATACAGGATGTAACTCAGGATCAGTAATATAATGTATGCACACAGTGACTGTGTGGTAGGGGCCGGGATTGGGGGGTGGACCGCTGCTTACCCGGTGCGGATGACACAGACACCAGGCGATGCAAGGACGAGGCAGAGACAGATTTCAGTTGTAACAGTTCTGGATTTATTCGTCGTCCTCCTGACGACCACAACCACGCACTGCAGCCACTTTACAGTTCTCTGTCTCCAGGCCCGGGTACCTGCACCTTTGCTTTAGTCGAAGTAACGTCCCTCGCTGGGGCTGTCCTAGACCAATCTACCGCCAGCGCTTCACCTGCCCGAGGTCGTCGTCCAATCGGTACCCCCGGGGCCTCACCTATCCTGCGGTCCGTCGGGTCAGAGCCACCCCCCTGACTGTCTCTTTCCTGTCAGTCCCCTAGTCGAGCTCTTCGCTGTCCTCCATCTTCTACCGAGCTCCTCCCAGGATTAACCTCCCTGGAACCCTACCCTGTTCTATTTATCCCCTCTCTCACCGGGAATTCCCCTCCAGGGTTCCTGTCTCCCTGCCCCCCATGACTATGCAGTTTCTATAGCCATAAGCTGATGTAAAGTCCTGTACTACACTCCTCCCTGCCATCTTGTGGTCAAATCTCAGTACTGCACTCCCTTTTCTGCCTCTCCCTGCTGTTACCTTTCTGTCACTGCCAATCCCTGTCTACCGTGCACACATCGTCCCCTCCTACTACCAGTCTTGTCTGTCCGTCAAGTCACCTTCCCCACACTCCCCCTCCCTTTGTCCATTGTCATCCCGACAATCAAACTCCTTACCTACATCGTTCTGAAACTTGTCCACAGTCTGTTGTCGGACCAGTCGTTGGGGCAAAACCCGCTGCCTATGGGGCCGAACTAAACCGGGAGCACCATGCTCCGAGCAGCCTACTGTTACTCGCCAGCGTGCACGCCACATGACAATTTCTTTCAGGTTGGCGAGGTCCACCCGGACTACTCTACGGCGTGAACCTCCCACTACTCTCCCCTTCTACTACCTTCAGCTACTGTCCTTTTGGGGTGTCCGTGGTGTCGGGGACTTGACTGACGGACCACTGTCTGGTTCAAAATCCTTTGTCTCTTTGTCCTTCACTTAAAAGAGTCATGGTCGGCGTCTTAGTTACATCTACCTCGTACCCGGAACCTGTTACATACACATTTTTGTTATACACACTACTCACTAAATCAACTTTAACATACTGTTATCTCTATCTTAATAACAATATGAGTTACCCAACAGGGGTAACCCCTTTTCCCTTGTTTGCTTTTTTGTTTTTTTTTCTTTTCCTTCAGCATAACATTTTAAAACAGAACATAAATACTCCCCCTCCCTTTAACATGAGTACTTCCTCTCCTAAGTCCCCGCTATGCCAGGAGCAAACAATCAACAATAAAACATGTCCCTTATATTGGACGTCGAACAGTCCTCTTGGGGCCTGCACAACGGTGCAGCGAAATCCCAACAATGCGGGCCATCTCCTGATGGCTGATATTGCGCCAGTCCAGCAGGGGAACCCCACAACCATAAGGTTCCCGGGATGTCTCGACTGTTCCTGAGCCCCGAGTGTTCTTTTTGCCCAGGGCTCAAGGGTCATCTCCCTCCTGAGAGATGAGTCAAAAGGGGTAGAAGGGGCCGAAGGTGGTTCCACGGCGTGCGTTCCGCGCCATTTCTCTACCTTGGGGACCAGCAGTCCACCAGCGGTGGTGACGTGGACGCGCTCATCTCTGTCGAGGTGGTGGCTTCACTCCATCCGGCCCCCCGCTCCTGCAGCTCCAACCACAGGTGATGGACCGGGGTCGTTGACCGATGAGAAGCGGAGAGGCAAAGCTGGGGCCTGCTAGTGTGGATGGCAGAGGGCTCCGCAGAGGCGGCGGAGCCCGATGACCTGGCCGAAGCCGCCATCCGGAGGGGGGCCGGAGCAGCCGCGGACCTTGATGGGCAGGCCACAGCCGCAGTATGGAGTGTGGCAGAGACGGCCCTGGGTATCAGTGAGCAGGCCGCAGCTGGAACCATAAGCGAGGCCGAGGCGGCCGCGGGTGCCGCCGGGTAGGCCGTGGCCGGCACCGCAATCGAACCAGAGGCGGCCGTGGAGCAGGCCGCAATCGGAGTCGCAGACGGGGCCGGAGTGGTGGCCGGCACTGATGAGACCGCAGGGGAGGCCGGAGTGGCGGCAGGCTTCGGGTGGTAAACCGCTGCTGCCAGGTGGAACACAGCAGCGTCGGCCACGGGCTGGTTCCGCACCGCGCCGCCGGGCGGGGTGGCTCAGGGTGGCGAGTGAGAGCGTCGGTCGGCCCAGCGGAGGCTGCAAAGCCCTCCGCGACCGGGCCCACAGGAACGCAGGAGGCCTTGCGGGAAGGCCGGGTGGAGGAGGCTGGTCGCGGAGCCGCCGGTCGGTGGAACTCTCACCTTCCCCGGCACCGCGGCCTCCGGCAGGTCACTCCGCAGCTCCTCCCGCGACCTCCGATCTTCGCCCCACCGTCTGGCAGGGCTAGATTCCAGGCTCGTGGGTCCCGCGGGGAGGCTCCCAGGCGATGTCTTTGGCGGCTGCTCCAGCAGAGCCCGAAGTCGCTCCTCCTCTCCGCCCGATGTCTGGGGGCCATCAGTGGCTCCCGAAAGCAGGCCTCCTGACGAGATTCGACCTCTTGACGCCACTGCCCCTGATCCGGAACTAAGTCTCCAATTATAATCCACAGGTGAGCAGTCTTGTAATCCACAGGTATTTGTAATCCACAGGTGAACAGTCCAAGTCCTGTTGGGTTCTTCAGACGCAGGCCTGCCGCGGAAGATGTCGTATTAGCAGCGGCGATCCTGCCGACTACGCCAAATGTGGTAGGGACTGGGATTGGGGGGTGGACCTCTGCTCACCCGGTCCGGATGACACAGACACCAGGCGATGCAAGGATGAGGCAGAGAGAGATTTCAGTTGTAACAGTTCTGGATTTATTCATCGTCCTCCTGACGACCACAGCCACGCACCGCAGCCACTTTACAGTTCTCTGTCTCCAGGCCCGAGTACCTGCACCTTTGCTTTAGTCGAAGTAACATCCCTCGCGGATCTTTTGCTGGGGCTGTCCTAGACCAATCTACCGCCAGCGCTTCACCTGCCTGAGGTCATCGTCCAATCGGTACCCCTGGGGCCTCGCCTGTCCTGCGGTCCGTCGGGTCAGGGCCACCCCCCTGACTCTCTCTTTCCTGTCAGTCCCCTAGTCGAGCTCTTCGCTGTCCTCCGTCTTCTACCAAGCTCCTCCCTGGACTAACCTCCCTGGAACCCTACCCTGTTCTATTTATCCCCTCTCTCACCGGGAATTCCCCTCCAGGGTTCCTGTCTCCCCGCCCCCATGACTATGCAGTTTCTATAGCCGTAAGCTGATGTAAAGTCCTGTACTACACTCATCCCTGCCATCTTGTGGTCAAATCTCGGTACTGCACTGCCTTTTCTGCCTCTCCCTGTTGTTACCTTTCTGTCACTGCCAATCCCTGTCTACCATGCACACATCGTCCCCTCCTACTACCAGTCACGTCTGTCCGTCAAGTCACCTTCCCCACAACTGCACCAGCAGAATAGTGAGTGCAGCTCTGGAGTATAATACAGGATATAACTCAGGATCAGTACTGTAATGTATGTACACAGTGATTGCACCAGCAGAATAGTGAGTGCAGCTCTGGAGTATAATACAGGATGTAACTCAGGATCAGTAATGTAATGTATGTACACAGTGACTGCACCAGCAGAATAGTGAGTGCAGCTCTGGGGTATAATACAGGATGTAACTCAGGATCAGTAATGTAATGTATGTACACAGTGACTGCACCAGCAGAATAGTGAGTGCAGCTCTGGAGTATAATACAGGGTATATCTCATCCATACAGGTAATATGAGTAATATTAGAGTCCCATCATAGATATCCTAGCAGATGACCGAACATCAGCAGGAGATATATTTTGCTGAATATAAAGCAGAGAAATGAACAGCTGAGTACACCCGTGCGCAGATTTACATTCTCTCATCCAAGGCCTCTGCTTCTCTGTCTTTCTCCACAGTTTAGGAATGTAAAAGATTCCCAACTGGTCGGTCGGCCAGCAGTGTCTAGGGGACAGGTGCTGGCACTACATCATACGTTCAGCATTTCCGAAATAGAACCCTCCGTGGCGACCAAACGGCCACCGCTGACTATAATTACAATGCTAGATGAAAAATCATTTCTATAGCAAATATGGCTGCTATTTGCACTGTACATGGAAAATCTAGAACGTGGGAAACGATAGGAAATATGCACATAGTGAGATGACCGCCATTCATCACCCACCTAATACTGACAACACCGCACTGTATGATGCTCTAATATATGGAAAGAATACAAAATACTGACATACAGTACCGTCATACTGCAATAGCATGTCCTACGGTGCCTATATAATAGCACCAGAAAATGCACGTATATTCCCTCCTGATATTGATAGGTCATGTGAGTAACACACAGGTGCTGTGGGGCACATCCTCACGCGGAAAACAACAGATAGTGGCGCACCGCTCAATTATTCCCTTATGTACGGCACTATACATAACATAGCACTATACAAACTAAAGCGTGGGTTAATAATATATACATTTTTTATATTAATTGTATTACTTAATATTGAGCAGAATTAAGTATGGTGGCATCACCCGATATATACAGTATGAGCCCCCACATAGCTCATGAGTCCCTTAATACAGTATGAGCCACCACATAGCCTCCTATATACATTACAAGCCCTCATATAGCCCCTATACACAGTATAAGCCCCCACATAACTCCCTGTATATACTAACTCCCCACATAGCCTCCTATATATAGTAAAAGCCCTCACATAGCCTCTTATATACAGTTTGAGCTCCCTCATAGCCTCCTATATACATTACAAGCCCTCATATAGCCCATATATACAGTATGAGCTCCCACATAACTCCCTGTATATACTAAGAACTCCCCACATAGCCTCCTATATAGAGTACAAGTCCTCACATAGCCCCAACATACAGTATGAGCCCCCAAATAACTCCCTACATATATTATGAACCACCCACATAGCAACCTAAATATAGTACGAGCCCTCACTTATCACTCTATATAAAGTATGAGCCCTCACATAGCTCCCTATATACAGTACGAGCCCTCACATAGCCTTCTATATACTGTACAGTATGAGCCCTCACATAGCTCCCTATATACAGTACGAGCCCCCACATAGTCTCCTATATACAGTATGAGCCCTCACATAGCTCCCTATATACAGCATGAGCCCTCACATAGCCTCCTATATACAGTATGAGCCCCCACATAGCTCCCTATACACAGTATGAGCCCTCACATAGCCTCCTATACACAGTACGAGCCCTCACATAGCCTCCTATATACAGTATGAGCCCCCACATAGCTCCCTATATACAGTATGAGCCCTCACATAGCCTCCGATATACAGTATGAGCCCTCACATAGCCTCCTATATACAGTTTGAGTGTTACACCGCTCCGCCATACTCACCCGGCCTCCGCTCCCACGCCGCAGTCGCCCTCCGCTCCCACGCCGCAGCCTCTCTCCACCCGACGGCCTGACGGCCTGTCACCTGAGACAGGCCTGCCACCGATGCCTTCCCTGCATGCTATGCGCATGCGCCATAGGCCGCGGTCGCGCCTCCTTCCTGCTTCTTATGCTCCGGCTGTGCCCTGACCCGGAAGCACCTTTGGACCTATGGCTGACCAGACGGGGCCATATCAGGCCGCTTCCCCCTGAGGGAGGCGCCTGATCGTTGTGTTTCCTGACACTCTGGCCTCGCTCCATCGTGCACACTCTGCTCCTGCAGTTCCTGTCTCGGCTGCTCCTCACAGCAGCTTCTCAGTCCAGCTACCCGTGTTCTTGGTTACCTACTCCAGTCATGCCTTCAGTGTTCCTGTCGTCCTACTCCAGTCCTGCCTTGTGTTCCTGCTGTCCTACTCCAGTCCTGCCTTCAGTGTTCCTGCCGTCCTACTCCAGTCCTGCCTTGTGTTCCTGCCGTCCTACTCCAGTCCTGCCTTCAGTGTTCCTGCCGTCCTACTCCAGTCCTGCCTTCAGTGTTCCTGTCATCCTACTCCAGTCCTATCTTCAGTGCTCCTGCCGTCCTACTCCAGTCCTGTCTTCAGTGCTCCTGCCGTCCTACTCCAGTCTCAGTCTTACTCCGGTCCATCCTGAGCCGCCCCTCTCGGTACCGGCTACCGTGGTACTCGAACCCCTGGGCCTGCTCCTAACGGTCCCTGTATAGGGGTCGGTTCCACCTGGCAGCTCGCCCGGGGTCCCTCGGTGCCACGGTCCAGAGGGTCCACTCTCGAGTTCCCGCTCCTGACCACCCGCGCTAACAGTACGATCAGGCCATGGACTCCGCCGGTACTACGGCTGCTACCCAGAAAGAGTTGCTATTCCTACGGGAGAATCAGGGGCGCATTATGTCAATCATGAAGTCGATGGACACCAGTTTGTCGGCCTTACAGGTGGCCGATCCTGGAAATGCCACTCAGCTGGCCAGTCTCCAACAGGAGCTGGGTCAGCAGCAAGATACTCAAACCCACATTTTGTCCTACATGGCCTCCTTTGATAGTCGCTTGTCGGCCCTCCAGGCTGCAGCTGCAGTGCCGACTCCTCCCCCTGCGTCTACTGCTCCTCCGACGCCCCGCCTCGCCAAGCCGCCTCGTTTCACCGGGGATCCCAAGCTCTGTAGGGGGTTCTTAAATCAGTGTAGTCTCCACTTTGAATGGCTGCCGCAGCAATATCCCTCGGACCGGGCCAAAGTGGCCTTCATCATGTCCCATCTGGAGGGAGAGGCCCTTTCTTGGGTAAACCCGCTCTGGGAACGTGACGACCCGGTCGTTTCAAGTCTCCCGGTTTTCCTGGATACGTTTCGTAAGGTTTTCGATGAGCCGGGCCGGTTAGCCTCTTTCACTGAGTCACTCTTTAACTTACACCAGGGCTCTCTCACGGTCGGACAGTACGCTATTCGCTTTCGCACTATTTCCTCCGAGCTCGGCTGGAATAACGCAGCTTTGGTGGGGGCATTCTGGCGCGGTCTTTCTAGTAAAATAAAGGATGAACTCGCAGGTCGAGATACCCCGTCCACCTTAGAGGACCTTATCTCGCTGGCTACCCGCATTGACCTGCGCTTCCTGGAGCGCGCTCGGGAGTCAGTGAGAGACAGGCGCTCCTCCAGGTCAGTTTCTCCTTTCCCTCAGTCGGCCAGCTCACGTTCAGTCGGATCTTCTTCCCTCACTTCGGGTGAGCCCATGCAGATAGATCATCTCAGGTTGGCCGAGTTACGTCAGAGAGAGAGACGGGCACAAGGTCTGTGCCTCTATTGCGGTCATTCGTCACACTATATCCGCACCTGTCCTAAGAGACAGGGAAACGACTCCACCTAGGTCAGGTAAGAGAGGCCTTCCTAGGTGATGATGATGATTCCTCTCAACCCCTTACGATTTCTGTGCTTTTGGTTTCAGGAGGGAGGCGTGGTTCCGAGGTGGCCTACGTGGATTCGGGCTCAGCGGGTAACTTCATTCGGCCGGAAGAGGTAGACAAATACCAAATTCCTGTAGTCACTCTATCTAAGCCAATTCAGATTGCCACCGTGGATGGCAAACCGCTACAGGTGACCGTCACCTTGGTCACTGAAGAGGTGGAATTGCAAACCGGAGCCTTACATCGAGAGAAGATAGCCTTTTACGTTTTACCTAAGCTCTCTCACGCCATTCTACTCGGTCTTCCATGGTTAAGGACTCATCAGCCTGTTCTCGACTGGTCTTCTGGGGAGATACTCCGCTGGGGGCACCCGTGCCAAGCTCGCTGTCTGACTCCTGTCCGCCTGGCGGCCGCTCCACGGTCACCTCCAGACCTCCCGGGTCTTCCTCCAGCTTACAGCTCCTACGCCGATGTTTTTGATAAGAAGGAAGCGGAGGTCCTCCCTCCACACCGGCCGTTTGACTGCCCAATTGAACTTGTTTCTGGTTCAACCCCCCCAAGGGGCAGAATCTACCCTCTGTCTCCCGCGGAGACCACCGCCATGTCTGAGTACGCCCGAGAGAACCTCGCCAAAGGCTTTATACGGAAATCCTCTTCGCCCGCAGGAGCCGGGTTCTTCTTCGTCAAAAAGAAGGACGGGACTCTACGGCCATGCATTGACTATAGGGGCTTGAATGAGATTACCATCAAGAACAGGTACCCTCTTCCACTCATTCCAGAACTGTTTGACCGTCTCAGAGGGGCTCGGGTCTTTACCAAGATGGACCTCAGAGGAGCCTACAATCTGGTCCGTATCCGTGCAGGTGACGAGTGGAAGACCGCTTTCAACACTCGAGATGGCCATTACGAGTACCTGGTCATGCCCTTCGGTCTTTGCAATGCTCCTGCAGTCTTTCAAGAGTTCGTCAATGAGATCTTCCGGGATCTCTTGTACTCCTGTGTGGTCGTGTACTTAGACGACATCCTCGTCTTCTCGCCGGACCTCTCGTCCCACAGAAAGAGTGTCCGCCTGGTGCTTCAGCGTCTTCGGGAGAACCGTCTGTATGCAAAGATCGAGAAATGTCTCTTCGAACAGACCTCTCTGCCATTTCTGGGATACATTATCTCCGACGCTGGTCTAAGGATGGATCCCAAGAAGTTGTCTGCCATCCTCAAATGGCCTCGCCCCGTCGGATTAAAGGCGATACAACGATTCCTCGGGTTCGCCAACTATTACCGGCAATTTGTCTCCCACTTCTCCGCGATCACAAGACCCATTTCTGTGCTCACCCGTAAAGGGTCTACTTCCAAGGATTGGTCTCCTGAGGCAGAGGAGGCCTTTCTGACCCTAAAACGGGCTTTCTCCACGGCTCCGGTCCTGCATCGCCCTGAGAGCGATCGACCTTTTGTACTCGAGGTGGACGCTTCCTCGACTGGTGCCGGGGCGGTGCTGTCCCAGAGAACCGCCTCCGGTCGCCTGCACCCTTGTGGCTTCTTCTCGAAGGCCTTTTCTCCATCCGAGTGTAACTACTCGATCGGTGACCGGGAACTTTTGGCCATCAAGTTGGCCTTGGAGGAATGGCGCCACCTCCTGGAAGGAGCTGTCCATCCTTTTGTCATCTTCTCGGACCACAAGAATCTGGCCTATCTCCAGTCTGCCCAGAGACTAAACCCTCGCCAGGCCAGATGGTCTTTATTTTTTGCCCGATTTGATTTCGAGCTCCGATTCCGTCCCGGCAACAAGAATTCCAAAGCCGACGCCCTGTCCAGGGTCTTCCAACCACACGAATCCACGGAGGAACCGTCACATATCATTGATCCCACTAGGATCATCACCGTGGCTCCAGTGAACTGGCTTACTCCTCCGCCTGGCAAGACGCTTGTGCCAGAGAATCTCAAGCAAAAGGTTCGTCTATGGGGGCACTCCTCCAAACTGGCCGGCCATGCCGGAACTAAGAAGACCCTTGACCTTATCAAACGTCACTACTGGTGGCCCTCACTACGCCAAGATGTACTCGACTTTGTGGCTTCTTGTCCATCCTGTGCAAAAAACAAGGGGCCACGGAGATCTCCGTCCGGCTTGTTGCTTCCGTTGCCTGTCCCTACGGTTCCTTGGGAGAACATCGCCATGGATTTCATCACCGACCTACCCTGCTCTGCGGGCTGCACAGTCATCCTGGTGGTGGTGGATCGTTTTTCCAAGATGGCTCACTTCATCCCTCTGCCCGGTCTTCCCTCAGTGCCAGAGCTGGCCGAAATCTTCATTCATCAAGTCTTCAGGCTTCATGGACTACCTCGACGCATTGTGTCTGACCGAGGGGTTCAGTTTACCTCCAAGTTCTGGCGTTCGCTTTGTAAGCTCATGAACGCTTCCCTCGACTTCTCCTCGGCCTACCATCCACAGTCCAACGGACAAGTAGAGCGTACCAACCAGACGCTTACGGGATACTTACGCCACTTCTCTAACGCCCACCAGAACGATTGGGTCAACTTACTCCCCTGGGCAGAGTTCGCTTATAACAACCATGCCGGTGAGTCTTCGGCCAAGTGTCCGTTTTTCATTGTTTTTGGCAGACATCCTGGTGTTCCTCTTCCGATAACCCCTGCCTCTGAGGTACCCGCGGCCAATGCCTTGTCCTCGGTCTCAGCCCAAATCTTAGAAAATTCCAACACATCACTCAAGAGATCCGCTGATCAGATGAAGAACTATGCAGACAAAAAGAGGTTGGATTCTCCTCCGTATCGTGTTGGCGACAAGGTCTGGCTCTCCTCCAAATTCGTCCGACTAAAACTTCCCTCCTACAAGTTGGGTCCACGCTACATTGGTCCGTTTGAAATTCTGGGACGTATTAACGAAGTTGCCTACAAATTGAGGTTGCCTGCTATACACATTACGAGCCCTCACATAGCCTCCTATATACAGTACGAGCCCTCACATAGCTCCCTATATACAGTATGAGCCCTCACATAGCCTCCTATATACAGTACGATCCCTCACATAGCCTCCTATATACAGTACGATCCCTCACATAGCCTCCTATATACAGTATGAGCCCTCACATAGCCTCTGATATACAGTATGAGCCCTCACATAGCCTCCTATATACAGTATGAGCCCTCATATAGCTCCCTATATATAGTATGAGCCCTCACATAGTCTCCTATATACAGTATGAGCCCTCACATAGCCTCCTATATACAGTACGAGCCCTCACATAGCCTCCTATATACAGTACGATCCCTCACATAGCCTCCTATATACAGTATGAGCCCTCACATAGCCTCTGATATACAGTATGAGCCCTCACATAGCCTCCTATATACAGTACGAGCCCTCACATAGCCTCCTATATACAGTATGAGCACTCACATTGCTCCCTATACACAGTACGAGCCCTCACATAGCCTCCTATATACAGTATGACCCCTCACATAGCCTCCTATATACAGTATGAGCCCTCACATAGCCTCCTATATACAGTACGAGCCCTCACATAGCCCATATATACACGCACACGTCCCATACACATATTATTAAAAAAAAAAAACACCACATACTTACCTCGCGCCCGTTCCCCTTGCGCTCTGCTCTTGTCCCTGAGGCTCCACTTGTACTTATGGTGCGTTCATGCTGGTGCGCTGGCTGATGATGTCATTGCGGCAGTACGACACAGCAGAGGCGACGGGAGCTCCCCTGGAGTTGCGCTGCTATCCTGTATCGGCTGTGGAGCTGCAGGAAAACTCCCTGTCGAGATATGTGCGTTGCTAATGACGGAGCACAAAACATTATGCTAAGGACAATCTGGCCATGGGTCCCCCCCACAGCCTTGGAGGTAGCCCAAATTGCCCTCATTATAATCTGCCTATAAGCACTCCCATCAAAGTTTTTATCCTCTTAACATATTGCAGTCATATTATACAGCACTGTGTACTTACAATTGCTCATTTTGCCTTTCTACCCAGCTAATTCATCTCTTTTCCATTAGGTCTATGACATCACATGATTATTAACAGACTAGCTGAATCCTTCCAAGCTCTATGTAGAAACAGGAGGTCAATTTTCTCTGTATGAGTCATGAGTCACTGCAAAAGTCCCTGACAGGGGAAGGAGGGAGCAGCTGGGTCAGTAGGTGAAGAAGGGAATGATAAATGCAGGAACAAGAGACTTCGTGTTTCTACATAGAGCAAAGAAAAGAGAAGAATTAGTGGGGTAGAAAGGTAAAATGAGCAATTGTAAGTACACAGTGCTGTATAATATGACTGCAATATATTAAGAAGATAAAAAATTTGATGTGAGGAGGAGGAGGAAGAGGAGGAGAAGGAGGAAGAAGAGGAGGAGGGCTTCTTTAAAAACAAAGTATGCCAATGATGAGCATCGAAATCAAAGGGCTGTTCATGTAATGAACGTCCGTGCTGCATTCTCCAGATTCTGCTAAGTGTGGTGTGCCCACTACAAAATATGATTGCTTTCAAGACTCAAACTAATTCTTTCATTAATTTGGAGCGTTCTGCTTCCTCTTGAACTAATGCTTTGGCTCAGCTTCAATTATGACTTAAGTCACGAGAGTGAGCGACCGTCTAAGGGACATTATTGGACTTTTGTACTTTGTAAATGATGTCCATTGACTCCGTGTTCCACTTCTCCCAACTCTACAATTATTCATTCGTCAGATTGCTAAATCTCAGGGCATGTCTGCTGTAGGGGACAAATGAAAGTCAATCATATTTTTTTTTAACTTGTCGTGTGCCTCGAGGGCATATTTGATTGATATTTAGGCAATATTTCAGCGATTAGACCAATATAAGGCTTTGTGTTACCTGTGCTGGCTCCAGCGCCAGTCTTTGTGTCTTGCTTGTTGCCTTATCATGGCAATGCACACCTCTGATTGCACTCTCCGGGACCTGTTAAGGCTGGCTCATGTGGCTGTATACCACCTGAGTGTACAGGTAGTTGGTGATCAATGTCACTAATACATCGTTGAAATTCAATACTCCCAATACCACTTGAGAGACCCAGATCTACTTCTCCAAGGTGCCTTTCTGTCCACCTGTCTACAAACTCGCTTCTGCTATATTAAGGTGACTGACCACCTATTCAGCTTAGCTGTTGTAAGGTGCTTATCTGCACACTCAGCTCTGCTTTATCAAGGTGTCTGGCTTTCTGACTCTATTGTTTAAGGCCGGTCTCACACGTCCAGATAATTCCGGTACCGGAAAAAATGGTAACGCAGTTATCCGTGTGGCAACCGTGTGCCGCATCAGGACCACATGGACGGCCACTGGGAAGAAGCGCTACAGTAAGCGCTGTTCCCTTACGGCTGGTGCTGAACGCGGCTGTCATTCTTCTCTCCTGCTCTGCCGGCAACAGCGAGCAGGAGAGAAGAATGGATGAAAACCCGACGTGGGGTCCCCCTCTGTTTGTGAACCAACCAGCAGAACTTACAGCTGGGGACTGCAGCTTTCAGCTGTAGGCTTCAGCAAGGTTGGTTCTCAAGAATAGAGGGGTCCCCACGCTGTTTTTTTAATTATTTAAGTAAATAATAAAAAAAAAAGGTGTGGGGTTACCCCCTATTTTTGACAACCAGCCTGACTAAAGCTGACAGCTGAGGGCTGATATTCGCAGGCTGGTAAGGGGCCATTGATCTTGGCCCCCCAGCCTAAAAACAGCAGCCCGCAGGGGAACAGCGGCTTACTGAAGCGCTTCTTCCCCGGCGGCCGTCCGTGAGCACGGAGGACAGTGTGAACTATTCTCTGTGTGCACGTGTCCAGCACTTTTGCGGACTGTGCGCTTCCACGAACACTGACATGTCTCTGTGTTTTTCACATGGACCGTGTGTCCATGAAAACACGCTGACATGTGCAGAGACACATTCATTTTAATGTGTCTACGTGTGTCAGAGTCTCCTGTACGTGAGGAAACTGTCAGTACACGTACCGGAGCCACTGGCGTGTGAAACCGGACTATGGTGTTTGTCTGCACATTCGACTCTCATATATCAAGGTGCCCGACTGCCTTTCCGGCTCTGCTGTTCTAAGGTGCTTGTCTGCACACTCGACTCTGTTATATCAAGGTGCCTCACTGCCTTTCTGACTTTGCTGTTTTAAGGTGCTTGTCTGCACACTCGTCTTCTATCAAGGTGCCTCACTGCCTTTCCGGATTTGCTGGTCTAAGGTGTTTGTTCGCACTCGACTCTCATATATCAACGTGCCTGACTGCCTTTCCGGCTCTGCTGTTCTAAGGTGCTGGTCTGCCCAGTTGATTGTTATTTCAAGGTGCCTCACTGCCTTTCCGGATTTGCTGGTCTAAGGTGTTTGTTCGCACTCGACTCTCATATATCAACGTGCCTGACTGCCTTTCCGGCTCTGCTGTTCTAAGGTGCTGGTCTGCCCAGTTGATTGTTATTTCAAGGTGCCTCACTGCCTTTCTGACTTTGCTGTTTTAAGGAGCATGTCTGCACACTCAACTCTCTTATATCAAGGCGCCTGACTGTCTTTCTGGCTCTGCTGTTCTAAGGTGCTTTTCCACACACTCGATCCTGCTATATCACAGTGCCTGACTACCTATACAGCTCTGCTGTTTTAAGGTGATGACATCATATTCTACACTGCTGCCTTAGTATTTCATATTCCTCTATTATTCCTACAGGAAATCTATTAATAAATTAGCGATTATATCAAAAGGGGGATAAAGTGTCAGCCCGGATTGGACATTCAATGTGAAATCAGGGCCTTTAAACTAGTAGTTTCAATTTAAATACCCTCTAGAGTCAAGGTGGGTGCTCCTTGGTTGAAAATATTGTGTGGCGCCCCAAGGGGTAAGGTCACCACACTGGCTTTGCCTTCCTCCAGGGGAGGGTAATGCCAGGCTTGGAAGCAGTGAAGGGTCTCTCTCGCAGTTTACCTATGCATACAACACAGTTCCACTCCAGGACAGCAGGGGGAACTCTGAACCGAAATTAAGGGGAGGGGTGCTCCCTGAGGGTCGAGAGGAAGGAGTGGTTAGTTAGTCTGTGGAGGGTGAAGTGTGCAGACGTGTAGAGAGAAGCTGGAGGTTGAGCTGAGGAAAGAGAGCTCCCTCACAGTGAGAGCGCATGATCTGGAACCTGGTCTCCACGGCTGTATGGACACTGATGGTCCTACAGCAGATACCAGAGGAATAGGAGGCTGTAAATGCCCTACCCCCATCTAAGACTCGGAGGGACAACAGCATGCAGTGAGCCAGGAGAGGAATAGCGGCTACAGCTGTCTGCCATACGAGGAGTGAGAGTAGAAGAGAATTGAGAGGAACTTCTGTGTAACTCAGTACTAGGAGGACTTCATTCAAATAAGCGCTAGGAAGGAGACTGCACAGCCCATCTGCTGAGAGAGAATCCTGAGTTGCTTCCAGGCTAGCCTGCTCCGGTACCATCTGTAATCAGGACCCTGGACTGTAGTTATCAAGTAAAGGTACAGAAACTGCACCCTGCTGTGTCTTGTCTGCTTCCTACCTTTCCGGCACTGCTACATCCCCGTGCCAATCACATCTACACTGCCCTGGGACTACAGCTTCACCTGTGGGGAGCTTTTACATCTCTGCTGCGCAATTAGTCCCAGCGGATCTGCATGCAGCGTCGGCTTAACACCTCCCTTGCCGAGCACCACAGGTGGCGTCACGAACTATTCATCTAACTACATTCCACCATTACATTCCCCCATTACTTGGGCGCCCAGGGCCACGGACCGGGTCACCGCTGCTGTGACACATCCCGCTGACACCGGCCCTGTACCAAGTACCCCACAGCCCTGGGAGGGCGACCGAATTGACCCTAAAGGCGATCACTACTACCAGCCCATGTCATATCTCTGTAATACTACAGATGAAACATTTATGAATTAAGTGACTCACTGATGTGAATGAGCTTCGAAACTGAGCTAAAAATCAAAACTAGCAATAGAATGAAAGTGTCAACATGACCTGAAATCCTGAGATACGGAGGCAAAATCCATTTTTTCGAGGCTGTCTTTTTAAGTGATGCGCAATATTTAAAAAAAAAAAAAAGGAAAAAAAAAAAGTTGCATGGAAATAATAGGCCATCCGCAGCGCAGAACAGTAAAAATAAATCTACAGATGTTACACGATGTCTATAATTACGGAGGGAATGGAATTCATATGAGAAAACACTTAGGCAAAAAAAACAGCGAATATCGGTGGAGAGGTGCCAGGACGTGGGAACGCAGGGTAAAAAAAAATATTACATTGACTTCAATACAGCGGCGAAACGCCCCGGCACTGTTATTAACATTGCACTGTTATCAGATGTTACGCCTGCTGACGGGGCTTCAGAAGATGCGGTAAGGAGAAGCAAAGGGAATAGATTACTATGGGGAAAATAAAACTTTTAAAGAGGACTCACGTTTTACAGAGGGCTTTATTCATTATGAATGCTGCAGAAAATTCCCTTATGCTTCAGACAAATGGTAGAGAGCTTCAAATATTTACATGCAACATGTCCAGGATGCCTGCTTGTTGGGTAGATGAATTCATATTCAGCCACATATAAAGCATAAAAATAGTCCTATATGGCTGGGACCTTGCAACAGATGGGATGAGGACCTTGACTTACATCTGGTTGACTTGTTCCCAATGTTTAGATCTTGATCAAACGCAAGGTTGGCTCAGTATTCAGGTAGGAGTGCCCACATACCAGGAGTGAAATCACACTTTCTACTTCCCTATGCTCTAGCTAGGTGTCTGACTACCTTCCCAGCTACTCCTGATTGCTATCCAGCAACCCGTATCCACTAAGAAAAGTCAGTCAAATAATTCCTGGTGTTCTCTGCATCCTAAACTCTGCTAGCAAGGTACCAACTAATCCTTGTGCTATTCACGCCTTAAACTCTGTTATCAAGGTATCTGAAAACCTTTTCATCTCTGCTAATCATCATGCTGTTCACACCCTCAACTCTGCTATCAAGGTACCTGATAACCAACTCATCTCTGCCAATCCTTGTGCTGTCCACTCCCTCAACCCTGCCATCAAGATACCTGATAACCATTTCCTCTCTGCTAATCCTCATGCTATTCACACACACAACTCTGCTATCAAGGTACCTGATAACCAACTCATCCCTGCTAATCCTGGTCCTGTCCACAAGCTCAGCTCTGCTATCAAGGTACCAGATAACCGACTCATCTGTGCTAATCATTATGCTGTCCGCACCCTCAACTCTGTGTAAGGAGATAAACAAATAAGAGATTACCACAATTTGAGGCCTAATAAAATATCCGCAATATGTACCCCGCAAATGTTGTAGGACAAAAAAACTAGCAAAAACTGCATCAGCAGGAACTGTAGGGCAAAGTACATGGTTCCTGAGGGGAAGAGATTGGAGGAGATCTCAGGTCAGGGGACAGCTGTGGCACAGTTATTAATTATAAAAGGCCCAGGAAGGCTAATACAACATCTTCCGCGGCAGACCTGCGTTTGAAGAACCTAGAAGGACGTGGACTGTTCCTCTGTGGATTACAAGTGCCTGTGGATTACAAAGACCTGTGGATTACAAATCACTGACCTGTGGATTACAAAATGGGGACGCTGTTTCGGATCTGCGTTGCCAACAGAGGATCCGGGGCGGCGCCAGATTCCGTCCAAGATGGCGGTGGAACTCCAACGCCGGGGATAGGCCCGGGAGTTTGCAGTTGTTCTGGATGGACTGGGGCCATCTCCAACGTACCCCCAGGGGGAACGGTGTGTGTCTGGAGACCGCCGCCCCCTCATACTGGACCCGGGCGGAGAAGAGGAGCGACTGCGGTCCCTGCGGGAGCAGCGGCCAAAGATGTCACCTGGGAGCCTCCCCGCGGGATCCCCGAGCCTGGAGGCTAGCCCTGGCGGATGGCGGGGTGAAGATCAGAGGCTGCGGGAGGAGCCGCGGGATGACGTGTCGGAAGCCGCGGCGCCGGGGAAGGTGAGAGTTCCCGCGGCTCTGCCGGCGGCTCCGCAAGCGTCCCCCACCACCCGGCCGCATGGCGCGGCCTCCTGTGCTCTTGGAAGCCCGGCTGCGGAGGGCTCTGCGGCCTCCGCCGGGCTGAGCGAAGCCCCTGCTCCCGTCCCCGAGCCGCCTCGCCCGGCGCTGAAGCCGGCCGCTACTTCGGCCCCGTCTGCAACTCCGGTTGCGGCCTGCCCCGCGGCTGCATCTGTGTCATCGCCATCACAACTTTATTCTGCTAATCCTAGTGCAGTCCACACCCGGTACTCTGCTATCAAGGTACCTGATTCTGGTGCTGTCCACATCCTCAACCCTACTATCAAGGTACCTGAAACAACTTGATTCTACTAATCCTAATGCAGTCCAGACCTGGTACTCTGTTCTCAAGGTACCTGATAACCAACTAATCGTTAATAATCCTGGTGCTGTCACACTCTCAACTCTGCTGCATCATGATGCCTAATTACTAACTCATCTCAGCTATTCCTGGTGCTGACTGCACTCACAACTCTGCTCTTCTTAACTCTGCTGCATCAATACCTCTGATCCGTGCTGCTCGACCTGACCTATAGCTTAGCAAATCCATCTCCCTGGGTGAGCTCATAACATTGATGTATAAAACTGCTGTTTGGTAACTGTATATAGGCTCTTTTTAGGCACCATATGGCAGTATTTACTGTGTGGAGCTGCCACATACAGTATATTCTTTTTTTTTGCCAGATATGGCACCAGTGTGTATCAGTGTTAATTTTCTAGAAGTGTAAAGATGAAAAGAGCATTCCCTGCAGTTGCTCTTTCCGGAAAAAGCTGCAAAGAAATTCACAAATCTTAATAATAGAATGTTGTTTTTCAATAGCAACCACAGTTGACAGATTTAGGGAGATATTCCCTTCCAACGCAGTTTTTTTTAGCTACCACTAGAGGGAGCTGATTAAAGACTGATTTATACAGCTCCTATCGAGCTTACTGTCTTCAGTTACCTCTAAGGCTCCCCCTAGTGGTGGTTTCAGGCAAAGAGAGGTGTTTTTTTTTCTGATTAGCTCTATACTTAAAAAAAGATAAGACAAATTGAAAGATTCCATTGCAATAAAAAAAGTTATAAAATTCATCAAAACAAAGTCTGGGATCTATAAAAAAAAAATCCAAGACCCAAAAACATGAGGTGCATGACAAATTGTTGAAAATTGAATATGGCTTGGTTAATCATCTGACGATTGTTTAGAAATGACGGCTTGTATCAGATTTGGGACTCGATTACTATTTTAATATGGGATTTGACTTGTTAACCACTTCTGCTATTCTGACTCGTGCCGAGTTCTCCGTGTGATGAGAGTGTAAAAATCAGACTTTTCTCTGGTTAATTCTAGGAAGTCATGGTGGTGTTAAGATGACGAGCCTTGTCAGTTATGCGTGTAAGGGGGACTAATAACAATTCTTCTGCTCTGATTTGTGGATGGTCATGCGACTGATCACACATGAGCCATTTTTGTAGGTTTCAAGATTAAAAAAAATAAAATCCCATTTTTTTAAAAGCTTTTTTCATATGCAGCAGAAGAAAATGCTAGAGGTTAGAAAAAAAAATAATTCTCCTTTAAGGAGAGTATGGCAAATGAGGCACATGCCTACGGACCTCCACAATCTAGGGGGGCCTTCACTATTCCCTCTGCCTACTAACTATTCTGTCCAGCTAAAGAGGTAGAGCTATGTTCAACAGTGGTGTAAATAGAGTCTGATGGGCCCGGTGCAAAATTTGGACCTGGGCCCCCACCTGTATTTTGGTGAGATGTATGGGCCCTTGTAGCGTTCTAGATCCTATAAAGACATATGTGTTAACCCCACATATAATCATGTCCCCTATCATGGCACCTTCCTGTAATTATACCTTCCATCCCAGGCCTCTACCTGTTATAATATCCCCAACCCTGACACCTTCTAGTAATAATGTACCCCCTCCAGGTCCCCTACTTGTTATAATTACCCCCATCCTGAGTCCCTTCCTGTTATAGTGTCCCCCGTCCTGATCCCCTTCCAAGCATGATGTCCCCATCCTGAGCCTTTTCCAGTAATTATATTCCTCATGCTGACACTTCCCATAATAATGACCCTCATCCTGGGCCATTCTCATTAATAATGTCCCCCATTCTGGTCCACTTCCTAGTATGATGTTCCTCATGCTGAGCCCCTTCCTATTCTGATTCCCCCCTTCCTCAGCCCCTTCCTATAATAAAATCTCCCACCCTGGCCCTTTCCTATAATAATGTACAGCATCTTGACCCCTTCCAGTAATAATGTCCCCCGTCCTGGCCCCCTACTTGTTATAATTACCCCCATCCTGAGTCCCTTCCTGTTATAATGTCCCCTGTCCTGATCCCCTCCCTAGCATGATGTCCTCCATCTTGGTTCCCTATGTGGTGTAATATCCCTCATCCTCAGCCCCTTCCTATAATAATCTCCCCCATCCTGGACCCTTCTAGTAATAATAATGACCCGCAACCTGGTTTCCTACGTGGTTTAATGTCCCCCATCCTAAGCCCCTTCCTGGTATAATGTCTCCCATCCTGATTCCTTTCCTGGTATAATGTCCCCATCCTGATCCCCTTCTTGGTATAATGTCCCCATCCTGAGACCCTTCCTAGCGTGATATCTCCCATCCTCAGCCCTTTCCTATAACAATCTCCCCCATCCTGGCCCCTTCCAGTAACAACGTCCTCCATGCTTGGTCCCTTCCTGGTAATAATGTGCCGTGTTCTTCTCCAGCATATTAAAAAAAAGTATATTATTCTTACCTTCCTCTGCTTCCACGACGCGCGTTGCCTTACTCAATATTCGGCGCAGAAACGGATACACGATTTAAAACCTTTTCCATATACTCGGTTAGGAAATGTGGAAAGTAAAGAAGGAGTTTCCCGTTTTGGACCCCACTCTAGAAACCAAAATTGATTACATTCATGTAAATGGCTGACATGAAATACTAAAACTCACCTGCAGTGGCGCTGTAGGGAAAAAATGTTAAACGGATGGCTGGTCTTGTTTTTCCCGGCTAATTACTTAGAACTTCTGAAACATAAATTGTGTAATGCAAAAAACTGTTTCAGTTGCAAAAAAAAGTCACCAAAGGTGGACAAACCCTTTAAGAGAACATCAAAAGTTGTTATCAGTTTTTCAGCTTTTACACTTCTGCGTAAAAAGGAAGTTATGAAAAACAGATTAGTAATTCCCAGGCGTGAACTCGCTCGACATGTGAAGCCACAAGAACGGACTTCTTGGTATCTACCATTCCGTTGAAAGAAAAAAAAAAAAGAGATAAAAATAAAAGATGGTTCGAACAGTAAACGGAAGAGTATACAGAGTCATTATACAGAGTCATTTCCCTATTTTTGGTCATCAGTGTAGATTTTGCAATGTTGCTGGAATACCGGACTAAAGAAAAGAATGAGAAGTGTCATGATGATAACATAAATAATGCACCGCGTGGGGGCGAATTTCCCCCCCTGAATGCTCCAGATTTTGCCCAAACTCAAAAAACACGCTGATAGGTTAAATGTGCTGACCAGAACAAACGCAAAGATGAGTAATCAATATCAGATACTTGGGAGTCCGACACTGGGGACTCCCACCCGTCAGCTGCCAGAACTATAGTGTATGAAGCCAAAATAACTAATTTGGGCTGCAGTACTGGAGTTCGGCCACTATGCCGAGTATGGCGCTATTGTGCTCCTTAAACTGTGTAGTTCCAGGAGTGGTGAATGGTGGGGGTTGTCGGGTGTCAGAAATTAGATTGTGAGCCCCATGGGAGAAGGGGACTGGTGTGTATGATGATGTGTGTAAGACTGTGGTGGCGCTATTTAAGCAACAGATATAAATGCATACAGAGACAGAAAGTGGAGTAAACTGCTGCAGAGTATGCATACAGAGGACAGAAAGTAGAGTAAACTGCTGCAGAGTATGCATACAGAGGACAGAAAGCGGAGTAAACTGCTGCAGAGTAAGCATACGAAGGACAGAAAGAGGAGTAAACTGCTGCAGAGCATGCGTAGAGAGGACAGAAAGAGGAGTAAACTGCTGCAGAGTATGCATACAGAGGACAGAAAGCGGAGTGAACTGCTGCAGAGTGTGCATACAGAGGACAGAAAGTGGAGTAAACTGCTGCAGAGTATGCATACAGAGGACAGAAAGTGGAGTAAACTGCTGCAGAGTATGCATACAGAGGACAGAAAGTAGAGTAAACTGCTGCAGAGTATGCATACAGAGGACAGAAAGTGGAGTGAACTGCTGCAGAGTATGCATACAGAGGACAGAAAGCGGAGTGAACTGCTGCAGAGTGTGCATACAGAGGACAGAAAGTGGAGTAAACTGCTGCAGAGTATGCATACAGAGGACAGAAAGTGGAGTGAACTGCTGCAGAGTATGCATACAGAGGACAGAAAGCGGAGTGAACTGCTGCAGAGTGTGCATACAGAGGACAGAAAGTGGAGTGAACTGCTGCAGAGTATGCATACAGAGGACAGAAAGTGGAGTGAACTGCTGCAGAGTATGCATACAGAGGACAGAAAGCGGAGTGAACTGCTGCAGAGTATGCATACAGAGGACAGAAAGCGGAGTGAACTGCTGCAGAGTATGCATACAGAGGACAGAAAGTGGAGTAAACTGCTGCAGAGTATGCATACAGAGGACAGAAAGTAGAGTAAACTGCTGCAGAGTATGCATACAGAGGACAGAAAGTGGAGTGAACTGCTGCAGAGTAAACACACAGAGGACAGAAAGCGGAGTGAACTGCTGCAGAGTGTGCATACAGAGGACAGAAAGTGGAGTAAACTGCTGCAGAGTATGCATACAGAGGACAGAAAGTGGAGTGAACTGCTGCAGAGTATGCATACAGAGGACAGAAAGCGGAGTGAACTGCTGCAGAGTGTGCATACAGAGGACAGAAAGTGGAGTAAACTGCTGCAGAGTATGCATACAGAGGACAGAAAGTGGAGTGAACTGCTGCAGAGTATGCATACAGAGGACAGAAAGTGGAGTGAACTGCTGCAGAGTATGCATACAGAGGACAGAAAGTGGAGTGAACTGCTGCAGAGTATGCATACAGAGGACAGAAAGCGGAGTGAACTGCTGCAGAGTGTGCATACAGAGGACAGAAAGTGGAGTGAACTGCTGCAGAGTATGCATACAGAGGACAGAAAGCGGAGTGAACTGCTGCAGAGTGTGCATACAGAGGACAGAAAGCGGAGTAAACTGCTGCAGAGTATGCATACAGAGCACAGAAAGCGGAGTAAACTGCTGCAGAGTATGCATACAGAGGACAGAAAGCGGAGTGAACTGCTGCAGAGTATGCATACAGAGGACAGAAAGTGGAGTAAACTGCTGCAGAGTATGCATAGAGAGGACAGAAAGCGGAGTAAACTGCTGCAGAGTATGCATACAGAGGACAGAAAGCGGAGTAAACTGCTGCAGAGTATGCATACAGAGGACAGAAAGCGGAGTGAACTGCTCCTGCTGCAGAGTATGTACACAGAGAACAGAAAGTGGAGTAAACTGCTGCAGAGTATACATACAGAGGACAGAAAGCAGAGTAAACTGCAGAGTATACATACAGAGGACAGAAAGCGGAGTAAACTGCTGCAGAGTATGCATACAGAGGACAGAAAGCGGAGTAAACTGCTGCAGAGTAAGCATACGAAGGACAGAAAGAGGAGTAAACTGCTGCAGAGCATGCGTAGAGAGGACAGAAAGAGGAGTAAACTGCTGCAGAGTATGCATACAGAGGACAGAAAGCGGAGTGAACTGCTGCAGAGTGTGCATACAGAGGACAGAAAGTGGAGTAAACTGCTGCAGAGTATGCATACAGAGGACAGAAAGTGGAGTGAACTGCTGCAGAGTATGCATACAGAGGACAGAAAGCGGAGTGAACTGCTGCAGAGTGTGCATACAGAGGACAGAAAGTGGAGTGAACTGCTGCAGAGTATGCATACAGAGGACAGAAAGTGGAGTGAACTGCTGCAGAGTATGCATACAGAGGACAGAAAGCGGAGTGAACTGCTGCAGAGTATGCATACAGAGGACAGAAAGCGGAGTGAACTGCTGCAGAGTATGCATACAGAGGACAGAAAGTGGAGTAAACTGCTGCAGAGTATGCATACAGAGGACAGAAAGTAGAGTAAACTGCTGCAGAGTATGCATACAGAGGACAGAAAGTGGAGTGAACTGCTGCAGAGTAAACACACAGAGGACAGAAAGCGGAGTGAACTGCTGCAGAGTGTGCATACAGAGGACAGAAAGTGGAGTAAACTGCTGCAGAGTATGCATACAGAGGACAGAAAGTGGAGTGAACTGCTGCAGAGTATGCATACAGAGGACAGAAAGCGGAGTGAACTGCTGCAGAGTGTGCATACAGAGGACAGAAAGTGGAGTAAACTGCTGCAGAGTATGCATACAGAGGACAGAAAGTGGAGTGAACTGCTGCAGAGTATGCATACAGAGGACAGAAAGTGGAGTGAACTGCTGCAGAGTATGCATACAGAGGACAGAAAGTGGAGTGAACTGCTGCAGAGTATGCATACAGAGGACAGAAAGCGGAGTGAACTGCTGCAGAGTGTGCATACAGAGGACAGAAAGTGGAGTGAACTGCTGCAGAGTATGCATACAGAGGACAGAAAGCGGAGTGAACTGCTGCAGAGTGTGCATACAGAGGACAGAAAGCGGAGTAAACTGCTGCAGAGTATGCATACAGAGCACAGAAAGCGGAGTAAACTGCTGCAGAGTATGCATACAGAGGACAGAAAGCGGAGTGAACTGCTGCAGAGTATGCATACAGAGGACAGAAAGTGGAGTAAACTGCTGCAGAGTATGCATAGAGAGGACAGAAAGCGGAGTAAACTGCTGCAGAGTATGCATACAGAGGACAGAAAGCGGAGTAAACTGCTGCAGAGTATGCATACAGAGGACAGAAAGCGGAGTGAACTGCTCCTGCTGCAGAGTATGTACACAGAGAACAGAAAGTGGAGTAAACTGCTGCAGAGTATACATACAGAGGACAGAAAGCAGAGTAAACTGCAGAGTATACATACAGAGGACAGAAAGCGGAGTAAACTGCTGCAGAGTATGCATACAGAGGACAGAAAGTGGAGTGAACTGCTGCAGAGTATGCATACAGAGGACAGAAAGTGGAGTATACTGCTGCAGAGTATGCACACAGAGGACATGAAGTGGAGTAAACTGCTGCAGAGTATGCGTAGAGAGGACAGAAAGTGGAGTAAACTGCTGCAGAGTATGCACACAGAGGACAGAAAGTGGAGTAAACTACTGCAGAGTATGCATACAGAAGACAGAAAGTGGAGTAAGCTGCTGCAGAGTATACATACAGAGCACAGAAAATGGAGTAAACTGCTGCAGAGTATGCATACAGAGGACAGAAAATGGAGTAAACTGCTGCAGAGTATGCATACAGAGGACAGAAAGTGGAGTAAACTGCTGCAGAGTATGCATACAGAGGACAGAAAATGGAGTAAACTGCTGCAGAGTATGCATACAGAGGACAGAAAGTGGAATAAGCTGCTGCAGAGTATGCACACAGAGGACATGAAGTGGAGTAAACTGCTGCAGAGTATGCGTACACAGGACAGAAAGTGGAGTAAACTGCTGCAGAGTATGCATACAGAGGACAGAAAGTGGAGTAAACTACTGCAGAGTATGCATACAGAAGACAGAAAGTGGAGTAAGCTGCTGCAGAGTATACATACAGAGCACAGAAAATGGAGTAAACTGCTGCAGAGTATGCATACAGAGGACAGAAAGTGGAGTAAACTGCTGCAGAGTATGCATACAGAGGACAGAAAGTGGAGTAAACTGCTGCAGAGTATGCATACAGAAGACAGAAAGTGGAGTAAGCTGCTGCAGAGTATACATACAGAGCACAGAAAATGGAGTAAACTGCTGCAGAGTATGCATACAGAGGACAGAAAGTGGAGTAAACTGCTGCAGAGTATGCATACAGAGGACAGAAAGTGGAATAAGCTGCTGCAGAGTATGCATACGGAGGACAGAAAGTGGAGTAAACTGCTGCAGAGTATGCATACAGAGGACAGAAAGTGGAGTAAACTTCTGCAGAGTATGCATACAGAGGACAGAAAGTGGAGTAAACTGCTGCAGAGTATGCGTATAGAGGACAGAAAGTGGAGTAAACTGCTGCAGAGTATGCATACAGAGTACAGAAAGCGGAGTGAACTGCTGCAGAGTATGCATACAGAGGACAGAAAGCGGAGTGAAGTGCTGCAGAGTATGCATACAGAGGACAAAGCGGAGTAAACTGCTGCAGAGTATGCATACAGAGGACAGAAAGCAGAGTAAACTGCTGCAGAGTATGCATACAGAGGACAGAAAGTGGAGTAAACTGCTGCAGAGTATGCATACAGAGGACAGAAAGTGGAGTAAACTGCTGCAGAGTATGCATACAGAGGACAGAAAGTGGAGTAAACTGCTGCAGAGTATGCGTATAGAGGACAGAAAGTGGAGTAAACTGCTGCAGAGTATGCATACAGAGGACAGAAAGCGGAGTGAACTGCTGCAGAGTATGCGTATAGAGGACAGAAAGAGGAGTAAACTGCTGCAGAGTATGCATACAGAGGACAGAAAGTGGAGTAAACTGCTGCAGAGTATGCATACAGAGGACAGAAAGTGGAGTAAACTACTGCAGAGTATGCATACAGAAGACAGAAAGTGGAGTAAGCTGCTGCAGAGTATACATACAGAGCACAGAAAATGGAGTAAACTGCTGCAGAGTATGCATACAGAGGACAGAAAGTGGAGTAAACTGCTGCAGAGTATGCATACAGAGGACAGAAAGTGGAATAAGCTGCTGCAGAGTATGCATACAGAGGACAGAAAGTGGAGTAAACTGCTGCAGAGTATGCATACAGAGGACAGAAAGTGGAGTAAACTTCTGCAGAGTATGCATACAGAGGACAGAAAGTGGAGTAAACTGCTGCAGAGTATGCGTATAGAGGACAGAAAGTGGAGTAAACTGCTGCAGAGTATGCATACAGAGTACAGAAAGCGGAGTGAACTGCTGCAGAGTATGCATACAGAGGACAGAAAGCGGAGTGAAGTGCTGCAGAGTATGCATACAGAGGACAAAGCGGAGTAAACTGCTGCAGAGTATGCATACAGAGGACAGAAAGCAGAGTAAACTGCTGCAGAGTATGCATACAGAGGACAGAAAGTGGAGTAAACTGCTGTAGAGTATGCATACAGAGGACAGAAAGTGGAGTAAACTGCTGCAGAGTATGCATACAGAGGACAGAAAGTGGAGTAAACTGCTGCAGAGTATGCGTATAGAGGACAGAAAGTGGAGTAAACTGCTGCAGAGTATGCATACAGAGGACAGAAAGCGGAGTGAACTGCTGCAGAGTATGCATACAGAGGACAAAGCGGAGTAAACACACAGAGGACAGAAAGTGGAGTAAACTGCTGCAGAGTATGCATACAGAGGACAGAAAGCGGAGTGAACTGCTGCAGAGTATGCATACAGAGGACAAAGCGGAGTAAACTGCTGCAGAGTATGCACACAGAGGACAGAAGGCGGAGTAAACTGCTGCAGAGTATACATACAGAGGGCAGAAAGTGGAGTAAACTGCTGCAGAGTATACATACAGAGGACAGAAAGTGGAGTATACTGCTGCAGAGTATGCACACAGAGGACATGAAGTGGAGTAAACTGCTGCAGAGTATGCATACAGAGGACAGAAAGTGGAGTAAACTGCTGCAGAGTATGCATACAGAGGACAGAAAGCGGCGTCAACTGCTGCAGAGTATGCATACAGAGGACAGAAAGTGGAGTAAACTGCTGCAGAGTATGCGTATAGAGGACAGAAAGTGGAGTAAACTGCTGCAGAGTATGCATACAGAGGACAGAAAGTGGAGTAAACTGCTGCAGAGTATGCATACAGAGGACAGAAAGTGGAGTAAACTGCTGCAGAGTATGCGTATAGAGGACAGAAAGTGGAGTAAACTGCTGCAGAGTATGCACACAGAGGACAGAAAGTGGAGTAAACTGCTGCAGAGTATGCATACAGAGTACAGAAAGCGGAGTGAACTGCTGCAGAGTATGCATACAGAGGACAGAAAGCGGAGTGAAGTGCTGCAGAGTATGCATACAGAGGACAAAGCGGAGTAAACTGCTGCAGAGTATGCATACAGAGGACAGAAAGCAGAGTAAACTGCTGCAGAGTATGCATACAGAGGACAGAAAGTGGAGTAAACTGCTGCAGAGTATGCATACAGAGGACAGAAAGTGGAGTAAACTGCTGCAGAGTATGCATACAGAGGACAGAAAGTGGAGTAAACTGCTGCAGAGTATGCATACAGAGGACAGAAAGTGGAGTAAACTGCTGCAGAGTATGCGTATAGAGGACAGAAAGTGGAGTAAACTGCTGCAGAGTATGCATACAGAGGACAGAAAGCGGAGTGAACTGCTGCAGAGTATGCATACAGAGGACAAAGCGGAGTAAACTGCTGCAGAGTATGCACACAGAGGACAGAAGGCGGAGTAAACTGCTGCAGAGTATACATACAGAGGACAGAAAGTGGAGTATACTGCTGCAGAGTATGCACACAGAGGACATGAAGTGGAGTAAACTGCTGCAGAGTATGCATACAGAGGACAGAAAGTGGAGTAAACTGCTGCAGAGTATGCATACAGAGGACAGAAAGCGGCGTCAACTGCTGCAGAGTATGCATACAGAGGACAAAGCGGAGTAAACTGCTGCAGAGTATACATACAGAGGACATAAAGTGGAGTAAACTGCTGCAGAGTATGCATACAGAGGACAGAAAGTGGAGTAAACTGCTGCAGAGTATGCATACAGAGGACAGAAAGTGGAGTAAACTGCTGCAGAGTATGCGTATAGAGGACAGAAAGTGGAGTAAACTGCTGCAGAGTATGCATACAGAGGACAGAAAGCGGAGTGAACTGCTGCAGAGTATGCATACAGAGGACAAAGCGGAGTAAACTGCTGCAGAGTATGCACACAGAGGACAGAAGGCGGAGTAAAGTGCTGCAGAGTATACATACAGAGGGCAGAAAGTGGAGTAAACTGCTGCAGAATATACATACAGAGGACAGAAAGTGGAGAATACTGCTGCAGAGTATGCACACAGAGGACATGAAGTGGAGTAAACTGCTGCAGAGTATGCATACAGAGGACAGAAAGTGGAGTAAACTGCTGCAGAGTATGCATACAGAGGACAGAAAGCGGAGTGAACTGCTGCAGAGTATGCATACAGAGGACAAAGCGGAGTAAACTGCTGCAGAGTATACATACAGAGGACAGAAAGCGGAGTAAACTGCTGCAGAGTGTGCACACAGAGGACAGATAGTGGAGTAAAATGCTGCAGAGTATACATACAGAGTACAGAAATTGGAGTGAACTGCTGCAGAGTATGCACACAGAGGACAGATAGTGGAGTAAAATGCTGCAGAGTATGCATACAGAGGACAGAAAGCGGAGTGAACTGCTCCTGCTGCAGAGTATGTACACAGAGAACAGAAAGCGGAGTAAACTGCTGCAGAGTATACATACAGAGGACAGAAAGCGGAGTAAACTGCTGCAGAGTATGCATACAGAGGACAGAAAGTGGAGTAAAATGCTGCAGAGTATGCATACAGAGGACAGAAATTGGAGTGAACTGCTGCAGAGTATGCATACAGAGGACAGAAAGTGGCGTAAAATGCTGCAGAGTATGCCTACAGAGGACAGAAAGTGGAGTAAACTGCTGCAGAGTATGCATAGAGAGGACAGAAAGTGGAGTAAACTGCTACAGAGTATGCATAGAGAGGACAGAAAATGGAGTAAACTGCTGCAAAGTATACATACAGAGTACATAATTGTGAAATGAGAGTCGTAGGACCCCCCTACACATTACATGATCTCCTCGCGTTCGGCTGACTTTTATCTAATGTGTATGGAGGCCTTTAGAGCAGACAGGCATTCATGCATTACCAGTGGGTCCAGAGAAGAGCAGGCCTGAAGCTCACCTACAAAATACATTACTGAAGGGGTATACGGGCGGGAAACCAAGATAGAAAGAGAGACCGACAAAAGACCAAACTGGTAGTAAAATATATTTCAGACGTTATTAGATCAAGATATAGGTGTACATACGGAGAGGAAACAACCAGAAAGGGGGGGCAAATCAAAGTGTGTCGCATGAACAATAAGTATGTAAAAAACAATATATACCAAATACAATGAATTCAAGGTATCAAAGAATACGCTTATAGTTAATAGAGGATTATAAATGCAGATAAAAAAAATCATCAAATATCTAAAGCTAACATAAAATGGAGCAGCATATAGTAAAAAATCCATGTAGGAGGTAATATGCTAGCATGTGTTTCTGTCTTCAAAGTGTGGCTAAAGCTCTATAGTACACGGATACCTCGATGAAAAGAGGGCTCCTAGCATATATAATGTTGCTAAGTGATCTAAGCAATATACTATGAAGGTAGGTGATGTAAATGTTACATATATACCGGGGTAGAAGCCAAGGGTCACACAAGGATGCACCCACCCCGACGCGCGTTTTCGATGTATGCCTTCCTCAGGGGCTAGGGTCACCTTTTGGGAGTGATATGGTGCAAACTTGCCACACCATCAAGCACCACGTTCAGCTCCCCAACGGTTACATCTGAAGTACATGACATGGTGTGAGATAAGGGCTCAATACCCACATTGCCTTCAGGGCATTGACAGTCTTCCCCTTCTAGTTTCCAAGTCTAGTGCTACATAAGGTAGGATCATCTTCCGTGCCCCCATTGTACTCAAACCAAATATGAATTATCTGATATGTTATTGTCTTCTGGAGGAAACCGCCCTAAAAATGATACACCCGATAATCTGTATTCCTTGCAGCAATGAAGATATGAGAATATTCAGTTACATTTTATTTCTTATGATTTTTTCCTAATTCTAGGATTAATCTAAAGTTACATCTGTAGAGGGAGCATTGTTGTATGGTAATGAGAACCAGTAAGTAGATAGGCCTCCGCTGGAGCACTGCCCTTCTCACATTCCTGTATCTTATGTACATTTCAGCTTCGGATGACCACGGAATCCATAGACTGTTGACCTATTTTTTGTGGCAAACTTTAAAGCAGGACCTCAGTATGGGCCCATATTTTATTTCTGTGCCCAATTTATCACTTATGTGTTTGATCATAAAAATAAGCCACTAAGGCGTTTATACTTGTAGGTTACAAACCTTGGGAAACTACTTAGCGTAATTACTGGCAACCTGGTATTTACATAACCCTGCAACCCATTAATGGAAATGGGCACTGTTGCTCTTATTCATTCTCATCTGAACTAGTGCAACTCTCTACTAATCGGTCTCCATCTTACTAAAATCCCCCGTCTCCAATATGTCCTGAATGTAACAGCCAGAATCATATTCTTTTCCAACTTTTACATTGATGCCTCCACCCTGTGCCAGTCATTACACTGGTTGCTCATCTGCTTCACTTATGTCTCCATCTTGTGCCAGTCATTGAACTGGTTGCCCATCTGCTACACTTATGCCTCCAACCTGTGCCAGTCATTGCACTTGTTGCCCATCCACTCCACTGATGCCTCTACCCTCTGCCAGTCATTGCACTGGTTGCCCATCCACTACACTGATGCCTCTACCCTCTTCCAGTCATTTCACTGGTTGCCCATCCACTACACTGATGCCTCTACCTTCTGCCAGTCATTGCACTGGTTGCCCATCCACTACACTGATGCCTCTACCCACTGCCAGTCATTGCACTGGTTGCCCATACACTACACCAATGCCTCTACCCTCTGCCAGTCATTGCACTGGTTGCCCATCCACTCCAGAGTTTAATATAAGCATATCACTGTCACCCACAAAGTGCTCTATGGTTCATCTCCTCTCTTATCTCAGTCTATCACCCTACCCATGCACTCCGTTCCACTTATGACCTAAGACTAACATCCTCAATAATCTGAACCTCCCACTCCTGTCTCCACGACTTCGCGCGAGCTGCACTGATTCTCTAGAATGCACTACCCAGGACAATTAGATTCATTCCCCAATACCAACAATTGTAAGCGTGGTCTAAACACGCACTTCTTTAGACTTCTGTTACCTCACCTCCCTTATCTAACTATTCCCTTTTTGCTCTTCCACAATTTTCTTTCAAATCTGGTCCCTCATGGCATCTGTTCACACTCTTCATGCACTTTATAACCCCCTGTACACATACTGACCAGTTCATGCTGCGTTGTGTGATTACCCTATTGCTGGCCGGACGGTACATTACGAGCACTTTTCGCCATTCACCTTTCATGTCCCCCCTATTCTCTGATAGATTATGGCTTGTGAACCGGACCCTCACTACTTTTGGTATCTATTGAATTATGTGTTATTGTCTGTAAAAGTCCTTTCTAAAACGTAAGGTGCTGGGGAATATGTTGGGGGCAATAGAAATAATAATATTATTATTATTATAGTGGGACCAATAGTGATCAAATATTTATCGATCTATAGTCTATAGTGAGATGACCCCTTTAAAAATGAAAGGCCCTAATTAGTAACAAAAACTAGGACGAGTGACTTCACGAAGTCCTTAGAGTTACGATAACTTGTGTTACCGCCTCGGAGACAAGTCAGCTGTTCTGGAACACAGAACCTGAATACGCACGTTCCGGAACGCCGGTCGTGTGTGATCTGAGTGTAAACACAAGAGATGATGAATGAGACAAGACCGGGCGTGGCAGGAGAGAAGACACTGTGCGGATGAACATCTCCCCCTTTGTTTTTTTTTATAGAGACGTTCAGTTTATTTATACCCGCAATGTATGTACTTATTATATTTATACAGAAAACAATACCGGGATTGTCCCACAATGGAACGTAAGGTCAAAGGGGGCATCTGGGATTTAACAAGAGAGTGAAGGACTTTTTCTCTATTTCTTTTGATTATTAAAGTGTTATTTCAAACTCCGGAAGTGATCATCTGTCTGTGTTTCTGATCTTTGGGGGGTCTGACAGCTGGGACCCCCACTAACTCCTTAAACTGATCTATGAAATGCCTCCTTAAAGCCACCCCCTGTCCGTAGGACTGTTAGAGATAGACAGCCACTGCGCCCGGCTTTCTTCAGCAGTTCCATGGTGGTTGATGAATGGAGTAGTAACAGGGCAATTAAGTCGTTTATTTTCAGGATTGGTGGGGTCCGGCCACATTCCGACTAGACGTGTCCAGACTAGCTGAATACGCTAGCATTGAGCTAGGTTGTTCAGGTTTAGTCGGTATGTGACTACAAGTATGCAAATCACATACTTGCTATCACAAGAATGCCGCTCCCAACGAAGAATCCTTACAGCGCGCAGTGCGCGTGATGTGAGGATTCACAAGTCTGCAGTCACATAGAGCGACTGCAGACATGTAACTTAGGACTGAAAAACCCTTTTAATAGGCCCTCTTCAAGGGGTTGTCCAATGGAGAAAAATATTTCTGTAAAGGGCTCAGCATAAATATTGAAAAAAATGAAAGAAGCCATGTTTACCCTAATTGGCATCTCACCACTACCCTTCCCCCGCTAACCTGGCTGCGCCGGTCTCTACTTACCAGTCCCGTTATCAGCACACAGCAAATGCCCGCTCAGCCAATCACTGGCTGCATCGGTGATCCACCTCAGCCACTGATTGGCTAAGCAGGCATCTCCTGGCTGAAAAAGAAAGTAGAGACGAGCAGGGGACCTGATGAGCACTGAGATAAGGGAGGTGGGGGATGATGTGAAGGTGAATGTGGCTCTTTTACATTTTTTTTTTTTTTTTTTAAACTATTCTAAGCCCCTTGCAAAAAATAATCAACATTTTTTTATGATGGACAATCCCTTTAAATTTTGCCAGATTAATGACTTGGGAAATGATTTTGCTCACTCATAAGAATATGGAAGCCGCTGGGTCTTCTGACAATACGTCCTGTCAATATTCATGCAGGAATATGGTGTCATGTGCCTCTGAACGCTACACGGGACTCTAGACTACAACTAGTGGTAAAAAAGTGGTATTGCATCGTGCTTCAACAATTCTTCCCATGGGAAAAAAAGTTGCAAGTGACCGTTAGAAGAAACCAAACATTTCTCCCCCAGAGAAACATTGAAGTTTCAGGACAAGTGACTGAAATGTCACCTCCTTACCACGACTGATGGGCGATCAGGGATCCGTGACCTTATACCAAATGGGATTTCCCAACAACCTGACCAGTTTTCTAGACTATACTTGTGAAATGATCCTTGAAAGTTTCTGATTCCTGCGTATTCTCTTCCCGCCTCAATTTTACTTATCTCGACTATTTTTAGATGGCATTTTTAGACAGATCGGTCTCCGTGACAGATGGTTGTACTTTATCGGAGCGTTTCTCAGCTACACAAAGAGAATCTAGAGTTTTTCTTAAAGGCTTGAAAAAAAAAATATATATTATTTTTACATACAGTTTGTTAGTGGTGACCTTTAGTTAATACAGTTTCTCTAAGTTTCAGTCTGCAATCTTCATTCCTTATTTCATTTTCATACCCCCTGACATGAAATTTCCAGCCCGATCCAAGTTTCAGATTTTTATTTTGTGGGAGTGTCTGTATAGGTGTTACGCCCAACGGTGACGCAAGTGGACTTGTGGACCCCCTGTGCCACAGGATAGGGTCTGCCTAGGAAGGGGTGTAGCTAAGCAGCTACCAGGTGTTCACTGGAGCACCTAATGGTGGAGACAGCCTGGGCTGTAGGTAGCCGCCAGATACCACTTCTAGGCAGATCCCAGTACTGCAGCTGCTGACCCCGAGGGTCAGGTTCGCTGACATGTATTAGGGGTATGCTCAGGCACATCGGTCTAGGATACTGGATAAGGGACTGGCCGCGCGTAAAACGCGTAAACCGTAAACCAATGTTTGGCCGCTGGCCGCACTGGGACTAGGGGACTTTGGTACAGGACTGGCCGCACCAGGAAACAATGTTCAGAACTCTGGCCGCACTGGGACCAGGGATTTGGGGTCGTGACCCTGGCCGCACCAGGACCAGGGATTTGGGTTCAGGACACTGGCTGCACAGGGACCAGGGATTCGGATTTAGGACACTGGCCTCAATGGGACCAGAGATTCAGGTTCAGGACAATAGCCATGCTGGGACCAGGGATTCGAGTTCAGGACACTGGCTGCACAGGGATTCAGGTTAAGAACACTGGCCACGCTGGAACTAGGGATTATGGTTCAGGACACTGGCTTCACCAGGACCAGGGATTCGGATTCAGGACACTGGCTGCACAGGGACCAGGAATTCAGGTTCAGTGCACTGGCCATGCTGGGACCAGGAATTTAGGTTCAGAGCAGGCAAGCGCAAGCACACGTGCACTAGGCGCGCCACCAAGAACTGTGGCGCACACACCAGGAAGCAGCATGAGCACGCCGAGGAACCTCGATGCTGGGCAGGGGTGGTGAGTAAGCCGACGTCCCTCCCTGCATGGAGTGAGAAGGGGGTGCCGGCAATAGTGCTACAATAGGCTGGATGTCAGTAGCTAATATATATCAGCACAGCTTCTATCCTGCACCTATTTCTTCTGCATGTGCTTTCCTCTTTTTTTCTATAGCCTGTTCGCTGTCACTGTGATACTTTTTCCCTTGCCCATGCTGTTAAAAATCAGCTCCCTGTTACCTCTAAGGAGGGAAGAGCAAAAAGAACTGCAGAACCAGTAACAGGAACTCTGACAAATTGGGGACATTTTTTGCAGATCGCTCAGCTAGATGAAAGACTTACAAACTGCAGCAGAAAAACAGCAGAATATTTGTAATGATGACTATTTAGAAAGTTTCTTAACTTTGCATTTGGGAAGCAACTGAACAATGAAAAAAGAATTGTACGTACGTGGCCTGAAAATACTGAACATCAGTATCACTAAATTTAATATCCTACAATTCTAGGATGTTAGTGAATGGTAGGGATGAGCGAGTATACTCGTTAGGATTCGGTACTCGGCAAGTAATGCGGTACTCACGGTACTCGAATCTTGGCGAGTAAATTTCACTACTCGCCTTGCAATATTCGTCACAGCCCGGCACAGTCCCGCACAGCCCAGCACAGTCCCTGTGGGACGCCCTCACTCCCAGGGCTGTGGGGTACTCGGTACCGGGCCCGATGAGCTTCAATGGGAGATGTCACGGCAGCTGGGACCCGACCCATGGCCCTGGGCGCCCATTGTAAAAGGGGAATGTTCAGTGTGCTTATGATGAGTGATTCGTGACACCACCTGTGGTGTTCGGCAATAGAGATGTAAGCCGACGCTGCAGACAGATCCTCTGGGACAGATGGTGTGGTGCAGCAGTGATGGTATAGCCCTCCACAGGCAGGGCTGTAGTCCCAGGGCAGTGTAGGTGAAGTGACACTTAGATGGTGTAGTGTCAGGCGCAAGGGATGTAGCCGTGCTGGGCAGGTTGGCGCAGGAATACTTTTTATGCCCCCTGAGGAAGGAGCTTATTGCTCCGAAACGCGCGTCGGGGAAACGAGCGTTCCGCCCGGTTATCCTGCAGCCTCATTAAGGTAATGGTTTTGGGTCCTAATCTATTTAGGGCGGGTTATTTGCCCGCCGATGCAGCCCTGGTATTGTTTGCTGCATCATTTTGCGTCTTTTTACATATGTAAGATGTGTTCCACATGGCCCGAGGGTAGTATTGTTAACCTGTTGTTAACCCCCCTAATTACCTCTTTTGGGATAATGTATAGATTTATTTTGTATGATAGATGATGGGCATTGTTCCCCTTTCTATGTAAGATATATAATGCTCATTATATGGAGTATAAATACAGGAAATATATACATTAATCCCGGCATATGATAGTTCAGGTTGACTGGGGCAGGTCCTGCTTGTATTAGCATTTGTACTATTGCACTTTTTTGATTGTCCTTTGCACATGTTCCCCATTTTTGTCTTGTCTTGTCCATAATTTAATAAAGAGAAGCAATTTTATCAATACGGATCTATGGTCGCAATTTTTCCTGTGGTTTCCACAATTTTTGGTGTATATATTAGCGATTGATCCTAGTTTGTCCAAACAGAGCGACACCTATAAGGAGTTATATATAATATATTTAGGATGCGGCTCTGTACCGTTGCTGTTATAATTTGGCGCAGGAATATGTGGAGGACACCAGGGCGTGTAGTTCCAAAGCTTTACTCACAGTCTGTTGCAGGTACAGGTGCCCGCATCCGTGCCGTGTCCTCCGGGTCCAGAGCTCAGCCAACCTCCAGGCCAGATGGAATACTCCTTTCCAACACTCCGCCAACATATGTGCCTTTCTGAACGTCTCCTCTTATAGCGCCTTTGAGTGAAGTACTCCTAGTACTGAGTTACACTGGAGTGCCTCCTGTCAGATGTTGCTATGAACTCTACTTGTACAGCAGACAGCTGTAGCCTGCTTCGGGGACTCCTTGCTACTAAGTCCCGGCTCACTAATATGTTGCTGTTGTGCCCCCAAGTCTTGTGAGGGAATAAAGGGGTCACTACTTCTATTCCTCCGGTATCTGATGCAGTACCATTAGTATCCGTACAACCTCGGGGACCGGACCCTGGCCCTGCGCTTAGAACTTGAAAAGGGTTCTCCTCTAACCCTGGTCCTTGTTCTCTTATTCTCCTCACGTTCCGTGCTAATCCTTCTTCCCAATAGAGAATCAAGCTTCCTTTCTCTGTCTCTTTCCTGTGCCAGCAGACCCAGATCACTGTGGCCTGCTGCAGCACTTCCTTCTTCCATCCCTCTCCCGGGGATCTTCTCTGTCTCACACTCTGTCCTTCTACATCCTCACTCATTGACTGAATGAAAGACTGACTGACTGACTCAACTCTTCCCGCTCTTTTGTGTGAACTAAACTCCACCACCTTCCAGCACGTTTCGTGTTCCAAGCAGGGAGCCACCAAGGGGTGCTATGCTACACTCCAAGCAGGGAGCCGCTGAAGGTGCTTTGCTACACTACTTTGTGGTGTGGGATGTGAGTGTTGGAGTGTGGTCAGGTGTCTCCACCTTACCTGGATAGTGGGGTACCACACCTCAGGAGAAGGTGCAGTACCTCTGTGGCGACTGAACCCTCAGGGGCGCCATACCTGCACAGCCCAGCACAGCCCGGCACAGTCCTGCACAGTCCCCGCACAGCCCGGCACAGTCCCCGCACAACCCAGCACAGTCCCGCACAGTCCCTGCACAGCCCAGTACAGTCCCGCATAGCCCGGCACAGTCCCCACACAGCCCAGCACATCCTGGCACAGTCCCGCACAGCCCGGCACATTCCCGCACAGCCCAGCACATTCCCGCACAGCCCAGCACAGCCCAGCACAGCCCAGCACACACACACACACTCAGCCCATTACTTGCATTTCCTATAGAATTACATTCGACTTGCTACTCGTTACGAGTACCCGAGTATTAGGAGCTACTCATAACGAGTACAGGGAGTCCCAGTATTTCTCTTCATGCTCATCCCTAGTGAATGGTTATATCCACTTTCAAAATTCCATTTTCACATAGGAGACCCTTTGTATGTAGCTGGTTAAGGGAGTCCCTCATAGAAAACCCTCATTCTGCATCCAGCAGGTTTATAGATTTATTGTTTAGGTGGATTTTTAAATGTTTAAAGCTAAATTCACACACTTTTTAGGTCTAGTACATGACGGGTAACCATCATTTTATTTTTTATTTCATAAATTAATAATACACATGAAAAGAAGCAACTTTGTAATGTATCTTATAAGAGAATTCTGCTTCTTTCTCCTCCTGGACTGATATTTCATTTTCAATTCATAGGGAAAATCTGTAATCAGCGAAGATAAATTTTACCATTACTGAGCTAGAAGATGAAAGTTGGTGCTTTTAAAATACTATGGAGGAGGAGGAGATAGAGACTGGCACAAAAATTCTAGGGAGGAGCTAGAGGAAACAGAGACATTCCAGGGAGGAGCTAGAGGCAGTCACAGACATTCTAGGGAGGAGCTAGAGGAAACACAGACATTCTAGAGCGGGGCTAGAGACAGACACAGACATTCTAGAGAGGAGCTAGAGGCAGAAACAGACATTCTAGGGAGGAGCTAGAGGAAACAGAGACATTCCAGGGAGGAGCTAGAGGCAGCCACAGACATTCTAGAGAGGAGCTAGAGGAGACACAGACATTCTAGAGAGGGGCTAGAGGCAGACACAGACATTCTAGAGAGGAGCTAGAGGCAGAAACAGACATTCCAGGGAGGAGCTAGATGCAGACACAGACATACTAGAGAGGAGCTGGAGGCAGATACAGACATTCTAGGGAGGAGCTAGAGGCAGACATAGACATTCTAGGGAGGAGCTAGAGGCAGACACAGACATTCTAGAGAGGAGCTAGAGACAGACAGACATTCTAGGGAGGAGCTAGAGGCAACACAGACATTCTAGGGAGGAGCTAGAGACAGACACAGACATTCTAGGAAGGAGCTAGAGGCAGGCACACATTGCAGGGAGGAGCTGGAGGCAGACACAGACATTCTAGGGAGGAGCTATAGGCAGACGCAGACATTCTATGGAGGAGCTAGAGGCAGACACAGACATTCTAGGGAGGAGCTAGAGACAGACACAGACATTCTAGGAAGGAGCTAGAGGCAGACACACATTGCAGGGAGAAGCTAGAGGCAGACACAGACATTCTATGGAGGAGCTAGAGGCAGACACAGACATTCTATGGAGGAGCTAGAGGCAGACACAGGCATTCTAGGGAGGAGCTAGAGGCAGACACAGACATTCCAGGGAGGATCTAGAGGCAGATACAGACATTCTATGGAGGAGCTAGAGGCAGAAACAGACATTCCAGGGAGGATCTAGAGGCAGATACAGACATTCTATGGAGGAGCTAGAGGCAGAAACAGACATTCCAGGGAGGATCTAGAGGCAGATACAGACATTCTATGGAGGAGCTAGAGGCAGAAACAGACATTCTAGGGAGGAGCTAGAGGCAGATACAGACATGCTATGGAGGAGCTAGAGGCAGATACAGACATTCCAGGGAGGAGCTAGAGGCGGACACAGACATTTTGCTGCAAGTTCTCCTGCAACAACAGTTCCAGTTCTCCATAGACCTTTCTGAGCACTAACTGTCATCTCCTTTGTCAGTAAGGTTATATGCGGATGTTCAGTATTAGGCAGCGCTTTGGATGTAGCACATGTCCGCTGAGTCCAAAGCGCTGCCATCTTTTGAACGCAGGTGATTCCACGTGTGTTCATTGAACCGTGCAGATTCACAGCATCCAATACATTGTATGGGTGACATTTATCTTATCTAGACTTGCATCTCTGCAAGATAAATTGACATGCTGTGGTCTGGAAAGACGCACCACATGTATGCCTCCGCGGGTGAGCCGCAGGCTTTTGTGCACACATAATGGACATGGGATTTCTTGAAATCCCATCCACTATGTTGTAACATCTGGACGCTGCAGATGTACGCAGCATCCAACCCGGAGCGTTTACTGACTGTGGGAACGTACCCATAATGGGAAATTCTGTATTCACTGAAGACACATTTTACCAGTGTTTTAAGAATTTTTACAATGAAAAACAGGTCCAGGAGGAGAAAGAAGCAGATTTATTTAATGAGAAATGTTACAAAACCGTTGGTTTATTAAATAAAATGTAAACTATGGTTACTGTTTGGACTTGTTCACATGTTGCAGAAAATGAATGAGATTTCTAAAATATCATGCACATGCTGTTTGCTTTTTCCTTGCAGACTTGAACTTTCTAAGTCTTTTTTTTTTCCAAATCTGCAGCCTGTCTGTCAATATTTTTTAGTGTTTTTCACCCACTCAAATGAACGGAAAAAACTAAACAAAAAAAAAGTCTTCTAGACCAAGGGGAAGAGTCCTTAGCTCAGAAAAGTCTGCTACTTGAATACAGTCTGTTATCTGAGGTGCAGACATTTGAAACTGAATAGAGTAATGGCGCCATCTGCTGGTGAAAATGCATAGTGCATGCGTACAGTACATGACCCTTTAGAAAAAAAAATGGTACAAACAGAGCACAAAGAAAAATAGTTAAAACCAAAACACTTAACCAACATAAAGACAAAAAATACAGCACAAAAAAGTTTGTAGCTTCCATAATTTTTCTTTTGTACGGCGTCAAATTAGAACTCCTGTAGAGGTGCATGGGGCCCTAAAGTACCATCGTAATCCAAAACTGTGTGTTAGTCACCCTTCCCAGGTCCAGGACAGAGTCTCCGCTACTGCTGCTTTTGTCTGTTATTTTCTGCAGCACTGATGTCACGGCCACAGGACTGCAGCCAATCAGTAAGCTCATCAGTTCTGTCGGCGTATGCTGTATATATTCAGGGCCTTGAAAAAATATCTATAACCCTTGAAATTTTTCACATTATACCCAAAAACGTAAATTTATTTTATTGTGATTTTATGTGATACCAACACAAAGTAGCCAGTATTTGTGAAGTCTAAAGGAAATGAAACATGATTTTCTAAATATTTTAAAAATATAAATCTGAAAATTGTGACATGCATTTGTATTCACCCCCCTGGAGTCTGATACCCTGAAGTAAAATCCTTCGTGTCTAATTGCCCCCAGAAATCATGTAATTAGTAAGTTGAGTCCACCTGTGTATAATTTATCCTCAGTGTAACTACAGCTGTTCCGTGAAGGCCTCAGTGGTTTGTTTGAGATCATTAGAGATCAAGCGGCATCATGAAAACAAAGGAACACACTGGACAGGTCAGGGATAAAGTTGTGGAGAAGAGTAAAGCAGGGTTAGGTTATAAAAAATAGCCCAAGCTCTGAACATCTCATAGAGCGCTATTCAATTCATCATCCAAAAATGGAAGAGTCACGACCCACAAGGAAAATATCACGACCCACAAGGGCCGGTCCAGCGGATGGCACAACGAATACCAACATTGGGGATGGAAAAAGGGAGAGGAATGCTGTAACAATAGGGAACGAGGGATGGGGCACCTCCTAACACAGCCTGTGCCTATTTCTAAGCTCCCCTAATGCCCTATGCAGGTCCTCTCCCGCCACCATCACGTGCCTAGTCCCTAGCTGTCACCTCGCTATACCCTGGCTAGTGCAATGGCCGGCAAAGATGTTAGCATCACCACTGCAGATGGTATAAACACAGGGGGTAGTGAGAAGCACGAGACAGACAAAGACAGGGAATAAGAAAACTTAGCTTTCAATCTTCTGCTGCAAGCTCCACACAGCAGAGGATACCAAACAGGACCTCAAGCAGCTGATACATGCTGGAACCAGAGAGCTCCCAACTCATCAGCTGGTCTTCAGAGAAAAACACTGTCACCAACAGTCAACTGATGCGTCAGGTGACTATTTAAAGGATGGTGGGAGTGGTCACCACCCACATCAGCTGACTAGCAACAAAGCAGCTGCCAGCAAGGAAACTGACAGTAACCCTTGCTGGCCATAAAGGAAAAAAGCTACATTTAAATTATAGCGGAACCAGAGCTGCCACAAATCCAAAAATGAATCGTGACAGGAAGGAGTATGGCACAACTACAAACCTACCAAGACATGGCCATCCAACTAAACTGACATCTCAAGCAAGGAGAGTGCTAATTAGAGAAGGAGACAAGAGGTCCATGGTCACTCTGGAGGAGCTGCAGAAATCCACAGCTCAGGTGGGAGAATCTGTCCACAGGACAATTAATAGTCGCTTACGCCACAAATCTGGCCTTTATGGAAGAGTAACAAGAAGAAAGCCATTTTGCTTTTCTTCAGCAGAGACCGGAAAGCTGGTCAGAGTTGATGGGAAGTTGAATGGAGCTAAATACAGGGCAATACTGGAGGAAAACCTGATAGAGGCTACAAAAGACTTGAGACTGGGGCTTAGATTCACCTTCCAGCAGGACAACGACCCTAAACATACTGTCAGAACTAAGCATATTCATGTCTGTGAATTGCCCAGTCACAGTCCAGACCTAAATCCCATTGCTGCTGTCCACAGACGCTTCCACCCAATCTCACTGAGCGAAAGCGAGTGTGCAAAGCTGGTCGAGACATACCATGAGCTGGTTGGCAAAATTAGAGAGGACCCCATGAATCTTTTTATAAAATTTATTTATTTATTGCTCAGACTCCGGCTGGTAAAAACTCCCACCATCGTACACCTTCTCTCGCTGCTATCAGGGAGACCAGGTATAGGATGATGAGAGTAGTACTCTCATCAGCTGATGCCTGTGACAGCTGCTGACTCACACAATGTTATCTGTATGACAGCTTGGGAACTGCAGGAGGCTGGCTCACACAATGTTATCTGTATGACAGCGTGGGAACTGCAGCGTTCTGACCGGCGGTAACGAACTTACCACCGATCAGAGTCGGTGTTTCTTGCACGTCACACAGATGACAGTGTGGGAAACATCCAATGTTCAGGCCCCCCATTCATTTGAATAGAGTCCAGGTTTGGGTTTGAGTTTGGGTACTGTTCTTGTACACGAATGGAACTTCTTTAAAATGTTCAGCCGAACCCGCCGGACCCGAACATGCACGGATTCGCCCATTTCTACTTAGTATTGGTATATAGCGTCCAATTTCACTTGCGGTACAGAATGGATCAGTTGTGGTGGAACTAGTGGTGCAGCCATTTCTCCATTGGGTCCCAGGAGCCATATCTTCAAACGCCAGGACGCATTTTGCTGGTACGCCTGGGAGCAGCCTGTGTGACCTAAATGTAATCCCATGGCCTGCAGCATCTCCAGACTTGTCTCCCATCGATCACATCTGGGACCTTATTGGTCGGTGATTACACAGGAGCTGCCAGCAGCGGATTTTGATGATTTGCCCAAGTGCACGCAGCACGACAGAACATTAATAAACTCACTGATAGCAGCTGAGGCTGTAAGTGCCAGGATTTCTTCATGTGGCGTTCAGGCTCCATACTGAATAAATCGAGATGTTTAGAAAATATTTCCTTTTTTTCATCATTAACATGTCCATCCATCCTGTGATTTCCATAATTCCCAAATTATTTATATACAGTTTATATAATACTCTTCAGGGGCGCTATCTAAGGAACAATATTAATTTTTATATGGACACTTAAAGGGGCTTTATTATTTTACAGGGGGCAAAAAGGCAAAAAGATGGCACTATTACTTTCTAGGGTGTACATGTGTGTAATTACTTTCTACGGTCCACAAAGGACAAAAAGTAATGCCCCCTTAGTTATAATTTTCTGGGGGACCATCTTACTGTTTAAAGGGCACTAGGGGGGCATCATTACTATTTAAGTGGCATGTTGGGTGGCCACTATTACTATGTGGAGCAATAAATGTCACTTTGTTACAGGGCAATCACAGCAGGTGACATAAAAAGGGGCAAATAGGGCAGTAACAGGGACATTAACGGGGGTTGGTGCAGGTTGGAAATAAATGGAGACGGTGCTGACGCCTTAGTGCGGCATGCACTGGATCAGGCGCGCGTCGGAGCCTTTGGGCAGAAGGACACATCTCCGTTCATTTTATAGATGTTCTGCAGAACGGTTATCTACTGTATGGCATTAATGTCAGTCTTGGTCTTAGCATAGTGATTTTTATTCCATAAACCCATTATTGTGTACTGGGGGCCGGATTAGCCGGACTGGCCATCTGGCAAGTCAAAGTTTTTCTTTTAAGACCTCTTCAAGAAAAAAATCTAGGTGTGCCCAGCGCTGTTTCCATCCTCATCATATTATTTTATGCTAAAAAACTTTTAATTCGCTCCACTCCCAACGTTGAATCCTCCATCCCTGCACCTGGGAATCATCCATGGGACGTAGCCGCCATGATCTTACATAACGTTGCGAAATGTCAAATATGCAATACCAGCAGCGAGCAGCAGATGGGGGAAGGTTATCACGTAAGAATGCAATATAGAACCACTTCAGAAGTAAGAAAGCCTTCTCTAGTGTCATACCATCCCACTCCAACAGAATATACGGTGCAAGTGTGTAAAAGGTCTATAAGGATACCATGTGAGCAGTATGGGAAACATCGGACTCGATTAATTATGACTGGCGTTTTGTGCGCAGATCCTAATGAAGCTCTAGAGTCGGATGCGCTGTCATTCATTCTTTCTTGCAACCCCAGAAATCTTCCTCCACCCAGTGGTCGGTGTACATTTTTATCGGAATTTATACCACCTTTGTGGCGCAAATTAAATGTGAAGTGTCGTGGAATATGTTGGCGGTAGAGAAATAAAACTGTAATTAATATTAAATTATGACGAAAATTTCAGGCCTCCCAGCTCTAGCAACTTTTCAAAAGTTGGGACTGAAATAAAAATGTCATCAAATGTATTACAATTACACATGTTTTGTTATACACATGTTTATTTCCTGTGTGTGTATTGGAACAATCCCCCCAAAAACTGAGAAAAAGGCAAATTGGACATAATTTCACACAAAACCCCAAAGATGGTCTGGGTAAAATTGTTGGCACCTTTCCAAAATTGTGGGTAAACAACTTTGTTTCAAGCATGTGATGCTCGTTTAAACTCACCTATGGCGAGTAACAGGTGTGGGCAATATGAAAATCACACCTGAAGCCAGATAAAAAGGAGAGAAGTTGCATTGTGTGTCTGTGTGTGTGCCACACTAAGAATAGAGAACAGAAAGAGGAGAAGAGAACTGTCTGAGGACTTGAGAACCAAAATTGCTGAAAAATATCAGCAATCTCAAGATTACAATTCCATCTCCAGAGATCTTGATGTTCCTTTGTTCATGGTTGTGCAACAATTTTACAATCCATGGCACTGTAGCTAATTTCCCTGGACATTGATGGCAGAGAAAAATTTATTTTTTACATTTATTTGAACAAGTGAAAAACACTGTAAAACGGTGAAAGAATTGACATGCTGCAGATTTGGAAAAAAAATAAGCAGCGTGTGCATGAGATTTCAGAAATCTGATTGGCCCAGACTTGTCAACCTCACCGAATGACAGCAGCGGAACATAACTCCAAATCAAATCTAGGAACAGCATGCGGCTCTCAAAAATATTTAGCGGGTCATTGTAGCCACTCTCTCCAAGTTTTTAGAAGGTCATTAAGCGACACTCGTATCAAAATTTTTAAAAGGTCATTATGCGTCACTGTATTCAAATTTTTAGAGGGTCATTAGAGTCACTCTCTCCAAATTTTCAGAGGATTATCATGCGGCACTTGTTCACAATTTTTGTCTTCCAGGGTGTATCGCAGTCCCGCCTTCTAATTTTTAGCAGCCTTTATGTGGCGCCCCCAGGAGTATGGTCGCCATAGTGGCATTACCTTCCTCCTAGTGAGTGTAATGTCATGCTTGGAAGCAATGAAGGGTCTCTCTGGCAGTTAACCACAACACACAACACAGTTCCATTCCAGGTCAGCAGAGGGAGCTCTGAACCAAATCTGGGGAGGAGCTACTCTCTGAGGGCCGGGAAGGGAGAATGAAAAGTTTGTGTGAGGAGGGCAACGTGTGTGGACGTGAGGAGAAGAGCTGGGAGATTGAGCAGAGAGTTCAGGCTCATTCTCAGCTATAGCGCATGATCTGGAGCCCGGTCTCCAAGTCTGTACGGACACTGATGGTCCTGCAACAGAAACCGGAGGAATAGGAAGCTGTAAATGCTCTATTCCCACATAAGACTCGGAGGCACAACAGCGACGTGTGAGCCAGAAGAGGAAGGCTACAGCTGTCTGCCATACGAGGGAGTTCTAAAGAGAATAAGGAAGTGGAACTTCAGTGTAACACAGTACTGCAAGTACCTAAAACTAAGCGCTAGGAAGGAGACTACACAACCCATCTGCCTAGAGAGATTCCTAAGTTGCTTCCAGGCTAGCCAGCTCCTGTGCCATCTTTAATCTGGACCCTGGACTGCATTTGCCAAGCAAAGTAAAGGTAAAGAAACTGCACCCTGTTGTGTCCTTGCCTTCTTCCTGCAACCCCGTCAGCACTGCTACATCTCGGTGCCAGACACTACACCCTCTTCCTCAACACCTATCCTCACTGCCCTGGGACTACTGCCCTACCTGTGGAGGGCCACAACATCACTGCTGCACCCCACCATCTGTCCCAGGGGATCTATCTGCAGCATCGACTTAACATCTTCATTGCCGAACACCACAGGTGGCGTCACGAATCACTCACTCATAAAATTTATTCCATCACTTCATGGGCGCCCAGGGCCACGGTCCGGGTCACCGCTGCTGTGACATTCCCCTCTGAGAGACCGGCCCGGTACCGAGTACCCCACAGCCCTGGGAGGGGGCGACCCATTTACACTTAGTTAAAAGTCTTTACGAGTGTAGGAGTCCCACTACCTAATCATTTTAACAGAGCGTACTGTATGTGAGGCCCTACTTTACGTCTAATACAGGGTGTATCGGAGTACCTCTTCCTTCTAATTTTTGGCAGTTCTTTCATTGTCCGCATAGGCTTTGTGAGTTTTAGAGTTCTTCCTTCATAAATTAAATAATATGTGTCTGACCATGTCACACACACCACAAGCCCAGATAAGGTAGTAAAATGTTAAAATTACATTTACCGGTGCCTACCGGTGGGTGGAGTTTTATTCCCCCCCTCTACTATGTCATCTACTGTAGGCATAAGCGATGGGGAAATGCAATGAAAGATGGATGGGTTATTAAAGGGTGGAGGAGGTGTTTTTTTAAGCTTTTTCTTTTAATTTAGCCTTATATACAAGTCATTTTACATGGAAGAATGTTTCCTAATTTTTTTTCCTGTAAAATCTACTTTATGTTTGGTTTTGTATGTTTTATGGTCAGTCCGTAAAAGTTGCATACTACTCTGACGACATTGTTCCCAGCAGCGACCTGGGAGTCAGAGATATCTCCAGGGGTCTTCCCCATGCTAGTCCCTAGGCATTTAAGCACTGTTTCTATCCATTTCAGCAATTTTCCTGCCCCCCATCAATTCGAGTAGCGTCTTCTGGAAGAAATGCTTGAATTTCCCATTGACTTCCATTTTACTCGTTACTTGAGTCAAGCCCGTCCGGGTGTCCGACTTGCTTGATCCGATTGCCGAGCACTTGAGCATTTTAATGCTCGATCATCACTACTAAAAATCAGAAGTTTTGAAAAGAATTTTGTTTTGTGCTGTCTGAAAACTTCTACGTCAGCCCAATCTATCTGGACATCTGGCTTGGAAGGATCTTCTCATCTCAGTGGATGGTCAACTAGCGTCTTAAGACATCTATAACATTGCTGTGTGACTCAAGCCTCCAAATTCTGATAACACCAAGGATTTCAGTATTCCACCTCGAGATCAGCTGACTGTGCCTCCTTGTCTCCATCTTGGACTTCTCCTGGCTGATCCATGGCTGTAGGGTCATCCCTGGCTATGAAGTACGTCATGCCCAGGTTTTATTATCTTATTGACTTGCTCTCCATGGCCCAAGGTGCTTAGTCTTTTACCAGTTTAAACAAGGGAAAGTTGTTTACCAGGTCAATGAAGCACACCAGATGTCCACCAAGCCCATGAAGGAGACGTATTACCAATCCTTGTACCACCCTAAAGGCCCCTTTACACATAGCGATGTCCCAGCGTCATATACCCATTATCTTCTGGCAATCTCCCTTACAGTGAGATGGCATTCTCTTTTAAAAACCTCTCTGAATCATACATTGGAACCATATTTCATTTGTTTACATGTAAATCTTATGTAATTTAGATGTTTTTGACCTTTTCAGCTAAAATGAGATTTTTACTGATGGATCACAGCCGGCAAGTGATTAATAGGTTGAAAGAAGCTATGGCATTCGACTAATTTCCGCTGATGGTTTTACGACCTGAATGTACCATACTGTAAGTACTTAGTGTAAGGCTGGTTTCACACTAGCGTTTTATCGTGCAGCGCATCGTGCGCTATCGGGCACATGCGCAATGTTCCCCTATCTGTAACATGGTGGTCGCAGGGTCTTGCGATTGCACGCGCTCATCAGCGTTTAGTGTGCGCTGCGCATTTTCCAGGTGTGCGCCCAGACGCGCCGTACGCTACATGTTGCATTTTTTGTTCCGCCTACATCGTTAAAAAAATCGCGCGCGCACGTGTGCGCACGGTGTGCGTCCAAAAATAGCATTACAGTCTATGGGGTCGCTGGCGTGCGCTTGGATGCGCGCACGTCAGCGCTTTGTGCGCGCACGCGATTTGAGTAAACAATGTCTAGACACTTGTTTAAACCTCCTCCTAAACAAGCAACATTGTTTGGGAGGAGTGTTGATAAGAAGGTGTCTTCAGGGCCAGACCAATACTTTACAGACAGTCTTGCAGAGACCAGACAAGAACATAGAAGAGCCTTCCAACTGTGGATTCAAGCTTCAGCAGCCAAAATGTGAGTATTCTTCAACATAATGAGTGTGTGTCCTGTACAATTTATTATGTACTAATGTATTTTTTGTTTAAATTTCAGCATGTCTTTTTCTGGATTGGTCTATTCGCCATCTCGGCAAGAACTGGCCCAAGCTGATCGTGAGGTGAGGATGTTGCTGCCTTTGGGTAAGTTTAGCTGCCTCTAGAAAAGTGTAATAATTTTTTTTCTTTACAGACATCGGACACAGCCAGTGAAGGTGAAGTGCGGGAGCAGTCTGAGTGGAAGCAGTCTGAGCGGGAGCAGCGTAGCCAAGTCGTGGCGAGGAGACGCAATGTTAGTATATACTCTGTCCTTTTTTTTTCTGTCTTTATTTTCATCTTTTATCTTGCTTCTTCTCTGTGTCTTTTTCTATCTTTTTCATTCTCCAAAATTATAAAGATTCTAATTTTTTTTTTCTAGGTTACACAACGGGATGACGAAGAAGTTTACATTGACAACGAGCACCTGATCCGCCTTGTTGAGGAGCGTATCCCGTTGTGGGACAGCCGTGACCAGCAGTACAAAGACACAGTGGTGACCCGGCAGCACTCGAATGAGGTGGCCGCAGCGATGATGGATGGCTGGGACAGCGCCTCTCCAACTTCAAAAACGGCGTTCAGTAAGTATAAAGATGCTCTGTGATGCTGCATTGATTTTTGGTCCAGATGGTACAGGTGTGTTTGTGGCAAGATATATTATTGCATCAAACACACCAATGCCTTCTGGAAAACAGTGATTGCTTTGTGTATTGAACTGCTGTCTTGAAGCTGCATTCATTTATGGTCCTGATGGTGCTGGTGTGTTTGTGGCAAGATATATTCTTGCATCAAGCACACCAATGCCTTCTGGAAAACAGTGATTGCTTTTTGTATTGAACTGCTGTCTTGAGGCTGCATTGATTTTTGGTCCAGATGTTACAGGTGTGTTTGTGGCAAGATATATTCTTGCATCAAACACACCAATGCCTTCTGGAAAACAGTGATTGCTTTGTGTATTGAACTGCAGTATTGATCCTGTTTTCACTCTTGCTCCTGATGATACTGTTGTTTTGGCTGCTACATATATTCTAGTAGGAAACATGACAGTGTCCTCAGGATCAACAGTGACTGCATTGTGTATAGAATTATTTCTTGCTGCAGGATTGACTGTTTGCAAAGTTCTATCAGGTGTGTGTGCTGATAATTATGTTGCCTTCAGTGCATTGTCTAATGTTTTTTCTTTTTTTTCCAACAGTGAACAAAGTCCGCACACTTTCGCGCTCGAAGAAGGACCGCTTCAACACTGATGTTTGTGCTGAGGGACAGGTTCGCAGTGGGTCAGTGGCAAGGCGCAGAAGAAAGTACCGCTATCATCGCGAGTTGGCTTTCCTGAGACCGGTCCTTGCCAGCAGAGCGTAAGTGTTTTTTTTTTTTTTCTATTCCACAGCTGATGCTTCTTGTTAATGCATGATAGTAATGTTTTCCCTTTCTTTCCACAGCACTTGGAGCAGCACCCTGCAACCTGTCCCTTGAGCGGTCCTTCATCAGACGACGTCGGACCCGTCCCAGCCATCCGACAGCCAGGAAGCATCTTGAAGGTCAGCAACATAGACAGCTGGTGACCAGGAAGCTGGTCCATCAGGTGTTCCCCTGTCCCAGATCTCTGTCACTGGTTATGCGGGCACTACCCGCCAACAGCAGAGGGCCTTGGACAGGCCTGTTATGCCCGAGTTCATGCACTTGAGCGAGGCCTTTAAGGCCAGCCTCACTATGGCAAGCACTGCTCCTGTATGGAGCACCACCACCGCCACTGCACCACCTGCTTGGAGCAACCCCTCCACAGAACCTGCTTGGGCCACCGACACCACCAGTCAACATCAAAGGAGCACCGCCAGCACTCCTCAGCAAAAGAGCACAGCCAGCACTCCTCATCAAAGGAGCACCGCCAGCACTCCTCATCAAAGGAGCACCGCCAGCACTCCTCATCAAAGGAGCACCGCCAGCACTCCTCATCAAAGGCGCACTGCCACTACTTCTTATCAAAAGAGCACCGCCACCACTCCTCATCCAAAGAGCACCGCCACCAATTCTCCTCCTAGGAGTCCCGCCAGAACTTCTTCTGCTCGGATCACCGACACGCAGCCTCCTTCTTTGAGCACCGACACGAGTTTGTCTCCTCGTATCACCTCCACCACCGCCACTTCTATGAGCACCGACACAACTTTGTCTCCTTCTAGGAGCATCGCCGATGCCACTTCTAGGAGCACCGCCACCGCCACCACAGAGCAGCAGAGTGGTGACCCACATTCCATCTTTTACAGGTCAACGCCACGGTCCACCATCTCCAAGCGGTCGAGCAAAGTATGGCGGTCACATGGTGGAAGTTGGTCCAGGCAGGATACTCCTGCGACAAAGAAAAAAAAACTTTGCTCGTCCATCCACCCTCTCCTCCTAATGTGTCTCAACCTGCCTCCATGTCCATTCCAGAGCTCCCTTCCCCCAGTACTTTCGTCGCCCCTTCTCCTAGAACCCCTTCCTCAACCTCCAGCCGTTCCTCGTCTCTCCACACCCCCAAAGTATCCCAATCTTCCCCCAAACGTCATTCCTAATAAAATCTTTGTTTTTTTTTTGTGGAAAAATAAATGTGAAATTCTGCTATGAAAAAATTTGGATTGGTTACTGTGTCAATCACTGACTACACACACTGCGCCGTACACACACTGCGCCGTACACTTAGCGTTTTTGCCACCAGATATCTCCATTACTGAGACATGTTTCTTGTGTCAGTCTTGGAGATATGTGTGTTGTCAAAAAAACAATCTATATGACTTGTATTTTCCACACCAGTCTCTACATTCTTGTAATATTGCACAGACTGGATCCAGCAGGGTTCCCCAACTCCAGTCCTCAAGGTCCACCAACAGATCATGTTGTATGGAATTCCTTTTTTTTGCTCATGTGAAGCAGTTATCAATGGAGCAATGGAATTCCTTACAACATTATCTGTTGGTGGACCTTGAGGACTGGAGTTGGGGAACCCTGCTGGATCCAGTCTGTGCAATATTACAAGAATGTAGAGACTGGTGTGGAAAATACAAGTCATATAGATTGTTTTTTTCTTACAACAAATTTCCAAGACTGGCACAAGAAACATCAGTAATGGAGATATCTGGTGTCAAAAAACAAATCTATGTAACTTGTATTTTCAGCACCAGTCTCTTCAGTCATATAATATTGCACAGACTGAATCGAGCAGGGTTCCCCAACTCCAGTCCTCAAGGCCAACAAACAAATCATGTTTTACGTAATTCCATTACTCCGGTGATAACTGCATCACCTGAGCCAAAAAAAAAAGGAAATCCTTAAAACATGATCTGTTGGTGGCCATTTAGAACTACATTTTGGAAACCCTGGCATAGAGGATGGTGTTGAGTGCAAGGCATATCTATTACCTTGCCTTTTTTGTACCATCCTCATTTAACTATTTTAGAGACAAGGCAAGGGACTGTAGATGTACCTTGTAATTAACCACATACTCTATTACGTGTGTGTTGAAGAAACTGATGACCTGATGGTGAAAATAAATGTTATATTTACTTCACAAATACCTTGTATCATCATCACTATCACACCTGGGCAGGTGAATACACGAGTTTTAACCTGCAGCGTTGCTTAACTCTCCATATATTTGAAGAAGAGTGTAGCGATGCTGCAGTTTAATGTGTATTCTCCTGCCCATGTGTGATAACTTTGTGAAGTAGTCATCACTTCAGCATGACACCAGGCCTGGGTATTGTAGAAGTTGTATAAACTTTATGATGTCACCAGTGTGCTTTCAAAATCCAAGCCACAGTGCTGATCCTACAAATAATATTTATAGTCGCATGTTTCGGTGTCATAAAAAATGAAGGATGCCAGTGCATCCACAAATCACTATATGTAAAATCGCCCCGTGTGACACAAATATTAGTTGTATTATCTCCACCGTCGCTGTTAATTGAACACACTGTAGATATTATAAAGGTCATACAACTTATGTGTGTTGTGGGGAATAGATAGCTCAGCTGGGATCTTTGCTTTGGCACAAGCGTGTGGCTATGAAGTCACTTCAGCAGACTAGCAAGTTCCACATGAATATGGACACGGCATATTTATTGTGCACACTTGTTATTCAATGTTACACATGCCAAACATGAAATAAAGCATCTAAGGCCGTCTGGCCACTAACTAACAATAGCAGGCTAACTACAAAATAAACCTATATAACAGCAAAGAATTCCATGTAATCTTACTGTGTCAGCTCCCAGCTCAGCAGACGAGATAGACTGAGAGATCCCAGCTCCTCCTGATTATATCAGCTGGACCAGTCAGGAAACCAAAACCTGGATTGAATTAGTGGAGGGGGAACTACCAGTCCTTTCCATGCTGATCACTAAGGAAACCAGGACTGGATTACAGTGAAATAAACTGGCTTCATCATCAGTACAGGGAGACATATGAAATGAAACGGGGAGAAATATACCTGTTTTCTCGTACCTCTCCCCTTGGCACCTCACAGTGTGTATGTATAGTCACCTGGTCAGGAGTAAATAGTAAATTCATGATGCACAAAACACAGCATCATAAATTCACTGGTACACCTGGCTACTTGATAATAGTATTTGGAGTGTAAAAACACAGAATGCACTCAGTACAGGTATCAAAACAGTGTTTTTTATTAACATACCAACAAGACAATTTTTTTACACCATTTGCTCTTGCCATTCCACCCGTCCTACATCTGAATTGAAGTAGGCCGCAAATTGGTCCCTCATTTCGCCAACTTCAACGGATGACCTGAGAGGGTGCTGAGTAAATTCAGGCAATGGATTAGGATCAACATCATCAAGATCTAAGTTCGGGTGCTCTCGAGAAATTACAAAATTATGTAGAATGACACAGGCCTTCACCACCTCATCCACTGTTTCCAGTTTCAGATTAATGGCTGTGCCAAGAATGCGCCATCTAGATACAAGTATACCAAATGCACACTCTACTGTTCTCCTGGCCCTGGTCAGCCTGTAATTAAAAATTCTTTTGTTGTGGTCCAAGTCCCAGCTGGAGTAGGGCTTGAGCAGGTTTTGGCACATCTGGAATGCTTCATCACCAACCATTACAAAGGGCTGAGGCGGACCTTCGGTGTTGGGAAGAGGACGTGGCATGGGGAAATTGAAGTTGTTGCCATACAACCTCTTGCCCATGTCCGAGTTCTTAAAAGCCTGGGAGTCATTCCCTCGGCCAAATGCCCCAATGTCCACAGCAATAAACATACTGTACTGCATGAGTACAGTAGAAAAGTACTTTTTATAGTTGTAGTACTCAGAGCCTGTTCTTTTGGGCTTGATAATACGGATGTGTTTCCCATCCACCGCTCCCAAACAGTAGGGGAAATTGCAGACAGTCCAGAATCTTTCGGCGATTTCCAACCACTTTTCTGCGGTGGGCAGGGGGCATGAATTCTGGACAAAGAACGTTCCACAAAGCCCGGCAGGTGTCCGCTACAATTCCAGACAATGTGGAGATTCCAATACGGTACTGGAAGTGGAGTGAAGAGAGTGTTTCTCCAGTAGTCAGGAATCTGTGACACAAAGAAAAAAACAAAAATTAATATTCGTGTATATGGATTTTTAACACACCTAAAATTCAATAAAAAAAAAAAAAAACATAAAAATACATCTGCAGCCTTTTGTTCAATACATGCCATAAAAAAATTACCGCAGCCTTTTGTTAACTACATGGCAGAACTATAATTCTGCCAGATTTGGAAGAGTACATGATACAACAAAGAAAATTCTGCAGGCATTGGTTTTGCAAAACTACGTACCGTAATGTGACCAGGAGCCGTTCCTCAGGAGGAATCGCACGCCAGAGCTGCATGTCCTGTCTCCGGATGGCTTCTTGGACACGTTAAAGGTTTCTTGGGTCATCCGGGTATAATCCGTAAATTTCTCTGGGTTTGCCTGTAGCTCGCTGTAGAGGTTGTGGTACGCTCCACGGCTCTCCCGGAGTTCAATAATGGGATGTATCCACAAACGCCGCTGTCTTCGCTGCCTCTCTCTCTCCCTTTGTTCATGGCAAGCAACTGCATAAGCCTGAGCAATCCTCATGTCCAGATCCAAGTCAAAGTAAAAACTCTTCCAGCGCAGATCCATGTTTATCAAGGCAAATGTTTTTTGTCGTAATGCGCACAATAATGGTACAAAAAACGCAGCGTTTACATGCGCTTTTGACATGAGTTTCACGTGCGCTCGATACGCTGCGCAAAAAGGCGCAAGTGTGAAACTAGCCTTAGAGATGTGAAATTGACGTTTTTTCGGCTCTACTTAGAGCCCTTGAAGAAGGATAATTGTGTGAGCAGATTGTTTCAGAATAGCTGTATGATCCTACACATGAGATGCGGGAGACGGCGCAGACAGGAAGTTATTTAATTTGTTAAGTATAGGAGAAAAGAGAAACTTGTTAATATCAGTGTGAGAAATAGGGGAATAATGGAATCGATCGATGAAAGGGGACAGGAAAGTAGAAAAGCTGAAAAAGTAGAAAACCGCTGTTTTTTGTTCTTTCTCTCAGCCACATAAATTCGGCAGAAGGTCCTAAAAATATGTACGTGTTCATTCGTAACTTGGAGTCTAACCACTGGGAAAGAGGCCAGGACGCGCCATTATATATTGTACAGTATAGTGGATATCTGATTGGGGTTCCAAGGGCCAACAGGTAGAAATGACTCTTGGGGTCAAAACAAGAGCTATATGCAAATATCTGCTAGGTGCTAGTGTGAGCAGGTTACGGGATGCAGTGATGGACAGGAGGCAGAACAAGAGTTAACAGGTTTATTACAGGGAATACTCCACGCAGGGAGATAATGGGTTAAGCAGGGAGTATGGGGGGTGAGATAAAGCAAAGAACAACTGTTCATGAAACAAGTAAACTTATCAGTCCGCTGGCTTCCTGGCTGTAGAGGCTTGAAATCCCACGATGGCGCCCACAGGAGTGGCGTGTGAAGTCTCTGGCGTGGTCCTGAAGAAGTCGAGGATCTGGTTCCCGAAGAAGGTGGCGTATCCTGGCTGTCCTAATCGAGGTCCTGTGTTCACGGTTCGTCATAGGGAATGCGGCACAGTCTGAAACTCCGCCGGAACATGACTCAGTTTGGCGGTGGAGGCGGTAAAGGAATTACCCGTTTCCATGTGAGTCACTAGGTCAGTCTTAGGCGGCACGCTCGCAGCAATCACCGGGACGGTACGAGTCGGCTTCTCAGTCACAGGAGCGAACGGGCACGCAGCAGCTTGCTGCTCACAGTATGTGTGCTCGTGTCTCGTTTATCTATCACATTGTTCTTAGGAGGGAGTACAAACCTTCCCCTGCTGCGCATTCTGTCTTCCCGCCAAGACTGTCGCTTTCCCGCGCATGGCCTATTTTATCCCTGACACGCCCCCTGCTGTCGAGTTCTGAGGTCCGTCCGGGTCAGAAAGCTTTCCCCCCAGCAACATTGGTGACAGCCCCGACAGTTCCTGGACCGGCGCAAGAGAGGTACCCCCGGTCTGGTCCATCTTCCTACACTATCTCCACTAGAGTGTAGCATCTACTGTAAAATATAGGTGACATCGGCATTTCTACTGTAAAATACAGGTGGCACCGGCACATCTACTGTGTGCGCACCATAACTGGGATGTAAAAGAGGATCCTGTGGATAGGTTCTAACTTATTGATCGGTGAGGGTCCGACTGCTGGAACTTGCACTTATCGGCAGAATAGGGAACTTTTAAACCGAATGGGTCACTTTTTCACTCTTTCAAAATGGAGCGGCAAGTGAGATGTTGGACCTCCACTCCATTTATTCTTTATAAGGCCTCTTTCACACATCAGGTTTTCGCCGTCAGGCGCGATCCGGCGCTTTTGACAGAAACCGGATCCGGCGAAATGCAATGCCGGATCCGGTTTCCCCCCCATTGACTTGCATTTGCGCCGGATCGCGCCGGATGGCCATGCGTTTCATCCGGTTTTCGCCGGATCCGGCAATGTGTCGCGATCCGGCGTCTGGAAAAAATGGCTACTGTAACGTTTTTTGTCTCCGGCGAAAAAGCCGGACACGCCGGATCCGGCGCGTCCGGCTTTTTCACACAATGAAAGCCTATGAGCGCCGCAACCGGATCCGGTTTTTTGGTCTGAGCATGCTCAGTAGCTCTGCCCACAGGAGATATATAAAAGCAAGACAATGGGACCCTCAGCCACACCCAACATGCCACCCAAGCCAAGAACCAGGAGCAGGAGAAGGCAGCAGACATCTGCAGCAGCAGCAGCAGCACCATCAGCACCACCACAAATGGAGCAGCAAATGGAACATGCTGAGGAGGGGAGTCCAGCAGCAGATGAGAGACGGTAATTATCAAATCCCCCATTCCTCCAAACTAGGGCCATGGAATATCAAGATATTCATTGGCCCTTTGTTTCTCTTTATTCAACAGCCGCCAAAGAGATGCAGCAGCAGCAGCAGAAATGGCATCACTGGCAGCAGCAACAGCAGCAGCAATACCCACAGCCATGGAGTCTGGCCATCAACAGGACAGCACATCTTCTTCTGGGAGCCCTCCCTCGCATCGTCAGCGTTTGACGGTAAGTTTTTATTTCCAAAATCCATCATCTCTGTAATATATGTCTATTCATTGCCTTTTATTTCAAAACAGGAATCACAAGATGAAGAGGAGCTCCCAGAAGAAGAAGGAAGGGGTGGACAGACACCTGGAGTGGGCTCACAATTGGTAAGTTTTTTGCATCAAACGCAGAAACACAACATCACACTACACACAACACATAGAAAACAATGTTCTGCAGACCACACACAGCAAACAAATGCCTACATCCAAAGACATAACATTTTTTGTTTTCTTCTCTAGTCTTCCCAATCTGGTGCTCGGCCAAGAGGTCCTCGCAGTGCCTCCCAGGGTCGTCGGCGACAGCAACGCGGCGGTCACCAGCGTGTAAGTATAAATATTTTTGCTTTGTTTTTTTGCACTTTTTATTTCATTTCTTTTGTGGAGGCTAATTATGTTATTTTTGTCTTTTTCTTTAACAGCCTTCACAGCGTGCTCCCGACTCTGACGGTGAGGATGGAGGGATTGATGTGGACCGCCTCATCGATCTCGTCAGAGAAAGGGAGCCGCTCTGGAATATGGCTGACCGCCGCCACGCTGACCTGATCGTTACCCGACGACTCTGGGAGGAAATCTGTTTGCTCCTTGTGGGCCGCTGGGAGGACCTCGAAGCTCGGGCCCAGATTAAAGAGCGTAAGTATATACAGTACCGGTTGCTTGATGTAAACCAGTGTTTCCCGAACTCCAGTCCTCGTGGTCCCCACGGATCATGTGTTCAGGATTTCTATTTACTATGGAAATCCTGAAAACATGACCCCTGGGGACCATGAGGACTGGAGTCTGTGAAACACTGATGTTGTATACTAACCACTCCTTTCTCGTTTCAGGGAACAGAATTGTGAATCGGTGGCGGTCTGTGAGAGATCGTTTCAAGAAGGAGTTCAATAAAGAGATGCGGGCCCCGAGTGGATCTGGAGGACGCAGGAGCAAGTACAAGTACGCAGAAGCCCTGTCGTTCCTCCGGGAAACAATGCTCACCAGAAGGTAAATATTACACACCACATGTGAAAAAAATGTTAGATGTAACTTTTTTTTTTCAGCCAGGGCCATACCATGTCAGTATTTTAATTGTTTTTTTTTCTCTTTATTCCACAGCACGGTGAGCAGCACTCGGGAGCCTGCACGATTGGACCCTTCTGAGGCGATCCCTGAGGAGACCGGCACCGAGGGACACTTCGACCTCCCCGGTACATCTGCACCTTCCCAGCCTTCCCACACATTCGACCCATCTGTCCCATCCACCAGCACAGGAGCATCGTGGCCGCCTACATTACATGAAGCTGCTGGTGAGGAGATCGCTTTCCCTTTACCCCACCCTTCTGCCCCTGCCACCTCTAGTACACCTGCGGGTACTGGGCGGCAGCGGCAGAGGGGTCAGGAAAAGAGTTATGCGCAAGAGTTCTTGCATCTGAATGCATCTTTCCAGAACTGTCTAAAAGTCTTGTCAGAGCAAATCTCCGCAGGCTTTCAGCAGATCAACTCCAGCATTCTGGAGGTGAAGACACTTCTGCAAACCATGCATTCAGAAGCAAGATCTTCGCCAAACCACACCTTTTTCAGGTCTGTTGTGGAGCGCACGGCAACACTATCTCCTACCCAGCAGATGCATGTCATGCATTCGTGCCACGGTGCTCTACAGCAGGTTACCTCCCAACCTCCACCTCCCACCACTGCAGTTCCTCCACCTGCACCCCCTCCAGCCACTTTCCATCCTCCCCCTCCTATTACATCTGCACCCCCTCCAGCCACTTTCCATCCTCCCCCTCCTATTACATACCAGCAACCTCACCAGTACCAGCAACCTCCCCAGTACCAGCAACCTCCCCAGTACCAGACATCTCCCCACTTCCAGCAACCTGCCCCGTACCAAACTCCTTCCCCGTACCAAACTCCTTCCCCGTACCAAACTCCTTCCCCATACAACTTTCCATCAACATCATCTGCTCCTACAGTCCCTGCCCAACCCTCCACTCCACCGCCCACCACCTCTTCTGCCTCCCACATGTCCACCCATTCTCTAGCTTTTTCCACACCATCACCTCTAACTGTTCCTTCCCCACCACGATCCCAGTCCTCTCTCCACACACCCAGTGTCGAAGTGTCCCGCAGCCCCTCCAGCAGTATTTCCACCCCACAGTACACAGATTTGTAATGTGTGTTTTTTGTAATAAAAATGCCCATTGGGTTTAAAACCTTTATTAAAAAAGTTTTTTGCACTTTAAAAACATTTTACAAAAAAAAAAAAATTTTAAATAAAAGTTAAATTATCGTTTCACAATGGTTGTCTGTCATTTCTTTCTGCGGCGAACTATGTTTAAAAAAAAGGTTAAATACAGGGTATTTCAAAGGTAAAAAGGTATTCAAAACCAGGTATATAACTGTGGGTAAATTTTAGCTTTTTGCCACAGTTGTGTTCCTGGTTGTGTTTGAAGCAAAGTATTTCACCTAAAAAGTTGTGTTTATTGTTGTTGATTTCCTACCAATGTACACAACTTTTGTTAAAAGGTGAAATACTTTGCATAAAACACAACCAGGTACACACCTGTGGCCTAAAGGTAAAAATAGTAAGACCATGACAAGATAGCCAACTTTGGTTGGCAAAGGTATATACTGTTGGTCCAGAAGGTACACAAGTTTGGTTAGGGCACAAATCTTTCACACTCTGTCATCCTGCCAGTGTACTCTGCCTTGAGGTGACATAAAGTATAGTGGAAAATTGTCCCTCATTACTGAAACCGTCACAGAACTTCTAGTGGTAATATTTCCAATGACAACATCCATCTTCGCCAGTAACTTGCTCTTCTCTCCAACCTGCACTTTCTTCTCTACAACCTGTCAAAGAAGGGCTGTAGGAACATGCTATATATAGTTTTCCAGTAGCCAATCCCGTTCGGAAGACCACAAGGGTCAATTTTAAAAACCGGATCCGGCGTAATCCGTCGAAAAACGGATAGAAAAACGGATGAACCGGATGAGACGGATCCGGTTTTGTCTGTCAAGAACAAGACGGATCCGGCAGAAAACCGGATCCGGCACATCAGGTTTTACAAAACATTTGCCGGATCCGGCATTCCGGCACGACGCCAGATCGCGCCTGACGCCGAAAACCTGATGTGTGAAAGTAGCCTAAGGTTACCATAAAAAGTGAGAACATCACTTGGTAGCCACAAGGGAATGAATGGAGCAGTGGCTGAATATGTGGCTCCATTATAATAGGGATTTCTGCCGATTGGTACAGGTTCCACTAATAAATAAGCTATCATTTAGCCTGTGGATAGGTGATAACTTGCTTTCACTGGAGAACTTTAAGTGCAGCTCTGCTACTGTGTAATAGTATGTCACAGGATAGGGAGGGGTTCAGCTTCCAAGTATTTAATCTCTAACAGAAATAAAGAATATTCTCATTATTGATATTAGAGAGAACAAGTGACCGCCATACACAACACAATCCACTATACTCCAGGAGCAATATACCATTAATAGCATATATAATGGATAAATACTGCCACACCATGACCAAATAATAACACATACAAGTGATAAATACTTACACACCACAAACAGACCAGATATTACTACTACATAGTGACCAAATAATATCACATACAAGTGATAAATACTACTACACCATGAATAGACCACATATTACCACCACATAGTGACCAAATAATACCACAAATGGGCATATAAGGGCAAATACCACCACACAGTGCCCAGACTACATATTACCACTACATAGTAACCAAATAATACCACATACAGTGGGGGAAAATAGGAATTTGATACACTGATGAGTTGGCAAGTTTTCCCACCTACAAAGAATGGAGAGGTCTGTAATTTGTATCGTAGGTACACTTCAACTGTGAGAGATAGACTCTAAAAAAATCAGAAAATCACATTGTATGATTTTTACATAATTAAATTGCATATTAATATAATGTTATCTAAGAGCAGTAAAAAAACAGATGACCCAGTGCCCTAATTTAAATATGTAATAACAAAAACCTTGAATTAATAGCAAAGTATGGTGACTCATTACAGTATGATGCCCAAATAGTGATCCCCACATAGCACTCCGCACAGAATAATGTGCCCCACATATAGCTCCATATTGTATAATGGACCCCACATAGTCCTCCATACAGTATAATGGCCCCACATAGTCCTCAATACAGTATGGTGGCCCCCACATAGTTCCTGGTGTTCCGGACCAAATATAATCATCCTAAGGGCAAGATTTGGCCCGTGGGCCAGAGTTTTACATGTCTGCTGTAGAGAGATGAAGATATGTCCCCTTTTTCTATAGAGAGACAAAGGCCTGCCCAATTTCCTGTAGAGAGACATAGATTCTCTCCACTTTCTATAAAGAGAAAAAGACCTTGTTCCACTTCCTATAGCGAAACAAATACTTGACCCCACTTCTTATTGAGAGACAAATACCCACCTCCACTTCCTGTAGACACAAACACCGGCCCCACTTCCCGTAGAGAGACAAACCCTCCCCCACTTCCTGTAGAAATAAAAAGACCCTCCCTCACTTCCTGTGGAAAGACAAAGACCTTCCCCCACTTCTCGTAGAGAGACAAATGCCGGCCCCTACTTACCGTAGAGAGACAAAGACCCTCCCCCACGTCCTGTAGAAATACAAAGACCCTCCCCCACTTCCTGTAGAAAGACAAAGACCCTCCCCCACTTCCTGTAGAAAGACAAAGACCCTCCCCCACTTCCTGTAGAAAGACAAAGACCTTCCCCCACTTCCCGTAAAGAGACAAAGACCCACCCCCACTTCCCGTAGAGAGACAAAGACCCTCCCCCACTTCCTATAGAAAGAGAAAGACCTGCCCCTACTTCCCGTAGAGAGATAAAGACCTGCCCCTGCTTTCTGTATTCTGCTGCCAGACAGAGAATCAAGTATCATGAGACCCATAGGAAGAATGGTGGAGAATATGAATAAAAGTTTTCTTCAGGACTTACGGTAGATATTGATGACCTATGTACTGTATAGGGACCATTCTCAGGTATTTTTAGCTCAGCTCCTTGCCCCACCGGAGCTGCATACAGCTGATCAGTGGGTATACTGGGTGCTGAACCCCCATGGATCTGATATGGATAGCCTCTCCTAAGCATAGACCATCAATATCTGCTGTATGTCCTGGACAGGCCGTATAATAATGAATTTTATAAAAATAATATTACATGTATAAACTGATTGTAAACCACTGGACAACCTTCTTTTGGACCTTAACATGAGATTATGTAAAAAAAAAAAGCTGACATCCACATTAAGTTTTTTTCTTTGAAGACGTTTTATAACTGAAGAGACCAATTCAGTGCTCACATATCAGTCTCAATAGCAGAAAACACACAGCGTGATAGCCAATCCAACTGAAAAGACCATCAGATCAATTGTCAAAAATAGGGGAAAAACAATTATCTACAACAAAGGAAGATAACACATCAAGTCACTGCTTGTGATCGGGGAAAATTGTCCAAAATGAAGCTAATCATTGTCTTTGATGTACGGCTTTTCCCGAGAGACATTCTAAATTCACAGAGGTTTTTTTTTTCATATACCATAAAAGCCGAAAAATGGCAAAATTAGCACTTCTTGGGTAATTCTGAGCTTTCCGTTCTCATTGAGCCAATTGTTGGCTTTGACAAAGCTGTGTAAATCCCTATTCATAGACCTAAGAAAAACACTCAATTTAAAATTTATGTAACCGCCTAATTTTGAGGGTAATGCTGGATACTAAGGCAGCAAAGAGAACAAAAAGTCTTTGTAATCAATATTTATTAGTGGCTGGACGGCAGCGCTATCTGGATCAATGGGATGGACCGTCCCTGAAACGCGTAGGGCATTAAAGGTCTCAGCTTGTGAATAGGCTGGTCTCCTCCATCAGAGATCACGGAACTTATCTAAAACATGACTAAAAGCTGGCGGCTCCTGGGAAGAATAAACTTCATTTTCTTCTAATAGCCACACCTTCAGCAAGGCAGCCAGGCAACATGGTAACACTATTTAGCTGTCCAAGATTCCTGCGTTTTCTAATCCAGGAATTAAAGAAAAAAACATGAAACCGTTAATGTAAAAAGTGCAAAGAAGGTTCATTTTGCCCTGCAAAAAAAAAACTAATTCAAAGTAACACTAAAATCATTACAGCCACAGAAATAGCAGCAAGTTTATTTCTGCAAAAATAGGGTAGAAAGGTAACCTATTATAAATTACAATTCTTTATGCTTTAGGGGCTGTCATGTGCTGCTGATTGGTGGGAGTCTGGCCCCTGCCCTGATTCATAAGTCAAAACTCTGTTCAGAAGTACTTGGCTCTTTTGTTCCTCCCTTCCTTGCCTTCTACCTTCATTCCTCCTTTCCTTACTCCTGCAAAAATGAAGTAAAAAGGCACCTATGATAAGTTACATTTTTTTATTTGTTATATAGTATCCTATGTACTGCTGATCAGTGGGGGTCTGGGTCCTGACAACCCCATTGATTAATCTAATCCTGTTTGGGAATACACCGCTCCTGCCTTCCTCCCTTCCTTATTCCCTCCCTCCCTTCCTTCCTCCCTCCCTTCCATTCCTCCTTCCTCATTCTATTCCTTCCTCCCTTCTTCAATTCCTTCCTTCCTCCTTTCCTTTCTTACTTCCTCCCTTCCTTCATTTCTCCCTCTTTTCCTTCCTTACACTTTCTTTCCTTCCTTACTTCCTCCTTCCCCTTTAGCCTTCCTTCCTCCCTCTCTCTTCCTTCCTTCTTCCCTTCTTTCCTTCCTCGTTCCCTTCCTTCTTTTATCCATCTCTTCCTTCCCTTCCATCCTCCCTTCTTTCCTACCTCCCTTCTTTTTCTCCTCCTTCCTTCCTCCCTCACACCCTCATTTTCTTCCTTCTTCCCTTCTTCGCTTCCATCCTCGCCTCTCTTCTTTCCTTCCTTCCCTTCCTTACTACCTCCCTTCCTTCATTTCTCCCTCTCTTCATTCCTTCCCTTCCTTCTTTGCTTCCTCCTTCCCTTCCTTCCTTACTTCCTCCCTCCCTTCCATCCTTCCTTCCTCATTTTCTGCCTTCCCCCTTCTTCACTTCCATTCTTCCTTCATTCTTCCCTCCCTTCTTTTGTTCCTTCTTCCCTCCCTCTTTCTTCTTTCCTTCCTCCCTTCTTTCTCTCCTCCTTCCCTTCCTTCCCGACGTCCTCCGTCGCTTCCATCCTTCCTTCCTCATTTTCATCCCTTCCATCCTTCTTTTATTCTTCCCTTCTTGTCTTCCTTCCTTCCTCCCTTCCTTTCTCCCTCTCTTCCTTCCTTCCTTCTTTCCTTCCTCCCTTCTCTTTCTCCTCTTTCCCTTCCTTCCTTCCCTTCCTTGGGTCAGTCATGCCAACTTTGCCCCCCATGCTGTCCCTATCTCCAGTTGACACCTTCCATGATGCCAGAAGAGGCAGTGACCCACAAAATTCAAACACAAAAGTCTCTTTAATGTGTTATCGTCACACATAAAAGTCCAATCCACATGTCACGTCGCCGTCAGACACAGGGACTGCTGTTCCTGCCTCGGCCACTGGGAGGCGCCGGACTGTCACCTCGCCGTCAGATACAGGGACTGCTGTTCCGGTCTCGACCACTGGGAGGCGCCGGACGGTCAAGTCGCCGTCAGACTCAGGGACGGCTGTTCCTGTCTCGGCCACTAGGAGGTGCCGTGGTTCGCCTGTGGGTGGTGGTGTCAGAGAAGGGGCTCCTGCGCAGGCATCTGGTGGGCGCAGGCTCCGCTCCTCTGTCAGTCATGAAAGGGTTGGTGCATCACCATCTGGCCTGGTCCTGGGGGCGGTCCAAATGACGTCATCAGACTGTGAGCCTGTGAGGGGTAGCCTGATCCTTCAAATACCTTGGGGCCTGTCTTGCAGGCCGCCAGATATAGTCTTGGTTTCCCCAGTGTGCTAGTTTGTTATTTGCTATCTTTGACTCTGATCTTGGCCTGGATTTTTGACTCTGCTCCTGCCTGACGATTTTGTACCTCTGCCGCCCTCCCGGTTTATGACTCTGACCTTGGCCTGGATTTGACTCTGCCACTCTCTGCCGTTTTTGTACCTCTGCTGCCCGCCTGGTTTAGACTTGGATTCCTGACTACGCTTTTGGTCCCGTTTTTTAACCCCTTTTTGGCGACCGTCCTGCTCTGGCCCGCTGCTCATATTCAGACAGCGCCTCCTGGGCTCTGCTGTAAATCGAGATCCCTGTATAGAGGTAAAGGGTATCGGGGTTGCTCGGGGTGCTGTCTTACTGCAGCCCAGACTCACAGACGGACGTCACACACAAGTGCATATAACTTCAGTACATATAATTAGTAACCTTTTCACCATTTGCAGAATATATATTATACGGCATCCTTCATTTTACAGAAAATAAACATGCCAGTCTTCCTCTGACTAGTTCCCGTGGGTGTCTATGTGCCACACAGCATTACATGTTGCAGGCATTACACACGCTAGTCCTCCTCTGACTAGTTCCCGTGGGTGTATCAGTCTCTTTACTCACACAGCCGTACACAGTCCAGTATATCCTCCGGATCGCAGCCAACACCATATCCACCTGTTTTGCAATCGTTACACATGCCAGTCTACTTTCGGGCACAGGACATCCACCTCCTGTTCACCTCCGGGCACAGGACATCCACCTCCTGTTCACCTCCGGGCACAGCACTATCCACATCCGAGACCAGTCACCGTGGATGGCTTGCATCTCTGTGTACATGGTGAATTGCCAAGCCTCTCTCTGGCCCTGACACACCCTGAGACTCCTCAGTCTCACTCAGACTTAGGCTGGAGTCACACACAAGGTAGAAAAATACGGACCGTATTTTACGTCCGTAATACGCATAAATGGTCCCTAAATAGTGCTCCGTATGTCATCCGTTGTCAGGGTGTGGCCGCGTATTTTTCTCATGTAAGCATCTGTATGTAATCCGTATGGCATCCGTATACCGTTTTTTTCTCGCAACCTTGCAAAATGGACATTTAACGGCTTTGAGGCCTGCACATACCGTATTTTTCAGACCATAAGACGCACTTTTTTCCCAAAAAATTTTGGGTGAAAGTGGGGGGTGCATCTTATGGTCCCAATATACTAACCTCTGATCATGGCTGGAGGCTGGTGCGGGTGCCGCGGGGCTCTGTAGTGCGGTGGTGGCAGCGGGCTGTGCTCCAGTGCAGGGGTAGCGGAGGTTCTCGAGGGACGAGATCTCGTTGCCGAGATTTGAATCTCGTCCCCCGAGATCTCGTGATGAGATCTGAACCTGCATATGCGCCGTCCCCGGACCGGCGGCCATCTTCCCGGCGTCCATGTTCCCGAAGGCCACCGCAACATGGCGGCGGCCAGCAAGGGATGTGCGGGGGCCTCCGGGCTTGGAGGAAATCCTGCCCCTGCACCGGAGCACAGAGAGCCGCCACCCTCACCCCTACAGAGCCCACCTGCCCCAGCACAGCTGCTCCAGCCCCAGCACAGCACAGCTGCCCCAGCCCCAGCACAGCTGCCCCAGCCCCAGCACAGCCCAGCTGCCCCAGCACAGCTCAGCTGCCCCAGCCCCAGCACAGCTGCCCCAGCACAGCTGCCCCAGCCCGAGCACAGCTGCCCCAGCCCCAGCACAAATTCCCCAGCCCCAGCACAGCACAGCTGCCCCAGCCCCAGCACAGCTTCCCCAGCCCAGCTGCCCCAGCACAGCTGCCCCAGCCCGAACACAGCTGCCCCAGCCCCAGCATAGCTGCCCCAGCCCCAGCACAGCTGCCACACCCCAACTGCCCCAGCACAGCCCACCTGCCCCAGCACAGCCCAGCTGCCCCAGTACAGCCCAGCTGCTCCAGCACAACCAACCTGCCCCAGCACAGAGCCGCCACCGCACGAGCCTGGACCACTGAATGACCCCTGTGACCACTCCTCCACCTGTGCCAGATCTCTTCCCAGGTAAGCTGAATTCGGGCTGTAAGACGGACCCCCATTTGACACATTATTATTTTTTCCCTATTTTCCTTCTGAAAATTTGGGTGCGTCTTATGGTCCGGTGCGTCTTATAGTCCGAAAAATGCAATAATTTAAATCATCAGCACCAACACTATTTATTGCCTCAACATCAGGTGGCAGCCTCCAATCTGCCCATTTTGGTGCTCTGCTTGTGTGGGTGTCTTGCTGGTTGTTAGCAAACATGTCTGACACACTTCAGTTCACCCCAACTGACCGTGTTCTCTTCAACTGGTTTTGTCCAGGCGCTTTGGCCAGCCATACCCACTGATTGTGGATCCGAGGAGGAGGAGACGCCTGTGGATCCATCCACTTTTGAGGCAACGACTCACAAGAGGTCATTTTCATCCCCTCTATTCTTCTCTGCGGGATCATCCGGAAAAATTTTACAAATACTGTCGCATGAGCCTTGCAACATTTGATCTACTCTTGGAGACAGTGCGCCCTGGGATATCCTTTCAGGACACAAGGATGCGCAAAGCTATATCTGCAGAGGAGCGACTTCTACTCACATTACGGTTTGTACTACACAACCACATTCTCTATGTTCATGATGTGTTGGCCAAAGTATGTTTTTTATTTTGTCCTAAATTTAATGCCCTCATCTTATTCCACATATATATAAACTTACAGACCAGAATGTTATGTGTAATATGTACTGAATATCACGTAGTCATAGTGCGACAAAATCTTTTGTGTGTTAGTAGATATGAATCACTAACAAGTTTGGTATGTATGTACCCGGTGTTTTGTTAATTTCTGCATTCTAAAATGTTCCATTTCTGTTGTTCTTCAGCTTCCTGTCCACTGGCCTGTCTTATGCCGCCCTCCACCATGAGTTTCTCATTGGAAGATCAACCATATCTGGCATAGTCAGGTCGACATGTAGTCAAATATGGTCAACACTACATCAACTCGTCATGCCCCAGCCCAGGATGGAAGACTGGTTGAGGATATCAAGGGACTTTGAGGAGGAATGCCAGTTTCCTAATTGTATTGGGGCCCTTGATGGCAAACATATCCGGGTGCGTAAGCCGCCGAACTCAGGCTCCCAATTCTTCAATTATAAACAATACTTTTCTGTTGTATTGTTGGCTCTGGCCGACCCTCAATACAAGTTTATAATTGTTGACATTGGGGCCTATGGAAGGACGGGAGACTCTAGAGTCTTCAATACTTCCATTATGGGTCGGCGGCTACGCACCAACCAGTTGGATCCACCACCACCACGCCAGCTACCAGGATCCACTCAAGAATCAGTCCCTTATGTCCTTGTGGCAGATGAGGCCTTTCAGTTATCGCGCAATGTCATGAGGCCATATCCCTGGCGCAACCTGGACCACCGGCGCAGAATTTGTAACTTGCGCCTATCACGTGCTCGGCGACTGGTGGAGTGTTCCTTTGGCATTCATTGGGCCAAATGGCGGGTCCTACAGTCTGACATTCAGCTGAGTGAACAAAATGTAAATGAAGTAATTAAAGCCTGTGTGGTTCTTCATAACTTCACCAGGATGCATGATTGTTCCTCCTCTGCTGGTGTTGTGCGTGGGTCAGACAATGTACGTAGGGCGAGACCACCTATCAACCCTCAACGTAGACCACTCTCTGGGCTCAAAGTGCGTGATATTTTCACAAATTACTTTATGTCACCTGAGGGGGAAACTTCCCGGCAAGAGCATGCTGTGTCTATGTTGTAAATGTTTGTTTTTGGGCTTTGGGAAACTATATATATTACAACCCCTTATGTCTTTTCTCTATTTTTAAATCAATGTGTAAGCATATGGCCGCATGTCGTGATGTAAGTGCATCATTGATAAAGACAACAACAATTCAAAGTTAAAACTTTTTATGTATCCTTTTTTTAAAGGCCTTGTGAAGCCTTTTGTTATTTAGCAAAATGGCCAGAATTGGCCTTAGAACACAAACAAATTTTTATAATGTTACAATACAGCATTTAACCACAAAAACACACACGAAGTTATAAATTGTAGTATGTAGGGGGGGGAGAAGGCGGCAGCCCAGCCTGTGTTGCCTGATGGCTAATGTGGCCACCTTGGCCCTTGGCGTGTGTGGGGGCATACTCTTGCCCATGATGGAGGTAGTGGGACGGCTCATGGGCTTGAGGTGGATACTGGGCACTATATTGGAGACGACTCTCCTGTTGAGGCTGGTAGGGCCGTGAGTCTAAACCACCAAAATGGCCATGTCGTCCCCAACCAGATTGGGACCAGCCTCCAACATTGGCTGGGAACAAGTGGCCATATTGGTGTGCTGGGCTATACCCTGACATTTGGGAATGATGTTGACAATGTTGGGTAGGGGGAGAAGGGTGTGAGGTGTAGGCCCACGTGTAGGATGATCCTCAGAACCTGATTGAGCAAGCACTTGGGGGTGTGGGTTAACACGCATGAGATTCCTGGGTGACAGCTGCCACCTCTCCAGATACTCAAACAGCTCATAAGGGGTATTGGGGGGTGTGCTTGCGTCAATTAGGATCTGAATGGATCCTCGCACAAGTAGCCGCACCTCACGGGGAAGGGAACAAAGATAATGGGCAAGGCTGCATGAGTACTCCTCCCCATCATCAGTGGCAACTCTGTTACGAGAATTTTGGTCCCCTGTATCCACATTGGTCGTGGTATCAGTGGCAGGGATATGGCGCCTTCGTCTACATCGCCTGGATGGCACAGCAGGCTGGGGGGAGCCCTCTAGCCAAACAGTTGGGCTGCTGCTGTTGCCCTGTTCATCCTGGATGTCGGGTGGTGATGCAGCTGACGGTCCTTGTTGTGGCTCTGTTCCTGGTGGTGGTGTTTCTGGTGACGGCCCAGGTTTTAGGGCAGGATCAGGTCGAGCCGGAGAAGTGACATGGGCCTGGCTACTTGGAAGGTCACAAGATGGGCCAGACACCTCAACCCCTCCACCTACAGGATCGATGTTGGCCTCTGATTCAGACCCTGTTTCCCTTTCAGTGATGTTAGACTGAGTTCTGTGATTAAATATAAAATGTAGAAAAAGGAAATTTTTGATCGTGCCCTATAAAGCATTTGTGTCATGTGGTGTTTTTGTTATATTTACGGTCTGAGATCCATAATTGGAGCGAGGAGCGAGAGGCGGTCGAAATAAACATATTTCCGCTTTGTGTGGGCCCCTGAACCACTTCTTGCCCGCTGCTGGCGCTCACGGCGATACTGGTCACGGATGCTGCGCCAGCGTCTCATCACATCTTCGACTGCAATGTGACATAAAAGAATAAAAACTTACAATTTGCCGAAAACAAGTTTTTGAACTAGTATCAAAGTCATGTGGCTACTAGGGTGTGAGTTCTACCCAGCGTGGCATATAGCATTGCTGCAACCAGGACAGATGCACAGGGTAACAGTAGCTCATGTGGCAAGTAGCAACTCTTTAAACTGTTTTTGCTAGGCATTATGAGGAGCTTGGGGACAGGGTAACATTCTCTCAGGGTCCAACAGTGGGTCCAAAAATAATTTACAAGCCACAAGAGCCCAATATCAGAAGGACAGGATGTGGGGGGGCCTACTTGCTAAATTTTTTTGGGATGGCAGGTAATTTGACATACATAATTTATGTGCACGTACTTATGTGCTGCTGCTCCTCACGTGGCCGATCACCAAAATCAGGGAACATTTTGCGACATATGCGCCTCCATGCAGCCTCCTTTCTTGCCCGGTCGGCATAATGTGCATCCCGTTGGTCCCATAATTCCAGGCGATCATGCACAAGAACAATTAGCAGCTCCACATTCAGATTCTGGTAGGGTGCCATGATGCTGTACTCCGTGGAGGCGTACTTCCTGTATGTCTGGAGCGCTTTTTGAGCTAATTTGCATGTCTATGCTTCCTGATGATGGATTGGCCCATTTCCTGTGACCAGGAAAAGTCTGGCGTATTTCTCGCAAGTCACACGGGTGGTCCATGTGTAATACGATTTTTTTGCGCACCCATAGACATGCATTGGCGTACTATGGTCGTAATACGCTGACAATCGCAGCATGCTGCGATTGGCACGGACCGTAGAAAATACGAGACAAAAATACAGCTGATGGGATTCCCATAGGGAATCATTGGTCCGTGGGCAATACGTTTTTTTTATCGCCTCTCACTCGTCCGTATTCCTCTCTAGTGTGACGCTGGCCTTACTCAGATCTCTCTAACCCTTTCTTGCAGGGCTTTTATCACAGAAACCTGTGGCTTTCAGCCACATGGAAAACCTGGGGCCCGGAATGGAACAGACTGCAACACTATCATACTGCAATCTGTTTCAAACACAACATCCAGAGCAGGTTTTCCCTACCTCTGTCTTGGACTCTAACATGTCCAAGACTAACACTTACTTTTATTATCAGCCTGCATTGCAGTCACAGCTACGCCCGTGAATGCCATGCACACCTATGGCCATCATACACCTCCGTGCATATCCTGGGGTAACTGGGGTAACTATATAGCAACCCCTACCTGTAACATCGGTCACTGCTTCCCCATTTCAATCCCAGCTACGCCTGTGACCACAATGCATCCTCATAGCCTCAATACGCCTCCGTGCGTATCCTGGGGAGAACACACAGCGCCCCCTAGCTGTAACAGGGGTCACTGCCTCACAGGTGATATAAGTATATGGTGGGCAGTGGGCAGAGAGCTTCTTAGCCAATCAACTTTCCTCACAGAAAACTACTTTAATAAATGTAGAATCTTCCCACAGAGCCACCACAGGGTAAATGTGGTTGTGCTAAAATTAAAAGGGTATTCTCAAGTTTGCAAGTTTTTCCATAGCCAAGGGATAGGGGATAACTTGCAGATTGCTGGATTTCTGACAGCTGAGACCAGGATGGACCTGGAGTGAAATTCAGCCCTGGCATTTGAAAGCACATAGGTCCATGTTGTTCCTCCCCCCTAATGCTCAGTCTCAACTGCACCCTGAGGATGCTGATACTGTTATCAACCACGATAGGACCAGCCCATCTGGCTTTTGCCAGAATTGCCAGATGGGCAGTCCGGCCCTGGCTGGAACACTTGAGTATTGGAGGCTCTGTGTAAATGGAGCACTGGTCGATCATGATCACGCGAACTAGCGCTCCATTCATAGTTATAGGAGACATCTCTGGCGGTCCCATCAAGAAGGAAAGGAGCGACAGTGCACATGATAGACCACCGCTTCATTCAGAAGCGACTCTTCAGACCACTAGTTCTTGGGATCCCAATAGTTGGACCCTCAGCAATTGGGAAGTTATCACCTATCCCATGGCTATGGGAAAACTTCCAAACTTGAGAATGTCCTTTTAATGGACTCTATGTAATAAACAAAAGATACTATCTCCAACCACTTTCCGCTTCAGTTAATTGATGTGGTTATAAAACATAAAATTTTCCCCTCAATATCGCAAAAATTGAAAATGAGAAGTGGAAACCACTTTATACAGCAGCATTGTGCCAGGGGGCTCTAGAGCACTTATACCATCTACTCCTCCGTGTTCCAAAACTTATACTAGACATTTATTAAATGTGTTAAAAATGGGAGATTTTACAATCCGAACGGCAATGTGTTATTTTGCATAAAACCCCTTCACTTGTTCTGTTTCATAAAGAGAGTTATTACGTAAAAAAAGAAAGGGTGTAATGAAGTATTTCATAAGCTCCAATGCTTCTCCTTAAGCCACCCCAAATTGGAAGATTTTGACCAACACTGTGACACTCGAGGTTTAGGATGAGGCCGTTATAAAGAAAATATAGAGGGTAAAATTAATAGGAAGGTTGAAAGTTTCTTTATCTGTCGGAAACATCTTTCTTTTTCCTGGAAAACCCTTTTTGTAATCTTTTCTATGACTCAAAAATCCATGAAAACATTTTGATATATTACAAAATAATTACCAGTTATTCTCATTATTTTCTGAAAACAAGTAGCACACAAAATCAAGTTTTCTTGTTAATTGGGACAAAATGTAGAAAAACAAAATACAGGATTTAAAGCATTATCGTCGATAGCTACGTGACGTCAGTGGCTCCTGCTTCCGAACCAGTCTCAGCCATTTCTGCCACCAGTGCTTCACCACTAATAGCAGCAGACTATACGGCTAGGTTCAGGATACGTCCACAGGGTCTTAAATTCATCAGTATCTTCATTGTAGGAATGCAAATGAAGTTAAACGCAATGTTGGAACAGTGAGCTGTTTGAGGGGATTGTGCAGACATCCTAATGTAGTGCGGGTCACTATGGGGGCATCATACTGTAGGGAGGTCACTGTGGGGGCATCATACTGTAGGGAGGTCACTGTGGGGGCATCATACTGTAGGGAGGTCACTGTGGGGGCATCATACTGTAAGGAGGTCACTGTGGGGGCATCATACTGTAAGGAGGTCACTGTGGGGGCATCATACTGTAAGGAGGTCACTGTAGGGGCATCATACTGTAAGGAGGTCACTGTGGGGGCATCATACTGTAGGGAGGTCAATGTGGAGGCATCATACTGTAGGGAGGTCACTGGGGGCATCATACTGTAGGGAGGTCACTGTGGGGGTATCATACTGTAGGGAGGTCACTGTGGAGGCATCATACTGTAGGGAGGTCACTGGGGGCATCATACTGTAGGGAGGTCACAGTGGGGACATCATACTGTAAGGAAGTCACTGTGAGGGCATCATACTGTTGGGAGGTCACTGTGGGGCATCATACTGTAGGGAGGTCATTGTAGGGGCATCAAACTGTAAGGAGGTCACTGTAGGGGCATCATACTGTAGAAAGGTCACTGTGGGGGCATCATACTGTTGGGAGGTCACTGTGGGGCATCATACTGTAGGGAGGTCATTGTAGGGGCATCAAACTGAAAGGAGGTCACTGTAGGGGCATCATACTGTAGGGAGGTCACTGTAGGGGCATCATACTGCAAGGAGGTCACTGTGGGGGCATCATACTATAGGGAGGTCAATGTGGAGGCATCATACTGTAGGGAGGTTACTGGGGGCATCATACTGTAGGGAGGTCACTGTGTGGGTATCATACTGTAGGGAGGTCACTGTGGGGACATCATACTGTAAGGAAGTCACTGAGGGGGCATCATACTGTTGGGAGGTCACTGTGGGGCATCATACCATAGGGAGGTCATTGTAGGGGCATCAAACTGTAAGGAGGTCACTGTAGGGGCATCATACTATAGAGAGGTCACTGTGGGGGCATCATACTGTAGGGAGGTCACTGTGGGGGCATCACACTGTAAGGAGGTCACTGTGGGGGCATCATACTGTAGGGAGGTCAATGTGGAGGCATCATACTGTAGGGAGGTCACTGGGGGCATCATACTGTAGGGAGGTCACTGTGGGGGTATCATACTGTAGGGAGGTCACTGGGGGAATCATACTGTAGGGAGGTCACAGTGGGGACATCATACTGTAAGGAAGTCACTGTGGGGGCATCATACTGTTGGGAGGTCACTGTGGGGCATCATACTGTAGGGAGGTCATTGTAGGGGCATCAAACTGTAAGGAGGTCACTGTAGGGGCATCATACTGTAGAGAGGTCACTGTGGGGGCATCATACTGTTGGGAGGTCACTGTGGGGCATCATACTGTAGGGAGGTCATTGTAGGGGCATCAAACTGTAAGGAGGTCACTGTAGGGGCATCATACTGTAGGGAGGTCACTGTAGGGGCATCATACTGTAAGGAGGTCACTGTGGGGGCATCATACTATAGGGAGGTCAATGTGGAGGCATCATACTGTAGGGAGGTTACTGGGGGCATCATACTGTAGGGAGGTCACTGTGGGGGTATCATACTGTAGGGAGGTCACTGTGGGGACATCATACTGTAAGGAAGTCACTGTGGGGAAATCATACTGTTGGGAGGTCACTGTGGGGCATCATACCATAGGGAGGTCATTGTAGGGGCATCAAACTGTAAGGAGGTCACTGTAGGGGCATCATACTATAGAGAGGTCACTGTGGGGGCATCATACTGTAGGGAGGTCACTGTGGGGGCATCACACTGTAAGGAGGTCACTGTGGGGGCATCATACTGTAGGGAGGTCAATGTGGAGGCATCATACTGTAGGGAGGTCACTGGGGGCATCATACTGTAGGGAGGTCACTGTGGGGGTATCATACTGTAGTGAGGTCACTGTGGGGACATCATACTGTAAGGAAGTCACTGTGGGGGCATCATACTGTAGGGAGGTCACTGTGGGGGCATCATACTGTAGGGAGGTCACTGTGGAGGTATCATACTGTAGGGAGGTCACTTGGGCATTATACTGTGTGGGTGTGACTGTGGGGGCATAATACTGTGTTAGGGTGTGACTGTGGGGGCCTAATAATGTGTGTGATGGAACTGTGAAAGCATCATACAGTGGGGGTAATTTTGGGGGAATGTTGTGTGGGAAAATTAACTATGGGGATATACTGTATGTGGGAGGCCATTTTTTGAGAGTATCATTCATGAAAGGGATATCAGTGGGTAAGAACATTCAGGGGCTCCAGTAAGGGTACTTGTGACGTCTGCCTGCGGTCTGGGCTGCAGCCAGACAACACCCCGAGAAACACTGATACCCTTTACCCCTATACAGGGATCTGGACTTATAGCAGAGCCCAGGAGGCGCTGTCTGAATAGGAGCAATGACCAGAGCAGGACGGTCGCCAGAAAGGTGTTCCAATACAGGACACAGAGGCAATGATATCCGAGACTAAACCAGTCAGGCAGAAATGGTATAAAAACAGTAGAGAATAACAGAGTCAGAATCCAGGCCGAAGTCAGAGCCATAAACCAGGAGAGTCTCAGAGGTACAGAATCGTTAGGCAGGAGCAGAGTCAGAATCCAGCCGAAGTCAGAGTCATAAACCAGGAGAGTCGCAGAGGTACAGAATCGTTAGGCAGAAGCAGGGTCAGAAGTCCAGGCAAAAGTCAGAGTCAGTCAAACAGTAATTCACACAGTAACACGCAAGGGAACCAAGAATATATCCGGCGGCCTGCAAGAGCAGTCCCAAAGTATTTGAGGGATCAGGTCATCCCTCACAGGCTCCTGGGCTGATGATGTCATCTGGACCGCCCCCAGGACCAGGCTGGATGGTGATGCACCAGCCCCTTCATGACTGACCGAGGAGCGAAGCCTGCGTCCAGCGGATGCCTGCGCAGGAGCCTCATAACTATCGCCGCCATCACTCGGGGTTGAAGCACAGCGCCTCCCAGAGACCGAGGCCGGAACCGCAGGCCATGAGTCAGACGGTGATGGGACAGTCCGGCGCCTCCTAGTGGTCGAGGCCGGGACAGCAGGCCCTGAGTCTGACGGTGACGTGACAGTACTATTTCTCTGTTTATGCTGCAACACATATCCCTCTCTTTATCTTTGAAAGTTGGGAGGTATGCTGTGTTGGGACTGTGCCTATGGGCTGTGACAACGACTACGCCACCGAATTTTTTTTTATTTTTGGAGGTGGGGCATAATTTCTATGTATGCCCCTATCTGCTAATCTTTTCAATGATGAGCCTTGTATAACCCCACCCACAACATTGATTGACAGATCTGTGCCTGCTATTACGCACCTGTCCAGGGTATCCCAGGCTCTGCTTTCTTCATGTCAATCCACTGCCCTCTGTTGTGTTCCACATTGGAGAAGGGCATTTTGCAGGTTGCCTGGTGTAGCTCAGGGACATCATCTCTATAATCTTATCTAAGGCCCATTAGGATACACACCTGTTTCTTAGCATTGAGACGCTAGTGTTCCATGCTTGGTTTGCTCCATTAACTGCACTTCTTGTGTTTTCAACTTGCATGCATTCCTACTGGGTTCCACTTCATCTGTCTGACTGCTCCTGAGTATCCAGATAGTCCCAGTCCTTTATTTTATGTTTCCTCTGAAAAGCTACACCAACACCCGGGGTTTGTGTGCCCCACTTGGACCAGAGTGCCATAGAGAAAAATTGTAAAATCCATAAAGACATCTCCGGAGAGGGGACATATCACCCTTACATTGAAGATATGGGATTAATTATAACTGGGACGTGATTTAGAAATGACATTTCAATCTCCATTGAAGTAGGACTTCACACCGAACACATGGAATTCATTATAACTGGGGAACAATAAAACTAATGGGTCGCCCTCGCACACCCAGGGCAGCGGGGTACTCGGTACCGGGCCGGTGTCAAGGTGGGAATGTGTCACAGCAGCGGTGACCCGGTCCGTGGCCCTGGGCGCCAAATATCAATGGCGGTGATGTTAATGGAGATAAAGTTTATTAGAATAGTTTGTGACGCCACCCGTGGTGTTTGGCAAGTAAGATGTTGAGCCAACGCTGCATGCAGATACGCTGGGACTGATGGTGTGGTGCAGCAAAGATGGTGTAGCTCCCCACAGGTGGAGCTGTAGTCCCAGGGCAGTGTAGGTGCAATGGATGAGGAGAGGTGCAGAATGGTATGGAGGCTGGTACCCAGGTGTAGTGGTGCAGGAATAACTGGAGGACACCCGAGTATGCGGTTCCAAAACTTTACTCACTGTTTGCAGTTCACTCAACTGCCTGTCTCCGTACTGTGTTCTCCAGGTCAGGGCTCCAGCCAACCTCCAGGCAGGATAGGATTCTCCCTTCCACACTCCGCCAACATGTACCTTACTGAACGACTCCTCCAATGCGCCGTTAGGTGTGAAGCACTCGTGTACTTAGTTACCCTGGAATGCCTCTCTCTAGGTGATCCTAGTCTTTACTTGTATGACAGACAGCTGTAGCCTGCTTCGGGGACTCCTCACTGCGTCCCGGCTCTCTATTCAGTTGCTGTTGTGTCCCAAGTCTATGATGGGAGCAAGGCGTTATCGGCTCACTACTCCTCTTTCTGTTGCCGGACATAAAGATCCAATCAACCTCGGGGACCGGGCCCCGGCCTTTGCGCTCTCTGGACTGGAAGGGTTCTCTATCTTTCTTCAACCAGCTTCCCACCGTCCTTCTATTCTCCTTCGTTCTCTCTCTCTTATGGAAGGTCAAGTTATCAATCTTATCAGTCTCTTTCTCTGTCTTTCTCGTGCCAGCAGCACAGATCACTGGGACCTGCTGCAGCACGTCCTTCAGACATCCATCTTCCTTCCTCTCTAACTCTGTTCTCCTACTCTCTCTAACTCTCACTCTTCCCACTCTTTTGTATCATCTTACTCCACCCGCCTCCCAGCACATCTCATGTTACGAAGCAGGGTTCCACGAGGGGTGCTCTGCTAACCCCCTCCTGAAGCTGTTAGGTGGCCCCACTGAACTATCCTGTGGGTGCAGGTGTGGAGCGTGGTCAGAAGTTCCCCCCATACCTGGATGGTGGGGCACTACACCTTAGGAGAAGGTGCAGTACCTCTGCGGCGACTGAAGCCTCAGGGGCGCCACACTAATAATAACTTGGGAATTGAGAGGGGACTGACACTTTCACCTCCATTGAAGTAAGACCACACATTGAACATATGGGAATAATTATAACTGTGTAAGTGAGAAAGAGGTGACACTTCAATCTTCCTTGAAAAAGAGACCTCCTGCATCAGATATCTGCTGTGAAACAGCCACCAAGACAAGGATTGGTATACTCAGAGGAGGAGAAGCAAGGGTTTCCTCTGTTCAAAGGTCTTGTCTCAGAATCTCTGGAGCCAGTGGAAAGTGATGATTATTGGGGTTTGCATTGATCTGATATTTATGGGAGATATATTTTTGGCATCAAACATAATGCATTCACTTACATCAGCGTAAGGCCGGCTGAACACTTCCAACTTTATATAGGTCAGATGGATGATGCTATCCTTGCCATGTTTCATCTCCATAGAAAGGTAGAATTATGATAGGAAACATGACAACCATGTCTCCGGCCTGGGACTTTCAGGGGCAAAGATATCCTGAAAGTTGGGGATCTCATTCTCATAAGCTTCTAAAACACCTAACACATCCCACATAATCTCCCCAAGAGGAGATATGTGACCGTAAGCTTGTACTAAGACTAGCAGAGCTGCAGCAGACAGTGTAGTGGCTTTTTCAAACTACAGAAATAAACTTTGTGAGGGACTGATTGTAAAAATCAGGGTCTCTGCCTCTACTTTACACTGGTCTTAAGTGGGGCAGCAAAAATTTGGTGGCAAATTTGCATTATGAATATACTACCACATTTTGTCACATGTGTTAGCTGTGTCAAAAACTGCAACCATTTCATATATTTGTTTGAGGGTCCTAGCAAAAAAAAACAAAACAACAAAATAAATGGTTTGTTTTCATAATTTTTGCACACTGGAAGCAATGACTTGGGACATCAGTTGTGCGTCATCTCAGGACAGGTTTATTTGTAGTAGAACTGCTGACTTGCTTTGATTCTCTTGTTTTACAGTTAAATGGAGTACAGTCTGATTGGCGCTCATCCTCGCCTCCACTGGTACTGTACATGCTGTGCCCAATCTGCTGTCGGTCACTTAACGAAGGTACAAAACAAAATACAAAACTAATTCCCAGTGTGATACATTTTTCATGTAGAAAGCAGAATCCGGCCGCAGACAGCTGGTTCCAGGCTGCTCAATAATGACTTTGTCCAAATAGAGTGACAGCTAACGCTAGGCTTCGATTTACCCCCGAGATAGACATTTTTTGCTTAAAAGTTTCTGAAGTGTATGATTTTTGGAAGGAGGACAACCTGTGACTAGATACTTTAGGTTAGGTAAGTCCTACTTATTAATGTTCATGTTTGAAAAAGTGCTAACAGGGTTGGACGGAAAACAAAAAAAAAACAATATTGCAACAATACATCCGTGGAGATTAGAAGTCTTATCAAAGGAAAATTTTGATCTTTTATGAGTTCTACCCTTAGGTCAAGGCTAGACGGCCGTAAATTCTCTCATCTAAGAAAATCAGGCCAATTTTGCAAATTAAACTCTGATCAAATGCTGATCAGAGTTTGATCAGAGTGTGATCAGAGTGTGATCATAGTGTGCTCCGATTGTCTTGGATGAGGAGAAGATGGAGAAAAAAATGTCTTCATCTTCTCCATACTGTCAGTTCGTGAAAATCAGACCTGACTCAGATGTCATCCGTGTGTAGTCTGGTGGTTTCCAAGGACTCGTTGACTATATCGGACCAAACTCAGGCATGCAGCAATTTTTCCCCGGATAGACTCTGTCCAAGGAAAAAAATTAGACATTTGTGCTCGTTGACATGGCCACCATCACTTGTCTTGTTCACTCAACATTCCCTTTCTCCTGGCATTGAGATTTAGTCATTGCCTGTAGGTGATGCCAGCACAACAAGCTAATTTTGATTCTGGCATTCTCTGCTCATGGGTTGGTCTTTACTTTATATGGTATATGCCTGGTTAGCCATTTTGTTTTCATGCCCATGTCGGAGCAGCGGATTTTGAGTTGTACAGCAACGCTGAGCAAAGTTCACTCAAGCTGTTCCTGAAAGGAAAGACGTCACCTTTTGGTGAAAGAGAAATAGGCAAACAATACGGCCTGCCCAATGCTTGGTGGCCACAGTATTTATACCATTTTTTTGGTGAGAGAGGAAATAGAAAAACTTGAGCAATTAGCATGAGATTTGGAAACTACCCACCTGTTCTACCCGGCGCTAACTCAGACCAGTGACCAACTTCCCCTGACAGCTATTCAACTGCCCCAAGTCAACAGAACAGCTCTTCTTTTCCCAAGCTGCTCTGTCTGGGGTGTGACTGCCGACATCATGCTGATTGACAGTCGGCTCCCCGCAGTTAGGCAGTAGGGAACTAGCTGTCAATGAGCATGACGTAAGTTGTTAAGTGCGGTCCACAGAACAGAGCATAAGCATAAGATAATCTGTCGCTTTGTTGACGTGAGTGGAAGCGCCTGAATCCACGGTAGGAGCGATCTGTGACCTCTCTGATATCAGAACCAGGCACAACAGGCAGATAATTAGAAACCACCTGCCTGTTACTACTTAGGCCAGTAGCCCAAAAAAATTATATAGTCTGTTGTGAGTTCATTTTTCCCTCCGTCACTGAGGCCTGGTGAACTCCCTATTCTAGTGAAGGAAGGTAGTGAGCCTGATTATCAGGCACCTGGGACTAATGAAGACGATTGGCTGAGTGGAGTCACTGACTGGATTTAAGGCAGCCTACGCCCTTTCTGCCCTGCGGGTGATTTCTCTGTGGACTCTTGGACACCAGTCTGATTCCTGCTCTCCTAAAGCTAAGTTTTCTGTTTTGCCTTTTTGCATCTAAGATTTGTTTTTGTTTTTCTTGCTTTTTGGATTCTGCCACTCATTGCTGGAGTGTGCAGTGTTCCTAGAGCTCTGTCTTCTGAAAGTACCTGAGTGCTGATTTAGTTTTTGAAGCTTAGTTGCTTCAGGGCCATTTTTATATCAGCTTGTTGGCTTTTGTCTCTGATAGGGTTTTGGCAGATTGCAGACAGCAGCCTTCCTATCCGTTCCTATCTAGGTAGTTTTTGGGCCCCGTCTTTGCTCAGCCTGTCTTACTGTCTATGTAAGTGTTTTCATCTTGCTTCACCGTCATTATATGTGGGGGGCTGCCTATTGCTTTGGGGTCTGCTCTGGGGCAGTTAGATTTCCCCTTTCCTTCTTTAGGCCTATGTATCTCTCCGGCTGTGATCGAGGGGTCTAGGTCATCGTAGGAACCCCCCACGGCTACTGCTAGTTGTGTTGATAGGTTCAGGGGTCTGCAATCTGATAGTTGCCAACTTCTCTGGTTTTCAGGACTAGCTAGCATTTCTGTTTTTGCCTCCTACGGTGACTCAATCATAACAATAGTCCTTGATAACCTCTTTAAATCTATTTTGTCTGTTTAAGACTTTTTTCAGCTGATTTTTTCCTGAAGAGGCTTTGAAATACTTCTTGAGGCAATAGGAACGTGCAGGACCCTTCTATAATGTAAATCTTAAAGGAAACATCTCTAAACTTTGCCCAATCCAGTCAAAATGCTGCAAGACGAAAGTCTTCCAAAACTCTACAAAACAGCTTCAGGAGTAGAAAAACTTCTCTAAAACCTCCCCAATAAAGGAGTGTTCCCTGAAATAGTTTCTCCTTGAAATCTTGTGGTTTTTGAACTCCTGAAAGAAACTGTGAACATTCCCTATAAAATCTTGCAAACACACATTAAACGTAACAGGATTCTAAAAATGAAATATCTATGTTCACGCTGCTTGGCTGCAGAATGGCTGACCTTTGTCCTCCAAACTATGCTACCCCAATAACCCCCACCCCCCCCATACTCCCCCTCCCTTAACTCCACTTATCCCCTTCTCCGCAATAATGACAGACACTGTGACTTGCATAAAATTGCCACAGCAGCCTTTCTTCAATAACATTAACATTTTTTTCAATAACTTATTAATTAACCTGAATATGAGGAAAGCGTCTTTGGAAGCAAACCGCATTGAAAAGACCTGTCACCACCAGCTACTCCTTTTTGTCACCAACCACAATGAGCTGATTCGGGCGCCATCGTGCCACATCCATTTTCCCTCTGATACCTTTGTCCCAGTAGGGAACTTGAGTATTCCTAACCATCTACCACAGGAGGGAGGTGACCCTCCCAAAACAGGGTCTCACCCTACCTTTTACCATACCACCACTTAGCATTCCAAAGACCCGATCCCATCATTTACCATGACATGACGCTGACCCTTCTTGCACTGTCTCATACTTAATTGCGCACCTTGCTTATATGACAAAAACTGTTGAAACGAATATATCTAAGCGAGGGAGTGTGAGACGCTGATCTGCCAACGGACTGACCCAGAACCACCCATGGAACCCTATATGTTAGGAGTCAGATTTCTGCCTCTCCCTTGTTGAAATCTGGATCCTCACATGCTGCAGTCTCCTGCGCCTTTCCTGCTGTAGAGGAGATTGCAGAGGAGATTGCCCTGTGGCAACTCTCTCCAGAGGCAAAGTCCTTTGTTCCCTCATCTGAGCATGCTCATGGGACGAACTCCCATTGGAGTTCGGGAGTCAGGTGCTCAGGTCCTGTGTCGAATCCCATTGGCTTTTCTTGGAGCCTTGGAGATTTCCAGAAGGTCCCGTTCGCTATAAAAAGCGCACATGGCTGTTCCGCCATGCGCTAGTATATTCATGCTTGCTGCTGTATGTTTGTTGATGGATGCTTGGACTGGTGAATGACTCATTTGAAACCCCCATTCCTCTTATACTACGTCTGTGTGAGTGAGTTCTGCCAGTAGCAGCGCTAGCGCCAGCGCGCATTTGCTCCATCTACCTCAGCAGCTTAGCGTCTGACATCGCGCCTGCATTACTCCTAACATTATACTAGCGCCAGGGTCTGGCTAGTGAAGGCAGATCAGCAGCAACTTATGCAGTGCATACGGCAGCTTGAGAACCGGTTACTCACCCTCGAGAAGGCTCTCGCCGCTGCACAGGCTACGGATGCTGCTGTACAGGCTCTAACTGATGCAGTAGGCAGTATGTCCGTGTCCACCCTTGCACCGACAGTCACCCGCTTCCCGTTACCCGATAAGTTCTCCTGGGATGGCGCCTCCTGTAGGGGTTTCATCAGCCAGTGCTCAATCCACCTGGAGCTGCTGGCTGCGCAATTCCCCACAGAACGGGCCAAGGTGGCATTTGTTATATCCCTACTGTCAGGCAAGGCTCTGGAATGGGCTACGCCTTTGTGGGAGCGCGGTGATCCTGAGATACGGGCCGCAGGGCACCTGTTAATGGCCATTAAGCAGGTTTTCCTCGGCCGACGGGTCACGCATGACACGTCTCTGCAGTTACTCGCACTGACTCAGGGGTCACTCTCGGTTAGCCAGTATGCCGTCCGTTTTCGGACATTGGCGTCCAAGCTGGAGTGGTCCGACAAGGCCCTTATCCCCGTTTTTTGGCGTGGGCTAGCGGAGCATGTCAAGGATGCTCTCTCAACTAGAGAGATCCCCACCAGCCTGGAGGAGCTAATTTCTGTCTCCTCGCGTTTCGACCTCCGTTTTTCGGAGCGCGGTATGGAGCGTGCTCACTCCAAGTGGAGGACTAGCTCGGCTCCCAAATTTTTTGAACCTCTTGAGCTGCCTGAGCCAGAGGTTCTACCCCCAGAGCCCATGGAGGTGTCTCGCACCGGTTTTGATACAGGTCCGACCCAAGAGCCCTTTTGCGGTTGTTACCATGTGTGTGCTGCTTCTCAGGAAGCCAGCTCCCCGCAATGCTCGGAATCTGAACCGGTCATTGAGACCTTTGTCCCTCCTCATCTTAGGACTCAGGTTCTCGCCTGGGCTCACGCGTCCAATGCGCACAACCATCGGGGCTATATGCAAACCACGAAGCTATTGGTCGGTGCGTATTGGTGGCCCCACAGGGCTCGGGACATCAAAAGATTTATTCAGGCATGCACCTCATGTGCTCAGGATAGCCTTCCTAGGCTGAGGGTGGCGACGGCCGCTGACTCACGGCGACGCTCTGTTGCATCGGCTGCTCCCACCATTTCCCAGGTGTCTCTTCTGAAACCTGGTGACCTTGCCTCCACTGATGTCATCCAGGTGTCCCGGTTTACTGTCTCACCTACCAGGACACCAAGCTCGCCTTCGGCCGAGTTTGTGCCCTATGCCACCACAGGGCACAGGTTGATGGTCCGGAGGGCTCAAGGAGGAGGGGGCCCTAGGAGGGGGGTAATGTTAGGAGTCAAATTTCTGCCTCTCCCTTGCTGAAATCTAGATCCTCACATGCTGCAGTCTCCTGCGCCTTTCCTGCTGTAGAGGAGATTGCAGAGGAGATTGCCCTGCGGCAACTTTCTCCAGAGGCTGTCCTTTGTTCCCTCATCTGAGCATGCTCATGGGACGAACTTCCATTGGAGTTCAGGAGTCAGGTGCTCAGTTCCTGTGTCGAATCCCATTGGCTCTTCCTGGAACCTTGGAGATTTCCGGAAGGTCCCGTTCGCTATAAAAAGCGCGCATGGCTGTTCCGCCATGCGCTAGTATATTCATACTTGCTGCTGTATGTTTGTTGATGGATGCTTGGACTGGTGAATGACTCATTTGAAACCCCCATTCCTCTTATACTACGTCTGTGTGAGTGTTTGAGTTCTGCCAATAGCAGCGCTAGCGCCAGCGCGTATTTGCTCCATCTACCTCAACAGCTTAGCGATTGACATCACGCCTGCGTTACCAGCGGTGTCACTCGGCGGCACTATCCACGCCGCGCTGCAGTAGCAGCTTATTAGCGCGTTTGCGGTTGCAACACTGTGCACACTTGTCTCAACGGTAGGTCTCTGCGGGTGTAGTGCTGTCATATTTTAACTACTCCGGTGACCATTTACCGTCTGTGTGCTGCTGAATTCCTGTGCACCTAACAGGTTCAGCATACTTATATTTATTATTTGTCTATACGACTCTGTGAGTTCAACAGTCTATGCTGTGCACTTTGGGTGTAGTTTAACCCCATGCACACTACCGCCAGATTGCTCTGTCGTCACTTAGCTGCTGTTTTCCATCCTCCGCACGGTGGACCCCGAGTGGCGAAGGCACTTTTTTCAAATTTTTATTTAGTGCCTTCCGCCACTCCTAACACTATATACCTTGAGTACAGTGACCAATTAGGTATGGCCATCTCCCCTAATGTGTGACCCTACCCCTCACTGAAACTTGTCCTTGTCCCTAGACCACTGAAAAAACGCCATCTTAGAATTTTTGTCACCCTTGACACAAAACTTGACACAAGATCTGACTACTATCTGAGACTATTATCTCAGCTCTAAACTAAGCATCAAATTGAAGTTCTGCGACCGGTCCGTGCATGCAGCGATTTGGTTGAACCCATCGTGTTTTCCATGAGGAAAATGCTTCAGGACACGTTGGGGTTTTTTTTTGCCCTGAAGCACCTTCTGGTTATTTCTAACCGATAGCTTTGTCTTTTTTGACCACTGGTCAGCTTTTTTCCATTGTTTTTGGGTCATCTTTTCAACTACCAATATCAGTTTTAGGCTATGTGCAGTGCACACACTGCAGATTCACCTGCAGGTTTTTTCCCGCGGAACCGCAGGTAAAACTGCAGGTAAAGTGACCTGCGGTTTTGCTGCGGTTTGGCCTGTGGTTTTGCCCTGCGGTTTCACACCTCTACTATGTTAAGGGTATGTGTACACACTGCAGATTCACCTGCGGGTTTTTTCCCGCGGAACCGCAGGTAAAACCGCAGGTAAAGGGACCTGCGGTTTTGCTGCGGTTTTGCCCTGCGGTTTGACACCTGGACAATGGAATAGGTGGCAAACCACAGCAGAATCCGCAGAAACAATTGACATGCTGCGGAAAAAACCCCGCAGCTTTTCCGCAGGTAAAAAAACGCAGCGTGTGCACATGGCCTTAGGTTGTTTTTTTTTTGCTCCATTCAACAACAAAGAAACTATTAGCGATAAAGTTTTCATCCATTCCATTGAACCTCTCGTTATGGAGTCTTGACTTATTTGGAAGTACAAAAACCCAAAGCTAAACGCTGTAGGGAATCTTCTAGCAGAACAGGAGGAACCAAGATGGCAAAGTTGACGTTTGTGCTCCTAAAGATAACATCAATGGCTGCAATTAGAAGACCAATTATTGCAAACGCACTTCAATGGTCTTAAATGACATGAAAGAAAAGGAAAATAAAACGAGTACAATGCAGAAAAATGAAACATCCTGGCCTCATTCACCGGAGCATAATTCGTGGATTCGTTAGTTCCATGATTGGAACATTCCTAATATGGAGATGTCCTTGCAGGCTGTCCCCATTGACGTACACCCATGAGGGCTTCTTTTTCTATGGAACGATTTTCATTTTTTTTATGCCACCATTTTAATGTACATATAAGGACCGGATTCATCATTTATTTTTTTTACAAGTCATTCTTCTCAGCTCCTTTACCCCCCGGCGATTTTCCATTTTTCATATTTTTTTTCCTTCCCTACTTCCAAATGTCATGTTTTTTATTTTTACGTCAATATGGCCATATGAGGGATTGTTTTTTTCTGGGACAAGTTGTCATTTTGAATGACACCATTGATTTTCATCATATAGTGTATGGGAAAACAGGAAAAAAAATTCCAGGTACGTTGAAATTCCAAAAAATTCCCATGCAACTCCACTATTGTTTTTATTTTATTTTTTTATTATTTACCATGTTCACTATATGGTAAAACTGACTGTGTAGTATGATTCCCCAGGTCAGCATGAGTATGCAGATACCAAACATGTATAGGTTCTTTTTTATATAAGTGGTGAAAAAAATTCTGAAATTTGCCTGAAAATTTTTTTTTGCGTTTGCCACCATTTTCCAAGACCCGTAGCATCTCCTTTTTTCAGGATCTGGGGCTGGGTGAGGGCTTATTTTTTCGGCTTAGTCTGACATTTTTATTGATACCGTATTGGGGTAGATAAGATATTTTGATTGCCTGTTATTGTATTTTGCAAAAAAATGTAAGTTTGGCGTTTTAGTATGGCGGCCGCAGGAGCCGACACCAATAACAGCTGATCGGCGCGGGTGCCAAGTGCCGGACCACGGCCGATCAGACATTGATGCCCTATCCTAAGTATAGGGCATCAATGTAAAAGTCGAAGACAACCACTTCAAGTTTTGCTTGGAAACCGCTCGAAGAATGAACATGTTACTTCTTTTGACCGTTACTTCTTTTGGCCACGGTTTCCAAACACTAAAGCGGTTAAAAGACATGACAAAAGTCATTTGAACATGTGCACAGCAATGTTGTCTTGACGTTGCTGTGCATTATGTCCATTTTCTGAGTCATTTTTTTGGCACTTTCTCTGGTGGACTCCTCCTCTATTAGACTTTGTGTGCTCATAGCCACTGAGCAGAGAATGAGCATAAAGCCTCCAAGGCTACAGTATGTGCACATTATTATTATTATTATTATTATTATTAATTATTATTATAGCGCCATTTATTCCATGGCGCTTTACATGTGAGGAGGGGTATACATAATAAAAACAAGTACAGTAATATTAAAGGATACAAGTCATGACTGGTACAGGAGAGAGGACCCTGCCCACGAGGGCTCACAATCTACAAATGATGTCTTTTTTAGGCGGATTCTGCCTAAAATCCACCGGGAAGAGCGCTGCAAGACCGCCACAAAAAATGGACATAAGCCATGGCAATTTCGAAAATGATATGTCAGGGTCCTGTCAGTGCCGGCGTGCAGCCTCCGCTGAGCAGGGACCCACCCGCACTGTAGGGGGGCCCGGGGTCCGGTACGGCCAGAAAGTACTGACAAACAGGACCTGGGGACGCTGAAGTTTAGCAAGCAGTGAAGGACCTACGGCCATGTGACTGCAAGGGGGTAGGGCTTAGCGTCCTGCTTCCAGAGATCAGCAGGACACTATACAGAAATACTCAGGCAAAACAGAGGTCATACACAGAGATAGCAGTAAAGTACCAGGGATGAGACAGAACGGATAGTCGGGGCCAAGCAGGGGTCAAAACCAAACAGGCATAGAAGTTACCAAGCAGAATCCAACAAGCAATATCCAGAGAACAGACCGAGTTGTACACAAAGTATCAAGCAACCAGAACACAGCACAAACACACTCAGGGGTCAAAACAACTCTGCCAAGGGCGAATGTATAACTGACGGGGATGGGAGCTTCCTGAGGCTATAAGAAGCTTTCCCAGAACCAATGAGAGGCCACCATAATAAGTCCCAGGTGTGCAGGTAAGAGTCTGCACTGAGATCAAAACATTAACCCTAGAAGTGCAGGTCCACCAGCACTAGTATCATGACATGATATTTCCGGGTTCACAGCGTCTTCAAGACACCAGCAGAACCACAACATTTTTCCAGGCGAAACACTGCAATAAACTTCCGGCGGTCATTTTCTTAAGGTGTCCTCGCTGGCGGTTTTGCCTTAATTTTTGCGTTGACTCCTCCACTGGTACCTTCACGATTTGCTTTCAAATATAGAGAGTGAAGAATGAACATGTTACTTTTTTTAACCACTCCATGGTTTTCGATCCCTGAAGCAGTTAAAAGAAGATGGAACATGTGCACAGCAAGGTCGTTTTGACCTTGCCGAGCACTACATGCATTTTATGTGCCTTTTCGAAACCCAGCCGAAAAGTACGATGTGTCCTCATAGCTCAAATCTCAAAGCTCCTCGAAAAGTTTTGAGTTTTCGCTCTAAAAATTAGGCAAAAAGACTCTGGCTGTATTCATACATCACTTTTTTCCACCGACAACACAAATGTACATTTTATGGAGCCATTCACATGTTGCGAACTTCTCCGACTCTGGTCCATTTTCGGACAGAGCTCACACATTCAAGTTTGGCTTTTTTAAGTTGCTGGAAGAAACACGGAAAAACTCCATTTTTTTTGCATACAAGAGTGACTGATGGTAAAGAAAACGGACACAATTACGAAAAATGGATTGAAAACGCAAAAAAATAAAACTGTACTCCTTTTTTTGCACATTTGAAAAGATCAATGACTCTAGAATTAGATCTGAGATGGCAGGTGGTAGAGAATGGCAGAATTTTGGGGGGGAATCTATTAAGCATCCGTTAGAATATGAAATCTTTACTCGAAATCTCAGAGGCAAATGTAGGTAGACTGTAGATACAGTCAGTGACGTAGATCCCGAGTCGACAACAGCTACAATTATGGGCTTGCGGACTTGCATTTGAAGGCTAAGTATAGCAGCAGAACAGAACGGACAGAACTTATTTCTTTGTTTTGAACACTAAATCCAATTTAGTTTTCCGCTTGTAACTAGATGTAATGATGACGGCGCCATTACAGTCACAATGTGTCATCCTAGCCGAAAGACGTCGCAGATATGTTTTGCTTCTCTTTTTCACTTTTCTCCCCTGCAGATCTGAATGACTTTATTCATTTCTGAATGACCACAAATTCCTTACTTCAATTAAAGAAACATTCCTACCCAGTGTCGGAATGGGGTGCCAAGGGCAAATGTACAGTATATAACAATGAAATGGGCAGATTGGTAAATGAATAAGATGCTGCTTTTGTCTGTACATAATGATTTGGGTACATAGTGCTAAGTACTGCTCATATAAGAGGTTGGTGGATCACTCCTGCACAGCGGCCCACTAGAGGATTTTCCTGTTCTCCAGTGGGCCAGTCCATGACAAAATTCCAACCACAAGTTACATTCAGGCTACCTTCTCATTGTTTTATTTGTATGCATTTTTATAAATCAAATAAGCCAATGGGGAAAATGTATAAAATAAAACATGCTGCTCCCAAAAAAACAAATGACATCCAGAAGTCACAAAGAAATACAAATTAAAAATGTTAAAACTGGCATAAAAACAGTACTGCTTTTATTTCATTTTACTTTTTTTTATGATTGCTATTATTTGACTTTACTGTACGTGAAACAATTTAGGCTTTGCTTCACCAAACCTCAAATGTCACTAATACCGGCACAGTTTTGTAATAGGCTACCCCGGGGTAACAAGTCCGTTCATGACATTTCTTCCTCCTAAATATCCCCCATCACCTGAGTGATATTATTGAGAAGCTGAAGAAACTGCAGCAACTCAGCCACGAAGTGGAGACCACATAATGTTACAGAGCTGGGGACCAAGTGGTGAGGAGAAGAGGGCAGAAAAGTCACAAACTCTTCCTGACTCCATAACTGCAGAGTCCAAACATCTTCTGCTATTAATATCAGCACAAACACTGCACCCCCATCAGGAACTTCATGGTTGAGCAGCTGCATGCAACCTTACATCACCAAGCACAATGCCCACAATGCCGAGCATTGGATGGAGGGGTATTAAGTTGTCACAACTGAACTCTGGAGGAAACGTGTTTTGTGCAGTGACGGATCACACATCTCTATCTGGAATCTGAGGGACAAGTCTGGGTTTGGTGAATGCCAAAAGGATGTTACCCACCCAACTGGATTGTGCCCGCCGGACAGTTTGGTGAAGGAAAGGAAGGTTATGAAAGGAAGGGAAATCTAAATACTTCAGCACAAGACACTGGACAAATGGTCAAATGGTGGGAATAGTTTGTGGAAGGCCCTTTTCTGTTCTCTATGATTGTGCCAAGCACACGAGGTCCATAAGGAAATGGTTGGGTGAGTTTGGTGGATGTAACATGACCGGCCGCACAGAACCCAGACTTCAACTCCATTCAACTTCTGTAGGATGAACTAGAATGGAGATTATGTGCCCGGACTCTCCTCCATTATTACTCTCTGACCTCACAAACACTGTTTGAGATGAAGGGCCAAAAATTCCCACAGACACCTCCAAAATCTTGTGTAAAGTCTTCCCAGAAGATTGGGAGCTGTTATATCTGCAGAGGGACAGAATCCCTATTAATTATTATGGATGTAAAATGGGGGTCAGAAAAGTTCCTGTAGATGAAATGTGGAGGGGACACCTACTATTACGCACCTAATCCAGATCTAGGATTTGCTTCCTACGGCAACTTTCTTGTGCTCCTTATCAGGCTTTGCAAGTGGCCTGGTGTGCTCCAATGTGTTGAGTTTCCTAGGCCTATATAAGGCCTCCCAATACCCACACCTGTGTCTTGGTATTAACATTACTAGTTTGTCTGTGCACAGCTCCCTGTCTATCATCTTCAAGATGTTTCCTGGCTGCCTACCTCCTGGACGTCTCCAGTCTGCATGTGGTTTCCAGTTCCTCTGCTCTCTCTCTGCGGTCTCCCAGATGACTCATTTATGACTGTTGCTTCCAATACCCCTGCTGCTTGTTCCTGGACTTCCAGAACCTCTGCTACATGTTCACCTTTGGTTACCAGCATGTATCTTGTCCGCCTGCGGCTTCCAGACCCCTGCTACCTTTCTGGGGCTCCACAACATTTCCTGTCTCCCTGCAGCTTCCAGTACCCTTGCTACTTGTTCACGGTCTGCCAGGACCTCTGCTACATATCTGCCTGTGATCTCAAAGACGTCTCCCTGTCTGCCTGCAGCTTCCAGTTCCTCTGCTACTTGTTTCTGGTCTTCCAGGACATCTGCTACCTGTCTGAGGTCTAACCAACCCATTTAGATGGAAAACTGAAATAAATAATTCTGAATATCAAGGTGCATAACATTTAACCCATCTGAACCATTCTCTACATGGCAGTGACGCACCAGCCGAAATCTGCTATTGTTTCATTAACAAAGACAATGAATAAAGTAGCATCCTCATGGTCATAGCATGAAGTAATAGCATCCCCTACTCATCACCCCAAATGGCCACAACCCTATAAAGACTGAGTTTATGGAGCAGTGATCTGAATGCATGATCCTCTATCATGGGCAGCTGTCACATGCGGGCTACAGGCTCCAGTGTGGAGCTTGCGTCTGCAGCACATCACATCTCTCCTTCTGCCGCTTGTTTTTCAATGCCCAGATATAGCCAACGTGCGTATCATGTGACGTTATAATCGCTACGGCAACAGAATTTGCAAGCGAACTGGTCGCCCTTAGTTTTTGTATATTGATTGAAAGTGTGCATTTATAGAAAAATTCCATTTCCTGCCCATTAGCACTCGACAAAATATTATATTTCCACCTGCGCATTACTGAAATGGAGGAAAAACTTTACCACTTTTCTATCAATCAGACGTCTATAAAACTTGTCTATTTTTCAGAAAAAAATGTATTAACTCTTCTGGTAAAGAAGAGCTTGTGTCACTTTGTGTGATGTATGCAGCATTGTGCACGGCGTCCATGGCCAATACTGCTGCGCCCCCCTTGCCCACTCACAGTGCCCGACTATAGTGTGACTCCCTGCTCCCTGATACCAGTTTGGCCCTGTAATAGGAGCCACTGGGGTAACAAGTCAGTTCATGACATTTCTTCCTCCTAAATCTTCCCCCATCACCTCTGAGTGATATTATACTGAGAGGTGATAGGAACCGAAGCAACCCAGCCACGAAGTGGAGACCCTCTAACGTTAGAGCGGGGGGGGGGGCGAGTGCTGAGTAGCAGAGGACAGAAAAGTCACCAACGCTCTGCTGACTCCATAACTTCAGAGTCCAGATCTCCTCTGATATTAGCATCAGCACAAACACTGCACCACGGCCGGGAACGGCATTCAGCCTTACATCACCAAGCACAATTCTGAGCATTGGATTGAGTGGTGTAAAGCCACCACCACTGGACTCTGAAGGAAGCATTTTCTGAGCAGTGACAGATCACACTTTTCTATCTGGCGTCTGATGGAGGAGTCTGGGTTTACTGAACTCCAGGAGAACATTACCTGCCTGACTGCATTGTGCCCACTGTACAATTTGGTGGAGGAAGGATAATGCTATAGAGTTGTTTTTCAGGGTTTGGCCTCTCAGTTTAAGTGAAAGGAAATTTTAATACTTTGGAACAAGATATTATGGAAAATTGTAGGTTCCATCTTTGTTGAAACCAGTTTTGGGAAGGCTCTCTCTTGCTCCACATGACTGTACCCAGTGCACAAGGTCCGTAAAGACATGGTTGGAGGAGTTTGGTGGAAGAACATGAACGATTGCACAGAGCCCGGCCCTCAACCACATCCAACACCTGTGGGATGAACTTGAAAGTACATTGTGACCTCGGCCTCTCCTCCAACATGTGCCAACTCCATAAGGTCTGTAAAGACATGGTTTGAGGAGTTTGGTGTGGAAGAACATGACCGGGCACACAGAGCCCAGATCTCACAAATCTTTTCAGCTGAAGATGCAAAAATTCCCACAGACCCCTCCAAAATCTTGTAGAGCGGAAACTGTTATAGCTGCAAAAGGACTGACTTTGTATTAATATCGATATGTGTAGAATGAGAGGACAGAAAAGCTCCTGTAAGTGGAATGTGGATGGGGCACAATACCGCAAAAAATAGTTACTGATAACTGTGACATCTTAATGACCTTGGTTTAGAAGACACAAATCAAAGTAATTGAAAAGCGTTCTTACCAGCATCGTCACAGGTAAAATAGGGCCAATGAAGACCTGCACTCCAGGATTGTCTTGAGAATGCATCAAACCAATAGTCTAGGCAAATATGGGAAGGTAACTTTCAATAGGTGTAATTCAGTTTAGGACCTTCTCTGTGTTCCATGTTGCGAGGCACAAGTATGAACCCTTCTGGACATCTAGTGTTACCAAGGTGGGCTCACAACCCTCTTTAATGAGTCCCCTTTGAGCCTTCAAGAGTTCAGAAGGTGGAGGACCCTGTTTTCCAGTGCCTGTCCACCATATATTAAACAATTTGCAGTACGCTTTTGCCATCAAAAATACAGGAACCCCCAAAAGTCATTGAAGGGGTAGTCAGCTTCTCTTTCTTCCACCTCACCTGACACCTGGCCCTATCTTGGATTGCATCATACCTAGCAGACCGGACATTCAGCTTCTCCCATTCGCACACCACCTCCTCACCGCGCCCCCTATCCGTCGGAGTCCCGCAAGGTTCAGTCCTAGGGCCCCTGCTCTTCACCGTTTACACCTTCGGCCTCGGACAGCTCATAGAATCTCATGGCTTTCAGTATCATCTCTATGCTGATGACACACAGACCTACATCTCTGGACCAGATATCACCTCACTGCTAAACAGAATCCCTCAATGTCTGTCTGCTATTTCATCCTTCTTCTCCGCTAGATTTCTAAAACTTAATATGGACAAAACAGAATTAATCATCTTTCGCCCATCTCTCGTGACCCCCTCAACAGACCTATCCATTAAAGTAAATGGCTGCCCACTCTCTCCAGTCCCACAAGCTCGCTGCCTCGGGGTTATCCTTGACACTGATCTCTCTTTCAAACCACATATCCAAGCCCTTTCCGCTTCCTGCCGACTTCAACTCAAAAATATTTCACGGATCTGTACATTCCTCAACCAAGAATCTGCAAAAACCCTAGTCCATGCCCTCACAATATCCCGCCTTGACTACTGCAACCTCCTGCTCTGTGGCCTCCCCTCTAACACTCTCGCACCCCTCCAATCTATTCTTAACTCTGCTGCCCGACTAATCCACCTGTCCCCCCGCTATTCCATGGCCTCTCCCCTCTGTCAATCCCTGCACTGGCTCCCCATTACCCAAAGACTCCAGTTCAAAACCCTAACCATGACATACAAAGCCATCCACAACCTGAGTCGTCCATACATCTGTGACCTAGTCTCCCGGTACGTACCTGCACGAAACCTCCGATCCTCACAAGATCTCCTTCTGTACACCCCTCTTATCTCCTCTTCCCACAATCACATACAAGATTTCTCCCGCGCATCCCCTCTACACTGGAACTCTCTACTACATATCAGACTCTTGCCTACCATGGAAACCTTCAAAAAGAACTTGAAGACCTACCTCTTCCGACAAGCCTACAACTTGCAGTAACCACTGATCCACCAAACCGCTGCACAACCAGCTCTACCCTCGCCTACTGTATCCTCACCCATCCCGTTGTAGATTGTGAGCCCTCGCCGGCAGGGTCCTCTCTCCTCCTGTACCAGTCATGACTTGTATTGTTTAAGATTACTGTACTTGTATGTATTATGTATACCCCTCCTCACATGTAAAGCGCCATGGAATAAATGGTGCTATAATAATAAATAATAATAATAATTATAATAAAATCATGCATGGAGACGCTGTTGCATGCCAGGACGGATGATGGTTGAGGCAAATGTTCGGTACAGGGTACGTATGATTATCTTACTGATTAAAACAGGACAGAATCAAGATTTCTGCTGGCTGATGGATGGCTGCCTCAGCAATGGTCCCACCTAGCGTGCCGCAACATCTCATCTTGCTCACAGTCACGTGAGCCAAAAGAGAGAACCTTTAAAGTTTCTAAATGCTTCTGTCTTTCAGAATCTGGTGGGTTTCTTGGTGGGTTCCTTCTTCTTTTTGTTCCTGAGATATGGTCTCCTCTTCCATGTATGTCAACCTGGTCTCGTTAGTCAAAAGGACTGGATCCTCGTGTAGATGGCCACAGAGAGGAGTTGATGTCATTGCCTACTTGGTTAACAAGATTTGATTTACATATAATGAAGAGACTACCATATTTCACGAATGGAGAAGCATAGGAGCAAATTAAAAAAGAAAAAACTTGAAAAAAGAATGGTTAAAAGGAATGACCTATTTGGTGGAAGTGACACTTCCTCTTTAATGTGATTTTGCATAGTAAAGACAGCTGTAAAATGAAAATATTTTAACCTGAGAGCCCACCATACACTCCTTTTAGAACCTCCTAGAGGGTATCATTATATGAAGTGTAGACCACCCAGTCTTCATAATACACCATCACCCGAGTCATCCAGGTGAATATTTGCATTAATTTTTTTTGCTAAGCTTTAAAATATCAGCAAGGAAAACCCATCAAACCTTCAAAAGCTCATGACTCATAGCGCGGTGAGTCACTAAGTCCTGGATCTAACACAGATTTAAAAAAAAACACATGTCGATAAAACAGACATACGGTGACATTATAAATGCACTATAAATTGGTGTCATTATTCCGAGAGCTTCACGACTGCAAATTAATTCAATTATGATATTTCCCAAGATATCTATGTAAACATACTGTATATACTCCTGAACTTTGGAACTGCAACACCAAAAAGAAAAGTCTTGGAATTATGGAAATCACAGGATGGATAGATATATTGGTGATTTTCAAATGATGGAAAAATGGAAACAAGATTTTCGAAAACATCTTGATTTATTCAGTCTGGAGTATGACTACCCGTGCAGAAATCCCAGCACTTACAGCTTAGGCTGTTAACAATGAGGTTATTAATAGTTGTCTGAGTAATGTACTTAGGTAAAATCATCAAGATTCGCTGTTGGCAGCTCCTTTTCCAATTGCCGACCAATCATATCCCAGATATTCTTGATGGGAGACAAGTCCAGTGACACTGCAGGACATGGTAGCACGATTATGACCTCCAGGCTGCTCCTAGTTGAATGAGCAACATGTGGCCTGGCGTTGTTGGGTTGTGGCTCCAGGGACACTTTGGAGAAATGGTTGTACCATTTGTTCCTCGACAAAATCAATGTTACGCTGATCTGTTAGTGCACCTGTAATAAAGACTAGAGGATTCTGACTACCGGACACTGGTGTGATGTTCTCTCTGAAGACCTCTACATGGTGTTGCCCACTTGATCTCACCAGATTTGAAGAATGGGGCAAAGTGATCCATTCTGTACTGGAAGTGAAATGCAATATCACATGCCAAGCCTAAGGCTTCAAACAGTGTCTACACAAACCATCAGAAGACGTTTGCACAAGATTTTGCTACAAGCCAGACATCCGGCTAGTGCCTACCGGTGTCTATTGAGCTCATCCTCCACTGTCAAAGACTATCATAGCTCATAGAAATATGGCAATAGGGGCCACAATGGAGATCTATAATCTCCAATGAAGAGTCCTACTTTTGACTTGGATGCATTGATAGCCGCAGTTTGGTATGAAGATCACGTGTGCAACTCCAGGAATGTGAAGCTGTCCCATGAGCCATTTTTCAACACATCTACATCGGGCTGCATGTTGCTGGTGCTACTGTAAACAGCCTGTGTGACCTAAATGTGCTACCATGGCCTACAGCATCCCTTGACTTGTCTCCCATCGAGCACATTAAGGACATCATTAGTCGGCAAAGGGAGCTGCCAGTAGCGAATCTTGAAGATTTGCCCAAGTACATTCAACGCTGCAGAATATTCCAGACACGAACATTAATAACATTGGTGCTAGAAGCCAATATGTGTAAGAGCGTGGATTTCTGCAAGTGACACTCATACTCCAGAATAAGTAAAAGGATGGTTTTAAAATGTTGTTTTGACTTTTTCATCATTTGCGGATCAAACATGTCAGTCCATCCTGTGATTTCCATAATTCCATGACTTTTCCTTCTTAGTGTTACAATTAAATGTTGAGGAGTTTATATCTAGATGGATGTACAGATAGATAGACAGATAGACAGATATATAGATAAATAGATAGATAGGATGTGCCATCAGACATATAACTTTTACCTTGTTACCAGCCAGTGAGAATTGTAGATTTTTGAGAAAAAAAGCTTTCAGCTTTATAAGGGAACAACAAGAAATAACTCTAAGTGCAAGATAAAAATTGTTGTTGCCATGCCAATCTTCTCCATAGGAGTCAGGAAGTCACCGGTAGTCAAAGTAGTTTTACGTCATGCAAGATGTCTAAGCCTGACTTGCATACAGATTTCTTGATCTTGTGTTTGGCCTTATTTTCTGTCCTTGGGAGGGGGTTGACGCTCTTCGAAGCATATTGGAAGAGTTCCACGTACCCAACTAATTCTTATCTTTGGACAAATTAAGAAATGTCTGCCCTACAGTAAATCAAACAAACCTTCTGAGCTCTCTTTATGGGGCAACAAACAGTATCATGGTCCCTACTCCTTCTGTACTGACAATGAGGTCTCCATCTGTGGAGTTGGACTGTAGACAAATTCTGATGACATAATTAGCACTTTTCCTAATGGAATGTGATCAGTCTCAACCCAAGAGGAACCATCGTTGCTCTATGCTAAGACCAGCTTGAAATTCCCTCAACAGATCTGTAAGGTGTAAAGAAGTTTTTACTTACTTCCAACCACAATGTAAAGGGCTTTCCATACCAAATTGCTCTTCATGCCACAAATAGGCCCTCCTGTAATCTGACTAGGAATCTACACCTTTGACCACACTGATTTGTATTTGGCTCCCTCATTTTTTTTAATCTTTTGCCTTTGTGTTCAATTCTTCAGAGGCTTTCTACCTGGTCATACTGATGCCACAGTATTCCCTTCATCTCAAAATTAAGAATACTCCGACACACGACAGGTTTGTTGCCCATCAGAGGACAGGTATATGGCCCATCAGTGGAAAGGTTTGTTGCCCATCAGAGGACAGTTATATTGGTGATCAGAGGACAGGCTTGTTGTCCATCAAAGGACAAGTTTGTTGGCCATCAGAGGAAAGGATTGTTGGCCATCAGAAGACAGGATTGTTGGCCATCAGAGGACAGGATTGTTGGCCATCAGAGGACAGGATTATTGGCCATCAGAGGACAGGATTATTGGCCATCAGAGGACAGGATTGTTGGCCATCAGAGTGTAGGGTCGGTGGTGGGCCGAGCTGGGGGATGATAGGGGGTGGTCCCACTTCTTACCGCGCAGAGATGATAACAGAGACACGATGGAGGCAGATTCTGGGTGCAACAGGTCCAAGTTTATTCACGCTGGCCGTCCGACTGACGGCACACCTCGCGGCCCTCCGTTTCCAGAGCCGCTTCTCACACCGTACACTAGGGACGTGTCTGCACACACCGTCCCCTCCTTTACTGTCGACGCTCCTGACAGGTCCGTCACTGTGGCCGCCTTAGGCCCGTAAACCAACAGCGCTTCTACTGCTCAGTCGTCGTGTTACATACGGTGTCCTTCACCCAGAGCCTCGTCTCTGCTGCGGTCCTTTCCTGTCAGGACCACCCCCCTGACGTTTCCTCTCCTCAGTCCCCTTGGTCGGATTCTCCTCAGGGCACACAGACTGGCGTAGTCCTCCTGTCACCTGAGCTCCCCCTGGGGACTGGAACCTTCTGGAACCCTCCCTCAGTATTTATAACTCTCCCGGTTCCTTGAAACTGTCACTCTAACTGTCACCACGCCCCCCATGACCAACGGTTTCTAAAGCCCTAAGCTGCTGTAAAGTCCTTTGCTCACACTCCTCCCTGCCATCTAATGTCCACCCAAGGTACTGCACGTCCACTACACTTTCCTAGCTGTTTCCCTTCTATAATAACTGACACCTACCTACACTGTGCAAACCTATTTTTCTTCACTCTGACTAGTCCGTCCGTCCATCAGGTCACCTTCCCTACACTCCCCCTTCCTTTGTCCATTGTCGTCCTCGACAATCGTCATCCCTGCCTTCGTCGTTCTGAATCTACACCTACATTCTGTTGTCGGACCAGAAGTTGAGCCAAACCCACTATCTGCGGGGGCCGAACCATACTGGGAGCACTATGCTCTGAGCAGCCTACTGCTACTCACCAGCGCGCACGCCACATGACAAGGTCTTTCAAATTGGGCAAGGTACACCCGTATTCTCTCTACGGCATGTATCTTTCCCCTACTCTCCCCTACTGTTACCTTTCACTATCCGGTACGCCATGATCGAGGCCACTCACCTACCAGATCATTGCCGGCGCCCGCCTTTCCTTCTTCAGGGGTGTCCGTGGTGTTGGGGACCTGACCTAGGACGGCTGTCTTTCTCACGTCTTCCAACTCATTTTCCTTCTTTCAATTACATGTCATGGCGTCCCGGTCTCCCAGACCTCCTCAACTCTTAGATCCCTACCGGATCTCACACTTTCCTTTGGTCCCGCAGACCTTCCCTTACCCGGACCTGTTGCATTTACTTTGGCATATTATACATTAAACAACTTTATAATAGCACAAGTACCCATTTTTATAATTTTTTTTTTTCTTGCTTTTAAAACCAAAATATAACATAACATTGCATGTCTCCTTTCCTCCTCCCTTCCTTGGACATGGACACTCCCTCTCTTCTAAGTATCCCGCGCTCTGTCAGTCTAAAAAGTAAACACAAACTATCCTGTAAGAGGAACATAGAAAAACAGACATAAAAATCACAGATAAACATTTCTTTTTTTTTTTAAAAGCTGACCGCGAACTGTCCTTTTGACCTGCACAACGGTGCAACGAACTCCTGACAGTTCAATCCTCCTTTCGGTGGTCAGTAGTATGGGACCCCACAACCGTGGAGCTCCCAGGATGCAAGAAGTGTCCCTTTCTGCAAGATAGTATAAACGAGCCGTCCCGGGGGTCGTGCAGCCGCCATGCCAGCCTCTCTCCTCTCATGGAGCAGGTTCCAGACTTCTTGCCCCCTGGCCCTCTTCTTCTCTATAACTCCTGCGACCCAAACAGAGGGTCCGGCATGAGCCCTGGAGTCCGGTGGGCGGGACTTAACCGAGGAAGGGCGTGGATCAGAGGCGGCCGATGATTTTTGCGGCTCAACAGCCACTGGGGCCAGGTGGCAAATGGGGACAACCGGGTCCTCGGAGGCTGGAATCACAGGGCCCACTAAGTCGGCCGCAGTCGACTCCAGCAGCGGCATAACCGCGGCCTCAGGACAGGCCGCATCCACTACTTCCAATGGAGCCGGAGTAACGGCCGGTTCCAACGACGCAGCTGCTATCAGCAGGGGGAACGCAGCAGCGTCTTCTTTGGATGACTTCCGCACTGGCGGCTCCAGGCCGAGTACCTCAGGGACTTGAGCAGGGGCCTCGCTCAACTCTGCATACACCACCGGGCCCGATGTACCAAGGCCTTCTGTTGCGCAGGGGGCAGCGTGCTGCGGCGGAATGATGAGGGCCGCTGGCGGAGGCACTGGTGGTGCCGGGGGTACTCTCACCTTCCCCAGCGCTGCGGCCTCCATCACATCAATACGCGGCTTCACCCGCAGCCTCCGTCCCTCGCTCCACTGTCCCGCGGGATTTTCCCCCAAACTCGGGGGCTCCGCTGAGAAGTCCTCTGCTGGTATTGGCAGCGGCCGTTCTCGCTGACTCTGCTCAGGCTCCGCTCCCCAGCTCAACATCCCGCTGCTCTCCCGTGGCTCTGAGGGCGACTTCTGGCACAGCTCCATCCCCTGCCGCCACTGCCACTCTAGGCGGCCGAGGCCACGACACCTGCAGAGTCTCATACCGTCCGTTGGGCAGCACTCGAATGGCATCAGACAGCCGCAGCCAAGTTTTTCTTCTGTGCCACTCCCTTTGTGAGGTGAGGCGTCGGCAGGCCTCTCCACCCTCCTGTCAGGGTCCAATATATGGAAGCGTCGATCTCCAAGCACATACTGCTTCCTTTTGGGGTACGTTGGAGGGGGTCCCAGTCCATTCTGAACAACTGCAAACACCTGGACCTCTCCTCTGCGCTGAAGCAACACCGCCATACTGCACAGTACCTGGTACCGCCCCGGATCCTCTGCTGGCCACACAGATCCGCCACAGCATTCCCCATTTGTATTCCACAGGTAGGTAATTTGTAATCCACAGGTAATTGTAATCCAAACAGAGTAGTCCAAGTCCTTTTCCATTCTTTAAGGCAGGCCTGCCGCAGAAGATGATGTATTAGCGGCGGCGATCCTGCCGACTACGCCAAATGTAGGGTCGGTGGTGGGCCGAGCTGGGGGATGATAGGGGGTGGTCCCACTTCTTACCGCGCAGAGATGATAACAGAGACACGATGGAGGCAGATTCTGGGTGCAACAGGTCCAAGTTTATTCACGCTGGCCGTCCGACTGACGGCACACCTCGCGGCCCTCCGTTTCCAGAGCCGCTTCTCACACCGTACACTAGGGACGTGTCTGCACACACCGTCCCCTCCTTTACTGTCGACGCTCCTGACAGGTCCGTCACTGTGGCCGCCTTAGGCCCGTAAACCAACAGCGCTTCTACTGCTCAGTCGTCGTGTTACATACGGTGTCCTTCACCCAGAGCCTCGTCTCTGCTGTGGTCCTTTCCTGTCAGGACCACCCCCCTGACGTTTCCTCTCCTCAGTCCCCTTGGTCGGATTCTCCTCAGGGCACACAGACTGGCGTAGTCCTCCTGTCACCTGAGCTCCCCCTGGGGACTGGAACCTTCTGGAACCCTCCCTCAGTATTTATAACTCTCCCGGTTCCTTGAAACTGTCACTCTAACTGTCACCACGCCCCCCATGACCAACGGTTTCTAAAGCCCTAAGCTGCTGTAAAGTCCTTTGCTCACACTCCTCCCTGCCATCTAATGTCCACCCAAGGTACTGCACGTCCACTACTCTTTCCTAGCTGTTTCCCTTCTATAATAACTGACACCTACCTACACTGTGCAAACCTATCTTTCTTCACTCTGACTAGTCCGTCCGTCCGTCAGGTCACCTTCCCTACAAGAGGACAGGATTATTGGCCATCAGAGGACAGGATTGTTGGCCATCACAAGACAGGATTGTTGGCCATCAGAGGACAGGATTATTGGCCATCAGAGGACAGGATTGTTTCCCAACATTGGACAGGATTGTTGGCCATCAAAAGACATGTTTTTTCTCATCAGAGGACAGGTTTGTTGCCCATCAGAAAACAGGCTTGCTGCCCATCAGAGAACAGGTTTGTTGCTCATCAGAGGACAAGGTTGTTGCCTATCAGAGGGCAGACTTCTTGCCCTCGGAGGACAGGTTTATTGCCTGTCTTTCGGCATTCTTCCCTTTCAGTCACGATATTGACTTGTTTATAACTAAAGTGGGTGCCATATGTAAGTCAGCATTAGAGAAAGTGGATTTGCACTGGAGTTTTTGTCCCAAACACCAACATTGTAGCTCACAGCAGTTTGTCCTCCAACTGCAGGTGGATGATCTAGACAATAAAACTGGGCTTTCGATCCTACCCACTAAAGTAAGTATTCATCTGTATTTTTGGCCTTCCCTATGAGTCTCAGATTACGTTTGTTGCTGACCCTGATTTGCTAAGGGAAAAAAAAATCCAAATTTCTTCCTAAGAAGATGTACTGTGTAAAGATGTACTTATACAGGGTCTAGCAAAACATTTAATGTTCTGGCTTTCTCCCAATGTAACGGAAATAAGATAAAGAAAGTTTGTTTTTAACATGCAGAATTCTATGTTCTCAATAAATCTTTCACCAGAAATATATGGCAACAGAGCCGAGCGTGTATGAGTATTGTGAGGCAGTGACCCCTGTTACAGCTAGGGAGCGCTGTGTGTTCTCCCCAGGATGTGCATGAAGACGTAGGAAGGCCATAGGTATGCATGGCATTCACATGCGTAGCTGTGACTGCAATGCAGACTGATAATAAAAGTCAGTTTTAGTCTTGGACATGTTAGTGTCCAAGACAGAGGTACGGAAAACCTGCTCTGGATGCTGTGTTTGAAGCAGACTGCAGGATAGTAGTTTGTGCAGTCTGTTCCATTCCAGACTCAGGTTTTCCATGTGGCTGAAAGCCACAGGTTTCTGTGATAAAAGCCCTGCAGGAAAGGGTTATTGAGTGCTGAGTAAGTCTGAGGAGTCTCAGACGTGTCAGAGCCCGAGTGAGTTGGTGCTTGTTTCCGTGCAGAGCAGTTGGTGTGCAGAGCACAGGACAGAGCAGAGCCAATAGGCCTGGTATCCACAGCATACAGAGTCTTACTGCCATCCATGGTGACTGGAACCGGAGGCGGATATCCTGTGCCCGAATAAAGGACTAGCGTGTTTAACGGCTGCAATCAGGTGGATATGGTGCCCGGCTGCGACACGGAGGTTATCAAGGACTGGGTACGGCTGTGAGTAGAGACTGTGATACAGCGGTGCAGGACACCCACTGGAAATAGTCAGTGGAGGACTAGCGTGCATAGTGACTGCAATCTAAAGGATGTGAACTGAACACTGATAATATGCACTGAAGGTATATGCAATTGTGTGAATTTGGACTTGTATGCATGAAGACAACACATTAAAAAGACTTTTGTGTTTGAATTTTGTGGATCACTGCCTCTTCACTGCGTACGGTGCTACCGCTGCCTTACAGTATGGAGTGAGTAATAGTTGTCAACCGAAAAAGCTTTTGGCTGGTGGCAATCTAAGTTGTATTGCTACCTTAAGCTCTCTAAACTAGATGATAGATCAGTATTATGTCAGTAGCTTCGTATTGAAAAGTCTATCTACTAAGACAAACTTTATCTTACTTTGCATCCAGATGTCTCCTGCTAGACCTTACAATGATGTGCTGCTTTAAAATCTCAAGCCTCAGTGCATCTGGACAGGAATTTGATCCATTGTATAAGTAGGATTTCCTATTTGGCTTCCATGTTGACCAGAATCCCTCTATCATCTTGGCAGTTAATTTCTTTGCCACTTTGGGGCTCTCTACCTTTGGTTCCTCACCTGCTGAATTCTCTAGTCTTGCCATTGACGAGTCCAACACCTAAACTGAGGCCCTACTGATTCATGCCATTCACCCCCAATTGTCCGACCTCCCCTACGTCTTTTCTGGTCTGTTAGCTACCTCTGTTGAACTCTTTATGTAACCATTATTTTATTTTTATTTTTTCCATAAATCAATAGTACAAGTGAAGATAAGAAACGTTGTGATATATCTTATCAGAAAAATCTTCTCCTTTCTCATCCTGGACTGATCTTTCACTTTAATTCATGTGTCACCAGAACCAGGGGCTCCTTCCCTGTCCCTAACACTAGGGACATTCTAGCTCGCCCTGTTCCCTGGATTACTTCTGATGGTGAAGACACCGGGGCCACATACTTTGTCTTAGATTCTGAATCTGCCCTCAGTCTATACTCTTCCCCCACCCAGGGAAGAGAGGAGCAGTATTGTACCATAATACGCCAACCAACCTAACAAGGTAATACGAACAGAGGTAATGAAAAATGCCATACATACAAATATAGTCACACATACCACAAAGAAATGCATCAGGGAATGGAGGATGAAGTTAAACTAAAGAAGGAGAAAAAGTAAATTATCACACACTCAAAACCTAGCAACAGTCACAGATAAATCCACCAAATGCCTTCTCCAACAACCACCAACAACCTCCAGCCATGCAGCATAAGCTAACTTTGACAATCAGCGCTAGCCAGGGCCCAGATTATATAAGTGATGGGAGTGACTAACAGTGCACAGCTGATAACCTTAATGCAGGAAAGCTTCCAGGAGCTCTCAACTGAGTAGATTAATCCCTGCATTGCTAAAAAAGAAAACTACACCGTTACTAAGAAGGTGAAGTGCTTCTAATCAGTGCAGGAGTAGGAGAAATCAGACGCTGTGGTCTTCTGGCTCCTCTCTGTTGTGGTAATCCCGTGATATCATGGGTAAAATCTGAAGATAGATGTTCCCACTACTAAGATAGAAGATGACAGTTGGAGCTCATAAGATTCTTAGAGGTTAGGAGCTAGAGATAGACACAGGTATTCTGCTCATCCTTTCCCCTCCCCTCTCCATGGAACTTTATGAGCACCAACTGTCATCTCTCAGTAATGGGGAAATTCTGTATTTACTGAATACTAAAAGTAAGCAAATTTCACTGATAAGATATATTACAAAGTTTCTTATTTTCATGTATACTATTGATCTATGGAGAGAAAAATGTTTACCAAGATCTCTCCTAGTTTTTGGTGTCTGTTAACTTTCCAACTGCCATCCATACTAGTTTTTGGTGTCTGTTAACTCTCCAACTGCCATCCATAATAGTTTTTGGTGTCTGTTAACTCTTCAACTGCCATCCATACTAGTTTTTAGTGTCTGTTAGTGCTCCAGCTGACCTCGACATTTAACCCCTGAGTAGGGTTGCAGGTGTGGCTTTACTTCGCCTTCCTAGTGGTAATTGATATTACCCTCCAAGTGCCTCCTGTACAATCTTATATCTACGGTAGTTTCCAATGCTTAGCAGTTTTATCTAGAAATATCTCTGACTCGGAACATTCATGCTTCTAGCTCCGACGTTTCGCTTTCATTGTGCTCTATGGAACATGTTATGGGATATTTCTATGGTTGTCCACGTCACAACTGTACAATGTTACATTTCCAAGCTACAATGATTCCTTCTTGGCCCTGGCAATAAATACAAAATGTTCAAGGTTTCTGTTTCATGTAGATTGTGCAAGAAAACAAAAGCCAAGTCCTGTTCTCTCAAAAACCCACGCTGTTTTATAGTTTTGTAATGTACAATGAATCCACGTACTCTTCAGTTTTCCATGGAGTTGACAATTACATCAAAAACAGCAGTCTACCAGTTCTAAATGGGGAATGACGGGTTTTTGCTTCTCATCCGGTTCTATTCCAGTCACACGTATAGGTGAAGAACTGTAAGAATTATATCTACTTTATCTACTTTTAACTATTGCACTGCTGCAATAAATGTTGGGGAGGATATAAACCACCACGCAGTCAGATTTGGTAGGTCCTTGGCGCATTCTTGAAGCCAAGACATAACACAACACAAAACAACACCACCAGAATCTTTTGTCCATGTCTATAAAATGCAGAATGTTGGCACTGTCCTCTCATACTAGCATTGTCTTCTTGTGTTTACGCGAGTTCATCTCCCCCACTCCGCAAGGCACTAGTAGATGTCCATAAAATGGCCAGACCTGGACTCCCTACTAGTTCCGTTGAACCAAATTTATATCACTATGGGGTGAGTTAGGTTTGATTTACGAGAAACTCACATAGGTCTGGTTCTTCTGGGCAGCAAGGTGGCTCAGTGGTTACTGTAGGACTGTTGCTTTGCAGCACTGGGGTCCTGGGTTCAAATTCCACCAAGGACAACATCTGCTTGGCCTACTCTAGTTTCCTTCAACATTCCAAAGACTTACTGAAAAGGAATTTAGATTGTGAGCCCCAATGGAGACAGAGAAGATGATGTCTGTAAACTGCTGTGGAATATGATGGTGCTCGTATATAAGCTAGACAAGACACTGCCAAAGTCTAGCAGTCTCTAACTGCCCATTCACAAGACATGCACTCTTGGCCGAGATAACCATGCATGTGCATGTAAAGGGTTGGGAGTAATGGCTATGGGTTGAAAGAGCATTCATCCACCATTTATCTAAAATATATGATCACCTTCAGTCTTGAAATGTCTGGAATATAGCTGGATTATGGTTCATAGTGATGGTTTCTAAAGCTGGCCTCACGCTTTATATAAATGGCAGGCCAAACGCTTGTTTAGTGACAGCTAATCCTTCCGATGCAACCTGGGCTCAGTCAATGAAAGTGTTCAAAATGGCGGCAACCTATTTTCCCTAAATAATAAAAAGATTGGACCTGTTGAAGACCAACAGTCCGATCCTTGTCTTCCTCCATCTCTGCCATTAGGAGAGTGTTAAGCACATTATTTAGTTGTCTGGTCACAACAGTATCGTTAACTTTAGCAAATACAGTATAAGCCTAATGTTTATGGCAACCTAATGTCACGATTTTACCCCTCAGTGTGTCTGAGATGCAGTTACTGACAGCTCAGGCATCCAGTGTGGTGCAGGGCATGCTAAAGCTGTCAGTACTTTGATTGATAGCTCAGTCGTCCTTGTCCAGGCTGATGCAGGGGCGTGCTTAACTGTTGGCATTTTGATTGACGGCTCAGTCGGCTAGTCTGAAACTGGGAGGTTCTAGTTTGCCTTTAGGTGTTCCGTTTCCCAGGTGATTGCACAGCTACTTAGCTGGTTTGTCAGTCCCAGATCTCTGCCAGACGTACATTCAGCTCTGTGTGATTTTCTCCAGGTATTCTAACCTTGGACTGTTACCTGACTACACCTTTGCCTCTTCTCTCTGTTTATGACATACCCTTCTGGCTTTTGACCTCCGACTCCTTGATTAAGAAACAGAGGGCCAGAATGGCCTGTATCTGCTAATGACAGTCTTTTTAACCAAGGATAGAGGTATTAGATGAAATAAGGGAATGAACCACATAGATAGAGGGTAGGGGTTTGTGTGATAAAAGTAAGAGAATGGAGGGGCAGACACAATTTTACGCATACCATACAAGCAGTCAGTGCAGGTTATAGAAGCTACCTGATATGCACAAAATCATATATAAAGTTTTCCCCTGGCATTATACATATAGGACAAGATACATAAATAAATAACCTGCTCATAAACGATAATATGTGAGCACTGTACAGATTAGGAGCAAGTATGTACAGGTAGGTCAAATGGCCTACCCTAAGGGAAGAGGCCTGATACCAAAAGGTGCAAAGTAAAAAAATAATGGCTTATCTGTTAAGATGTGTTTCTCCAGATTGGATAGATGGTGCCAAATTCAATCTCGACGCGTTTCCCCCATCACTGGCTTCATCAGGAGATGTAAAGGTATTGGTACATAGCAGAGGATCAGTGTCCTGAGGATGATGCTGCTGCAGCCTTCACCCTGGTTCCTCCCACAAAAAAATACCTTAGCGTACACCATTGGTAGAAAGTCCGCTTCCTGGCTCAAGTTATAATATCCATAGAGGAAACATGTCCCCTATTTGTGAACGGCGCATGTCTGTGAAGCCCAAGCACTAGAGGCTAGGATGTTGAGTGCGCACTGAAGGAACAGGGTACGAGGTTCAGGCCCTGGCTGCTTCAAGAACAAGGGACGAGGTTTAGGCACTGGCCACTATGTGACCATGGGATTACGGATACAGGACTGGCCACACCAGGACCAGGGATAAAGGTTTAGGACACTGGCCATTCCAGGACCAGGGAACCTCACAACTCCCTAGTAGTACACTTTACTGACTGATGATTCTACTCATTCCTTGGCGACTCCTTAGGGGAGAGGGAGTCTTTTATATAAGATGTTTCCCAGCAATTGGCTGGGAGTCATCCTGCAGGTGCACTACATTATACTAAATGACTCTCAGCAACATGTTGAGGGCGTTTAGTATATGCGCTCTCTACCCCTATAAGAACAGTAAGCGCGTACTAGGCGTGTCGCTGGGAACGGTGGCGCGCATACCAGTTAGCAAGAGGGACACACTGGGAGACCACACTGTGGCAGTGCGTCTGCCAGGGTATCTGAAAGACTTGTTCTTGGAATAAAAAGGAGATACTACCTCCCCATCGTCCTTATGATTGCGCTATTAATCTTGTCCCTAATGCCAAATTACCTACAGCTTGCCTTTACAATTTATCTGGGCCTGAACGGACCACCATGAATAATATGTTAAGGAAAGTTTACGTAAGAGTCATATCGGTTTTTCCTGTGGTTTCCAAATATTTGCTTGTTAAAAAGAAAAATGGTAGCCTCCGCCCTAGTCTCAACTTCTGAGGACTAAACAAAATCACAGTTAAAAATACTTACCCACTTCCACTCTTCCCCGACCTATATAATCAACTTCTTAGGGCCAGGGTGGTTTTCTGAATTTGATCTTAGAGGGGCTTACAATTCCATACGCATCAAGAAAGGAGATGAGTGGAAAATTGTGTTTTTAACGTCTGAAGGTCTATTTGAAAACCTTGTCATGCCATTTGTGCTATCTAATGCGACTGCTGTGTTTCAACATTTTGTGAACGATATTTTCTACGACTGCGTTGGAACGCATGATGTGATGTACCTGGATGATATTCTAATTTCCTCGCACAATTTGAACTCTCACCAGGAACTCTTTGCTAAATTAGAGAAATGTGTTTTTTTTCTGTTCGAGAAATTTCATTCTTGGGGTTTATCTTGTCAGCAGAAGGGTTTAAGATGGCCCCTGGGAAGGAGCAGGCCATAACTGATTGGGTTCAATCTCGTGAACTTAAGGTTTTGCAATGTTTTTCTTGGATTGACCAATTACTTTAGAAAATTTAACAAGGGGTTTTCTCAGATTGCTAAACTTCTCACTGACCTTACACGTAAGGGGGCGACTCTCAAGGTTTGGTAGCCAGATGCTATAAGGGTTTTTAAAAAATTAAAGAGTATTTCATGTCTGCTCCCGTTCTAATTCCGCCCAACTCAATCTCTAAGAACCATTCATTGTGGAGGTGGATGCTTCAGAGCAACTCTGACCAATCTGCATCCATGTGATTTTTTTTTCTAAAACATTCTCGCCTCTGGAAATAAATTATGATGTTGGGAATCATGAGTTACTTGCTGTTAAATTGGCCTTTGAGGAATGGAGGAAATAATTCGACTTGACAGTTCATCAAGTTTCTCTGGCCACTGATAACAAGAATCTAGCGTATATTTAATCAGCTGAACGACTAACCCCCAGACAGGCCTGATGCTCCTTGTTTCTATAGGTTTAATTTCTCTATCACATTCAGCCCGGGGTCTAACCATGAGAAAGCTGACGCAATATCTTGCAGTCTCGATTCACTTTCTCCTTCAGAACCTCCATCCTCCATTGCTAACGTTGTGCCTGACAGGGGAGTGCAATTTTTATCTAAATTCTGGAGTACTTTTTGAAGTAAACTGGGGATTAAATTGTCATTTTTCTCTTCTTACCACCCTGAAAGCAATTATCAGTCTGAGCGGAAATCCATCTTTGGAACAAATTTTAAAGTGCTTTGTTGCAGCTCGGCAGGAGGACTTGTCGTCATTTTTACCTCTCTCTGAGTTTGGGTAAATCAGTCTCCCGGAACCTCACAGATTTTCTGTAGTTATGGTTTTTATCCTCATTTTGGGCAATTATCTCCGATTGGTTCTGAATGTCCTGTGGCAGATGTTGCTGTGCTGAGACTTCGAGATGTCTGGCGGGATGTACAAAAGTATATTAGGACCGCTCAGATTTGCCAAAAACAGAAGGCAGATAGAAAACGTTCAGTGGGTCCTGGTTTTAATATTGGGGTTAGAGTGTTGTTATCATCTAGAAATATTAGACTTAAAGTGCTTTCAGCAAAATTGGGTCCAATTGAGCCCCGTGTGAGATCCTAGAGGTGGTCAATGCGATGGCGTTTAGCTTAAAGCTCCCTCCATCCCTTCACATCCCAAATGTTTTCCATAAGTCTCTATTAAAGGAATTTGTGACTTCGGCAGTATCTCCCTCACCCCCACCTCTTACAGTTTGTCCGTTTGGGCTTGGAGTATGGGGTTCAAAGAATTGTGAATTTTCATAGAGCCTGAAATTCTCTCCAATTTCTTATCCACTGGAGGGGATACAGACCTGAAGAGAGATCCTGGGTCCCACCTTGAGATGAGAAGGCTGAGCAATTAGAGCCTTCCATCTCAGATTTCCTGGTAAACCTGGGGGTCCTGTTGGCCCCCTAGTAAAAGGGGTACTTTCACAATTCCACCCCTCAATGTGTTTTGGACATATTTACTGACAGCTCTGTTGTCTAATCTGGTGCAGGGGCGTTATGAAGCGGTCAGTACTTTGATTGACAACTCAGTCGTTCAATCTGGTGCAGGGGCGTGCTGAAGCTGTCAGTACTTTGACAGTTCAGCATCCTGTCTGGTGCAGAGGCGTGCTGAGCTGTCAGTGTTTTTATTGATGGCTCTACTGGCCATTCTGAGACTGGGAGGTTCTGGGTTGCCTTCAGGTGTTCCCTACCTCGGGTGATTGCCCAGCTACTTAGCTGGGCTGTCAGTCCCAGATCTCTGCCTGTTGTACATTCAACTCTGTGTGGTCTGCCTCTCTGTGCCTTGTGTTCTGCTTGTGTAACTTTTTGCTGCCTGACCTTGTACCTCATTCTGACCATCCATTTTTCCTGCTCCCTTCGCTCTTATCCGCTTTCCTCCTGGTATACTGACCTTGAACCATTGCTTGACTACACCTTTGTCTCTTACCTTTGTTTATGAACTACCCTCTTGACTTCTGACCTTGGACTCCTCGATTAGCCTGACTCTTGGCTTGTCTGCGAGAAGTGACTCAGTGTCACACTTAATAGGGGTTCTCCAAAATTGTAACAAAATGGCCCCTGTCACATAATTCAAACTGCAGGCTGTCCTAATCATGTGTCATGATGAGCTGCAGTCTGAAGAAATACAGCTTCTGAAATCTGGTTCTTAACTGACAGAGGCGATGTATCAGATGCAAACATACCCGATCTCCTGGAGAAGGGCTGTAACATCGGAAGAAATAAATCTCATTGGCTTACTGCTCAACTAGGACTGAGGTGGGGGAAATAATCCTTTGTGTTCAGTCAACCAAGGAGAAGATTTACTTCTCCTGTCATAGCCCTTCTCATCGGCTCATAGAGGTATGTGTTATGAGCTCATTTTCTGCTCCACCAGTTGAGAGTTCCCCTTCCGTTCTCCCTCTGGTGGTGACGGGAGGTGGTGAGGTTGGTTTGAGTGGTAGTGATCTGCCACCTTGTGAGGAAGATAGTGATTGGATCTCTGGAGTATCAGACTGCATATAAGACAGCCGCCGCCCTATCCTGTTGCTGGTGACTCAGTCTGCTTTTCAGGTCTAGGACTCAGCTCTGTTCCAGTCTTCTCAGGATAAGTTTGTTTTTTGCTAATGTTCACCCTTGCTTTTGTTGGTCTTTTCAGTTTTTTGTGTGGTCAGCCAGCCCGGCTGGGCTGTACTGAATTTCCACTCTTATTTGCCAAATTGCCTTTTTTTTGTCCCTTATTAGATTGGCCTCTTTTTGCTCTGTCTCAGAATATTTCAGAGTGCTGATATAGCGGGAGAAGTCTAGTGACTTCAGGGTTAATTTTGCTATCAGTTGTGTTGGACATTTTGTAGGGTTTTTTGGCAGACTGCAGACAGTGTCTCTCCTTTCCTGCCCTTTCTAGTTAGTTTGGCCCCATCGTTTGCTCAGCCTATTTTCCTGCCTTTGTTTGTGTTTTCATCATTTTTCACCGTCAATACATGTGGGGGCTGTCTTTCCATTGGGGTCTGCTCTGGGGCAGTTAGTTTTCCTCCTTTCCTGCTTTAGGCTTATTTAGCTCTCTGGTTGTGACGAGGCGTCTAGGACCACCGTAGGAACTCTCCACGACTGCTGCTAGTTGCGTGTTAGGATCAAGGGTCTGCAGTCTGCATAGTTACCAACCTCTTTGGTTTTCTGAGACTTAGCTTTGTTGTTTTTTTTATTTCCTCCTCGGCAACCCGTTCATAACAGGTATGTGTGCTTACGATACAGCTCTTCTGTTAGATGAGACACAGATCTCAGGAGCTGTATTTCTTTAGACTGCAAGTCCTGACATGTGACTAGGACAGGTTGCCGTTTGAATTATATAATGGGGTCTATTTAAATTACATTCTTGGAATATCCCTTTAAGGTCAGAATAGATTGAATTCCTCATTATTTCTCCAAACTGCAAATTACTTTAATTATTTGCATTTTTAAATTAATATTACTCCTTTATATATGCAACACTAGAGTCATTAGACAATTTAATCACGTGCCTCAGTCAAGAGGTCATTATTTCTTTGGTAACTGTCACAGTTTGCTTTGAAAAACTCTCATCCTATTAACAAAAACCATACAATAGCAATCTTTGTAGTTGCATTACGAATGTGATCACGGTTGTTATCTAAGCTCATTGACCTGTTAAAGTCAAGTGCTTTTCCAGGTTTATCACCAAGCTACAGCTCCTGCCTTGAAGGCATATCTATCATGTCTGCTATACAGTTGCAATTAAAATTAATAATCTCCCATTGCAAATTAGGCTTATTAGCAAAATTTACCAACTTTGTGCAATCTGCAATTAACCATTGAAACAAGAACACTGCAAATTGCATAATACAACTAATATAACAAGTGTTCACTCCAAATTCGGCATAAAATGCCACAATTTCTGACTTCTGTTATCTCAGAATTATTCACCCCCTTCATGACATGCATCCTTAGAATTAAGTAGAGACCCATTGGCTGTTATAACCTGCTGCAAATGTGATGCGTACCTAGACAACCAGCTTCTGGCAGCATGTCTGAGGAATCTTAGTCCATTACTTATGGACAATAGCCTCCAAGAATCTAATATTCTTGGGTTTGCTTTCTTCAAATCCATCCAAAGATTTTCTATAGAGTTCAAGCCAGGCAACTGTGATGGCCACTCCAGAATCTTCCAGGTCTTCTTCTGAAATCATATTTTGGTGACTTTGGGGTTATGATTGTTATCACTGTAGATTTCACTGAGCCATTGCCATGCTTCACTATAGACATCACTGAGTTACTGCCTTTTTAACTATAGGCATCTTAAAGCCACCACTACGCTTTACTATAGGAATCACAAAACCACTGCCATGATTCATAATCGAGCCTTCTTCATACTTCACTGTAGGTATAACTGAGTCCCCACCATGCTTCACTGTAGACATCACCAAGATACCACCATGCTTCATTGTAGACATTACCAAGCCACCACCATGTTTCACTGTCCCCATCACTGAGCCATCACCATATTTCACTATAGACATCACCAAGCTACTGTCATGCATCAGTGTAGACATCACCAAACCACAGCTGTGCTTCACTGTAGGCATCACCGAACTACTGCCATGGTTCACTGTAGGCATTACTGAGACGTCACCAAGCTTCACAGTATGCATTACTAAGCCACCGCCATGCTTCACTGAAGGCATCACCGAGCCACCACCACGCTTCACTCTAAGCATTACCAAGCCAACCCTGTGCTTCACTGTAGGCATCACTGAGCCACTGCCATGCTTCAGTGGAGCTATCACTGAGCCACTGTCAGGTCTTAATAAACCTACTTTGCAATGGGCTAAGATTTCCTTGAAATCTGTGGATTCATCTTCTGAGTAGCACTACTCTGTATCACATGGCTGTATTATACTGTTTTATCATTCAGTTCACTGTAGAATGCAATAAGTTCCCCTAATTGTGAGTATAGGCAGCCCCAATTTTATGTTATAAATATATGTCTATACAGGGAAATTGGGGCGCTATGTCTGGAAAACAAAGCTAGTACCGTCTTTAAAACACACTTGTTTTTTCAGATGATATTTCAGAATAACCTGTTTTCTGTTTTCATGAGCAATAAATATATTTTTGGCCATCATAAGACTTATTTCCTATATTTTTCCCCTTTCCGGACTTTAACGCAAATTCTTCGTTGTCTCAGAGTTAGTAGGTGGAAACTAGATGCTATGGTATCTCCTGTACACAGCACATACAAACATAAGAGACTAGCTTGGCCCGTGCGAAATTTTCGCACATTGGTCATCGGAGGCGCAGGCAATTTCAGAAAAAGCATGCTGGTCAAATGTAAATGTATTTTATGAGCTGATGAACACAGACAGGTATTTATATATGTAGATTGGTAATACAATAAATTGGTTTGAAAAGTAGAGGTCAAAAAATGTCTTCCGGTTGAGGTGCCACCTGCAGGTCATTGTTTCTTTCTGCAGGTTTATGAAAATGAATGTTTAAACTGTATTTAGTGATAAAATCGTGAATGTGTGGTTTGTTTGGCTCTTTTCTTGCTGAGCGGGGCAAGTTTATCTTTCAAATGGTGTACCATTTGTGTGTCTGGGGCGAAGTAATCAGCGTAAAAGCAGTCCATGTATACAAATGTGTTTGCATATGTGACTCACTTTTTGTGTGTGTGGGGTGAAGTAATCACCGAAAAAGCAGTGCATGTATACAAATGTTTTTGCATATGTGACTCACCTGCAGTGAAGTGTGCAAACCACCAATGTGCCTGAAATAGGCTGGGCAAGCACTTGAGCAAGCTGGAAAGACCCCAAGGCAAATGTTTGGATTTGTTTGTGATGTTTGTAAGCAGCTTTGTGGTAGTGTGCTTTGGGGTTGTGTGCTGCCACCTGCAGGTCACTTTACTTTTCAAATGGTGTATCATTTGTTTGTGTGGGTGGAGTATGAATGTAGCAAGTGTGCAATTCAATAGACAATGCATGCTTACAAATGTGTTTGCAGATGTGACTCACCTGCAGTGAAGTGTGCAATCCTCCAATTTGGCTGAAATAGGCTAGGCAAGCAGTTCGGCAAGCTGGAAAGCCCCCAAGACAAATGTTTGGATTTGTTTGTGATGTCTGTAAGCAGGTTTGTGGTAGTGTGCTTTGGGGTAGTGTGGTGCCACCTGCAGGTCATTTTTCCTTACTGCAGGTTTATGAAAATTAATGTTTAAACTGTATTTTGTGATCAAATCATGAATGTGTGATTTGTTTGGCTATTTTCTTGCAGAAGGGGGCAAGTTTACCTTTCAAATGGTGCATCATTTGTGTGTGTGGGTGCAGTATGAACGGAGATACAAAGTAATCACCGAAAAACAGTGTTTAGAAATAATAGAATAGATAACTGCTCTCCTGACCCTATGTAGTACATATTCAGAAGCAGCAGCATGTGCAACATTATACAGAAGTACTGAGTAGTGTGGCTGTGAGTCCAGCATTGGGCTAAGAAAAAAAACACATATTAGAAAGAAACTGCATAGTCTGTAAGTCTCTCTCTGCCCTTTTCTTTCACTCTGTTCCCGCAGCAGTATTCTGATGCCTCAGTGATCTGGCAGTTTAGGGCAGCACGGTGGCTCAGTGGTTAGCACTGCAGCCTTGCAGCGCTGGGGTCCTGGGTTCGAATCCCACCAAGGACAACATCTGCAAGGAGTTTGTATGTTCTCTCCCCGTGTTTGCGTGGGTTTCTTCTGGGTACTCCGGTTTCCTCCCACACTCCAAAGACATACTGATAGGGAATTTAGATTGTGAGCCCCATTAGGGACAGTGAAAAATGTAAAGCGCTGCGGAATATGTTAGCGCTATATAAAGATTATTATTATATTATTATTGAACAAGAAGAGTTTTAGCTGTTCTTCAGAGTGAAAGATGAGTTCAGTAGACAGGGGGAGGAGAAGTGGCTCACAAGTGGAGAAAAAAGCATATTTCTCTTATAAGAAATATAAATGTAGGAGATTGCACAATTTTGACCCTTTTTAGCTTAAAAAAAATCATCTATTATTAAACCTGGCTCTCAGTCAGTAAGAATACACTTCATGTTTGATGTTCAGAAATACATTCTTCTTCTAAGAGGTTTTTTTTTTATCCTAAGCTTAGCAGCAGAACATCATAGCAACACTTTCTCTTTTCCGCCTTTTTAATAGACAGTCATTTTGATCATTTATAGCCTGCATGACCAGTGGCGTATTTAGGGGGGGCAGCCGGGGCAGTTGCCCCGGGCGCAGCCAGCAGGGGGGCGCAGTCGGGCCGCCTAATGCAGCGGTCCGCAGTGTCCTCCCTGGCGGCTGCATTCTGCCGCCCCCCGCCTGAGAGTCGGCGGTTCTCTGTGTCAGCTGTCAAGCTGACAGCCGGCGCAGAGAAGGAGGCCGTGCCGGCTCCCAGGGAGCAATTGTACTGGCGTCTATACAGACGCCTGTACAATTGAAGCTCTGACCGCCGGGCCAGAGCGACGTCAGCAGCGTGATCAGGTCATGTGATCACGCTGCTGACGTCACTCCCCGGCGCCCAAAGCAAACGCTGGTGGTAAGTGTGCTCCACTGTGGAGCTGAAGAACCACCGAAGATGGGAGATGGAGGGGGATTTGTAGAGGGGATAGCGGTTAATGTGTGGGGGTATTTAGAGTGGGGATGGGGGTTAATGAGTGGGGATGCCATGGGGTTAATGTGTGGGGGTATTTAGAGTGGGGATGGGGGTTAATGAGTGGGGATGCCATGGGGTTAATGTGTGGGGGGATTTGGAGTGGAGATGGGAGTTATTTAATGTGATGGGGGTTAATGAGTGGGGATTGGGTTAATGTGTGCGGGGTTTAATGAATGGGGATTGGGTTAATGGGTGCGGGGGTTAATGAGTGGGGATTGGGTTAATGTGTGTGGGGGTTAATGAATGGGGATGGGGGTTAATGTGTGGGGGTATTTGGAGTGCAGATGGTTATTTAATGTGTGGGGGGATTTGGAGTGGTGATGGGGTTAATGAGTGGGGATTGGGTTAATGTGTGCGGGGGTTAATGAATGGGGATGGGGTTAATGTATGGGGGCGTTAATGAGTGGGGTTGGGGTTAATGTGTGGGGGTATTTGGAGTGCTGATGGGGGTTAATGAGTGGGGATTGGGTTAATGTGTGCGGGGGTTAATGAATGGGGATGGGGGTTAATGTATGGGGGCGTTAATGAGTGGGGTTGGGGTTAATGTGTGGGGGTATTTGGAGTGCTGATTGGGGTTAATGAGTGGGGATTGGGTTAATGTGTGCGGGGGTTAATGAATGGGGATGGGGGTTAATGTATGGGGGCGTTAATGAGTGGGGTTGGGGTTAATGTGTGGGGGTATTTGGAGTGCTGATGGGGGTTAATGAGTGGGGATTGGGTTAATGTGTGGGGGGATTTGGAATGGGGATGGGGTACTTAATGTATGTGGGGGATTGGGGATGGGGGAATTTAATGTGTGGGGAGATTTGAGGACACAAAATAAAGAGTATGTATGAGGAAACAGTATGGGGGATTGGTGCAGACAGTATGGGGAGCGAATGGGTTAATGTAAGTGGACACAGTATGGGGAGTCGGGGATATGTGTGAGCAGACAGTATAGAGAGTGAGGGGGTAAATATATGAGGACATAGTATGGTGAACAGGTGGGATGCTAGAGGGGACAGTATGAGGAGGGAGGGGAATAGTGTGTGGTGACAGTATGAGGAGGGAGGGGAATAGTGTGAGGCGACAGTATAGTGCAGATATTTGTATTTAGGAGCATTATAATGACACTTCTATCTTTAAGGACGTCGTGTGGAGATTTGCTGCAGAAGACCGGAGAAGATGGACGTCTGCAGAGACGAGATGTGGATGAGAAAACTCATCATGGGGTCTAGAAGAAAAGGAGACTGACTGCAGAGACGACGTCATCTATAAGGTACCTGGATGTAAATATTATTTGTGCTACTGACTAATTCTCATGTTTTTATTTGTTAGGAACATTAAAGGGCTTGTCCAGGTCTGTGCTGAGTCTGCAGTCATTCTATGTGACTGCAGACTTCTGAATTCTCACAGTGCTCACTGAACGCTGTCAGGATTCTCTCATGCCGGTAATTTACATACATGCGGTCACATGCTGACTAGACGTGTGTGGCCTCACTCAATGAAAGTGAACGGAGCGAGGCCGGGCACGTCTAGTTGGAATGTGGCCAGAAGTATATAAATCACATACTTGTGCTGACATGACTGTACATCGGCAAGGGAGAATCCTAAATGTGTGCAGTGCATTCGTTGTGAGAATTCAGAAGCTGCAATGTCAGGATTCAGCGCTCCAGCTTCCAGTAGTCATCACATGGACACTTCACTCATGTGCGATTTTCATACTTGACAACGAGCTTCTCTTCCTGCTTCTCTCATTTTTTTACTGAACATTGAGAGCATTAGGAGGAGCAGCTCGTGGGTACATGGCTAAGTGTGCAAGTCGCACATGTACTTGGGGGGGGGGCGCCGAACCGAATTCTTGCCCCGGGTGCCAGAGAGCCTAGATACGCCTCTGTGCATGACATCATATCATTGTACTAGAAAAATGGCAATAAATTACTACCGCACTTAATTTAATAAAGATTCAGCTGAACTCCTTGAACACCTTAATTTCCGAATTAAGGCACGTGACGTGAACAATTCTCACGCATTTTTGACACATGTATTTTTTTTCCCTCAAATTGGTCATATTTTTTAAAGAAAATGTAACTCTGCATGAAACACAGTTTTTAAAGACTCAAATTTCAACAGAAGGCATGGCTCTTCATAGAAGCGTGTCCTCTCTTTAAGATCCTCATTTCTTGAGAGTGGAGAGCGCTTGTAAAGGATGTATCCTCCACTGGAGGACCTGAGCTATCCTGCATTACATAGACAACCCATTCATTTTAAAGGGTACAGTGTAATGCTTCAAGTCCCCTGCGGTGGCACTGCTGGAAATCTGAACACTTACTGTCAGGTTTTCTCAAAGATCAGAGCTGATCATGGATGGTCCCAGCAGAGGAAGGATTAGCTTCCAGTGGGAGATCATGATAAGTTTATGGTATATTCACCCATCAGGAGGTCTCATGAGTAATGCATGTAATGGGGTAATTACCCTTTGCTATATTTGTGGGTTCCCCTTTGTATTTCTTTATGTCCCCTGTTGGCATGAGATTGTTTCTTTTTGACTTGCCACTTATCATGCTTAGCTTATATTGCACCATCGTATTCTACAGCATTTTACTGACATCATCATTGTCCCCATTGGGGCTCGCAATCTAAAGTCCCTATCAGTATGTCTTTGGATTGTGGGAGGAAATCGTGGAACCCAGTAGAAACCCATGGGAAGAACATACAGACTCCTTGCAGATGTTGTTCTTGGTGGAATTTGAACTCAGGACCCCAGCGCTACAAAGCAACAGTGCTTACCACTAAGGGCCCTCTACTGGCAAAATTTTTGGGCCCCATTGACATCAGGCTCCACCTCCACTTTTGCGCCACATCCTCACCAATCACACATTAAACAGTTCCCATCGAACACCAAAGTCAGCAGCTTTTGTTTTGTGCAAAAGATTTTTTAAGCCAACACCACAAAAAGGTAGACTCTTTAGCAGGATCCTACACTGTTCTAACCTATTAAAAATGTGTTAAAATATGCAATACTCTTTTTAGGTATATTTTTATTTATTTTTCTTTAAGGGAATGTGTCGCATACATTTTTTAAAATAAACAATAATACCACATACAGGCGATAAATAACGTCACACCATGACCAGATCACATATTACCCCCACACAGTGACCGAATAGTACCATATACTAGGAACAAATACCTCCACACCATGACCAAACCACATATAACTACTACATAGTGACTGAAAATTGCAATACTGATCATTAATAAAAAAAAACCCACAATACTAACATTACCATAGCTGCCATTATACACAGGAACTCTGCACATAGTATATAGTGTTTAGTGTCAGTGTACAGGTAATACAGTGCTCTCTGGTGACATTATATACAGGTGTTCTGTATATAATGTATAGTGTACAGGTTATACATGGATCACCAGTGACATGATACACAGGAGCTCTGTATATAGAGTCAGTGTACAGGTAATACAGTGATCACCAGTGACATGATACACAGGAGCTCTGTATATATTGTCAGTGTACAGGTAATACAGTGATCACCAGTGACATTATACACAGGAGCTCTGTATATATTGTCAGTGTACAGGTAATACAGTGATCACCAGTGACATTATACACAGGAGCTCTGTATATAGTGTCAGTGTACAGGTAATACAGTGATCACCAGTGACATTATACACAGGAGCTCTGTATATAGTGTCAGTGTATAGGTAATACAGTGATCACCAGTGACATTATACACAGGAACTCTGTATATAGTGTCAGTGTACAGGTAATACAGTGATCACCAGTGACATTATACACAGGAACTCTGTATATAGTGTCAGTGTACAGGTAATACAGCAATCACCAGTGACATTATATACAGGAGCTCTGTATATAGTGTATAGTGCACAGATAATACAGTGATCACCAGTAACATTATACATAAGAGCTCTGTATATAGTGTCAGTGTACAGGTAATACAGTGATCACCAGTGACATTATACACAGGAGCTCTGTATATAGTATATCGTGTACAGGTAATACAGTGATCACCAGAAACATTATACACAAGAGCTCTGTATATAGTGTCAGTGTACAGGTAAGACAGTGATCACCAGTGACATTATACACAGGAGCTCTGTATATAGTGTACAGGTTACACAGTAATCCCCATTGGCATTATACATAGGAGTTCTGTTTATAGTGTCAGAGTACAGGTAATACAGTGATCACCAGTGACATTATACACAGGAGCTCTGTATATATATATAGTGCAGAGGTAATACAGTGATCACCAGTGACTTTATACACAGAAGCTCTGTATATAGTGTCAGTGTACAAGTAATACAGTGATCACCAGTGACATTATACACAGGCGCTCTGTATATAGTGCATAGTTTACAGCTGATTCAGGGGTTACCACTGACTTTATACACAGGAGCTCTGTATATAGTGTATAGTGTAATATAGTGTATTTATAAAAAAAAGGTTTTTCATACTTGCCTCTTATATAATCCCCTGCCTGCAGCTCCAGTTCTTTTATCCTGGAACGTGTACATGTCAAGCCTGCACGATGATGTCTTTGCGTAGGCACCATCACCATCAAGCACGTCACAGAAATGGTGGAAGAAGCTCCCCTGGAGCTGTGCTGACGTTCTGTTTTGATGGCAATCGAGCTCCAGGAAATGTCCCTGTACCGAGATGTGTGCCGCTGATGGCACACAATACACAATTATGCCCTGGGGCCCGTTGAGCAGAAGCAAAATAGGGGGGTCTCGGACTGAGTCACTGGGCCCCATACATCAGTCTGGGAAGTAATGGCGACTCTGGTTCTATTTGTGCCATAAGACCATTCAGACTCCAAATGTGTGAATGACACTGAGACCTTGGCCAACCTAAGCCGATTAGCCTGTTCCTAATTCATGTGTGTGAATCATGCAGGTATGATGTGAATCTAGTAGGGGGTGCTTTAGTTTGGGATGAAGCATCATGTGCCCACATATACCAGCTTTGCAGCTAACACTGCCCACCTACCTGTTCTCTGCATCAATATATATGGATATATGAATGCCTCTTCTTTCTCGCTGGCTTCTGCCATGTTTGGGTATATCCCGTATGCCATGACTCGCTGTGGCACAGAAGGCTGACACCGGGCAGTAACAGAGGTGGCATTTTGACTGTCGGGCTGCAAACACCCCTCATATTCAAAGGTTACCTTTGTAACCAGCAACACATTTGTTATGTCATCATTACCGTTCATTCACGATACAAAGCCTCCTACCAGCCGCCCACACATAGTATTACAAATTTCCCCTACATTAAACAATAATATGAGGAAATAAAAGCTCTTAAAGACGTTTTGTGTCATCGGCTTTTAAAAAAATTTATGATCTTGAAAAGTTACTCTGCAGCAATATAAAAGGGCATCACCATTAATGACCCATACATCCAATTTTGATACTTAAAGGGGTTGTTCGGGACTTTACTATGAAATGGTCATCATTAGGATTCATTAATGTCTGATCACTTGGGGGGTGCGACACCAGGCATTCCCGCAGATCAGCTGGTCCCAGTGTTGGCCAGAACTCCTCAGTTACGGAGTTGCACAGCACAGCTCCGTCGCACCCCCACTGATCAGACAATGATGACCTATACTAAGGAGAGGCCACCAATTTTAAAGTCCCGGACAACCCCTTTAAAGAAACAATCAAAATTCTACAAATATGAAAGCAATTCCTTCTCTAGTCTAAAACGAAGCTCAGCTCTGTCCGCTCTTCCTCTTTTTCTCTGTCCTATATGACAACTGGCTGCAGCAGGAGCCTCTCCCCTTTGCCCTCTCTACATCATCTCTAAGCCCCTCACATTTTATCTAGAGGCATAGTTTTAGTCATCCAGCAGCTGAAGATGGAAGCCATCAGCAGGAGTTTAACCCCTTAATCCTCTGCAGGATTTCTTCATGACGGATTCATTCAGGACTACATAGGCTTGGCACCAAATTGGGAGACAGAATATATTTTATAACTTTTATTTTTTTTTCTTTGAGGTTGGGTGGATAAAAAATACATGTGAAATGTATCTGTTCTATCACATAAAACCTGTAGAAAAAGTATAACCTGGCTGCCGCCCTTAGAAAGCCAAACTGTCATGATCCAAATTGGATTACGACAGATTTTGCACAAGTAACCTTTTTTTTTTCCTTTAAGCTGTTTGCTTAAAGTTAGTTTTGCCCCCGGTGGCCATTAGGGTCATTACACTGTGGTTGTTTTATTTCTAGTTTTACTCCCGGTGGCCGTTAGGGTCATTGCACTCTGGTTACTTTAGTTGTCCCCGGTGGCCGCTAGTGTTATTGTACGTGATTATGAAGCAGGTGTGATTCCCTTGCTCCTACCTATAAAGGAGTTGCAGGTGGTCTCACTCACTGTTGGTTTATTGCCCATTTCCAACCAAGTCTGGTGAAGGAAGGAACTACAGAGGGGAGTTCCTGGCAGCTCAGGGGAGCTCTGGGGTAATAGCTTCAGGCGGAGGCTGAATTCAGGTGTCGAGCTTCAGGGGTGAAGCTGAACTTTGGTGCTGTACAATAGCAACAGAGCAAAGCTAAGTGGTGTTTTTCCCTGTTTGTGACTTTCCTTGTGTCTGTATTAGTGCAGTGGTGGGATTAGTTTCTGCACAATCCAATTCACTAGAAAGGGATAGGTGCAGGGCGAGCTAGGGATTTGAGGTATCCAGCTCGTCGCCAGGTGCGGAACCTGCCTAGGGATCGTCAGGAGTGACTCAGGGGAGTGCAGGAGGTCTCCACGTCCCCATTCCCTATTGCAGGGCCCTCCATTGTAACGGTTTCCTCGGTGTTTCCCTTAACTCTGTTTAAATTCGCCCTGCTGGAGGCGGTGTATCCAGGTTCACGGGTGTTATAGAAATTCGCCCTGCTGGAGGCGGTGTATCCAGTCACACGTGACCTTACACAAACATAGCTAAAGGGCTTAAATTTCTTTAGTTAGGCAGACAGCAAAAAAATAAGCAACTTTGCATTTGACTTCATTTTTCTATCTGCTGCTAGATACTGCTTTTATCTTTCAAAGTGTACAGCTGGTTTCCACGGAGCTTGGCCACCAGACCCTTGCCAAGAGTCTGCAGCAGTTACTTGTTAGGAGTGGAGTTAACTCTTAGTATCCCAGCCATCTCTGTTATGATTGAGTCACCGTAGGAGGCAAAAATAGAAATGCTAGCTAAGTCCAGAAAACCAGAGAAGTTGGCAGCTATCGGATTGCAGACCCCTGAACCTATCAACACAACTAGCAGTAGCCGTGGGGGGCTCCTACGATGCCCTAGGCCCCTCGATCACAGCCGGAGGACTACATAGCCTAAAGACAGAAAGGGAAATCTAAACTGCACCAGAGCAGACCCCAAAGCAAAAGGCAGCCCCCCACATATAATGACGGTGAAGCAAGAAGAAAGAACAAAACACAGACAGAAAGATAGACTGAGCAAAGATGGGGCCCACGCTAGTTTAGATAGGAAAGGACAGGAAGGCTGCTGTCTGCAATCCGTGAAAAACCCTATGAAAATAAGAGCCAACAAACTGACAGTAAAAAAGGCCCTGAAGACGCTAGGCTTCAAAAAAGCTATGTCAGTACTCAGGAATATTCTGAAGACAGAGCAACAGGCAAAAGGAGATTCAGCTCACCCCAGCAGGGAATGGCAGAATCCAGAAAAGCAAGGAAAACAAAACACTAATGCAAAAAGGCAAAGCAGAAATCTTAGCTTTAGATGAGCAGGAATCAGACTGGTTTCCTAGAAGTCCACAGAGAAATCACCCGCAGGCCAGAAGGGTGTCGGCAGCCCTACATCCGGTCATCAACTCCACTCGGCCAGCCATCATCATCAGCCCCAGGTGTTTGACAATCAGGCTCACTACCTTTCTTCACCAGAAGAGGGAGTTCCTCGGGCCTCAGTAGTGAAGGGGAAAATGAACTCACAACAGTACCTCCCCCTTGAGGAGGGGTCACCGAACCCTCAACCACGCCACCAGGGCGATCAGGGTGAGCCCGATGAAAGGCACGCACCAATCTTTTGGCATGAATATCAGAGGCAGAGACCCAGGAATTATCCTCCTGACCATAACCCTTCCACTTAACCAAATACTGGAGTCTCCGTCTAGCCAGATGGGAATCCAGTACTTTCTCTACCTCATATTCCATGTTACCTTCAACCAATACTGGGTCTGGAGGTGCAACCCCCGGAACAACAGGTTCAACAAACCTCTTCAACAAAGATTTATGGAACACATTATGGATTTTAAATGTGGCAGGAAGAGCCAAATGAAAAGAGACCGGATTAATAATCTCCAAAATCTTGTAAGGTCCAATAAATCTAGGCTTAAACTTAGGAGAAGCCACCTTCATAGCAATATTTTTTGATGATAACCACACCATATCACCAACCTTAAATTGGGGACCAATGGTCCTATGTCGGTTGGAAAACCGCTGGGCCTTTTCCTGGGAGAGAGATAACTTATTCACCACTTGGTCCCAGATCTGGTGCATTCTCTCCACCACAGTGTCAACACCTGGGCAGGCAGAAGGCTCCACCTGCCCTGAGGAAAATCGAGGATGAAACCCAAAGTTACAAAAAAAGGTGACGTCAAAGTGGCAGAACTAGCTCTATTATTTAAAGCAAATTCGGCCAAGGGCAAAAATGAAACCCAATCATCCTGATCAGCAGAAATAAAACATCTCAAATATGACTCCAAGGTCTGGTTTGTTCTCTCTGTCTGCCCATTGGTCTGAGGGTGAAAAGCAGAGGAGAAGGACAACTGAATTCCCAGCTTGGAACAGAAAGTTCTCCAAAATCTAGGCACAAACTGGACTCCTCTGTCAGATACAATGTTCTCAGGAATCCCGTGCAAGCGAACCACCTATTGTAAAAACAGGGGCACCAATTCAGAGGAAGACGGCAACTTAGGGAGTGGTACAAGATGAACCATCTTAGAGAACCTATCACAAATCACCCAAATAACAGTCATCCTTTGAGAGACAGGCATATCAGAGATGAAATCCATTGAAATATGGGTCCATGGCCTCTTGGGGACAGGCAAAGGCATCAACAACCCACTAGAGCGAGAACACGATTTAGACCGGGAGCACATCCCACAGGACTGCACAAAATTCCTGACCTCACAAGACAAGGAGGGCCACCAAAAAGACCGACTCACCAGATCTCTAGTACCAAAAATACCTGGATGACCAGCCAAAGCAGAGCAATGAACTTCAGACATCACTCTCTTCTTCCACTGGTCAGGAACATACAACTTTCCACTGGGACAACGCTCAGGTTTGTCCTCCTGGAACTCTTCCAGAGCACGTCTCAAATCGGGCGAGATGGCAGAAAGAACTACCCCTTCGCCTAAGATGGTAGCAGGCTTGGTCACCACAGGAGAATCAGCAAAGAAGCTCCTAGAGAGGGCGTCAGCCTTGACATTCTTAGTTCCAGGAAGAAAAGAAACCACAAAATCAAAACGTGTAAAAAACAAGGCCCACCTAGCCTGTCTAGGGTTCAAGCGCTTAGCCGACTCTAGGTAAATCAAATTCTTGTGGTCAGTGAGGACCACGACTTGATGCTTAGCTCCCTCCAACCAATGTCTCCACTCCTCAAATGCCCATTTCATGGCTAACAGTTCCCGATTCCCCACATCATAGTTACGTTCAGATGGAGAGAACTTTCGGGAAAAGAAAGCACAGGGATTCATTTTAGATGTCACAGGATCCTTTTGGGACAAAACAGCTCCTGCACCAATCTCAGAAGCATCCACCTCTACCTGGAACGGAAGTGAGACATCAGGTTGCCGCAAAACCGGGGCGGAGGTGAATCTTCGCTTCAGCTCCTGAAAGGAAGAAACAGCCTCCGGAGACCAATTTAACACATCAGCACCCTTCTTAGTCAAATCAGTCAATGGCTTGGCAATACTAGAAAATTTTGCTATAAATTTCCGATAAAAATTAGCAAAACCCAAAAACTTCTGGAGGGCCTTCAAAGAAGTGGGCTGAACCCAATCGTAAATGGCCTGTACCTTGGCCGGGTCCATTTCAATAGTTGACGGGGACAAAATAAATCCCAAAAAAGAAATCCTCTGTACTCCAAAAAGGCATTTAGATCCTTTGACATACAGGGAATTCTCCCTCAAGATCCGGAACACAGTCCGAATATGTTCCACATGAGAATCCCAATCCTTGGAGAAGATCAAAATATCATCCAGATAGATAATCAAAAATTTATCGACAAAATCTCGGAAAATATCGTTCATGAAGCACTGGAAGACAGAAGGGGCATTAGTGAGCCCAAAAGGCATCACCAGGTACTCAAAAGTCCCTCCGGAGTATTAAACACCGTCTTCCATTCATCCCCATGCTTAATGCGAATAAGATTATACGCCCCCCTGAGGTCAAGCTTGGTAAACCAGCAAGCACCTTTAACTCTGGAGAATAGATCAGAAATCAGGGGTAACGGATACTGATATTTAACAGTAATTTTGTTGAGGGCACGATAATCAATACAAGGTCTTAATGATCCATCCTTTTTGGCTACAAAAAAAAAACCGGCACCTAAGGGTGACGAGGATGGTCTAATATGACCCTTCTCCGCCTCCTTAATATAGGACCGCATAGCCTCGTGCTCGGGTACAGATAAATTGAAGAGCCGACCCTTGGGAAATTTACACCCCGGGCTCAGTTCAATAGCACAGTCATAACTCCTATGAGGAGGCAGAGACGCAGACTCATTCTCACTAAATACATCATAAAAGTCCGTCAAATAATCAGGAACATCATGCGACTGAGGAGAGGTGGAAAACACCGGAGCCTCACTAAAGGCACACCGACAACCCCAACTCACCACAGACACAGATTTCCAATCCAAAACTGGATTATGAATTTGTAACCAGGGAAACCCCAGAACAATAGTATCATGCAGATTATGTAACACCAAAAACCTGCAATTTTCTTGATGGTCTGGGGCGACCCGCATTACCACCTGGGTCCAAAACTGAGGTTTATTTTTAGCCAAAGGAGTAGCATCAATCCCCCTCAAAGGGATAGGCGTCTGCAGAGGTGTCATCGGAAATCCACAACGCTTAGCAAAATCCAAGTCCATTAGGTTTAGAGCTGCTCCCGAATCCACAAAAGCCTTGGTGGAAAATGTGGACAGGGAGCAGATCAGAATAATAGCCAGAAGAAACTTAGGTTGAACACCACCAACAGAAAACGTGTGTACAAAGCGTTTCTCGCATTTAGGACAGACAGAAATAATATGCGAGGCATCTCCACAGAAAAAACACAACTTATTACGCCTTCTGAACTCCTGACGCTGCTCTCTGGAAAAAACTCTATCACATTGCATAGGTTCAGACATCTGTTCAACAGGTGGCAACACCTCTCGTGCAGCTCTGCGTTCGCGTAAACGCCGATCAACCTGAATGGCTAATGACATAGAATCGTCAAAACCAGAGGGAACAGGAAATCCCACCATAGTATCTTTTACGGCTTCTGACAACCCCTTCCGAAAGAGAGCAGCCAAGGCATTATCATTCCAGGTAGTAAGTACTGCCCACTTTCGGAATTTTTGACAGTACAATTCTGCAGAATCACGACCCTGGTTCAATGCCAGCAGGGTCTTTTCAGCCTGATCAATGGCATTAGGTTCGTCATACAACAACCCCAAGGCTTGAAAAAATGCGTTCACATTAGTCAGAATAGGATCATCTGGTTTCAAAGAAAACGCCCAATCCTGGGGATCGCCACGCAGCAAAGAGATGACAATTTTAACCTGCTGCGCGGAGCTCCCTGACGAGTTAGGCTTCAAGGCAAAAAATAATTTACAATTATTTTTGAAATTCAAAAATTTAGACCGATCCCCAAAAAATACATCAGGTGCAGGGATCTTTGGTTCAGCAGCATGTGAATGAGCAAGGTAGGCGGAAATTCCCCGCACTTCCGCAGCAAGCTGCTCCACACGATCAGACAATTGCTTTATCTCCATTGAGAGAAAAAAAAAATTCCCCCTACGGCCTCAGAGATATAGAGGAAAAAATATACACACCTTTTTCTTTTTTTTTTTTTTTTATACAATTCTTTCCTGCTATTGAGTACCCTAGAATCTGCGGTATGGCCTTCTGTTATGATTGAGTCACCGTAGGAGGCAAAAATAGAAATGCTAGCTAAGTCCAGAAAACCAGAGAAGTTGGCAGCTATCGGATTGCAGACCCCTGAACCTATCAACACAACTAGCAGTAACCGTGGGGGGTTCCTACGTTGCCCTAGACCCCTCGATCACAGCCGGAGAATTAAATAGGCCTAAAGAAAGAAAGGGGAAAATCTAAACTGCCCCAGAGCAGACCTCAAAGCAATAGGCAGCCCCCAACATATAATGACGGTGAAGCAAGATGAAAATACTAACACAGACAGAAAGATAGACTGAGCAAAGAGGGGCCCAAGCTAACTAGATAGAAAAGGACAGGAAGGCTGCTGTCTGCAATCCGTGAAAAACCCTATGAAAATAAGAGCCAACAAACTGACAGTAAAAAAGGCCCTGAAGACGCTAGGCTTCAAAAAAGCTATGTCAGTACTCAGGAATATTCTGAAGACAGAGCAACAGGCAAAAGGAGATTCAGCTCACCCCAGCAGGGAATGGCAGAATCCAGAAAAGCAAGGAAAACAAAACTCTAATGCAAAAAGGCAAAGCAGAAATCTTAGCTTTAGATGAGCAGGAATCAGACTGGTTTCCTAGAAGTCCACAGAGAAATCACCTGCAGGCCAGAAGGGCGTCGGCAGCCTTATATCCAGTCATTAACTCCACTCAGCCAGCCATCATCATCAGCCCCAGGTGTTTGACAATCAGGCTCACTACCTTTCTTCACCAGAAGAGGGAGTTCCTCGGGCCTCAGTAGTGAAGGGGAAAATGAACTCACAACACATCTCCTTCTAACCCATTGATTTCTATAAACCAGTTAAAGGGGTTGTCCGGCTTTCTGATAAAAGTCTACGGTCACTGTATGCGACTGCATGACTGCATGGTTCTGAATCGTAAAAGCATGTGGTGCGCATGCTGTCAGGATATATCTGTATGGTCAATGAGCGTGGAAGGTCATGTGAATTGAGATTTGTATACTTCCGGCCACATTTCCACTAGATGTGCCTGTCTTTTCTTAATACAACTGAGAGCAGTGACTGCATGCCTGGGGCAATGTGACCGCCCTCTCTCGCCATCAATACCATAGCGTGAGTGCAGGCTTTTATAAGAATACCAGACGACTTATTTAACTGCTTATCACTCTCCCCCTCCCTATCAGCTCCCGACAAGCTGCTGTTATAAATTTTACAAAATCACCAGCCCTCACCATCAGTTGCTTTCAGAGCAGTTCTTGTAATCATGGCTCTCACTGTCTGAAGCTGTGTGCTTGTTCAAATGCCCTGTTATCTCTATAGGCAAATACAGGGATAGCAGTGTTTACTCCAGAGCAAACCACTAAATGTGTTACAGCAGAAGGTGTGCTGAGCGTTATAGTTCTACTAATATTACAGCCCTGTTACTCACCAGAACAGTCACTCATAGGGGAGAGCCCGCCCTGCCAGAATCTAGGAAGTAAGGAGACAGTATAGCTCTGAGCTGCTCAACAGGAAACTTGAGAATACCATCTTAAAATTGTTTTTAGCGCACATACTAGTCTAATATGTCCAGGAATTGTCCCATTTCTCAAGCTCTGTAACTTTTCATTCACTCTTTTTCAGTGGGAAATTCTTTCATCAGCATTCTTCCAGCACTATAGGTGCTGCAACTTCATAGATAGAGCTCTTTTTCTCATAATCCATTGGTCAGTTCTTGGGAGCAGTGGGATCCCCAATAATCGAACAGTAAGTTATTCCCTGTCCTAAAGACAGGAGATAACTTTTAATTCTAGGAATACCTCCATAATAACCCTTTAGGGGGCAATTGTGTCATCCAGTGTCAGCTTTAATGGGCTTGTTAGTGACAATAGAGGATAGGATAGATCATCAGTATGAGATCAGCTGTTGTTTGCTTCAAAAGCCGCCAGATGTGAACATGAACGTTTTGATGGAGCTGCATTGCTCAATGTGTAGCAGCCGCTGCCGGGTACTGCAGAACATATAATAGTAGATGGTAGGGGGCGTCGGACCCTCGGTAATATTCTCTCTCTGGATATCTCTTCCTGTAGACAGATTTGCTGTTCTCCTCACACGTGTTTCCCATGTGCCAGCACAATGGGTAGGAGACGCGGTTGCATGGTAATGTGCCTATGATGATTATGAGACGTAGTCGCTGCGAGACTTTTTTTTTTTTTTTGTTCAGTACATCAGATTAGTCAAACGCTAGCAAATCAGATGGGATGGGTACAACAAAGGCTCCGTGAGTCACCGAGCGGTGAAGTCAGTGATGGCGCTGAGTGTAACAAGCAAGGAGGCATCGGCACCGTCTGCCCAAAGCCACGCCGCATTGTGCACTGAGCTGGTGGGGATGTCACCGGCCAAGTTACCAATTCAGTGTGGGCACACGGGACATATTTTATAATGTCAGTGGTGGGCACAGAGAAATAACGTACAGAAAGAGCTCCAGGCTACAGATGAAGCACAAATTTCATTTTTTTTTATCACAAATCATCCCTTTGGAATAACTTTTCTTCGGTGATTATCTGCAGCGGTAGCTCGCTTATTAGTTAGTTCATCATTTTAAAGCTATAATTATTGTACAGTCTTTTAGTAGTACTATTATTAATGAGTAATTAATAGAAATTAGGGATTAATGCTGTGCAATATGGAGCCCTCTCCAACACCTTCTGCAGACCCCCACCGGCTGTCATGACTGCCTATCGGCGCCCCGTGATCACGTGACAGAGGTGGGACTTGTGATGTGTGTCCGCCCCTCTCTTGTTAAATGCCGCTGTCAGTGATTGACAGCGGCATTTAAATGGTCAACAGCCACAGGTGAATCTCGGATCTCGCCGTCAACTGCTCAGCTTTGATAGGTTGCAGCGCTGACAATAACAGACAACAGCAGAGAACTCAGTGCTGGACGCCACTTAATGAATTTGGCGCCACTTCTCAGTGCTGAGTGCTTGCAAAAACCAAGCAGGTTTGCGATTTATTGCTTCTTAAAATTTGCAGCCCTTCTTGAGATTTTAGCACGTTTCTTCTCATTACAGCTTGTTGCCTTAGAGACCGACCACCGCTGCTGTTCAGCTTGTACGCGCTGCTCTGAAGCTGGCCGGAATTAAGAGGCAGCAGTGTTCTCCAGTGATCCTGGCCAGCTTCAAAACAGTGCTTTCAAGCTCAATGGAAAAGAACCTGTAAGCGTTGCGCATGGTCTGCTGTCTATCAGCGGTGGTCGGTCTCCAGGGTAACGAGCTGTAAGCAAATGAAAAGTATTAATATCTCAAGAACAGCTGAAAATTGTAATAAGCAGTAAATTACAAAATTGCTTGTGTTACACTCATATTCCGGGCTGTTTCCTTCCCTTGGGTTTGCTGCCCTCTGCTGCGCTCCACGTCGGGTTTTCTAAGTTGATGATGTCATCTCCCTAATCCTGCTAAAGATCCATTTTGACGCACACCTGTGTCTTGGGATTGAGTCTCTAGGCTGATGTTTTGTGTGCTCCTGAGATTCCATGTATTTGTTGACCTGTTTCCTTCATGAATGCTCAGCATTCATAGCACCGCTACATCTGCTGCAGAGATTCTATGAAAACTGCATCACGCGGCCCAGTAAAGTGACACAACGCTGGAATCAGGGTCTTTGCCCCTACAACATGCTGCTCTCAGATTACATAGCAAAAACCTGTGACGGATTCCCTTTAAGTGATGGCTAGTAATCTGAGAAGAAATACTCCTTAATAAATCTTCCCATATTAATAACTTACATAACCTTTCATTTTCCAAAGAAGACACTACAATGCTGACGGAAAGACATGAAATATTCTGTATTTAGAGGTCTGCGAATCACAAGGTTCATCATCCTGCAAAGTCCGTTAATGACAAGTGTGTAGGACGTGGGCGTCAGTTCCTCAGAGGGCCGCACTTCACATGTCACAAGACACAAGCTTGTTTGTGATACACATGATGACACACGGCAGGACAAGAAAAAATGAAGATGGGTCCGGAATGAACATAAAAATGTGATAAAGGCATAAGGCACCCAGGACAAGACGTAAGGCACGTCACAGAGTGCCATAATCCAGAACACCTATCCTTAGAACATCAGGTCACCATTGGCCATGTTTTTTTTCAGGCAGATTCCATCTGTGGCGCCCCTGAGGGTTCAGTCGCCACAGAGGTTCTGCACGTCCTCCTGAGGTGTGGTACCCCACCATCCAGGTAGGTTGGAGGCTCCTGACCACGCTCCAACACCTGCACCCCCACACCACAAAGTAGTGTAGCAAAGCACCTTCGGCGGCTCCCTGCTTGGAGTATAGCATATCACCCCTTGGTGGTTCCCTGCTTGGAACACGAAACGTGCTGGGAGGTGGGTGGAGCTGAGTTTACATAAAAGAGTGGGAAGACTTGAGTCAGTCGTTCAGTCATTCAGTCAGTGAGTGAGGATGTAGAAGGACAGAGAGAGAGACAGAGAAGATCCCCGGGAGAGGGATGGAAGAAGGAAGTGCTGCAGCAGGCCACAGTGATCTGGGTCTGCTGGCACAGGAAAGAGACAGAGAAAGGAAGCTTGATTCTCCATTGGGAAGAAAGATTAGTACGGAACGTAAGGAGAATAGGAGGACTAAGGATCAGGGTTGGAAGAGAGAACCCTTCCCAAGTCCACAGCGCAAGGCCGGGGTCCGGTCCCCGAGGTTGTATGGATACTAATGGTCCTGCAGCAGACACCGGAGGAATAGAAGTTGTCACCACTTTATTCCCACACAAGACTTGGGGGCACAACTGCAACGATAGTGAGCCGGGACTAGGCAGTAAGGAGTCCCCGAAGCAGGCTACAGCTGTCTGCCGTACAAGTAGAGTTCATAGGAACATCTGACAGGAGGAACTCCAGTGTAACTCAGTACTGGGAGTACTTCATTCAAAGGCGCTATAAGAGGAGATGTTCAGAAAAGGCACATATGTTGGCGGAGTGTTGGAAAGGAGTACTTCATCTTGCCTGGAAGTTGGCTGAGCTCCTGACTTGGGGGACACAGCACAGATGCGGGCACCTGTACCTGCAACAGACTGTGAGTAAAGCTTTGGAACTACATGCCCTGGTGTCCTCCACTTATTCCTGCGCCAACCCGCCCAGCACCGCTACATCCCTTGCGCCCAACACTACACCATCTAAGCGTCACTTCACCTACTCTGCCCTGGGACTACAGCCCTGCCTGTGGAGGGCTATAACATCATTGCTGCACCACACCATCTGTCCCAGAGGATCTGTCTGCAGCGTCGGCTTACATCTTCATTGCCGAACACCACAGGTGGCATCACGAATCATTCATAAACTTTCCCCTGTTTACAATGGGCGCCCAGGGCCACGGGCCGGGTCCCAGCTGCCGTGATATCTCCCATTGAAGCTCATCGGGCCCAGTACCAAGTACCCCACAGCCCTGGGAGGGCGACCCAACTTGGCGTCACAAACAGGATGACGAAGCCCGGTGCCACCGGGTTCTGTGTGCCTATGATTTATTGGACTTAAAAGTTTGTGGAAATGTGAAAAAGACCCAATTTGATAGACTGTAAAATGAATGCTAAAAATGGCCGCCAGCGCGGAGAAGAAGGGCGTGACGATATGGGTGGTCCTAAGAAAAGACGGCGAACTGTCCTGGGCCTCCCCTGTCTGAACTTCTATGCGACAGCAACATGGCTCACCCCCCGAGGGGTTTGTATACTGGCATGGTATGGAGGAGTAGGAAGAAGACGCCGCCCCCAGAAGGAGGACCGGGAACCGGTGGCAGGAAAAGAGGCCAGACAGGAAGAGAAAAGAGAGAACACCATGATGGAAGGAGCGCGGAGGCCAGGAGAAAATGGCGGGGAGAAGCCATCCTCCCCCAAGCAACACCCGCGGAGCATACGGACGCTGTGACACCCTTTACAGCGGCCGCCACCACCTCCAGGCCGGTGCTGTCACTGGAAGTGGCCTGCCAGGAGAAGGTACATGAGGGTTCCGGAGGCTGTGGGACAGGAGCTGAGTCCCAGCCCGGATCTGGCGCGGCCGCGCAGGCTTTTACCGGCATGCCCCAGTCCTGTGCCGACACAGATGCAGCGACCGGCCGTTCATCAATCCACTCCAGGGGTTGCGGCTGCCATCATTCGCCACCCGGTACCTAAGCAGGAGTCAGAACATCACCGGGAAGCACCAGGTATGGTCGCCGCCCCTGCCATGATCATGGTACTAGGAGCCATGCCTGTGGACAGAAATGGTCCGGTGATTACCCGGACCATGAGTGGTGGCACTCCAATGGCATCCAGCCCACAACAACCGGCCGTAGTACCGCCAACTGTGGTACCACTTGGGATCGCAGAGCAGCATCTGTCGGTACTGGTTACAGCCCTTGCTGACTTGTTGGCAGCAGAAAAACCACCTGCAACAGCTGATGTGCAATCCGTACCGGTAGCAATAACAATCGCTGCCATTCCACCTGAGCCAGTGGCAACCCATCCCTCACCTGGATCAAAGGAGTATCTGCAATTTGTAGAAGACACCCAGAGCATCTCCCCTGGAAGCAGCCCAAGCAACCAGCTTCCAGTACCCCAGGAGAGGCCCACCAACATTAAAGGAAATACCAAAAACTAACTTTGTTACCCAGGAGGGTATTTGCACCATTGTGCTTTAAAGTTATTTTTGTGTATTCATCATGTTTTTCCAGTTTTGTTGCCCAGTTTTATTGGCAGCGTTTTCTTTACTGAACTGTGGAGATCATGGACACTGAATGATCCAGAACTTTAATGTATATAGTTGCACCTCTTTAGGTGCCCTTTCTTGGTTGTACATAGCCCTTTTATGGATAAGAACTACCTCATCGTGGAGCAAGGCTCCTACCAAAAGGACACTGCAAAAGATCCCGGCTGGGAGCGGTGTCCAGCACTTACAAGAATTATTGAAGTTTTGATGTGAAGTATTTTATAATGTGCCTTATGCAAGTATTAATAGAGAATAGCTTTTATATAGAACCTAGTTAATAGCAATGACTAATAGGAATGTTTTAATAAAGAAATTTGAATAAAGATGAAGATTGGAAAAATGCAGGTGATGAATCAGGCATCAGCGGTTGTCACTTAAGGTTAATAAAAGAAAGTAGAAAATGTGAAAGAAGAAGTGATGAATGATAATGCTTGAAATAGCACTTTGAATTAGGACCTGTAGTAAGATATAGTTAGTTAAAATTGTTTGCAACGTTCAAGAAACAGTGCCTCTCATATTGAGATTAGATAAGAACTGTTTATTAGCATTATAAAATTTTTGTATGTTCCTGTATTTGTCAACTTCTGTTTTCTTGCAGCCCGCGGATGTGCTGTGTATAACGGGGGGGGGGGGGGGTATGTGGCGCCCCTGAGGGTTCAGTCGCCACAGAGGTACTACAACTCCTCCTGAGGTGTGGTACCCCACCATCCAGGTAAGGTGGAGACACCTGAACACCTGCACCCCACACCACAAAGGAGTGTAGCAAAGCACCTTCGGCGGCTCCCTGCTTGGAGTGTAGCATAGCACCCCTTGGTGGTTCCCTGCTTGGAACATGAAACGTGCTGGGAGGTGGGTGGAGCTGAGTTTGCATAAAAGAGCGGGAAGAGTTGAGTCAGTCGTTCAGTCATTCAGTGAGTGAGTGAGGATGTAGAAGGACAGAGAGAGAGACAGAGAAGATCCCCGGGAGAGGGATGGAAGAAGGAAGTGCTGCAGCAGGCCACAGTGATCTGGGTCTGCTGGCACAGGAAAGAGACAGAGAAAGGAAGCTTGATTCTCCATTGGGAAGAAGGATTAGTATGGAATGTAAGGAGAATAGGAGGACTAAGGATCAGGGTTGGAAGAGAGAACCCTTCCCAAGTTCACAGCACAAGGCCGGGTGTTGTGAGTTCATTTTCCCCTTCACCGTTGATGTCTGATGAACTCCCTCTGCTGGTGAAGAGAGGTAGTGAAATTGATTGGGTTGAGAAGAACCTGTCATCTGAACAGGTGGAGCCTGACTGGACACCCGTAATCACTGAGTGGATATAAGGCAGCTGACGCCCTACAGGGGTGCTGGTGATCCTTTCTGCTCTGAGCTCTTGCAACCAGTTAGTCCTGTCTACTGAAAGCTAAGTTTTTGCTCTCTTATTTTTCCATGAGATTTTGTCTGTTTGCTTAGTGTTTTGTGTTCAGCCTGCCTTTGTTGGGACGGGCTGAGCTCCATTTTTGTCTCTGATCAGTTTATCTCTTTGCTCTGTTTTCAGAATACAGTGGGGAAAAAAAGTATTTAGTCAGTCAGCAATAGTGCAAGTTCCACCACTTAAAAAGATGAGAGGCGTCTGTAATTTACATCATAGGTAGACCTCAACTATGGGAGACAAACTGAGAAAAAAAAATCCAGAAAATCACATTGTCTGTTTTTTTTTCATTTTATTTGCATATTATGGTGGAAAATAAGTATTTGGTCAGAAACAAGCAATCAAGATTTCTGGCTCTCACAGACCTGTAACTTCTTCTTTAAGAGTCTCCTCTTTCCTCCACTCATTACCTGTAGTAATGGCACCTGTTTAAACTTGTTATCAGTATAAAAAGACACCTGTGCACACCCTCAAACAGTCTGACTCCAAACTCCACTATGGTGAAGACCAAAGAGTTGTCAAAGGACACCAGAAACAAAATTGTAGCCCTGCACCAGGCTGGGAAGACTGAATCTGCAATAGCCAACCAGCTTGGAGTGAAGAAATCAACTGTGGGAGCAATAATTAGAAAATGGAAGACATACAAGACCACTGATAATCTCCCTCGATCTGGTGCTCCACGCAAAATCCCACCCCGTGGGGTCAGAATGATCACAAGAACGGTGAGCAAAAATCCCAGAACCACGCGGGGGGACCTAGTGAATGAACTGCAGAGAGCTGGGACCAATGTAACAAGGCCTACCATAAGTAACACACTACGCCACCATGGACTCAGATCCTGCAGTGCCAGACGTGTCCCACTGCTTAAGCCTGTACATGTCCGGGCCCGTCTGAAGTTTGCTAGAGAGCATTTGGATGATCCAGAGGAGTTTTGGGAGAATGTCCTATGGTCTGATGAAACCAAACTGGAACTGTTTGGTAGAAACACAACTTGTCGTGTTTGGAGGAAAAAGAATACTGAGTTGCATCCATCAAACACCATACCTACTGTAAAGCATGGTGGTGGAAACATCATGCTTTGGGGCTGTTTCTCTGCAAAGGGGCCAGGACGACTGATCCGGGTACATGAAAGAATGAATGGGGCCATGTATCGTGAGATTTTGAGTGCAAACCTCCTTCCATCTTGCAAGGGCATTGAAGATGAAACGTGGCTGGGTCTTTCAACATGACAATGATCCAAAGCACATCGCCAGGGCAACGAAGGAGTGGCTTCGTAAGAAGCATTTCAAGGTCCTGGAGTGGCCTAGCCAGTCTCCAGATCTCAACCCTATAGAAAACCTTTGGAGGGAGTTGAAAGTCCGTGTTGCCAAGCGAAAAGCCAAAAACATCACTGCTCTAGAGGAGATCTGCATGGAGGAATGGGCCAACATACCAACAACAGTGTGTGGCAACCTTGTGAAGACTTACAGAAAACGTTTGACCTCTGTCATTGCCAACAAAGGATATATCACAAAGTATTGAGATGAAATTTTGTTTCTGACCAAATACTTATTTTCCACCATAATATGCAAATAAAATGAAAAAAAAAACAGACAATGTGATTTTCTGGATTTTTTTTTCTCAGTTTGTCTCCCATAGTTGAGGTCTACCTATGATGTAAATTACAGACGCCTCTCATCTTTTTAAGTGGTGGAACTTGCACTATTGCTGACTGACTAAATACTTTTTTTCCCCACTGTATACCTGAGTGCTGATATAGTGATTTTGAAGTCTAGCGACTTCAGGGCTTTTTTCCCTATCAGACGGTTGGGACATTTTTGGTAGGGTTTTTTGCGGATTGCAGCCAACATCTTTTCTGTCCTTTCCTATTTAGTTAGTTGGGCCCCATCGTTTGCTCAATCTGTCTTTCTGTCTGCGTTTGTGTTTTCATCCCCTGCGCCTGACACTACACCATCTAAGCATCACTTCACCTACTCTGCCCTGGGACTACAGCCCTGCCTGTGGAGGGCTATAACATCATTGCTGCCCCACACTATCTGTCCCAGAGGATCTGTCTGCAGCGTCGGCTTACATCTTCATTGCCGAACACCACAGGTGGCGTCACAAATCATTCATAAACTTTCCCCTGTTTACAATGGGCGCCCAGGGCCACGGGCCGGGTCCCAGCTGCCGTGACATCTCCCACTGAAGCTCATCGGGCTCGGTACCGAGTACCCCACAGCCCTAGGAGGGTGACCCACATCCACAATGCGGCTGAAAAAGCGCAGAAAGACCACTGCAAATAATGGCGATAATGCGCAGCAATGTAAAAACGACATTGCTGTGCACAAGATCACTATTTTGTTGTGTCTTTTAACCGCTTCACAAACTACACTACTGCTTAAAGCGTCCATGGAGTATCGGAAATGTCACTGTTCAGTGCTCTGTGTAATGGCCGAGAAAGGTACAGTAAGTTTACCTTCCCTCTCGTTCACCTCTAAGAGAAAGAACTTGCAGTACCATTCACAACCACTACACAATGTATGGCGCTGTGCCGAATCCCTTTGCGCATTTGTCTCTTCAATCATCTGATTGGCAGTGGTGTGAGGAGTCTTATCCCATCTGACATTGATGGCCTATCTTCGTGATGCATCATCAATATGGCCATAAAGATCGTATGATCTAGAAAGCCATGAGTGGCAGATCAGGGACGCTTGTCTATTATCTATCCTATCTATGTATCTATCTATTATCTATCTACTAACTATCTATTATCTAGCTATCTATTATCTATCTATCTATCTATTATCTATCTATTATCCATCTGTCTACAGTATGGGATGGGATAATGGAAGGAATAGAACTAAGCAACAGCACATGTGAAAAAGACTTGGGTATACTAATACCCCGCGGCGTGGTCTCCGGCGTGTTCCTGCTTCTCTCTGTAGAACACGCCTACTGTGCATGGGCGCTCCCCTGCCTTAAATGGGCAGCGTGCACATTCTGGTATATGCCCTCAGACAGTTACAGAGAGGCATTTAGAGTAATTATGTCCACCTGTCCGATAGCTGGGAGCCATCCTGTTTAAAATACTCCCTCTTCCTAAGGAAATTGCCAAGCAATGCTTTTAGTCATTAGGTAGTGTGGTTTTCTACCAATGCAGATGTGAGGTCCCCTGGTCCTGGTGTGGCCGGGATTATGAACCCTAATCTCTGGTCCTGGTATGGCCACTGTCCTGAACCCAAATCCCTAGTCCTGGTGCGGCCAGTGCCTGGAACTCGTATCGGTGGTCCTGATGCGGACTTCCCTAAACCCAAATCCCTGGTGCTAGTGTGGCCAGTGGTGTATCTGAAGTCTCCTGGTCCTAGTGCAGCCAGTCCTGTTCCCAAAGTCCCCTGGTTCCAGTGTGGCCAGTGCCTTAACTTTGTCCCCTGATCCAGTATCCTAGACCGGTGTGTCTGAACATAGCCCTAGTCCATGTCAGCGGACTGCAGTATCAGGATCTGCCTAGGAGTGGTACCTGGAGGCAGCCCAGGCTGTCTCCACCATCAGGAGCGCCGGTGAACAGCAGGTAGCCACTTAGCTACGCCCCATCTTGGGCATGCCCGGTCCCGTGGCACAGTGGGTCCACTAATCCACTTACGCCACTGTTGGGCGTAACAGACCTGCTGCAGTTTGCGACCATGAAGATTCATACACCCAATATGACAACCATAAAGGCACCATCTTGCATCCTCCATCAATACTGGGTGACACTGGGGGTGACAGGAGCCAGGGCATTCATCGGATTGACGACAGGACGGGTTTTAATTGGAAAGGGTTGTAGTGGAGATAAAGCCCCGCTGTGCCGGATCCATCTGTGTCTGGTCATCGACGACTGAGTTATTCAATAACGTCTCTGCCCACTTCTATCTGATGAAGGCGCTGTCTCCGTAACACATCCATGAATGTAATCGTCTGATATACAGAGTTTCCTAGTAACGGGAGATGATCCTACTGAGTCACACTGCCACATAACAGATGAAATAGTGATGGCCTTAACCCCGTCAGTGACAGAGTATGTCAGTATAGGACGGTCGTAAAAACGTAGGCAGCAAATCTGCACCCGTAGCTCTTCTACAGCACGGAAGGAGAATCTACACAAGGCGCAGCGGAGAGCAAATGGGGCAGAGCTGCAATACAAGACACAACCATGAGTGGCGCTATTTGGGGTATACTGTATAGCCCCACCATAGTATGTTATGGTGGTTACGGTATATCTAACAAACCTTACTGATCGCTGAGGGGTCCTACTGCTGCTGCTCACTGGGAAGAAAAAAGTTGTATCTATCTCTCTATCCTCCCATCTATCCATTTCTCTATCACATATCTATGTATCTTGTATGTGTCTAATATCTATCTATATAGACTACATGGAAAAAAGTATGTGCCCCCTACACATTACACCTATAGGAGGGTTTCTGTCCTCCCATTCTAGACATTAATGTGGAGTTGATCCTTCTGCACATGTAACATTTAACCCTAAAACCCGGAGCGGGTGATAAATGCAGAAGTGCTGACGGGTTTCCATTATCCTCTTCCTCTGATTATGGCTACAGATACTGAGGTAAAATACTGACCAAATACTGAACGTGTGAACGTGGCCTAAAGATGGCAAAGGTGCACCTCTAGAGGAAAGTCGGATGATGCAGAATAGGTAAGTTGTTGGTTTTGGGGCCCACCGAAGGATTTACCAGCTCTCCAGTGGGCCATTATCTATCTATTATCTATCTATCATCTATTATCTGTCTATTATCTATCATATATAATCTATCAATCTATTATCTATCTATATATCTGTTATCTATCACCTATATGTATTATCTATTTATCTATCTATTTTCAATCTATTATCTAGCTATCTATTAATTATCTATCATCAATCATCTATTATCTATCTATTATCTATCATATATTATCTATCTATCAATCTATTATCTATCTATCAATTATCTATCTATTATCTATCTATCTATCATCTATTATGTATCTATCTATTATCTATCTAATATCTATTTATCTATCTATTATCTATTATCTATTATCTATTATCTATCTATCTATCAATCTGTCCATTATCTATCTATTGTCTATCTATCATCTAGCTGTCCATCTTTACGTATAGCAAACCCACCAACATGAGGAGCAACCACCAGGTAAAGGACAGTAACTAATCAGCATTGTGTGGGAGTGGGTCATCAGGAAATTATGTTTCGGAGGCTTACCTGCAGCTCAGCAGAATAACCAATGCCAACAAATTAGCATTTGTGAATCAGAAGCTCGTAAGTGATAGCGCTTATAAATACAGGGGAACATGCAGAATATATTGTGAGAAGAACAGCAGATGCAGATGCTCGCCATCACCGAAACCTGGCTCACCCCCTCTGACACAGCCTCTCCTGCTGCACTCTCGTATGGTGGATTCCACCTTTCCCACATCCCCAGCAGCAAGCATGGTGGAGGAGTTGGTTTTCTCCTGTCAGATAACTGCTCCTTCACCCCAATCCCACTGCCACCCTCTGTTACCCTCCCTTCCTTCGAGGTGCACTCTGTGCGCATCTACTCCCTCTCCAACCTCCAACTAGCTGTCATATACTGCCCTCCAGGGTCAGCCACCATCTTCTTTGACCACTTCACCACCTGGATACTCCATTTCCTTGACACTGATATCCCCACTATCATCTTGGGCGACTTCAACATCCCCATTGAGGTACCACAAAATCATTATAAAAAAGGAATATAACATAATATTGAGGTGAACATGTATTCCCATAAAATTTAATTTTATTCAATAGAAATTAAAAAACACCTATGACCGTGAGTAAATAATCAATAAATTTCCTTAAAAGCCCTGTTAAAGGCTACAATATACTATCTGCACCCTTCCTTGCCGTGGAGGTTGGCACCCTAATAGATACGGTTGTTTGGCACCCCCAATCAACGTCGTCTGACCCTGTCTCCCCTACCTCACCCTAATTTCACAGGTGGGAAAACAATGCCAGATAGAAAAGATATGAAGGAAGGGAAAAACCTTAGCATACATAGAATACAATGCAAGAGTAACCAGGGCAATAAGCCCACAAATATAATGATAATAAAGGTAACCCAGAAAAAGGCTACTAACAATAGCCCTCACAGAACAACTATTAAAATTGCCTATTGATAAACAATAAACCAATGAGCCAGAAAATTGCTACCAGCATGATGAATAAGATAAACATGCAGACAAGGACATCACGTCCCAGCAATAAATTAGCAGTATATGGCAATTGATAATCGCCTCTGTTAATGCAGATAAAGAAACCACTGATGGTGTATAAAAATAAACATGATGTAGTATTGTTCCATAATAAACAAATGAATAAAGAGTTTTTAGAACACCACCCGGTGGCTACTTATCGTCAAAGTCACCCCGACGCGTTTCCCCGGTGTAACGGTTCATCAGGAGGCCCCAGACTTCAATACCACTGATACTCGATATGCTTCATGATGCCAAAAGATAACAGGATATAAACATTGACACTTCCCTCTCAGCTGCCACTAAACTTCTCTCACTTCCTCCTTCGGCCTCACTCAATGGTCTTCTGCAGCCACTCACAAAGATGGCCACACACTAGACCTGATCTTCACCCGCCTCTGCTCCCTATCTAGCTTCTCTAACTCATCTCTTCCTCTCTCTGACCACAACCTACTTACATTCTCTTCCCTCTCCTCCCCAGGTCCACAATCCCCACCTCAAAAACTCGCACACCCTCGCAGAAATCTTCAACACCTCAATCTACACTCACTCTCTGAATCCATCCTCCCTCTTACAGACATAAGTTCCCTACACAATGCGGATGCCGCTGCCGCTCTATATATCACCTCAATTGATGTAGCTTTGGAATCAGTTGCCCTTCTCACACATACCAAAGCTCGCAAAATCAACAGACAGCCCTGACACACCAGTCTGACCAAAGAACTGAGGCAAGCTTCCAGGGCTGCTGAGTGGAGATGGAAAAAATCCCACTCCAATGAGGACTTCATCACATTCAAACAGTTCCTCACTACTTTCAAGGTCACACTCGCTGCAGCAAAACAAACCTACTTCTCATCTCTCATATCCTCCCTGTCTCACAACCCTAAACAGTTATTCAACACCTTCTATTCTCTCCTCCACCCCCCCAGCACCTCCTCCCTCTCCACTCATCTCAGCTGAAGACTTTGCCTCATTTTTCAAGGAGAAGATTGATAACATCAGAGACAGTTTTGGTCAACAACCCCCAGTGCCCTTCCTCCTACCTGCCCTGCTCTCCTCCCCCAAAACCAACTTCTCCACCATTACAGAAGATCGACTCTCCACTCTACTCTCAAGATCACATCTCACTACCTGTGCACTTAACCTGATCCCATCCCACTTCATCCCAAACCTCACCACAGTCTTCATCCCAACCCTAACCCATCTCTTTAACCTATCACTAACAACTGGTGTTTTCCCCTCAAGCTTTAAACATGCCTCAATCACACCTATCCACAAAAAGCCCTCTCTTGACCCATCCTCTATATCTAGCTATCGCCCTATATCACTTCTCCCCCATGCCTCAAAACTACTGGACAACACGTCCATCTTGAACTATCCTCCCACCTCTCTTCTTGCTCCCTCCTTGACCACTTGCAATCCGGCTTCCAGCCACACCACTCCACTGAAACTGCCCTAACTAAGGTCACCAATGACCTACTAGCCGCCAAGCGACACTTCTCTGTCCTCCTCCTCCTGGACCTGTCTTCTGCCTTTGACACAGTGGACCATTCCCTATTACTACAGACCCTCTCATCTCTTGGTATCACAGACTTGGCCCTATCTTGGAATGCGTCATACCTAACAGACCGGACATTCAGCGTCTCCCATTCGCACACCACCTCCTCACCGTGCCCCCTATCCGTCGGAGTCCCGCAAGGTTCAGTCCTAGGGCCCCTGCTCTTCTCCGTTTACACCTTCGGCCTCGGACAGTTCATAGAATCTCATGGCTTTCAGTATCATCTCTATGCTGATGACACACAGATCTAAATCTCTGGACCAGATATCACCTCCCTACTAAACAGAATCTCTCAATGTCTGTCTGCTATTTCATCCTTCTTCTCCGCTAGATTTCCAAAACTTAATATGGACAAAACAAAATTAATCATCTTTCGTCCATCTCACGTGACCCCCCAACGGACCTATCCATTAAAGTAAACGGCTGCCCACTCTCTCCAGTCCCACAAGCTCGCTGCTCGGGGTTATCCTTGACACTGATCTCTCTTTCAAACCACATATCCAAGCCCTTTCTGCTTCCTGCCGACTAAAACTCAAAAATATTTCACGGATCCGTACATTCCTCAACCAAGAATCTGCAAAAACCCTAGTCCATGCCCTCATCATCTCCCGCCTTGACTACTGCAACCTCCTGCTCTGTGGCCTCCCTTCTAACACTCTCGCACCCCTCCAATCTATTCTTAACTCTGCTGCCCGACTAATCCACCTGTCCCCCCGCTATTCCCCGGCCTCTCCCCTCTGTCAATAACTGCACTGGCTCCCCATTACCCAAAGACTCCAGTTCAAAACCCTAACCATGACATACAAAGCCATCCACAACCTGAGTCCTCCGTACATCTGTGACCTAGTCTCCCGGTACTTACCTGCACGAAACCTCCGATCCTCACAACATCTCCTTCTGTACTCCCCTCTTATCTCCTCTTCCCACAATCGCATACAAGATTACTCCCGCGCATCCCCCCTACTATGGAACTCTCTACCACAACATATCAGACTCTCGCCTACCATGGAAACCTTCAAAAAGAGCCTGAAGACCTACCTCTTCCGACAAGCCTACAACTTGCAGTAACCACCGATCCACCAAACCGCTGCACGACCAGCTCTACCCTCGCCTACTGTATCCTCACCCATCCCGTTGTAGATTGTGAGCCCTCGCGGGCAGGGTCCTCTCTCATCCTGTACCAGTCGTGACTTGTATTGTTTAAGATTACTGTACTTGTATTTATTATGTATACCCCTCCTCACATGTAAAGCGCCATGGAATAAATGGCGCTGTAATAATAAATAATAATAATAATCAAGCTTTACTCAAGGCCAACTACAAGAAGTAAAGATATTTAAAGTATAGATTCACTGATGGAAACCTAGAAAGCATTTCTCTAACACAACTTGTTTAAGTTTAAAAGACGTATGTGGAGCATAGGATGGGTGGAGGTCTAACCTCTGGCACCGCCACCTGTAAGATGTTTGCAGGTTCCAGAGGTAAATGGTGTTTGGAGCTGGGACAGTGTAGCTCCATACCTTGTGCAGTGGGCGTTCTCATGTACTGAATCTCAGCTTCTATTCACTTCAATAAGAGCTGAGCTGCAGTACCCCAATACAGCCACTACATTGTGTTTGGAGCTGTGGTGTCCGGGATCTGTGCACTGTGTACATACGGCCGCCATGTAGCCTTCAAACTGATCATGACCACCACTGACCTGATATTGATGGCCTATCCTAAGGACCTAAGTGTATCCCATCTGGTGCTTAGGGACGGGGACGGCATGGGCCTGTGTGATTTAAAATCCCAGGGCTGAGTACGTGGGAGTTTAAAAAAAAAAATGTTTTGTGTCTTTTTTTTTTAGTGAATGGAATCTATTAGGCCTTTTATTTTATTTTGATAACTGTAGTTTTTAGCGATACCATTTTTTGGTGACACTCAATGTTTTCATCACTTTTTTTTTTTTTTTTTTTGGGGGGGGGGGGGATGTACGATTCCCCAAAAATTACATTTCGTTTTTTTTTTTTTATTAGGTTCCTCTTTACCTTTAATAAGTAAATTGTCAGACCAGACTTTCATTGACATTGCAATACGGAATTTTTTTTTCTTTCTTTTTTCGGGGGGAACTGGGTAAAGAAAGTAATTATAACGTTTACAATTCTTTTGATCATTTTTATAATTTTTTTTTTTTCATTTTCCTCGCTTTTTTTAATTCCATGGTTTTTTTTTTTCATTTTTATGAAACTGGCTAAAGTAATTACAAGTTGTACATTTTTTTTCATATTTTTTTTTTACATTTCTTCGCTTTTTCTTCTTTATTCCCTCAGATGTTTGAACTGTGTTCTAGATAGAATACTGCAGTATGTAACCGAAGTGACGATCTGAGGCAGGGCGTCGTGAAAGTGTAAAGATGGCGGCGACACGGCGGCGGGGGGGGGGTCTTCGGTAGGTCCTGGGTTACCGTGGCAACACAACAGCACCCCCGCCATGGATGCCGAAATGGTTGCATTACGCTATTGCGCCACTTTGGTGCCGACGCAGGCTCACGGGTGCAGATAATGCAGCGGTGAACCGTTTTCAGGGCTTTATTTATTTTTTTTACCATTTTGGGGGTAAATTATGCGACATTTTCTTACAGGTCTGTTGTTTATGACTGGGCTGATGTAAGTAGGGCAGCCTGAGGGGGTTACATAACCTCCAGCCTGGCAGCAGCTACTAATAGCAACAAGGCAGGGGATTATACTGGGTGTCTGACAGGATTTCTGTGGAGGGGTGCCTCCAGGAGCTCTGCTGCCCCCTATTATCTACAGGTCACCCCTACTAACACCCAAAATAAAGCACTTGCACTACAGCGCATGCGCAGTAAAAAAAAAAAAAGTCCTCCTCTAGTCAACGTGCTCATCCGGGAACTTTCCAGCGCGACCAATCCACTCTTAATAAGCTCCTCCCTCTCCTGACGTCACATGCCATAACAGACGAACATAAACTGAGGTAAAACGGAGTCTTTGGCTGCCGCTGGTGCTGCGGTTAAGCCTCGGTTCCCGGTAAATTACCATAACAGTGATAATAACAAGCCGCGGGTGACCGGCGGAGGGATTCGCTGTTACAGTGCGAGAGTTGTGTGGCGAACACACTAGAGAAACGTGAGCGCTGGGAGCCACGTGATCAGCGTCCGGCCAATCAGGAGCAGCGGGCGGGGCTTAGGTGACGTGCAGTGCGGTGTGCTGAGAGAACAGTGCGCACTTGGCTGGGGACGGTCCGAGGTGGTGGTCGAGGTTTGTTTTTTAGGGTGGGTACTTAGTGTTAGGGAGTTACTTTTCCTCTGCGCACACAATGTTAGGGAGACCACTGGCACATTCTAATATTCAGGCGGGTCCCCCATTGTGTATTTTGGCTACAGAGGAGGGTCGCAGAGGCTAAGGACCCCCGAAAATACACCCCCTCCCCCCACAGCCTTCCACCATCACTTCTGCTACACACCATGACCCTGAGCAGGACTTAACTCCATCAACTTGAAGAAGCAGCCTGTACTGGATAAGGGGTGCAAAAGTCAAAACTAATCCCCCCTCCAAAAAAAAAAAGCAGAGAAGCCCAATGGGGGTGAATGCAGTGCACTGGTTCAGGAAGGGGCTCCGGCTCCACGACAACCCAGCCCTGAAGGAGTGTATCCAGGGGGCCGACACCGTCCGCTGCGTCTACATCCTGGACCCCTGGTTCGCCGGATCATCCAATGTGGGAATCAACAGGTGGAGGTAAGGCGCATATATCGCCAGCCCAAGTAACTTAAAGGGGTTTTCCATTCTTATAGGACTTGTCATTTTGCCATCGCTAGAGGTCATGGGTCTAGGACCACCCTTTATCTTTGTACGACTTGTCATTTAGAGAGGTGCCATCACTAGAGGTCATGGGTCTAGGACCACCCTAGATCTTTGTAGGACTTGTTATTTAGAGAGGTGCCAGCGCTAGAGATCATGGGTTTAACACCACCCTAGATCTTTGTAGGACTTGTCACCGCTAAAGGTCATGGGTCTAGGACCACCCCAGATCTTTGTAGGACTCGTCATTTAGAGAGATGCCATCACTAGAGATCATAGGTCTAAGACCACCCTAGATCTTTGTAGGACTTGTCATATGGAGAGGTGCCATCCCTAGAGGTTATGAGTCTAGGACCACCCTAGATCTTACTCAATAGGACTTGTCACTTAGAGAGATGCCATCACTAGAGGTCATGGGTCTAGGACCACCCTAGATCTTTGTAGGACTTGTCATTTAGAGAGGTGCCATCACTAGAAGTCATGGGTCTAGGACCACCCTAGATCTTACTCAATAGGACTTGTTACTTAGAGAGGTGCCATTGCTAGAGATCATGGGTCAAAGACCACTCTAGATCTTTGTAGGACTTGTAATTTAAAGAGGTGCCATCACTAGAGATCATGGGTCTAGCTAGGACCACCCTAGATCTTTGTACGACTTGTCATTTGGCGAGGTGCCATCGCTAGAGGTCTTGGGTCTAGGACCACCCTAAATCAATTTGGTACCCCGTAAACCCTGGCCATGTTCAAGTAACCCATTAGCTATTAAATCGATGGGTTTTAATACATGTCAGAGTTTTAGAAAGTCATGACAAATGGGGGGTCCCCTTCTTAGGGGTAGGTGCTTCCTACTGACTTATTAGTAAGGGTCAACTTTTGGCTGTAGATGACATTAATCAGTAAGTCTTGAGTATCCCTGATTCCACTATTTATTAATGAGTATCTCTTTATAATATTGTGTTTTGTAATATATATATATTATATATTTTTTTTTTTATTCGACTCTCTAAATATATGTATTCTTGTATTCATACTTTTTTCTCTCTTTCCATGATTTAATTGTATTTATGCTGTTTATAGATTTTCTTAGTTGTTTAGGATATATGAATATTTTATTTTTATTTATTTTTTTTTTTTTTTTGCGTGTGTGTTTTGGCTTTTAACACGTTTGCATAAAGATGGCTGTGTTTTTATATAATGTGGAGGATGGGGGAGGGAGATTTCCATTTTTGCCACCAGATGGCTTCAGAATAAAAGTTTAGAGCGGCTATGATGCCAATGTAGGTCAGCCGAGCCCATGCTGGCAGTTCATCGTGTTCCTTTGCTCCTGGAGTATCTAGGTGTGTGCTGTTTCCTGGCATTCAGCACCTATGTAATAACCCTTTGCAGCTTATAACGCATCCAGTCCGTACGGTTGGCCTGGGTTGTGCTGGAGCTACTCCCACTGTGACATGCGGAGAGTCAGGCAGAGTTATGTAAAAGGGTGTAGTGAGGACGGTGTGCAGAACTTTTTCTTTTGCACTCACTGGTCGCTCAGTCGTTGTCCCTTTTCGTAGTGTTACATTGGACTTGGTGTGTCAGATTGAATCTGCGCTGACTGCGATCTGCAACCCGTGGCATGACCTCTGTTGTTAAACTAAGACTCTGACCAAAGTTTGCATCGGAGAACTTATTGGATCCATTATTATATTGGATAACTTGACGTGTGAGCGGAGCCTTTCCTATGGCTCTGCTGTTCAGCAGATCAGACACCGGCGCCACATGCAGTGATTGGGACTAGTGCACATAGCCTCCCGGTCATGGTCTCCCATCCTCCTGTTGTGTGGCGTATTTCAGTGCAGAATAAATGACATTATCGCAGGAACATGTCCGTGCTCTGAGCTCTGCGCAGTGTTCTGATTAGATTGTGGTGGATTGAATCTGCGGCTAACGAGGTTTATGATGAGTTTATATAAAAATAGCTGGAGTAAAAACTGCAATTTGCCTGGGGCTGAGTGTTGTAGTCACTTTGCGGAGCTGTCAGTTCAAAGCTAATTTAAAGGGAAATTGTGTGTGTGTATATATATATATATATATATATATATATATATATATATATATATATATATATATATATATATAATTAATATGCGCTGAAGAGCCCGGCGCTGCCCGGGCATAGTAACTAACTGGTTAGTTATAGCAAATTATAATTATCCTCCATCCCATAGGCCCATGCCCATATACCCATCGCACATCCTCCATCCCATAGGCCCGTGCCCGTATACCCATCATACATATCCGCCATCCCATAGGCCCATGCCCGTATACCCATCATACATATCTGCCATCCCATAGGCCCATGCCCGTATACCCATCATACATATCCTCCATCCCATAGTCCCGTGCCTGTATACCCATCATACATATCCTCCATCCCATAGTCCCGTGCCTGTATACCCATCATACATATCCTCCATCCCATAGTCCCGTGCCTGTATACCCATCATACATATCCTCCATCCCATAGTCCCGTGCCCGTATACCCATCACACATCCTCCATCCCATAGTCACCCATTATGACATCATAATGAGGGGCGGGGCTTGATACACACACTCTTTCCCCATTATGTAGATAGGGGCAAAATTGTTTGGTGAATTGGAACGCGCGGGTTACAATTTCGCCTCACAACATAGCCTAGGACACTCTCGGGGTCCAGACGTGTGGCTGTAGCTGCGACAGTGCGGTTGCCAATCCCGGACACACACACACACTTGAGCTTTATATATTAGATATATATAAAAAATTTTTTTTAGATCTGATGTGCCAATCATGAAAAATTTAGTGTAGAAGCCATATGTAAATGAGCCTGGAAGTGCAGCTGGGGCGGATCTGTGCACTTGGACTGCATTTTCCAAGTGCAATGATTTAATTTGACTCTTACAATAAACTTCTCATGGATGGCATATCCGATCTCTACAAAAAAGGCACCTTTTATATTTTCTTCTTGGGTAGGGGAAAGCACCTCTACATCCATATTATGATTAGTTTAATTTGAAACAAAAATAAACATGTTGACTTGCTTTTAAAAGAAAACTACACTTTTCACCTTTTATCCAAATATTAGACAATGAAAATTTGATTGCTGGGGGTCCCACCAATGCCTGAAATGTGGGTCCTGTGTCCGAACATGCTGTTAGCGTCATCTGCAGCGTTGGAGCTGGCCAGTGAATCTAGATGGCTTTGTAGCAGTGCTCACAAGCTCTACAGCAAAGACTTTAAGTGCTTCAGCTTTTTCCTGGGTGACGGGAAACCTCTGGTAGGTTGGACCGTAGCCTGGACAATAAGCAGTAGAATTACCCCCCCCCCTCCATTTTTGTGAACTATTAATATGAGGAATCTCCATTCTTTTGAGCCCCCCAATGCTCATAATTTATCATCTAGTCTGCCCTGATTGGTGACATGGTTACTGTCCAACCCTTCTTTTAAAAGGGGTTGTCTGTGACTTTAACATTAATGGCCTAGGATAGGTCATCCATGGTTGATCGGTGGAGGTGCGACATCCAGCACCCCCGCCATTTACTCCAAGAGTAGAAGCGCCACTGCAGTGCGAAACAGCTGTCATCTCCACTCCTGCTCCCATCCTCCCTATGTCGATGTTTTAAAGAAATAGAATAAAGAAGATTTTAACCGGTGCGTGCCATCTGTATTTCTTTTTTGGTGAAGTTGTTGTGCCTATTGTTTTGGAGTGGCACCCCGGTCTATGGAGAACTTCTCACGCTGCATGCACTCTTAGGCGGCAGTTCACACAAGCATGTGCACAATGAATGCATTTTCTTGCTGTGCGGATTAATTCCTGGTTGGAGATATAGAGAATATTCACACCACAGTATTAAAAAATATATTGACTATAAATCAGGCCCGATATATGTACGGTAACTTAATTAAATAACCTCAGTGTCAAAATAACTGAATATATCGTGGCTGAAAAAAATAAAGTGTAGTACTAGAAACCCACATTAAATTGCACCTGAATGGTCATGGCCCGATCTGATATATGCTGCAGGTTAAAATAAATGACCTCAATATCAGCAAGATTGAATAGTATCACAGCTGAAAAAGTGCAAGAGGATTGCTGCATAAAGCCTCAAAGGATCAAAAAATGCTGTGTGGAAATAATCTGCGACAACACTACAGGCAACTCACTCTGAATGTAATGGAAACCCACATTAAATTGCACCTGAATGATGGTAACCCAGTCTGATATCTGCTGCAGATAAAAATAAATGACCTCAATGGCAGCACAATTAAATAATATCACGGCTGAGAAAGTACTAGAGGATTGCTGCATAAATCCACAAAGGTTCAACATAAAGGAAAAATGGGTAATCTATGAAAGCGCTGATGCCAGGTCTCTGGTGAATGACACAACCTCCTTCACCCCAACACGTGTTTCACACTAGCTTCTTCCGGGGTCCCTGCTGGGCATTTTTGTAATTTTATAGTATTTTTAATGTTTTTTTTCAATATAACTTGATATTTTATTCTCATACTGGATCTCTTTATTTCCAGAAGATAAAAATATATTTGGGGAGAACTTTTTCAGAAGTTTAGTGCTCATTGTGATCTGTCCCTTGGTGTCTATGGGCAGACTGCAGGTACATGGTGGTATAGGTGAGGCTCTGGAGCGCAGCTGGACAGAATGTGAGCCGACTCAGGTTATTGCTGCAATCTGCACTGGGATTGGTGACCAGTGTATGGAAAGTTTTTACAAAGGAGCTGGCACTCGCTGGAGACTCCTCCTGTGGGATGAGCACAGCTCCGGCAGAATGATCCTAGTGCTTCTGCAGCCTGATACTTAGACGATACGTTGGAAACTGGAGGATTATTCTGGAGTCCTTTTGATACAGCTGCAGATCCGTGACAGTGGGATTAAAGGCATAGTTTTCTCACTGCCGGGTGCGTTCCAGAAGACAAGGCGAGCTGGTGAAATCTGCGACTGCAGTGCGGAGATGTTGGGGGTTTCAGCCACCAACGCTGAGCCTGTGATTGGCAGCTTCGTATATTTCCTCCATGTATTTGTTCGTATCCGTTGGCTTCATTCATACCTAGATATTGTGGGCTGATGAGGGAAAATAGCGACATGGAAGTCATAATGTGCATGTGCTGTCTGTTGTACTCTGTTATCAGCCCATTATAGCCTTGTGAGATGCAGGTAATGCACCTTTTTGCACTTTCATAGTTTGGGGTGCATGAAGGGCTCCCGTCTGGTCCACCGGCGGTTTGTCCTTCGATGTAAATGGGGCATAAATGTCAATGTGTGATCGTTCAGTGAGTCATCTTGTTCCCCGGCAGACTTGGGCTTTCAGCTGTGAAGCACACAGTCTTCAGCTTGTCTTCACGCGAGAGTGAAGCATGGGTGGCTTCCTACCCCAGGAGACTCGCGTTGGATAATGGGGTGCAAGTTTCGGAGCTTTACTTCTGAGTAAGGAGAGATATTTGTCATTTTCAGTGAATATTTTTGGTCGGCGTTGTAGAGGGTTTCTACCTTCACGTGACTTGCCATTCCTCAGTTGGATCGATGTGGAGGTAAGGAATGAATGGTTACCCTCTCAACTCTTCCAGGGAGATGGGGATCCTGATGGCCAGGTCAGTGTTTAGTTGGCCCTGAAGAGCTGCCGAGATGTTTTTGCTGCCTTCCTCCTAACACTAATTCACACCCGGTGTTCCTGATGCTGCGCTAAGAAGCCTTTAGATGCTCATAGCTCAGTCATGCTACCCAAAGGTGGCCAAATGGGCTTCTCCCCAGCAGGAGGCCCGGATGGCTATATTGTTACCAAGATGATTTAAGCCCAGAGTCATTGGGTCGGCTCTGATTGCTGAGACATGAAAGGGAGGGAAAATGTTGCCATGCTTGAGTATCAAGGGTTGTCCATGGTGAAATAAACATGGAGGCTTTAGTTTAGTAACCGCACCATCCTTGACCCATAAGTTGCTTACTATTGCAGCATAGCCCTATCGAAGTCAATGGAGCAGAGCTGCAAAGCTGCATACACCACCCAATATCGGGGGTAGCTCTGTTTTCGAAAGTTGTTTTTTTTTTTTTTTTTTTTTTTTTGTTTATTCCCACACGCCTTTTTAACGGCACAAGAACCTCCACCCCACCCCCGTCTGATACCCTAAAGATGGGACATTAATATCCTTGGAGAATACCACTTAACGTACTAACATGCCATCAACTCAGTCAGTGGCTGACCAGAAAATTTAATGTCGGCAGCACATTACCCCAGGAAAATGGGATATGCTGCCAACAACAAGTATGTGGCTTTAAGAACAAAATGATTGTCTACACTATTAATTTGTTTGACAACTATGTCAACAGACTACGTAGTCAATAGGCGCTTGTTTTTGGGCAGAGGTCGTCCTATCGAAAAGTGTCTCGTTGCATGGAGAACAGCTGCGTTTTGGTAACGATCTGCTTTGATACCTCCTTGCCTCAAAGCGCGTAAGCCCCCCCCATACACAGTAGACAGCGATCATCCAGATCATGGCGGTTGGCCATACTATACGGCGCCCCTTATACGCAGGAGCGCTCGGCTCGGTTTGCACTTCTTTCTGCAGGAGCCGGACAGTTAGAGGCCGGTGGTTTCGGAATATCCTAGGAGAGAAGGCGTCCTGTGCTTGTTGTGGAGTTGGATGTCACTTTATATTCAGATCCCGAACAGCTGTTTCGGTTCTCAGTCTGCCGCGGTTTGAACAGCGCGTTTCATGCATTTATTTCCTGGTCTACACTGCGGCGAGCAGAACAAGTTATTCATACTATACGGTCATAACAAGAGCCTTCCGAAAGCCGCTCAAGTTGTTAATTGTTTTTATTAATGATGTTTTGTTCCCGACCTTCCATGAATTTTTACATTTTGCTGTATTTATCTGTAAAACATTACTACCGGTAATCTGCAGAAATAAATAGGGGTGAATTGGATCCTTTTAAAGCAATAGCGTCTTGGAATCTATGTTCTTTGTTAAAGGGGTTGTCTGAGGTGCTTAGTTAAGAGAAAATTTAGAAATCTCCCTTCAGATTGTCATAGCTGACTGACGTGTTTTAGTCATCACTATGCTCCCCTTTGGAAACCAGCTAACTTCCCCCTAGTGCTGCAGGGATATAGTGCTAACTACCGAGCCCCGCCGTAATGCCCTGAAGGATTCTCAGTTGACTCATTCTGCAGCCAGAAATTCAGTTCTGAACAAAAAGTTGCAGAAATATTGAATTAAAGTTTAATTTTATATGACGACTCCACTCACTCATATTTCAAGCTTTGACCCATTTTTCTCACTTTGAGAAAAGAATTTGCCTAAAAGGAATCTACGGCGAGAAGAGTCTCCATTCTCAATCGCTGGCTATGGTGAGATCTCTTTGTATCCCCGGCGCTCGTGGTTTTATACTGTAGGATTTCTGCTTTTTCTTGCAGTGAAGGCAGAGCTGTAACTATAACTTCAGCATTAGGGCTTTCATCAGCCGTGGACCTTACATAATCGTGATTAATGGCTTACGTACAGCGTCTTAACCCACAGTAATGTCTTGTGTCAAGATGCAGCCATTAACGATCTGTAAGGCTAAAGCAAACGGCGGTGGAGGCCTACCGGCCCTTTAAAAGTGACGGTCTACCTGCTTTTATGGGCTATGTACATGCGCTGATGTTTAGTTGCCACGGTAACCCTGGTCGGAAAACATTGAAGGGTTGTGGAATCTGCGTAGGTTGTATGTACGGCGTGGGGATGTGAGGCAGATGGAGCCCCAAGTGCCAGATCTGCCGCTGTAGTCAACAAGACTGCTCCGATACCCCATAATTACGAATAGCGGTATCCTGTCCTCCCACAATTCTGCATTTGAGTAGTGGTGTTCATCCTGATCCTTTTGATTCATGAATAGAATGTAAATACTGCAGTTAAGACCGACGCATTTTGGCCACTTGTCATTTTAACGCTGCGTAAATCAAGAGATGCCAGAAACTTTTGGGGGTTTGTCAGATCACAGAAATATGCCTTTTTTCCTTCACTTATGAACCACTTCTTTTCCTCCCCATCAGAATCAAGTTTGGTCAAAACCAGACTCAATGAGGGAACATATTACAGCCATCTATAGGAGAGAGCAGTGAAGAATTTTCTCAACCTCTCCAGAGCTGGATTTGCAGCTACACTGCTCAGTACTGCTGTATTATGTCCTCCGTGCTGCTTCTGAATATGTGATACATAGAGATAGGAGAGCAGGAATCCTGAGTGTTGTATATAAGAGCGGCTAGTCTCTTACCCACTAGCTCAGTCAGCTGAGAATGAAAGATATAGGCTTCTTTACCAGTTTCCCCTCTGCTGCCTATAAGTCATATAATGGCCAGTGATAATGTGTCTATTCTCAAGTGACCTGGAAAGGACACTTGCCCTTGAAAGTGTTATTCCATTTTCATAGATGGATATTGTTGCATAGTGTTGATAATAAGCACTTTTATAATTTACTGCTGATTAAAAATGTAGATACCCTTAAGATATTAAAGGGGTTGTCCAGGATTTTAACATTGATGAACTATCCTAAGAATAGATGATCAATGTCTGATCAGTGGGGATCCGACACCTGGCTCCCTCACCGATCAGTTGTAGTCAGTGGCGGCTGGAATGGCTCAGTTACCGAATTGCACAGCTCCATCAACTGACTTGTGTCCATGGCCCGGTACTGCACATCTGTCCCCAGCCACGACCACCAACCATCAACTGTGTTGTGCTGTGCAGCTCCGTAACTGAGCATTTCTAGTCATCGCAGGGAACAGCTGATTGGCGGGGGTGTACCGCGTGTCACGTTCCCACCGATCAGACATTGATGACCTATCTTAACGATGTTAAGCCCTGGACAATCCGTTTTTTTTTTTTATTTATTTTTTTTTTAATAGCTCATTACCTAGGAGACCGACCACTGAAGGAGGCCGGGATTAGAAGGAAACTGGGCGCTTCAAAACCGTGCTTACAAAGCTCAGTAGAAAAGAGCTTGTGAGCGCTGAGCATGTTCTGCTGTCTCCAAAGGCAATACCCATTTCTGGAGTTTTGAATAACCCTTTAAAGGGGCTGTGCACCTTCTATACATGCTTTTTAAAAATAAAACTCCTCTTACCATCATGGCCCGTCTTTTTTTTTTTTTTTTGCCCAGGTTCCCCACCGGACTCCATACTGTCTTATTTAGTCTGGGCGGCCATGTGCCTGATGTATTCACCGGCCACAGCAGTGCCCATGTGTCGTCATCCCAGCATCTGAGAACTGAGACCTCCTATCCATTCACAATGCCAATTTTTTTAATTCCTTTTAACGTTAGTAGTTGATAATCTGGACCGTCTGATTGTCCAGAATTGTTGTGAAACTGACAAGGCCGGAATCTGAATGGAAGAGAGCAAATTTGAGGCAGCTGAATGTTCTTGAACACTACTGAAGCATTGTCGATGTGATATCACACTCTGTAGACCTTGCCGCCGGTAAGGGTATGGTATGTGCACACGATCAGGAGTGGCTCAGGATTTGACGCAGGTGAAATCTGCACCAAATCTGCATCTGAGGTCACTGGTAGGTCACCTGCATTTTTGATGCATTTTTTTCTCCCCGCATGCGTTTTTGATGCGGTTTTTCATTGTAATGCGTTTTTTTTTTTGTCACTTGAAATAAAGCTAATTGAAAGTTGGCTTCTGGGAAGGCAAAAAAAGTGATTTCCTGTTTGCAGATATATAGGGTTATATTCCCATGGTCAGTAATCGCTGCAGGTTGGATGCTACGTACATCCCCAGCGGCCAGATGTCACAGCATAGTGGATGGGATTTCAAGGAATCCCATGGCCACTATGTGTGCACCAATGCCCGCGGCTCACCTGCCGAGATAGACATGCGGTGCATCTTTCCAGATCGCAGCATGTCAATTTATGTAGTGGAGACGCTCAGTCTCCGCTGCGTAAATTACTCATGCACTTTCATTAGATGCAGTAAAACCGCATTATCTTCCTAATCACATGTGTATTAAGTGCGGGAATGCAGCTTACTACGCATGTGTACTAATTTAATGATGAATCTTGTGACACAGCCGGAAGTACGTGATGCAGAAAGTAGAGGAAAGCACAGAGAAGAGAGAGGTCCCCTCCTTTTTAATAATAATAATTAAAAAAAATGGCATGGGGGTCCCCCTATATTTGTTAACCAGCCAGAGTAAAGCAGACTACTGGAACTGGAATTTCAGGCTGGTAAGGATCCAATATCCATGAACCGTACCAGCCTGATAATACCAGGCTGCAGCAGTCTGCTTACCTTGGATGGTTAGCAAAAATAGTGGGATCCCCTCCAAAAAAAAAAAATGGCGTGGGGTCCCCCTATTTTGGTTAACCAGCCAAGGAAAAGGCAGACAGCTGCGGCCTGGTATTCTCAGGCTGGCAAGGCCCATTGATTTTGGCCCTCACCAGCCTAAAAATAGCAGCCTGCAGCGGCCCCATAATTGGCACATCCAAAAATACGCCAACTGTGGTACTTTGCCCGGCCCTTCCCACTTGCCCTGTAGCGGTCACAAGTGGGGTAATATTTGTGGGGTTGATGTCACCTTTGTATTGTCCGGAGACATCACCTATCCATTAGTAATCCTATAGTTATATGGTAAATAAAGACACAGCCAGAATAAAGTTCTTTAATTGTAATAATAACCAAGACTCCTTTTAATAGATCTTAATTAAACCATACTTACTGCATCGCCTATTCCACCGACACCCTCGAAAATAAAAAAGAATATCCTTACCTGTCCGCTGAGAAGATATACATACTGTCCCATGATGAGTCCAGTTCTGCTACATCTGGATGCCTTTGGCTGAATGGTGGCATTATGCCACCACTCAGCCTGACACCCAGACACAGCAGAGCTTGTAAAAGACCACTGGAGATAATTCGGTCTCCGGCGGTCACCTGCACTACAGTTCTCACGATCAGCTGACAATGTTTGCACACATTAGCATCACTCTCCCCGATGTCCCCAAGGTCCGCCTGACCTTGACCGGTATTGTCAAGAGGAAGATGAGAGACACGAGACCCAACAATGCAGACTAGCTGAAGGCTGCTATCAAAGCGACCTGGGCTTCCATGCCACACCGCATTGATGCAGTAATTGATGCAAAAGGAGCCCCGACCAAGTATTGAGTGCATTTACTTTAGTAGGCCAACATTTTGGATGTTAAAATCATTTTTTCAAGCTGGTGTTATAAATTATTCTAATTTACTGAGATAATGACTTTTGGGTTTTCATTGGCTGTAAGCCATAATCATCAACATTAACAGAAATAAACACGTGAAATAGATCACTCTGTTTGTAGTAACTATATGATATAGGAGTTTCACTTTTCGTATTGAAGAACTGAAATAAATTAAACTTTTTGATGATATTCTAATTTAGTGAGAAGAACCTGTATATAGGCATTAAGAGTTCACTTAGGAGGATCCCATCCCAAAAATCAACACCGTTAACATGCAATCCTACATTGCTGCAGGTGACCCGAGCAGCCAGCAGCAACTAGGTTTTTTTGTTTTTTTTTTGCTAGAATAATAATCTTTATTTTTATATAGCGCTAACATATATATTAGCCTGCACCTGGTGATACCCCCTCTGCCATAGTTTTGCCCGCACCTGGTGATACCCCCTCTGCCATAGTTTTGCCCGCACCTGGTGATCCCTCTCTGCCATAGTTTTGCCCGCACCTGGTGATCCCTCTCTGCCATAGTTTTGCCTGCACCTGGTGATCCCTCTCTGCCATAGTTTTGCCCGCACCTTGTGATACCCCCCCTCTGCCATAGTTTTGCCCACACCTGGTGATACCCCCCTCTGCCATAGTTTTGCCTGCACCTGGTGATACCCCCTCCGCCATAGTTTTGCCTGCACCTGGTGATACCCCCTCCGCCATAGTTTTGCCTGCACCTCGTGGTCCCCCTCCGCCATAGTTTTGCCTGCACCTGGTGGTCCCCCTCCGCCATAGTTTTGCCTGCACCTGGTGATACCCCTCCACTGTGTCTGCAAATTGTGGTTGCAAAAAATATACATTTTCCTTTTTTTGTTTTCTCGTTGTTTCTGCTGTTCTCGCAGTATAAGCCTTGCAGACTGCGTAGGTTTTCTTCCCTCCTCCCGGGTGTCCGGCTGCTTAATCATCTGACCTCTTTAGCTGTTATACCGTTACGCAAACCTCGCTCTTGGCCCAATTCACCAGTCCACGCGGCACAGATGACCATACGTGCCCACCGTGCAGGAAGGCCTTATCTGAATACCTTTCCTTCAGGGCAGTCAAATCTTCGGGGACACTTTGTCTCCCTTACCGATCCCTTTTTGTCTTGTGCAAATGAAAATGAAGTGAAAATAATGAAGAATGTAACGCGCCGTTCTCATGTAAGCTGCGAAGTAGGTCACGGAGCCGCCGACTCCCCCTGCTGGTTGCTCTGAGCGATGACCTACTTTCTGGAAATTGCTTTAACATGTCGACATAGTCAAAAAAGAAAAGCAACATATGGTTCCTGGAGATTTTTTTCCCCCCTTCTAAATCTGGGCTTGCTAAAGTTATTTTCGTACTATAAAGTGGCAGAAAATAGCCCTGTCCTTGTAATCTGGATCCATAGTGAGCGCCCCGGCTTTTCTTTTCGACAAGTGGGGCAAGGTGTGTTACGCCGGGTTTTGTTAGAAATTTTTGCTGGTAGTTATTTGTGTGTATTACCTTTTTTGTTTTTTTTTTTTGTTTCTCCCCCCCCCCCCCCCCCCCCCCAAGCTACTTGGACAAAGTACTAGAGTACAAACTTTATCTCAAGGTCTGCAAAGTTATCAGGAGCCAAGCAAACCACCTCCTACCCGCCAGCATTCATCTTTCTTCTTTGATCACCCAGCTAGGTCGGCTAATAAAAAGAGGCGCAAATGCTGGCAGGTAAGAGGCGTATTGCTCACGTCGCTGCTGGACTGGTTACTACCAAGTGATTTAATCCAACTCCACATTTAAAGGGGCTCGGTCAGCAGGTTTTTAGTATTGAATCTGAGAGCAGCATGATGCAGGGGCATAGACCTTAATTCCAGCAATGTGTCACTTGTGGTAGTTTCAATACAATCAGTGTTTTATCAGTGGGAGATTATCCCTGCAGGACTAGGTGTCATGTGCACAGCAGGCCACATAATCTGTAACCCCGCCTCCACAGCTGATTGGCAGTTTTCTGAGTGCACTGTTAGCAAACTACCAATCAGTGGTGTGGGCGGGGTGATATTCTTCCCACTGCTACATCTAGAGCAGAAAACTGATTGTATCAAAACTTCAAGCAGCCCAGTAAGAGACCCATCACTGGAATTGGGGTCTCCGCCCCTACAGCATGCTGCTTTCAGATTACATGGCAAAAACCTGCTGAGAAACTCTCTCACGAGAGAGAGGGAAGAGCGCAAGGGAGCCTGTCTCCCACACAATGCAATAGCAAGTTCCAGGTACCGGCCGCCCTTTGTCCTGGTTCCTGCTTACTATTTCATAATGGAAAGGTGGCACAGAAGCCTGGAGGAGCGGTGGCCGGTGCTGCTCAGACTTGCCTACCAATTACATATGATATGCACAGAGTGGAAATGGTTTTCCCCGTGACTCCCAATGACGTGCAGAGCCGTCCAGTACCACCCTGATTCCTGCCACTGCCTGGCATCATGAGGGCATGCCTCTGTCAGCAGATCATTCTCTGCCATCTGCTAATTGTATGACTGCCAAGGACACGTAGCAGTCTGCTGGCACATGGGGTGCTTCACAATGTTTTATTTTTGTTTTTTGTACTTTTGCAAATCCTAAATCTTCACCTTAGCGGTATAATTACAGGCATCATTATACAAATTATAAGTTCTAGGACAAGTTCTTCTAGATAGTGCGTGGGCGGGAGATGTAAGCCGCAGGTGACGCCTTCATGTAACCTGGTGCATGAGCACTTCAGATTGGAAAAAGAATAATGGCGCCACTCTTGTCCGTGTCTGTTTTTGCAGCTCATTTAAGTCCTCTGGGACTGCTGTGACACCCAGATTGGGGGCTCGTCGAGCATGTGCACCTCCATCAGCCAATTCTTTGTCTGGGACTGCCGAAAAGAGAACCACACTCTTTTTACAGCAGTCCCATAAACTGTGACCAGAGCATCGGAGCGAATGCTCAGCCTCCTCCATTCACGTGGGGCTTTGTAGAGTCTGATTCCTGGCACTGTTTATTTTTGGGTCTTTCACCATTGTGAAATGCTGCCTAGTGTGCACATGGCCGTACGGGGTGATATAACCACCTTGAGGTTTGGAAGCCACGTTTTCTTGTTGTTGACTGCTCAGGCCGTCCTTCTGTCCCCTCCAGAATTAGAAGGGGATTAGTCACGGGTCCAGCACAGTACTCCATGTCTATATCTGACACAATCCCCATGTATTCTTAGTCACCTGTGGAGTTTTCCCTTGTCCTAGAATTAGCCTTATAAGTCTCTAATCCTCCCAGTTCTCAACCAAACCGGCATAGATCGGCATAGGGTTACTGTACAAAAACACCCAAATTGCCTAAGGCAAATGAGGATCCCCATTAAGGACCCTAAAGTAAAACTTTTCATTTTAACTTGCAAAGAAACACACATTCTGGTGAGGAAACTAGGGATGACTTAGTTCCAATTGCTCATATAAAGTGCTAGTGCTAATTAATTGCAGGGGCAGTTAGAGCCTCGGTTTATGCTATATGTGTATAAGCTTGTTTGACTTCTCCCGCAAACATCAGTTCATGGCAGGTAAACCACCACCTATTACTGTTATAATCCCCTGTCAGAGGATTCACACCATTGGGATATCGTAAAGCCCCGTCACACATAGCGATCTTGCTAGCGAGATCGCTGCTGAGTCACAAGAGATCACTGTGTGTGACACTGACCAGCGACCGGTCCCCCCTGCCGGTAATTGCTGATCGTCCTGGAATGGCCAGGACATTTTTTTGATCGCTGGTCTCCCGCTGGCCAGCATGCATCGCTGCGTGTGACAGGCGGGAAACCAGCGATCAGCGTGCTGGTAACTAAGGTAAATGTCGGGTTTCTAAGCGGCGCACAATGTGGTACGCTCGGCGCACTGTCAAAAGGATGCATGCGCAGCCAAACGCATGCCTGCGTCCCCAGTGCTAAAGATGGGGGACGTAGGTCGCATGCAGCGTCATGCGCCCCTAGGCGGAGCTACCAGAGGAGGCGGGGCTTAGCGGCGGCTGTGCGCAGGCCGACGCTGCTGCTGGAAACGCTAATGTGAAGCCACCCTAAATCAGTATGTAGGGATCTCATGGCTGCAACTTATCACCTTTCATAGGTTAATAGGTTAAACATAAAGTCATCTATTAGTTAACCTACTTATAGCACAAACTATCCTCTATCGGTGCAACATATTCTGTGCACTACACTATTATATGCTAATAATATTTAGCAGCCTTTGGCCTCCCCGACATGTTTCGCCTTGCGGCGTCCTCAGGGGATTGATGCCATAACAAGACCTTTTTTTAATACCTCTGTTTGTTACATCATTTCCACAGGTCATCCAATCCTATAGTCTGGATTCAACTCTCAACAGTATATCCACAAACAGTGCTCTTCCCCCTCCAAATTGTCAAACGTATCCAAAAATACGATTATATACATGATATAAGACAACAGAAGGCCATATTTCTGTAGCGGAAAGCAGCAAATGTGGATCCCTCATTTAGGCCTATAGAGCTTTCTAGAGTTCAGACGAAACGTCAATTTTGCCTCCTCTTGTAGCAAAACTTAATCCAAGTCACCCTTTCTTGGACCCAGAGTCGCGTGTCTTATTCCCCATACTCTTGCGTCCATAGGATGACACCTTCTCGTGTGGGTAGATGGTTGGGTATCCACCTCCATATTGATAGAACTTACAGGCTTCGGTAATTTTCTCTTTAGTGCCTGCAGAGTTTTACCTAAATTTTTTTTGCTGGGGTACACAATGACTTAACCCCTTTTTGGTTTTACAATTTATGTGGTCTTTATTGTCTGCCATCGTGAGGATCAATGAAGTCTTTTCATGTTTGGTGGGCGTCTTCAGAAACTACCTGTCCCACCGGACGTGAACCCTCTTGCACTTTTTCCATCCAATTTTTATGGTTGCCATTAACTTTTGGCATAAAATGACTATGGAGCAGATGTTCTTTTGGCTTTTTTTTTTTCCTCCCCTCCTATATGTAGCACTAGGGTATTCACCAATCACCTCTCCTACGTATGGGACTTCCTTCAGAATTGGCCAGTACCTCTGTATGAACTTGACTGCATTTCCAGCTTGTTTGTCAAAGGTTCCCATGAATCTAATGATCTTATTTTCTGGTTTCTTCTGGGACTCATTCAAAGGGGGATCCCAACCACGTTTTCTTGTAGTTCACAGTTGAGTGTTCAGGCCGTCCTTCTCTCCCCTCCAGAATTAGAAGGGGATTAATCACAGATCCAGCACTGTAAATCATGTCTATATCTGACACAATCCCCATCTATTTTTAATCGCCTGTGGAGTTTTCCCTTGTCCTAGAATTAGCCTTATACCTGTGTCCAAATGTGTCTTATCCTCCCGGTAATCTGCCCAGGCTATCTATAGTCCTGCACGTGACTCCTCCGGCTTCAGGAGCGGCTCCGATGTGATAGTTTGGGCATAAGGAAGATATAAAGGTGATTATACACATTAGGTGGGAGGGGAGCTCCTGAGGACCGCATGAGCGAAACCCTATAAGTTGATGAGATTGATTGCAGGGGACACAGGGCTAAATTGGTTCTTTACCCGCAAAATTGTCAGGATCCGTAAAGATCTTATATATGGGACTCCCATTGTTTTTAGGATTGGTGGCAATCCTACTGACAGAACTCCCACCGTTCTCAGGATCAGTGGGAAATCACATTGGTTGAAACCCCTTCCTCATTTCTTCAGGACTCCAGAGAAGGGAACCTCCCCCCTCCTCCCAATGGATATACCTTAAGTTGGACCCCTCCCATTCTCAGATTTGATGAACATCACTGAGGTGGGGCTCTCCTTCCTCCCTCCCCCACTATTTTCGAGTGTAATGGATATCCCAGAAGTTGGAAATTATCTGGTTTAATGGATATCCTAGAGGTGGTGGGACTCCCACCATTTTCGAGTATAGCAGCTATCACAGAGGTGGGGCTCTCTCCCCCCCACCATTCTCTGGTTTAATGGATATCCCAGAAGTGGGATGCCCCTATACCCCCTATCCACCACCATTCTTGAGTTTGATGGATATCCTAGAGGTGGGATTTCCCCCCCCCCCCACCAAATCATTCTCTGGTTTGATGGCTATCACAGAGATGGCACCCCCACAATTCTCTGGTTTGATGGATATCATAGAGGTTGGATTCCCCCCCCCCCACCAAATCATTCTCTGGTTTGATGGCTATCACAGAGATGGCACCCCCACAATTCTCTGGTTTGATGGATATCATAGAGGTTGGATTCCCCCCCCCCCCCCCAAATCATTCTCTGGTTTGATGGATATCAGAGATGGCACCCCCCACAATTCTCTGGCTTGATGGATATCCTAGAGGTGGGATTTCCCCCCCCCCCCCCAAATCATTCTCTGGTTTGATGGATATCACAGAGATGGCACCCCCCACAATTCTCTGGTTTGATGGCTATAGAGGTGGGATCCCCCCACCAAATCATTCTCTGGTTTGATGGATATTGCAGAGGTGGCACCCCCCCACAACTCTCTGGTTTGATGGATATCGTAGAGGTGGGATCCTCCCCCCCCACCCCACCAAATCATTCTCTGGTTTTATGGATATTGCAGAGGTGGCACCCCCCACAATTCTCTGGTTTGATGGACATCCTAGAGATGGGATTTCCCCCTCCGCGCCCCCCCCCCCCCACCAAATCATTCTCTGGTTTGATGGCTATCACAGAGATGGCACCCCCACAATTCTCTGGTTTGATGGATATCATAGAGGTTGGATTCCCTCCCCACCAAATCATTCTCTGGTTTGGTGGATATCAGAGATGGCACCCCCCACAATTCTCTGGTTTGATGGATATCCCAGAGGTGGGATTTCCCCCCCCACCAAATCATTCTCTGGTTTGATGGATATTGCAGAGGTGGCACCCCCCACAATTCTCTGGTTTGATGGATATCGTAGAGGTGGGATCCCCCCCCCCCCACCAAATCATTCTCTGGTTTGATGGATATCGCAGAGATGGCACCCCCACAATTCTCTGGTTTGGATATCGTAGAGGTGGGATTCCCCCCCCCACCAAATCATTCTCTGGTTTGATGGATATCACAGAGATGGCACCCCCACAATTCTCTGGTTTGATGGATATCGCAGAAGAGGGACATCCCACCACACCATTCTCATGATTCCAGAGATGGGCACTCCGACCATACTTGGGATTGGTGGAGATCAGCAGTTGGGCTCTCCCGTCACCGCGGGGGTAGCTGCAGACCCCGGAGGTGTCACATCCCAGTGATATTTCATTAATAGATGGTGTGCCTCTTTATGGAGGAGGGTGTTCACAGAGGTCATCAGATGCTGAATGTGTTTGGTAACCCATAAATGATCTGCTGGAAATAAGGGTGTGCATAATATATATTATCGTAATTCCCCTCTGAAGTGTGTGTGCTTGGGGAGTGTAACTAGGGCTTTCCTAAGACAAGGTGACGTCGCTAGAGAACATCCATGTCCCGGACAGGTCTAATCCACATATCAGACAGCCTGTACGCCCGCCGGGCTACTAATCATTGTGCTGCGCAGATTTTTATCCCCTCAGACTATCGCAATAACTGGGTTTTCAGGTCAGACTGTCTGTCGGAACTACCGTTTGTAGTGGGTAATTTTGGATCGTTCCTTTGACACCCTCCAACCTTGTCTTCCTTTAATGAAATATTCAGATTGGGGTCACCGTCTCGCCATTGCAGGGGGGAGTTCCTAAAAAGCTGTTGTACGCAGACTAGAGGATCCCGTGTGCTCACGTTTTATACTTGGTAGCAGTCAGAGCAATCAGGTTATAGTTCTGACTTCTAGAATCTCATTTGGGTGTTTTTTGTTCTGTTTTTTTTTTTTTTTTTTTTGTTGCAATTTTGCGGGGTTTTTTGTGTGTTCTTTCAGTGCATTTAGTGCAGTTTTTCCCCTTGAGTGCAACAAAAACGCACGTAACGTCTGCTGCGGTTTTCTGGCCATTGCAAATTTGAAGGTGGTTTACAGTTTCTTGTGTGTAATTTTTCTTTTTTCCTTCTTCTAAACCGCACTGGTCCCAGGGAGGGTGACTAAAGCAGAGTCTCTGCCAGTGCCTACTATTGTCTGCAGCGTTGACATCACATCCCCCGGCGCTGCAGCCAATAACTGAGCTCAGCTGATTGGCTACAGCTGTATCGATGACATTGCCGCTGCAGACACTGAGAGCAGTGATGGAGACTCTGCGCCGGACCTGTTGAGGGCACGTAAAGCAGCTCGGTGGTGTTGTATTATTTTATTTATTTATTTTTTTTCTCCAAAATTGGGAAAATCAAAAAAATCTTAAGTAATCGATAAAATGTCCATAAGTAGATAAATTGGCAATTTAATAGCTCCCCGCTATGGTTTGGAGGGGGCGAATGCTGTGCTTGGCATACAACTGAAAAGGACTTTGCTGTCACTCATTTTCTCTCAGCCAATAGGCATTGCTTGCAGGACACTGACTCCTCCTCCCATGTGTCCTGTTCAGCTCCATTCCAGAGCTTCTGCTAGTTTAACCCATTGATATAGCATCTTCTAGACACTCCAGCGCCTCTACCTCCTAACGGCGCAGCGTCTGTCACATCTTTGTGCTGTACATGGCATTGAGGTTCTGAGTGTTATTGTTTCCTCTTTATTGACGTATGATGTGTACTCAGCGGCCGGGCGTTACCAGGGAGAACTAATGAATATCTGGCATGATCAGTAGAAATAAACCACAATGGAAAGTGGGACAAGTGCCAAGGAAACAACACTTCTGTGCCCAAAGGTATCTGTTGTGCCAACATATAACTCTAACATTACCAGCCCTAATGGTTTCTCACATCCGTGCCCACATAAAATATAACATCCATATTGCCATGTATTCAAGGAAGCCTCAAAGAGTTATCTCCTAGCGGGGCAGTCTCGGTGTAGCCCCATTACCAGGGAATATATGAAGGCAGATGATCTTGACTGGTGGTGCCAGGACTCGTGTGAACTTGGAACGGACTGGCAGCTGCTCATGCGCCGATCCATTCTCTATCTATAGGACTGGATGGTGATGATGCCTTAATGGTCTGTCTACCTCCGTGGGTCCCCCAGGGATCACATAGTCTGGATAGGTGACCGGGTGTGATTCTGGGAGCGCTCCCCTAACTCCTCCACTCGCCGTCTATGTACTTTGTTTCGTGTTGTGTTTTTTTTTTTTTTTTTTTTTTTTTTTTTTTTTGTGTAGCCTTTTAGTGGTTTTATTTTTCCCCATTAACTTTTAATTTCCTCTTTTGCTTTCTTTTAGATTCTTGCTGCAGTGTCTGGAGGACCTGGATGCTAATCTTCGAAAATTAAACTCCCGCTTGTTTGTCATCCGTGGACAGCCGGCCGACGTGTTTCCTCGGCTCTTCAAAGTGCGTCTTCCGTCATAGTATATCAACTTGTTGCCTAAATATTTATGTGGAACGGTGATTTGTACTTGTAGATAAATGGCACGCTGTGTTTCGTTGCTTTTTTTTTAAATTCATTTTATTCTTTGCTATTCCCCAGGAATGGAAGATCAGTAAATTGTCTATTGAGTATGATTCGGAGCCATTCGGAAAAGAGCGGGATGCCGCAATCAAGAAACTGGCGAGTGAGGCCGGCGTGGAGGTTATCGTACGCATTTCACACACCCTGTATGAACTGGACAAGTAAGTGGCTTTGGAATATTCCCTATCCACAGAATAGGTGATCTCTGTGGGACCATCCCACCATTAGAACGGGGAACCCAAGGGCCCCCTTCTTTTGATCATTGTAACCCCCCAAATGATTAGTAAGCTCAGATATCCTGTTGATATGTCGCCCGTTTTTACCGGCATGGGGGTGAGTGGGTTTTGGTGTTCTCTTCCTGCTCATTCAATGGTAGACTGTAGATGCCAAAGCTAAAGTCTTGGTCCTTCAAGAGCCCCCCCCCCCCCACCGAGACCTTCACATTTACCCATCAGGTTTCTGGCAATCTGGTCGGTGTAATTACAATTTGGGAGTCCAGTATAACATCTTCATATCTGGTTCCCATCTACTAGGATTATCGAGCTGAATGGTGGGCAGCCGCCCCTAACCTACAAAAGGTTCCAGACCTTGATCAGTAAAATGGAGCCGCTGGAGATCCCAGTAGAGACAATCACCTCCGAGGTCATGGGAAAGTGCTCAACCCCTGTGTCAGACGACCACGATGAGAAATACGGAGTCCCTTCTCTGGAAGAATTGGGTATGTGATCATATACTTATTGGTAACACATTGATCTTCTAAGTAGCTAGGATCAGGTTTTGACACTGAATGTGTGGGATTGGGTGTCTGTAGATCTCGCCTGGGTTTACTATTATTCAGCCTCTATTGTGTAGAAGAACTGCAAGTGTAATCCGTAGTTATACTGAAGAACTGCAAGTCTAATCATCTCAAAGAGGAGAAAAACCAAGACGATAACCTAGTCTAAATGAAATGTATAAATTTTATTAGAGTATCAAAAAATTAATAGGTTCCATAAAATGCCAGTGGGCACAATAAAGGAAAGGATGGGAACACAAAAACAGGCAAAAAACACTCAAGGGGCGCAGGACACGGTGGATCAATAAAAAAATAATCGGTTACATGACTAAATAGCTAAATTAATGACAATACATTGTAGACATATCAAAAAAACTGACAGTCAAAATATCCAGACCATGTGGTCAAGGGGTATGCAGAAGACCAGGTAAAGCAAACTACTGTCAATGCAGCAGAAAGGTATTATGCCTAAATATAAAAGGCCCATAATGAAAGTAATGGTGGCATAAACCAAAAAGATATCGCATAATCCTATTGGGCAAATGGACCTGAAGCATGTGCTGCAAAACTCGGATCCACGGCGTCCATGCACCCACCCCTACGCGCGTTTCGGAAGCCTTTGTCTAATCATCTGCAGTTACACTGAAGAACTGCAAGTCTAAGTATCTGTAGTTATTATACTGAAGAACTGCAAGTCTAATCTGCAGTTATAGTGAAGAACTGCAAGTCTAAGTATCTGTAGTTATTATACTGAAGAACTGCAAGTCTAATCTGCAGTTATAGTGAAGAACTGCAAGTCTAAGTATCTGTTGAAAATATTCACTCCCCAGAATGTACTTTTTAAGCAGTGTTCACAATAGTGTCATGATTGGCACAGAAATTGGAGACTATAGCAGGTTAGGTTATAGCTCCATTGTCTCCGACCTTTCTAATCAGTGATTGACAGGTGTCATGGTATGCCCCTGTGCATATTGGTGACCATGAGATACATCTGCCGGATTTGACTATATCAGACCCAACCCATGAATGAGGGCTTTACCTAAAAAAAAAAAAAAATTGATCCATTTAAAGGTGCCCATACAATTCGGATAGCTGAAGGTCAAGTGCTCTAAGTTCAGAACATGTTGATATACAGTATGCCTGATCTATCCTCCCCATGCATCAAGTTCACCCAGTCCTCAACATCGTCAGTCTAGATGAGTATCGACTTGGCGTTCGCATGTAGTTATTCGGCTGAGAGGTGGTGAATAAGTACAGTCTGTTCTGCACCTTTATCTCCCCTCCCCCACCCCCAGTTTTTGGAACATATAAACTGTTCCCACCCAAAATCCTGGTCTTCTCTATCTCTCTTATGGCCCCACAGGCTGATTTCATCGTGGATTAGAATGAAGCGTGACTGTTCTGGTTTATGTCTGGTCTTTCTGCGACATGTCACTCCCTTCACGTCATAATTGCCCAAATAGACACTATAGAGCACACATGTATCTTACTATACTCAAATATAAGAAATCTTGCAGATGTCTAATATATACTTCTCTTTTTTTTTTTTTTTTTTAACTCTTTGGTGCCACATTTACCAGCAATGGGATGCATGTCCGAAAGAAAAATCTCACTCCTGTATAAGAAAGAGGGAGAAAAATAATTATATCCATAGTGTGTGTGCAAAATTCTACTTATTTTGGAGTGATTTTACTAAAGTTTGCATAAAAAAAAAAGTTACCAAAATCTTGGAGGCATTCTCTTGACTCCATCCTGAGGACATGGCAGAGAGTTTCACTCAGTATAAAAACTTTCACCTCCAGTGGTTTGGGCGAATTTTATTTTATTTTTTTTAACTTCTCTTTCAGGAACTAGAAAAACCAAGGCTACACTTTTATTTATTTATTTTTTAAATTTCTTACCAAGTTTTTTTTGCCAGGAATCTCCATTTTAGACAGGGTGCGCTGGCCGGTGCCCTTAGGCTGCAGTACGACAACTTGTGGGTTACTGACTGGCTTCAAGACGTCGTCACAAAGGGGCGGTTGCATCACTTTCCGCTGACTCCCAGCGATCGGGTGATGCCAACTGCCTCCCCCTCCCCCCCTTCCGGAATCGTTTGCAAAGGAGGTTTCATGGTTTGCGGGAAAAAATACCCAGCGAGAAGGCGGTCACAGGTGGGGTCGTTCATGTTTTTTTAAAATGAAAACGGGGCATAGCCTGTACGTCTACACCACACCGCGTGTTGTGCCGCAGTGTGGACCTACGGGGTAAGCCCATAGAGCAGTGAAGACGGCGGTACCTTTTTTGGGTTTGTTATATAACCGGTGCTGTGTTCTCAGCCTGATCGCCTGGATTCCTCCTCTAACCTAAAATGTAACTATACAATCTCATCTTAACCCTATTCAGGACTAACGTTGGATGATTTTTTTAGGATGGGCATTTGCAACAGGGTTTTAACAGGCAAGTCAGCGGATAAATGCAGTAGGCCTCATTGATCCAGCCTATAGAAACTAATTTGAAGGGCATGTTCACACTTGCCGGAATTTTTGGCAACTGCCTTCTGTTGGGTTTGCAGAAAGCTTATCCATATACTACAAAAACTAAATATTCATATATACTACAAAACTCAAGATGAAAAGCGGACGGCACCGCTGTTACCGTGTATCTTCAAATGATGTGCGGCATGCAGAAGCCCAACAGCTGGGAATCTCGGGTGCCTGACCTGGAAACAGTCAATCCTGGGAATCCATGCAAAGAGAAAAGGTCGCACTCATCGAGACGGAAGTTACACTGGTTTATTGACATATCATGAACATGTCAAGTCGGGGGAGTGACATAAGGAGTGCAAGGAAGGCTGACAACGGCCGTTTCGCGCTGCTCGTTGAAGCGCCCGAGCAGCGCGAAACGGCCGTTGTCAGCCTTCCTTGCACTCCTTATGTCACTCCCCCGACTTGACATGTTCATGATATGTCAATAAACCAGTGAAACTTCCGTCTCGATGAGTGCGACCTTTTCTCTTTGCATGGATTCATATATACTAGATGTGAACATGAACGATGAGCGGACCTGCTGGGATAAGGTGTTATATAGGCATGCTCTGGTGCTAACCAAGTATCTTCGGCATGCTCGTATAATATGTTTGAGTCCCCGTGGCTGTATGTCTCGTGAACACATGCAGGGAATACCAATCAGGCAGTCCCTGCATGTGTTGCGGCTGTCAAGCAGCCGTGGGAATGCAAACCTATTTTTCGAGCACGCCGAAGACACTCTGTTGGCACACGAGCGTGCTCGCTTATCACTAGTGAACATGCCTTAGCCAAAAGAAAGGCTGCGCTGTGGACTGCGATACCCATTATGATGTTTTTGGCTTGAAAAGTCCTGAATAGCGTTAAATGTCTGTGCGTATGTGCTTTGTCTGTGCTGTTTCTCACACTAGTCTCCTTTTGCTGCTGTTGGTATTGCTGCTCTTTTATTGTTTCGCTGCTGTTGGTATTGCTGCTCTTTTATTTTATTGTTTCCTCACGCTTCAGACAATCAGATACATTTTATAACGAGACCAATTCAAACAAATCTGCTCTAAATTCTGATCCTTTCGTGCCAGGAGTCAGATTTTGTCAGCGTGTGTCCCTTTGCCGGAAATGGAAATTGCCTCGACCGCTAGCTCCAAGGAGTTAAAGTATTTGACAATTTTAGCAAGAATCGAAATCACTCTATGGATTTATTTATATATATACAGTATATATAATATATATTTTACCCCAAAACACAATCTGTATCTAAATAATGCATCGCGTTATGTTGTATGTAAGCGGCGAGCCAGGTAGGGGAGGATCTAACGTCTTGTGTTGTGGTCGTCTGTTTAGGTTTCGATACTGAGGGGCTACCGTCTGCCGTGTGGCCCGGAGGAGAAACCGAGGCACTGACTCGCTTGGAAAGGCACTTGGAAAGAAAGGTAAATGGAAATTAAGATGGCAAAGGCTGATCTTGGTCATGCAATATTCACACTCGCCACTAGATCTTATGCTGAATTTCTGGTTCTGTACAGAAGACTTTTCAGCAGTCTCATTATCGCCTCAGAATGAATTAGTTGCTGATAACTCCTCTCTATACAGTAGATAACACAGGATCCACCATTTACAATTATGTCACAGCTCCCCTCCTCCTCCTGTACAATGACTGATAACATCTCTCTATACAGTAGATAACACAGGATCCACCATTCACAATAGGTGATGTCACAGCTCACCTCCTCCCCCTCCTGTGCAATGATAACATCTCTATGTACAGTAGATAAACACCCTGTAACACTTACCCTTTAATGGTGTATTCCATTAGAATCACCAATTTTCAACTGTCCAAATGCTGGGAGTCCCCAGTATTTGCTAGAACAAGGGGGTCCTTAAACCTTCAGTGTGGGCCAATTGATTGCACACCAGCAACCTCTCACTTGTTTGCGCAGGGAGGAAACTGGGAGCAGAATCATCGGGGTTTAGCTTCCTATAAAAAGAGGGACAAAATCCAAGGCACGGGAGCCTCCGATAAAACTTATATAAAAAAAATTTCAGATGGCCACTTGGTTGCCATAAACCACTAGGAGTTGCAACATTAAGGCTGTCACTGCCCTAGACCACCATGGATGCAGGCATTAACTTTTTGTTTTACCTTTTGTTTAGGCATGGGTTGCAAATTTTGAAAGGCCTCGTATGAATGCCAATTCCCTTCTGGCCAGCACCACAGGACTCAGCCCTTACCTGCGGTTCGGATGTCTCTCCTGTCGTCTCTTCTACTTCAAATTAACGGATTTGTACAAAAAGGTGGGTCAAATAAAATGCTCAGACTGTCAATTATGTTGATTTTTGATCACGGGGACAAGTGTGTAGGTGAAATGGAGGCTATTTCTGACAATGGAACTGTCCCAGCATTGCACAAGGAACAGTACACTGTGCAGAAAGTCTTTTTTTTTTTTTTTCTTTCAAATTTTTTTCAGAAATTGCAGTCATGTTTCTCTCTCCGTGCACAGTGACAGTGCACTCTCTCCAGCTCTGATCAGGATTGACAAGCTGGCAACCGAGCGCACTGTCACTGCACAGACCAAGTTAAGATCAAGTGAGCAGAGACCAGCACTGCCCCCGAACAAACAAACTTTCCTATGCAATTTTATTTTTAACTGATGTGTTTTTCTATATTTACCTTTTGCCCCTTTTTTTCCTCCTTTATTTCACTTTACATTCTGTGTAGGTAAAGAAGAACAGTTCGCCGCCTCTGTCTCTCTACGGGCAACTTCTCTGGCGAGAGTTTTTCTACACCGCAGCCACAAACAACCCACGCTTTGATAAAATGGAGGGCAATCCCATATGCGTTCAGATCCCCTGGGATCGGAACCCAGAGGCCCTAGCAAAGTGGGCCGAGGGGAGGACGGGCTTTCCATGGATCGATGCTATTATGACACAGCTGCGGCAGGAAGGTTGGATCCATCACCTGGCGCGGCACGCCGTGGCTTGCTTTCTTACTAGAGGAGATCTGTGGATAAGCTGGGAGGAAGGAATGAAGGTAAGCGGATGTGGTGGGTTTGTTCGGCCGTGTTTTTTTCTTGGAAAAATACCAAGAAGGTGCTTAAAAGGGTTGTCTATTATTGGTCTAGATTGGAGCTCCTTTTGAAAGCAAATAGCCATGTTTTTTTTAAATATAACAGAAGGCAAACTGTCACAAACAGGCACAAACAGGATGGTTGACAGATGCCAAAAAAAACAAGGTTTTTTTTTTTTTTTTTTTTTTTTTCTCCTCCTCCATCTTTTAAAGGGTTTGTCTTTGGGGTTGTGAATCTGATGGGGAGTAACTTAGGGTTTTTTTTGTTTTGTCTTGTTTTTTTTTATATCATGGTTAGGTTTGGCAGGCCTCCCCTTATGGTCAGTATTATCACAGCTCTATAGAGCCGGCCATGATAATGCGATGGCTGCCTCTTCAGATTCCCCCGTACACATGGACGCTCGGCTCTGCAGAGTGTTCCTGTATTTTCATTGCAGAAAAAGCCACTGCCAGGCACCTTTTTGCCAGCAGCTTTATCTCCTGAAGAGCAAAAGGACTGGACCTTTAAATTTCACCCTGCCAGATCCTTATACCCACCCCCACCCCCCCTTACTGACATAGTATCTCAGGGTAGAGTCAGAAGACCCCACCACCACCATATATTAGCCGGATGAACCATAAAGGGGTTGTCCAACCTTTGTTACTGATGATAACCGATCATGAGGATATCTGATTGACCTGAGGGGGGGTCAATTTATATATTCTATATTTGTCTTGCTGTAGAAAATACTAAAAGGTCAGCGCCTACTTCAGATTTCAGTTTTCCTGTTTAATATGTTCAAAAGTTGAATTGTAATTACTCCAGTTATGTACTGCTAGGGCTGAGTGTTGCCTTCAAGTATGCCGTGACCTTGAAAACATGTCTCTATCGGACACGGCAGGCTGGGAGTAACCTAGAAAAGCACAGATCATGCCTGCGGAGGAGGAAAACATGATTACGTTTCCTTCGGCAAACTTGAAAACCGGGTCTTGGGCTCTTTACCACCTACTTTTGGGTGGAGGAGGAGGGTGGTGGTATTTTTAGGGTATTTTGTGCGCGTCGGGGGGGAGATTATCTTTTTTTTTTTTTTTTTTTTTTTTTTTTCCCGATATCTTTACCATGCAATGGATATGTACGTAGGCAGATCGTTCACGAAGGTCGGGTTATTTCCAGTCTGGCCTAAATTAGACGCCGGCCGGACCTCTCATGGAATTTAATATCCTCACTGGGATTAGGAGCTTCCCACACATTTCTATACTTTGACATTTTCGTCGCGTTCACACAACAGCCGGCGAGACGAAATGTGTGACGTCTTACCTGACCTACTTGTTGGACACTGATCGTTACAGAGGCGAGGTTTTCAGCATAATGATACAGCACGCTCTTGTCTAGTGGCTACGTTTGGTATTGCAGTTTAGCCTAATTCAAGTAAATGGGGTTGAATTCAACGACCAATTGCGGCCCATGAGGATTTTGTATAATTTACATATTTAATTTTTGTTTTAAAAAAATTATACAGTTACATATACACACTACATAAATATATATAATTTTGTATAATATTGCATGAAAAAATGAAATATATTTTGCAATTTAAAACAAATTTTTTTTTTTTTTTCTTCAGGAAATTAAAAACACATATAATAAAAACAAATGTAATTTTATATTATCAAGCCCTGGTAATGAGACATTAAAGGGACTGTTTAATAAATTAAAAAAAAAAAAAAAAAAAATATAAATATATATATATATATATATATATATATATATATATATATATATATATATATATATATATATATATATATATATATTTATATTATTTTTTTTTTTTTTTTTTTTTTTTAATTTATTAAACAGTCCCTTTAATGTCTCATTACCAGGGCTTGATAATATAAAATATATATATATATATATATATATAATATTTTTTCTTTGTTGTCCTCCCTCATTCTTGGGTCCTCTACCAGAGGCCTGGCAGTTTGAGGGTTCTCCACAGGATCTTAGTTGTTCCCAGTAATTCAGGGCTGTGGAGTCGGTATAAATTGGTCCGACTCCTAAAATATATAAATTGGGTACAGTAGTTCAATGCAGAATGTGCTGAATATTTTTTCATAGGAATTTGGGAAAGTTATGAAATGTCCTATAAATGACTGTTCTATTCCTGATCTAAGGCTACATTCACACACAGCGTTTTTGCTGCGTTTTTTGAGGATACGTTTTTCAGCTGCAAAAGCAGATCAGCTTTTTAAAAAACCGCATCACCTGAAAGGTTTTTAAGGGTACACCTAATAGCTGCCCAAAAGGACGCCCAGGACAGGCATTGCTCGTCTTCAGTAACACATCGACATCAACTGATAGTTGGAATAAATAGACTGCATTCACCACATCTTAAGGTGCAGGTTTATTTTCAAGTGTAGGGGTGTGCAGTATGAGATTCTGCGGAACAGTATGAGGTTCTGCACCCCCCCCCCCCCCCCCCCAGTTTTGATCCTGGCTAAAACCGTTTCTTATAGATATGGCGAACCCTCAGGTAATCCTAAATGAAGGTCAATGGACACAGGTGGCTGAATTGAAGGAATTGCTTAATCACCTATTTACCGTGACTAAAAAATTACAAGTTGAGGATTTAACTCCTGGTATTTTCATAAGGGAGTGGAAGAACTTGCTATGTTGCCTGTCCCAAAGAGGAGATTTAATTGCAGATGGCATTTCTGCTTCAATGAAACGGAGAGAGACACAGCTATAGGAAAATAAAAATTTTCTGGCAGCTGTTTATGTGGACCCAATCATCGTATATTGCTTGATGATCAACAGCTTACTAAAGGAAAAGAAGCTCTGACTGAGGTAGCAGTTAGGATGAGTGGCCTGCAAGAGGACTTGGGTCCTGACAGTGCTACTGCTGCCATATCTTCATCCTCATCAGATGAGGAGTTTGACTTTGACAAGTATTTGGATGACATGGAGCAGGCAAAGCGTTGCTGCAAGGAAAAAGATTTCACTCCGTCTCCTATAGCTAGAAGATTGACCATATTTCAGCAAAATGTTTCACTTTGCTCTCAAAGAAAAAGAAAAATTCAACCGTTCATCAAAACTGACTGTGCATGAGGCAATTCCTTTATACCCGGAAATTGTTAGAGATGTTGCCCATGTGGTTACGACTTTGTCTCCAACCCAAGTTAGTGTAGAGAAGTTGTTCTCTGGCCTTAAAATTATTAGGTCATATTTTAGGTAATCTATGAAGGAGGATCTGATGGAGGCAATTCTATTTCTTATTGTCTGGTTGGTTAGCCAGCACCTGCTTATCTGTCTGGATCCTGAATTCCCTCAGGATTTTATCCCTTTCATTCTCCACTTTTTCTGGGGTCTCCTACCTGGACTTAGGGGGGCTTAGCCCTTATGCTTCACAGATCTTCCTGTATACAATTCCCACTACTTGGTTGTGGTGTTCGGTATACGCTGTTCTTGCATTTTGCATCCTGCCACTATGTGTTGGATGGTTTGAGGTTTCTTGGCATAGTCTGCACCTTGGGTCTTGCCTTGTGTGGTAGATTACTGCTTCTATGGATCTGGTACTTAGTGCTTGCTCTTGTGCTGCTATGATTAATGCCTCTGTGCTGTCTCGGAGTCCAGCTTTCTCCAGCATTTGGTAGGATTTCTCCATGTCAGCCACTTCCATTATCTGTTGATGGTACATCCCATGCAGTGGCTTGTCTTGCCATGGCGCTTCATGTTCCTGTTCTTCCTTCCAGATCTGTTGTTGTTGTTGTTGTTGGTGCCTTAGGCTTTCTCTCAGCATCTTCTGGCGCCATTCTTTTGATGTATTCCTGGATACTCCTTGCTTCATCCTTGATGGTGGCTTGGATGCTTATCAAGCTTCGACCACCCTCCTTTCTGTTGGTATACAATCTTTGGGTGTTAGACTTAGGGTGGAGACCTACATGCATTGTGAGGAGCTTTGGTGTTACATCTGCAGCTTCCATCTCTTCTTTTGGCCAGCACACTATGCCAGCAGGGTATCTGATAACTGGCAGGGCATATGTATTGAGGACGCAGATTTTATTCTTCCCATTGAGCTGGCCCTTCAGAACCTGTCTTACCCTCTGATGGTATTTGGATGTTCCTGCTTTCCTTGCCTCCTCATCATGGTTACCGTATCCCTGTGGGATGCCGAGGTACTTGTAGCATGTCTGTACATCTGCTATGTGTCCTGCTGGTAATTCCACTCCATCAGTGTTGACTACCTTGCCTCTCTTTATGAACAACCGGCCGCACTTCTCCAGTCTGAAGGACATCCCGATGGCTTCACTGTAGATCCTTGCCAGGTGGATCAGTGATGTCTCGTTTGTTTTTCGCATACAGCCTGATGTCGTCCATGTAGAGGAGGTGGCTGATGGTGCTTCCAATTTTGAACTCTGTAATTATCTGACTGAGGGGGTTCAAGCCTATGCAGCACAGCAATTGGGACAACATTGCTGTAGCTTGGTGGCTATGAGTTTCCATGTTGTAAGGCAGGTTATTGGGTGGTAGTTGGATGGAACTATTCCTTTGTGAGGATCCTTCATGATCAGCACTGTTCTACCTTGTGTTAGCCAAGCTGGGTGGTGGCCTGCTTCTAGCAGTTGGTTCATGTGCTTTGCCATGAACTGCAGTTCATGTACCGCTGTTAATTTCTTTAGCCAGTAGATGTCTGGGCCATCGCTTCATGTTCTTGACCCACTGTTGGATGTCTGCTTCTGTAATGGTGACTGGTTCTTGCTCTAGGTGGTGGCTGTGTTTCATTCACATTGCACTGGTGTTGTGTGTTTTTTTTTTTTTTTCCTTCTCCCATATGGTATTGTTCAGTCTGTTGGTGGAGTTGCTGCCTTTGTGCTGTTACTCTAGTTGGGAGAACTCCTTGGATGGTTCTTTGGAGAATAGGGCATTTATCTTCTGGGCCTCAGCTTCTCTAGGGTATCTTTCTAGTCTTGCAGCTGTGAACCTTTGTTGGGGTCAGGCCGTCCAGCTTGATCCTACTGGATAGACTTCCCTTTGTGTCACCTTAGATCTTTGTCTCCAGTCCTCTGGTGTTTCTTTGCTGAGCCTTGGCAGTCGATCTTTGGTATTGATGGCATTTAGTTTATCTTCTAAGGAAGATCTTCTGTTTAAGTGATCTCTAGTTGCAGGATTGGATCAGAATCTTCAGAAAAGAACAAGTGATACTTTTGACTTATGGTGTTTTTTTTTTTTTGCATTTTTCAAAAAATGTGCCCGCTGATCGCTTCGGACCTTCTCTCTGCTGGTGCAGTGCCATTGAATGCCAAGGATTATTATACCTCAAGTGGCCGTTGTAGGGGGGATATTTAGTATTACGTGTTGCTTATGCATGTATTTGTCCCACTTGAAATAGTCGGATGGATCGAGTCAAGGATGCCCCCCCACCATGACTTCTAGATTTCCAATTATGTGCATGAAGTTGCACTTTTCTGCTTGCTGAGTGGGTGATGGCGGTAATATTCCTATTGGGACGTGGGGTTGTCACACTGTGCCCATACAGATGAGTATGAGTACAGTAGATGTCAGTGACCTGAATATTACTGTGGATCCTGGCAGCCATGAGAGTAACACCTGTGGGCTATTGTTGGTCAGACTGTGTATGTATTAGTCATGTCGCCCAACCTGCACAACCGGCCAGTTATGCAAGTTACCAAGCGTATCCCTTTAATTACAGCCTCTTGACTTTGAGTGTTATTGAGGGGTTGGCACATATCGCAGATGACTCACGTTGTTGTTTTTTGCTTTTCTTTTTCTTTCTGTTCAGGTCTTTGAGGAGCTGTTACTGGACGCGGACTGGAGCGTGAACGCCGGGAGCTGGATGTGGTTGTCGTGCAGCTCTTTTTTCCAGCAGTTTTTCCACTGCTATTGCCCAGTTGGGTTTGGAAGACGAACTGACCCCAATGGCGATTACATCCGGTAACTATCCAAAAATAAAACAAAACCACTCCTTTATTACAATTAAACATAAAATATGATCAGAAAATGACCTATTTTTAAGAAAAATTTAACTGTCCATGCAAGAAAAGCAATCTTGCAGTATTCCACTTTCACACGAGCACCTAGAGCACACATTTCCTGACATTTCCTGCTTCCTGTAGCTCACTTGTCAGCTTTGCTGTGTAGACTAGGTCAGAGTCGGCACAGAAAGTTCAATAAAAGGACCGCTATGTGCTGCTGAAGATTTAGGAAAGACAAGATTGTAAACCTACATATGAAGGTAAAGGTCTGCAAACTTGTCCCTGGAGCACACACTAGACTGACACGTTTGCAGACCTTTACCTTCATATGTAGGTTTACAATCTTGTCATTCCTAAATCTTCAGCAGCACATAGCGGTCCTTTTTATTGAACTTTCTGTGCCAACTCTGACCCAGTCTATACAGCAAAGCTGACAAGTGAGCTACAGCAAGCAGGAAATGTCAGTCTAGTGTGTGCTCCAGGGACACTTCCTGTAGCTTGCCTGTAAGCTTTGCTGTGTAGACTGGAGCCCAGGCAGCAGAGAAAAGGGGATTAAATGACAGATAGGGGTAACGGTCTGCAACCCTGCAACATTCATTTTTTTTTTTTTTTCTCCCTCTTTTAAGGCGATATCTACCAATTTTGAAGGGTTTCCCACCAAAGTATATTTACGACCCTTGGAACGCTCCTGAAGGAGTGCAGAAGGCTGCAAAATGTATTATTGGGGTACATTACCCCAAACCAATGGTGAATCACGCAGAGGCCAGTCGTCTGAACATCGAGCGGATGAAGCAGATATACCAGCAGCTCTCCCGATACAGAGGACTTGGTAAGTGGGAACATGGTCCACGTCTCCACAGAAGACCCCTGTGCAAAAATACTACATAGTATAAAGTTGTTTTTTAGATTTACAATGGGCCCTTGTGGAGTGTTGCACATAAGGGATATCTATCCTTGATTTACTTTTTATTTTTTTTTTATTTTTTAGGGCTTCTTGCATCAGTGCCTTCAAATCCAAATGGGAACGGGAACGGTGGGCTGATGAGTTATTCTCCCGGGGACAACATGCCAGGCTGCAGCAACAACGGAGGTAAAGTGGCCACATAATAAACAGTTAAGGGGCTTCTATATTTCTTGTAAGTGTTATTCCTAAGTTATAAAGTGATGCATTATTGCTTTGCTGTGGTGGGTTGTCCAATTTCTAAAGCCCTATCTATTGGCTCCTGTACACAGCCGTGCTGCAGAGCATCATCTGCAGGCTCATGTACCGCCATGTGAAGGCTTGGGAAACATTTTTTTTTTAAACCAAAGATTTTATTATATTCAAATGTCGTTATAATTACATTTAGTCAAAGCTTTCAAATCATCTCCATTGCATATATAAAAATACACGACATTCAATTTCCTCCCCGTCATGAAAAAGAAAAAAAAAAAGGGAAGAAAAAAAACAGACCCAACCTCCTCCCTCTTGGGAAACATTTTAAGTGGCAATGATGCAACTGTTCTGGGTGTGGATATTGTGGTTATACCTAGGTTTTATCGCCTCATGTGGCCTATAAGAGGATAGCGGTGTTTTACATGTGCAATGCCATTGCTGTGATCACACCTTGCCGTGGTCGTCTTATAATGCAATCTATACAGACTAATACTTTCCAGTGTTCATAGTTAGATGCTATTGCATGTGATGGTCTGAGTATTATAATATGTTTACCTTTCTTACTTGCAGGATCTCAAATGGGAGCTGGCGAGGGCAACTCTACCAGCAATTCTAATAACCAGGGTGATGGCCATTCTGGAAACGGAGGACTTCAAGGTAAGAAGGGATCTCCAGCTCCGGACAGATTGCTGCAGTCAGTGATTGTTTAGTACCTAGCAATGACTGATTGCTGTCATGTTTGCATGCGTATATAAAAGTTCCTGTGAGATCGGGTGGAGACGCTCATTGCCTGCTTTTTTACAAGGGTCCCTCGACTATAAGCAGTTTAGAAAGTGGGTAACCTCTGTGATCTGCTATTTAACCTATCCTAGGTGAAGGTCCTCAATATAATGGGCCTGGACAACCCCTTTAATCCATTCAGGAGCCTACACAAATACCGCTCCGTTTATAAAACGGAGGGGGCTGCTCCGATCTGAACACTGAGTCCCCGTACCAGACACAAGGGCACCATGTGCCTCTGTTGTATATTGTATCCTGTGCAGTTGATAATGGTGGTCTTGCGGCTGTTCTATAAAGAACCACTGAAATCCATAAAATTGCCATTAATTTGGCTCCTTTTATGAAGCAGAACTTGAGGGCAACAAATGTCTAATCAGAAATTAATGAAATGTAATCTCTCCTAGGCTACTGGCAGGGAAGCAGTATCCTGCATTACAACCAAGGAGACGGCCAGCAGTCTTACTTAATACAAGGTACTTACATTTCTGACGATGGTGATCAACTCTCAACCTGGAGCTAAAACCTCTCGTGAGGCTTTTCTAGCTCTTGGCAAGTGCTTCTGATATATTGCATTTGTGACAAACATGTGCTAAGACACTAGTCTAGTTTCTCACGAGTATTAAGAGGGTTGACCGGGACGTTTACGTCCTTTTATCACTCCTCAATCTGATATGGGGGACCTATACTAAAGAGAGGCCATCAATATCTGACTCTCAGCACCTCCCGATCAGCTTTCTGCAGACCCTGAGCCGGCCAGATGTCTACAGTCTACAGAGTATCTACATTATTGACATCCGGTTGTCTCGGGGTTTGCAAACGCTTAACACCACTTGTCGGACCCCACTTCTTTAATTCCTAGGATAGGTCATCAATATAAAAGTCCTGGGAAACTCCTTTTTTAAAGACTGTTTTGTGTTTGTGTTTTTTATGGCTGAAACTAGTATAAAACACCGAAATAAAGAATAGTTGCCAGTTTAATCTGTTGACACCAGGCCCCCATTTCTGCGCAGTGTAACGACATATAGGATTTCACCAGCCGCCCTGTACTGTGATGATGACCCCCAGGTGGTGGACGTGTGAAGTACATTACTCCCAGTACTGTCACGCTACCCGGCTTAGTTAACCATCACGAACAACCAGAGTTATTGAATGACCAAAGGAAATTGCTAGAAGTGCAGCACACAGTGTACAATGCCAACCCCATACACAGTCATGCAGATGATTTAGTCCTCTGTGCAGAAAAGTTTGTGCCAATCTGTTTTTAGCAATGTCCTATTTCCCCTCTGCCCACAGCCAGGAACAGTATGAACTCTGTGGTGTCTTCTGGCAAACGTCCCAACCCAGAAGAGGAGATCCAAAGTGTTGGACCTAAGGTCCAGCGGCAAAGCAGCCATTAACTTGGTGAGTGTCTGTCAGGTGCTGGTATCTTCTGTCCACACCATTTTAACCCTGTTCCCTCCCGAGTTGCGTGGGACTAGTCTGTACTACTTGGGCTATGTGCACATGGCGTTTTGTAAGACTTCATGGCACTCGCTGAGTTTTCCCAGGTGAAGCCGCTTCAAGGGCAGCCATGACGTAGTTCTTGTGGTGGCGGAGCCACCAGCATCCTCTACTCTATACTGTGCCTTGTGCACATACCCTTAGGACTGCTTGTTATGACATTGTAGTAACGGCAGAGCAGGTGTTAAAATTCAGGCCCCCACCAACTGTGATCACTTGATCACGGCAGATCCAGCTTTTAAAACTCCTGACGAATGCAATTTTGCTGGGGGTGCTTTTGAGGCTTTGAGTACGGCTAAGTCCTTTATCTGCCTGGTGTTCTGTAGCATTCGTAGTGTTTGGAGATGAGGACAAAGATTTGCAGTACCCAGTGATGGCCTCTGGACTTCACATCCGCGGCCATCATCCTTGGACCGACATCTCCTGTTGCTTGTTAGTCCCCGCAACATGGCGACTAGTCGTTGGGCCTCACGCAACGTGACGACTAGTCATTAGGCCTTTCTCAACATGACGACCTTGCAGAGTTTAGAAAACACCCAGGAGATGTTGGGCAGAGGGTGTCAGCGATGGTAGCCTAATCTTTGCTGCTACAGAGACATGGACCAGAGGTCAGAACTGGGCACCATGAATCTCTTGTGAATTTCTTATAGAAAGCGTTGGACAATACAGATGTTGATCAGCACTAGGAAGTTGTCAACAGTCCAATCATTGTGCGAATGTGACCCATGGACACAGGGCAACACGTGAAGACATAGGATTGAGCCCATCCATCTCTGTCTGCCTACTTAAGACTTTTGGGTTGCACCTCAAACATCTGCTACTTAACTGTGGAAGGTGCACCACACAAAGTCTTCATATCAGAAGAAGTCTTTGGTAGGCTTTTTTGCCTACGCCCACACTAAGGGGGCTGTGCTGCTCATCTGATAACTGAGGCTCTTGATCTCTCGGAGATCTTTCTAGTAGGTTCCTCCCATGTACGGTTCTGGGTCTACATGCAAAATATTAGAAGAGACCTGGCATTTAGGAGAACAGAGGCCCTCTATTCTAGAGACTGGTGTGGTAACCGGGTACTTTACCTTCCATAGAAATGTACGATGTGACATCTTGGGTTCAGATTAGGTCTTCTGGGATCACCATACTGATAGCCTAGTGTAGGCCATAAGTATCTGATAGTTGGGTTTCTGACTTCCGTTACCCCAACTGTATGAAAACGACATGGCATTCCAGTCTTAATGATTACATTCCTACCTTTACCTACACACCATCTACTTTGTAGTGGACGGGCACGTTATTGCAGTATTCTCATTCGCTTCAATTGGGCAACACTGCCGTGCTCGGCACAACCACCACTGGGTAGATGGAGACACATTAGCATGGGACGAGCGGTGTAGACCTCTTCATGACCTTTTACAACAGCTGGTCAGTGGGGGGGTGCTCATAGTCGGACCTTCACGGATCAGATATTGATGACCTATCCTAAGGATGCGGTAATCCCAGACAACTTAATTGAAGGAGGAAATATAGTTCCCTGTGATCTAGGTTGATGTGCTAATCTAGTGGTCCCAGTCAAATAGGACAAACCCTTGACCATCTTTAGGTCTAAAATATGCAAATGGCCACCATCTTGCATCAGTTTGGAATGGAGTGATGTGTTTTTTTTTTTTGTTTTTTTTAATGATGAATTTGAAATGGTTCCCCATATTTTGTACTGGTTTCTCAGTCTATGCATCCTATTACCATTGTCCGCTCCTCCTTTCTATATATCTCGACTCCCGAAATACTACTTTACGGGCCTCCAGTGAAAACATGAGTGCTCTTAGAGCTTGGAGACCTCTGTCTTCACGACATTCATTGTCTTCCTCATTAGTTACTGATGAGCTTTAGTCCAGGCACTGTCTACCTACTAGCTCACATTACACTTGGCTATAGATTGGGTCCAGCTTAGCGGAGTCGTCTCATAAGACGGAGGAGCCTAAATGAGGCATACAAGTGACACAACACACAGGATTGAGCTTCTAGATGCTGCTCCTTTGCCATACCCTGGTGTTTGAGGGCGGCATCTTTTTTTTTTTCTTTCCGTAGACTCTTATCAGTCTGATGCTTTTCTGACCATTTGCTTCCATTCATACTCCTCAGACAGCGCCATCATATATTGTAGTGGTCCTACACATCGGGCCCTGTGCCCAATGAGGTTCACTATTTTAGTTTTATTTACTCTGACAACGTTCACACACAATAGTGTAAATTTTCTAGGAAGTTTGATTCCCTTACCAGCGTTCTCAGAGGAAATCAACAAGAAAATAATACAAATTCCACCGAAGTTGGATTGCGTGAAAGGCAAAGTAGTTAGGTGATGAATTATATGACCAGTGGGATCTTCAAGATCCCATGAACGAGGCTCTGGGATCCCCTCCTAGGATTCCGACATTTGAGATCCGACTGCCACAGCGTACCAATGTGGACGTCAGACCAGGGTCCTGCAGATCGGTCAACAGTCCAAACTCTAGCCAGCATTCGCATCTTCTTAAAAGAATTGCTTTATTGATCCAGTAGTAAAAAAAAAAAGTTACAAGAAAATGGTTGAACACAACAGCGCAGAAAAGAAAGACATTCTGCGCTCCCAGTCAACATGTTTTAGACCTGCATGGTCTCTTGTCAAGACAAAGGACCATGCAGGTCTGAAACATGTCGCCTGGGAGCGCAGCAGATATGGAGATCCCAGCAGTTTGATGCCCACCGATGGGAAGGTGATTTATTATTGCATCTGCTGCAAACGTTTAACCTTTAGATTTTATTTGCATCAATACTTTGCCCCCATAAACATCACCTGTTAGCAGCCATGTTTTGTCCCCACACAATGCACATCTACGTGGCTGATCTGTTGCGTGGCAATGACCCCATGTGTGACGTGTTTTTCTTTTTCCTCCTTTCCCCCGTACAGATGTGGAATGTCGCAGAGTCACCTAAAGTGATGGATTTTCTACGTAATCAGCCTCTTCTCTTGAGAACTGTTGTCATCTCGTCAGTTTGTGGAAGCTTTACGTTTCGCCGCATTTCTATTTTTATCTTTAATGATATTTCAGTAATATATTTTTTTTTTTTGAACATATTTCTGTAAGTATTTGATGACGCTTGCTTTACCGAGGTGTAAATATGAATCTCTGAACTAGGTATAGACTGCGCAATATATTTTTGATAACAAAATCTGTATGGCAAGAAAAGACTAGAAAATGTGTAATAAGTGCAGTTTTTCCCGATGTCGCGTGTACGTTTTCTTCTATAGCTAATAGTCCTTTTATAAGGGATGTTACCATTCTGTGACCTAAACTCCAGCTGACTGGCCATGTTGTCAGCCAGAGACGAAGCAATACTCCAGGACAGGAAAGCCACAGGGAGGTCCTGCTCATAGAGGAGAACGCCCCCTTTAAGGCGTTGGCCAGCTACTCTAGTTTCCGCGTCGGGAGGTGAGAAATGCTGCCGATGTTCTGTCGACAGCCGTTTGGCAGGTCTTGTTCTCTAGTTCCAATCTAACGATACCCATTACAAAGGCAGCAACTCTTAGCGAAAGCGAGAGGCGATGGATATCCTTTTAACTTGGGACCTAATGAGGCCATTTTTTTGGGGGGGAGGGGGGGGGGCAAAAATGACAATTTTATAGTATGCTGGGAGACTGAAGAAGCGGCCGTATTTATGTGCAGCGCCTCCCGCAGGTCTGATCTCCCAGTCAGCACTTTATGAATGGTAGACCGCTGGGCCGATGTGACCCATCGTATGTGGGACGTACATGACGGCAATCCCAGACATGGACTAGTAAATCACAACATCAGTGTCTCGCGTCCCCCCTCACTTGGGTATCGCATGTCATAGAAATCTGTGGCTTGTGTAGCTCCAAACTGTGAAAAAAATTAATCCTAGAAACTGCAAATCCCAGCACACCTGGTCTGTGGTAGACCTTTTTTTTTTTTTTTTCCAGCTTCAAGCCCGTATTACTCGCTCGAGGATCACATCGAAATCCTCGGACTGGCCGTCGGCACACCTCACCTGACCCGAGCGTGACAGCTGCATAGAAATGCATGCCGTCACGTTCAGGTCAGAATAGCCGTCGGCCAGTCTGAGGATTTCGATGCGGCGTCTTCTCATTAGTAATAACTGTCTGACTACACCCTTATGAGAAGAAACACTGGTGGAAAAGCCGACTGTAGGGGCAAAGCCTGCGGTGACTTTACGAATTTGGCTCGTGTAATCGCTGCAGCGAATCGCTGACTTTGGTGGCTCTTGCCATCTACAGCCACAAACTTATGGGAATTTTTTATTTTTTTTTAAACTCTAGACAACCCATTTTGAAGTCTGCCATGAGTTTACTCCAATGTATTACCTGGTGCTGGGAGTTGTAGTTTTTGGCACAGCTTGGAGACAACACCTGTAAGAATCTAATACACCTGTTTCTGTAAGGACCAATCGAATCTCTGCTTTTACATTTTGTTTTTTTCATATTTATTATACAAGCTGTTATTTGACTGGTCATTGGATTCATAGTGGCCATAGAAAATACACGGGGTCTCCCCGTGCGTGCGCTCATATTACTCTTATTTATAGAGTAACACCCCCAGGTCACAGAATGGTGCAGCCTCCGCACATCCTGCCATGGTCTGTTTCTTTTTACATCCATATAAAAAAAAAAGTAAAAAAATATATGTATTTTTTTTTTTAGCCTTTTTTTTAAAGATTTATTTTTGTCAAGAATGCAATGTATTATTTGATGTGGTCAGAAATGGTATTGTCACCATTTTCTCCAGTGTGTCCTTGTCTTACCTGTCCCAAATGTAAAGCAGGGCTCCCCAGCCATTGTAGAACTACAACTCTCAGCATGCCTTCACATGAGCAAAACGGATTGAAATTGATAACAAAGATGTACGGTATATAGATACAGTATATATAAAATCTGCTTCTTTCAATTTGATTTTGATTTCTTGTTGGGAGCAGTAATAGATACAGTCCTGTTTAACATTAAAAAATATCTAAAATATCAAATAAAAAAATATATATATATATATATATATATATATATATATATATATATATATATATATATATATATACAAATCTTATTAAAATACTGGATTTTTTAATAAAGATATTTTCAATAAATGTAAAAATCTAAATTATGAAATTAAGCATCTTTTTTAAAGTAATAAAATGTGTGAATTTCTATGATCTATTTATACACATGTAGTTTTGTCTTGAAGACATTGAATTATATACAAAATTAACTCATATTTTAGAACTGTATTGAAAACAATTTTTATTATAAAAAAAATTCATATATTTAAAAAAAAAATGTATATATATTTTTTAATATTATATATTTATATATTTTTCAAATATATATTAATATTTTTTTAAGATTGTGTATCAATTAAATATAATTTAAAATAATAAACCTATATTTTATATGACCGGAATGTGAAGAAAGGACTATCTATTACACCTCTCGACAAGAAATAAATGTGGGATTAAATGTTATTTTCCTTCAGTGTATCCATGTTTATATATAATCTGTATAGGTTTCGAAAGGAATAGCATGGTTTTTACAAGGAAGCAGCCATGTTTTTATTTTTTTTTTTGTGTAATTTTGGACAACCCCGGGTGGGGTACATTGGATAGGAAAGGACGATACAGATGGAATAAAATGACAAGACAATAAATATATTCCACAAGAAAGACATTGACCATAGGAGGCGAATGACCTAGAAGTCGTCAGTGGAGAAGGCATCGCTCTCCTTGGAGGGAACCGCAGCTACCGACGCTGCATGCTGACATTTGTAGTTCATAAAGAGCTGCTTGGATCACATTCCTATTGTCGTTTTTTTTTTTTTCATTTTTTTTTTCCTCCAGTTTAGAAGCCAATAATCCTGTGTCTTGAAAGTAAAACTATTTCCTCCTTTTTTTAGTTTTATTGCCATTTATGAGCTACCGCCGTGTATATTGCGTGCATACCAGCATCTCCTTACGTCCTGCTCTGCTGCCATGTCTTTGTTGTCTTCTCTTTGTACAGCCATTGCCTTTGTAATTTTTAAAGAAAAACTCCTAATAAAATTTTTTCGCAATATGTGGACCAAGGTGAGTCATTGGATGTGGTATATCTTGATTTTTCAAAGCGTTTGATACCGTGCCACACAAGAGGTTGGTGCACAAAATGAGAATGCTGGGTCTGGGGGAAAATGGGTGTAAATGGGTAAGTAACTGGCTTAGTGATAGAAAGCAGAGGGTGGTTATAAATGGTATATTCTCTAACTGGGTCGCTGTGACCAGTGGGGACCGCAGGGGTCGGTGTTGGGACCTATTCTCTTCAACATATTTATTAACGATCTGGTAGAAGGTTTGCACAGTAAAATATCGATATTTGCAGATGATACAAAACTATGTAAAGCAGTCAATACAAGAGAAGATAGTATTCTGCTACAGATGGATCTGGATAAGTTGGGAACTTGGGCCGAAAGGTGGTAGATGCAGTTTAATAATGATAAATGTAAGGTTATACACATGGGAAGAAGGAATCAATATGACCATTACACACTGAACGGGAAACCACTGGGTAAATCTGACATGGAGAAGGACTTGGGGATCCTAGTTAATGATAAACTTACCTGGAGCAGCCAGTGCCAGGCAGCGGCTGCCAAGGCAAACAGGATCATGGGGTGCATTAAAAGAGGTCTGGATACACATGATGAGAGCATTATACTGCCTCTGTACAAATCTCTGGTTAGACCGCACATGGAGTACTGTGTACAGTTTTGGGCACCGGTGCTCAGGAAGGATATAATGGAACTAGAGCGAGTACAAAGGAGGGCAACAAAATTAATAAAGGGGATGGGGGAACTACAATACCCAGAGAGATTAGCAAAATTAGGATTATTTAGTCTAGAAAAAAGACGACTGAGGGGCGTTCTAATTACCATGTATAAGTATATAAGGGGACAATACAAATATCTCTCCGAGGATCTGTTTATACCAAGGAATGTGATGGTCACAAGGGGGCATTCTCTGCGTCTGGAGGAGAAAAGGTTTTTCCACCAACATAGAAGAGGATTCTTTAGTTAGGGCAGTGAGAATCTGGAATTCCCTGCCTGAGGAGGTGGTGATGGCGAACTCAGTCGAAGGGTTCAAGAGAGGCCTGGATGTCTTCCTGGAGCGTAACAATATTGTATCTTACAGTTATTGTCAGGTTCTTTAGAAGGACGTAGATCTGGGGATTTATTCTGACAGAGTTTTATAGGCTGAACTGGATGGACTAATGTCTTTTTTCGGCCTTACTATGTTATGTTACTATTGTTTTTTTTTTTTTTCCTGTGGTTTGTCCAATCTTTGACAATATTCTGATCGGTGGACCATCAGTGAGTGGACAGAGGAGTCCAGATGTTGTCATTAAGTTTTTGATTTTCAGGGTGTCAACATTTTTGAAACTTGGAGTGTTTTATGTATGCAAATTATTTTTTATTTATTTTTTTTTAAAGAGTTGTCCATTTTATTTTAACAAATGTGTTGGGTTACGTTGATTTTTGTGGCACATATGAATATAGAAGTTTGACAGGTTCTCCTCCTTCCTCAGTGGCTGCTGATGGAGAATCATGTGACCAGCCCCACCCATCATTCTCCACCAATGGAAAAAGCTGTTCTTATGCTTGGTGCTCTTCTATTGGAGGAGACGGATGGGCAGGGCTGGTCACATGATCCTCAATCAGCAGCCACTGTGAGAAAAGTAAAGTTGTGCAGTCTGTGAGGGAGGAGGCGAAACCATAGAAATATGCAGAGAGCCTGGGGCACTAGAAAGTAATCCTTTAAAAAAAAAAAAAAAAAGGATCTTGGTATTATGGAATAAACAAATCACAACGAGAGGACAAGGACTTCCTGAAGTCTACGCAGCCGCCTACAAAGAAGTGCACAGCTGCCTGAGCATGTGTGACCGCCTGTTATCAAGCTCTTTGCGGGAAAGTCTCTGCATAGTGATCCTGCTGTTGGCTGCAGATCATGCAAAAGAGACAATGTTATGCCTGATTGTTAGGAAAGGAGCCGAGCCCCTCAAGTAGCATATGTATAGCTGTGGAGAAGAAAGCAGGGACTGGATTGTCAGCTTCCAGAGGGAGAAGGAGACCAACTCATTAAAGTGTCTGCACACAGCAGAAAAGGATATTTTCAATAAATTACTTTTAAGACGTTTTCCTATTAAGACGCTCATAAATAACTCCTTTAGAAGTGTCTCTCAATGACCTATATACCCGCCTTGTGTAAAATAGGTAATATCCATAGATATAGGAACCATTTGCGCTTGTCATTCCCTGCTGCCATCTTCTTTTGTAAATTCGCTAATGCCTATAACAACAGTAAGTGCCGATAATCTGACTAATGGTGAAGCCGCCATAGTGATGAATGTCGAGCTGTCCGTGTTAAGTACATTGCTGCACCCGGTAATAGGTGACTTGGGCGCAGGCGATTACATGAACGATCAGGACTGTAATTACCTATAGAAACACTTGCTACTTTGAAAGGGTCTGTGCCACGGTAATGGGCAATTATAGGGGGGCATACGACAGGCTTGCCTAAAACCATTATCAAAATTTAATTAGGTCTCCATTAATGTCTGCTTTATAATCCAAACCTTGTCCTTTTTTTTTGGTGTCCAAGTATAATTCCATTTTAGTCTCGCGCGCAGCCTCAATACCGCCTCATCTCTGCAGCCTCTGATTTTATACTGAGGATTAGTTTTTGGCTGCAGCAGTTATGTGCCATCTGAGCCAAAAGTAGTAGCTAGGAGGTTGTTTCTTCCAGTTCGGACACGTGACTTCCCCTGCTACAAGCGGATGTAAGGAGACCACTGGGGAACAAGGGTAGCAATACCGTGGTCTGACTGGGTCCTGAAGATGAGAATGTGATAAATTTAAGAAGAAACAAAAAGTGAACAATCCCTTTAAGCAGAAGTGCCATTAAGTTTGGTTTATGGATGTTGGCCATCTGATGGAAGAAAGATGTTGAGTCTCAATGTAACCATGGGGCTCTTTGCAATACCATGCACAGTTCTTGAACAGTAGTGATGCCATTTCTGGGGAAAAAAGGAATGTGTGTGTAAAATATATACTTTTTTTCTTTTAAACTTCCCCTTTAAGTGCAAACTGGTGCAGGGCTAAAGTAAATTTAGGTAAGTGAAAGTCATTCCAAATTCAAACTACACACTCAGGATTGACCACTACTCACTCCAAATATGAATGAGAAGACCAATCCGATGACCGCACGCTTACAGTCGTGCCGACGAGCTGCTCTTCTTAATTTCCTCAATGTTTTGTGAAAAACAGAGAAGCTTGTTGTCAAGTGACCGCAAGTATGAAAAGGTAAGTCTACATGCCTAAGGCCCCCTTATGCACTGCTTGAACACCAGCATTAGTTGTATGAGTTGTATGATTGTCTGTGACCATTTGTCATAGGTCACAGCAACTGGTTCTTATGTGAGCACTTGCTCTTTACTCTATGACATATGTCATTTTTTTCTGGAACTACCGGTTGTGTGTTATACACATTTTTTCCTGACTGTCTACATATTTTATGTGATCTTGTGCAGGTGGGCTAACCTGGGCCTGTGTGTTTGTGCGCTCTACACGGCTTCGCTTTGCCAATCTGTGCATGCGGTATTTCCCTTCCCCTTGTTTCCATGCATTTCTGTGTCCATGCTTTTATTATATTATCTTGAATAAAAATGTGTTTTTATTGGACTTCTTGACTGCGCATGTATTGGCTTTTTCTGCATTAAGTGCAGTTGTCCTTTTATGTCCTACATTCCCATGGTTCAGGGCTGATTTGTGAGTATTATCTCAGTATGTAAGCTTATTTTCTCACTTACCATGTGTACCAAAATTGCATTCTAACTTCCAGTACATCCTTAACAATGGTAAAGATATACTGGGAGTTGTTGCTATCAGTCATCATCATCATACTGTGGGCCATACAGGAATCACAGTACTGACAAGAATTAGCATAAAAAAACAAACATTTTATTTATGATCCCCATACTGTGTCCGCACCTTTCTTCCCTTGCTCCCCATACTGTTTCCGCAACCATCCTGCCCCCTCACTCCCAATACTGTCCTCAAATTTCTCTCCCTCTCACTCCCCATTACTGTGTCTGCATCCATCCCCCCTCCAGCTTCCCATACTGTGTCCACAACCATCCTACATCACTCCCCATACTGTGCCCTCAAATTTCTCCCCTGCTTGCCTCCATACTGTGTCCACGTACATTCCCCCCTCGCTCCCCATACTCTGTTCGCATACATTCCCACATTCCCACCACCATCTATCCCCATACTGTGTGCTCAAATTTCTTCCCCATTTCAATTACAATAAATCAGCGGTGTCTTCAGCTCCATTGGAGAACTTACCAAACCAAACTTCTGCCGCCTATGCAGCGCCGAGGAGTCACGTCAGCAGTGGGATCACATGACCTCATCACGCTACTGATGCCGCTCTGAGCCAGCAGTCAGGGCCAGGGCTTCAATTGTACTCATGCCTGAAAGAGACGGGTATAATTGATCACTGGATGCTGGTGCACTGCACCTTCTGTCAGCTTGACAGCCGGCTCAGTAACGAGTGATTCAACTATGGGGGGCGGGAAAATGCAGCCACTGGAGAAGATCCCTTGGACCATCTCATCAGAAGGACCAAAGGTGCACCCATGATGGCTTCGCTTGGGCAAATACCCCACCTGCTTACCTAGATGCAACCCTGGTTTACAGGTGTTTTTCCACCAGTGTTATAAATGTCACATGGGGGTGCCTAAGCTTTGTGTTACACCACTATAGTCGAATATTGAGGAAAATAGCAGTCATTCCTAATAGTGCAGTTAGGTTGACGGTCTTAACTAAGACCAGCAGAGTGCAGCACTTTACAACACTTGTTCCCAAACACATTTTTGTAATCCTAATTCCTGACAATAACCACTAGGGGGCAGCACTGAAGTGTAATTATTAACAAACAACGACAGAATAATATCCACATAGTGCACAATCAGCCATAAAACATTATTCTGACACCGGACAAGGCTCCATTGCAGATAGAGATGAGATCAGAACATGCTGCTGACCTCCCCAAATCTTGGCATAGTCTTTCGGATCCAAGATGCTTTGGAGATGTAAATCTAGGTTAAGAAAACTTTTGAAGTCCAATTTTGATCAGTGGGGGGGGGGCAGGTCCAAAGTCTACAATCAATCAGTGAAACAAAGGGGAAGAAACTCAGCTGATTCCTCTGGCCCCACTGACCTGTTCAACCCTTACCTTTCCTATATGAGGACAGCTGGGCACAGCACACAAGCACTGGTGGGTCTCTCACATAAAGTGATAGGATCAGCTGCCTGTGATCAAAGAAATAAAGAAATGCCATTTCTCTGGCATTGTAAAAGCCCAGTTGGTAATTAAAAGATGACCTGTCACCAGATAAGAAATGTTCAGGTTTTGCTTTTCCCGCTTTTCCCCTGAGTATTTTGCTTTTTTCCTTTTTAAAATCTGTCATACGGTTCCAGAGATATGGACCTTTTTATGTAGTGCTAAAATTTCTTGTCTGTTCCTCGGGGGCGTGTCTTTAGTATGCTCTGCATAACTCAACCTGTGAGCCACGCCCACTTATAAAGACCCTAAAAATTTGTAAATAAAAAGGTCCATATCTCTGGAATCGTATGATGGATTTTAAAAAGGAAAAAAGCAAAATACTCAGTGGAACAGAAGGAATAAAATATGATCGAAATCTGGCCACTTTTGATCTGGTAACAGGTCTCCTTTAAAGGTGTATTCGCATCTAAACCATAAAAATAGATGTCTGATCGATATGTGTCTTGACTGGGAGATCCCACCTATGTTAAGATTGGGGGTTCTTGGAGTCTGGAAGTTGAGCTGGTTGTCAGCCACATAAAGAGCTGGTCTCAAGAATGTGTGATTTTCTCTGTTCTGTTGTATGGGAGGTATGGATCCATAAACAGCTTGAACTCACTAATCGCTTCCCTTTATGGTATCTGATTGGGACTATAAGGACGCTACGGTCAGTAGGAGCGGGAAAGCAGAGACCTGCATTTTTAGGGAGAACGCAAGGGTCTGATGAAGAAGTTAGGGGGTCCCATTCATAGCTATGATGGCAATTTTCAGGGACACAAGATGGCAGCCCACTTTTAAAAAACATAAATTTGCTTTCAGCACAATAAAACCCGTCTGCTGGGTCACAGGAGCTGGATTATATTTTATAGTCCATTTAATGACGTAGACAGTTCCGTCCACGCTCCAAAACCCTGATTATTTACCGGGGAATTAATTTTCCCCACTTTCGCTTCAGGCCGGTCAGCCATCCTGTCACACAGGACACACGATGGTGGATGAATTTCATACATCGCCACCCATGACTCTCACAGACCCAGAACACTCAGCCTATTGTCCTATCCTAAAAAAAAAAGGTTTAAAAAAATTAAAATATTGATGGACATGAGACTTATTTAAAGGGATTGTCGTATATGCAACATGTATTACCTACCCACAGACTAGGGGATAAATGTCTGATTGCTGGGGATCCCAACCCTCATGTGCACCAAAAGATCCCATAACATCAAAGACCAACTAGTAAGAGCTGACATCGGCAGCACACAAACTACCTATCCAACTCTTCCCACCAGGAGGACAGGCACATTCCCGCGCCTCAACTGGACCTCCGGTTCCAACGTAATCAAAGCCTGTGAGGTCACTGGCCCAAGGACAGGCAAAATATTTACCATCAAAAACTACTTTACTTGCGACTCAAATTTTTGTGATATAAGTCGTCAAATGCCCTTGTGGCCTACTATATGTTGGGTAGACAACACAACATGTGAAGGATCGCATTGAAGGCCACAAATCGACCATCCGTGGTGGGAAAACTTGGCTCCCACTACCACACCACTTCACCAAGGCTAAACACTCAGTTTCACAACTGCGGTTCCAGGTACTGAAACAGGTACCAAGGCCAAGATGGGGAGGTGACCACATACAACTACTGAAATAACGGGAAACTTACTGGATCCATACACTTCAAACTTTAGTTCCTGAAGGCCTAACTAGGGAAATTGATTGGTTAACTCAATAATTTCTCTTGGTTTCATTAGACATGTTGACATCTCTCCATTCGCCCTATGGCCGCCGCATCATGTGGTAAGTCACAATTCCCTCCACATCAATTCGAAATTGTCTTTATTTCTTAATTCATTAGTTTTCACTTTTTTAGGAATTCATCCACTAGTTCCCTCTCCCATGCTTGGAGGTCTTCATCATAGTACAAACTTTAAATTTTGTTCAACCCTGATAAATCCTCCCCTTAATACACCTCCATATGCCTTATTGTAACCCCATTGCCACAATTTCACATGCTCTATTCCTCTCCCTTTCTCCCCCACTCTCGTTAAGACCCCTCACCCTAGTGTATCGTCCTTTATTACTCCATCCTCCTTTTCTCCCCCTCCAGTAGACACATCACACCTTATTTATGTAAACCCTCCGTGGCCAAACACCACACTGTGTCATACCCTGCCACCCCTTCCTCCCTCTGCCATTGCTCCATATGCTTTTCTCTGCTCCCCTTCTACAACTCAGAGACGTGTGATTCACATTGCTATGACGAACATCCGTCACCAACGTAACGTTCCCCCCCATTACGCCTCTTCCTTACAACACAACCCATTCGTAGGCGTCCCCTGTTATCATGACGATGCCCACAGCTACGCACTTCTGGTGCACGGGCTCCCCCAATACCTTGACAACCACTTCCTGCCACGTCACCAGCAATGCTTGTCTGCACCTGAGGGACGCCCCCACCTCCCCGCAATGACATACGTCTGGTCCGGTGAATACACTGCCAGCTTTATAAGACCCACACATACATTCTGACCACTATACTATATTGTATGCTACGAGTGTGTCTCATGGCCAAGCAGTGAGTCAGAATGGTTAAGGTGTCCAAGGTCCGAAGCCAGGAGGGTACGTCGTAAACAGAGGAAGAGACAAAAGCATAGTAAGGTAACGTTCCGAGGTCAGACTACCAGGAGGATATCGGATCAGAGCTGAAGGGGTTAAACAGGCAGATGGTGAAAACGAGGTCCAAGGTCAGGCCACAGATCAAGCATACAGAACTCAAGTCAACGGCAAAAAAAACTCACAAGCTGAATGTACGTCTGGCAGTGTTCTGGGAGACACAGCTCAGTTAAGTAGCATGGCAATCACCTGGAATAATGAACACTTGGAGACAGGCGATGACTCACAGTCTCAGATTGGATAGCCGAATTGTCAATCAATACACTGACAGCTCAGCACGCCCCTGTACAAGATTGGACAGCCGAGCTGTCAGTAACTGCATCCCAGACACACTGAGGGGTGGAACCATGACAACAAGTGCATCTCTTTAATATACCCTGTACTTACACTGAGGATTTAAACACTATTGTCTATATTATATATATATATATATATATATACTGTATGTATCTGTTCTTTGTATATATTGTACATATATTCCTGCTGTATATCTGTTTTGCTTCTTCCCCAGCGACATTGTGAACAAGAACCAGGAAAGGTTGAAACGTTTTATATTTTTTGTCATATTACTCTCTGCGCCGTGTGTCTATTTGCACGTCTACAAATAAACTTTCAATGGCATTTTGAATTTAGATTGTGCGCTGATTTACTTTACTTTACACCAGTAAGGGGAAGGTATTTAAACCTGCACCCGAAAGGTGATAGGACAGACAAACAGACTAAATGAAAAACACCAGTTATCCAAAACTGATAGAAACAAAGACAACAGAACTAAAACACCCAAAGAAAAGGTTTATCGGTGGTGGATCAGCAGAGAGAGACATCAAGGATCAAGGGTTCAAATCCAGAAGCATGGCAACCGATGCGGCCAGCCAATCACAGTAATGCCAGTATCCAACATGGCTACGGCATTATCGAATATGGCGGGCAATGTCCACATGTTCATTGGCTGTCTAACAGGCGCTAACATGTGGGGCAGAGACTCAAGCATGGCGCTCGGGCTCCTGCTCGATCCAGTAACGAGCATACCCGAGCATCCCAACACTCGTTCATCACTGGTGACATTCCAATTTCTCTTGCAGAATGGATCAATCATTGAACCAGTGGTGTGGCCATTTCTCCAAAGTGTTCCAGGTGCCACTTTTTGATAGGACAATTCCAGGCTACATATGGCTCGTGCTACTGTGAGCAACCTAAACGTGCTACCATGTCTTGTAGCATCTCCAATATTGTTTCCCATCAAGCAGATCTGGGACCTCATTGGTCGGGGATTACACAGGGAGCTGCCAGCAGCAGATCTTGATGATTTGCCCATTTCTCAGACGACCATTAATCACCTCACTGATAGCAGTCGAGTTTGTAAATGTGGTGATTTTTGCATGTGACGCTCATACTCCAGCCTGAATAAATCGAGAAGTTTGAAAACTTTGTGTCCAATTTTTCATCATTTGCAGATCAGTAACGCCTATCCATCCAGTGATTTCCGTAATTTCACAACTTTTTCTTCTTGGTGTTGCAATTTAATTGCTGAGAAGTGTGAATTTATATATTTATTTACAGTATGAATGAAAACCTCAATATGGGCAGTACTATGTCTCCGTTGAGCTAGATGCTCCTCTATCCAAAATTCCCATGTATTAGTCAGTGGAGGGATTGAGTGCACAGATGATGTCTCTACCTGGAGGACCTGGGATGTCCATACATTACACAGTGAGCCATTTGACTTGAATTGGTACAATGTAATGCCTCATTTTTCCTGTGGGGGTGCTGCATGGATATAATACAGTTGCTACCAAATTTCCCTACAGATCACAGCTGATCGCTGGGAGTACCATTAGATGTTTTCTAAATCAGTGTCCATTCTGTGCCTGTGCACTTCCTCATACCTCCTGTTAATCATTTTCTTTCCCGTTTACGACATGTGGTATTGCGTAATTTGGGCTGAATGAAAATCTCTGCGTGTTTTATGACAGCGCTGTAGTCCTGCCATGGGAGTGATAGAGATAAGTCCGGTCTCACTGCTCATGCTCACTACGGGGGGAGTGGATCTCAGCTATAGCCAGAGGTGAGTCAGATGATTGCCCCGGTTAGGGGCTCATTTGGATACAAGAAGTTCTAGAAAAACCAGAATAGAAGTTGTAAGACTTGTCTGACAATGTTGGGATGTGGAACCTTTTTAGATCCTTGGGTCACTGCCATAACCTAAAATTGGGACTAGAGGAAGGAGATAAGAGGTGCTCTTGGTGTCACTTATCATGGTGGGAACAGTGGGTTGGATAGGTACAAATCTAACATCCCAATGGGAGACTTTGAGGAACAGTTGAGCTATCCACATACTTTAGGTACACCCAATGTTTCCTGGTCTAAAGGCCTGTACACATTAGACCAACATTGTCCAAACCTGAAAATATTGTGTATGGGGGCTTCTGAACTGTGCAAAGGTCATTGTGAAGGGAGGAAGAGGTGAGCTGTGACATCACTTATTGTGATTGGTAGATCCTGTGTTATCAGCTGTGTATCTGGTACGCGCCTGTCCTGGATCCGTGCTTTGCTTCTGTCACTCTGATCCGTAAAACTCTGTGGTGCTCTACCTTGAGCTTTGCAGACCCGCGAAAATCTACCACGGCCGATATAAGTCCTGTGTCTTGGTATTAAGTCTTCAGTGTTTCTTAAGGTCCCGTTACACACAACGATGTCCCAGCGATCCCACCAACGATCCGACATGGATGGGATCGCTGGGACATAGTTAGGCTGATCGCTAGTGAGCTGTCACATAGACAGACTCACCAGCGATCAGGACCAGCGAGCAAGCTGGTATCTAGGGTAAATAGCGGGTATCCAAGAGCCGCGCAGCTCTTAGTTACCCGCTGTTTACCCTAGATACCAGCATGCAGCGTCGCTGATCGTCGGTCTCCCGCTGCCACACGCAGCGATGCGTGCTGGCCAGCGGGAGACCAACGATCAAAAAATGGCCCAGGACGATCCTGCACGATCAGCAATACCCAGCGGGGGGGGGGGGCAGTCGCTGATGGTTGTCACACATAGCGAGATCGCTGGAGAGATCGCTGATGCGTCACAAAATCAGCGATCTCGCTGTGTGTGATGGGGCCATAAGACTCTGAGTTGGCCTATTCACATTAACTTGCTCTGCTGCTGTCTGCGGTTTTCTGGACATCTCCTGCCTCCCCGCAGTTTCTAGCATTCCAGTTGTCTGTGTGCAGTCTCCTGGACATATCTTGCCTGCCTGTGGTTTCCAGCATCCCAGCTGCCTGTCTGCCATCTCCTGGACCTATCCTGCTTACCTGAGGTTTCCAGCATCCCAGCTGCCTGTCCGCAGTCTCCTGGACATATCTTGCCTACCTGAGGTTTCCAACATTCCAGCTGCCAGTCCGCAGTCTCCTGGATGTCTCCTGCCTGCCTGAGGATTCCAACATCCCAACTGCCTGTCCGCAGTCTCCTGGACATATCCTGCCTACCTGAGGTTTCCATCATTCCAGCTGCCTATCCGCAGTCTCCTGGACATATCCTGCCTACCTGAGGTTTCCAACATCCCAGCTGCCTGTCCGCAGTCTCCCGGATGTCTCCTGCCTGCCTGCGGTTTCCAGAATCTTAGCTGCCTGTCTGTAGTCACCTAGATGTCACCTGCATGTCTGCGGTTTCTAGCATCCCAGCTGCCTGTCTGCAGTCTCCCAGACATCTCTGGCCTACCTGAGGTTTCTAGCATCCCAGCTGCCTGTCCGCAGTCTCCTGGATGTCTCCTGCCTGCGGTTTCCAGCATCCCAGCTGCCTGTCCACAGTCTCCTGGACATCTCCTGCCTGGCTGCGCTTTCCAGCATCTCAGCTGTATCAAAAAAGTGATGGTATAAAGATATATTCTGGAATTAATCTTAACAGAAATTTCAGTCTGCTGATAAAAGATTGAATTTGCTTTAAAAATATGAAAAGTTTTCTTAGCTCTTTAAATGCCGTCTGGGCAAGTTATGTAATGTTATGTTCATGTGGAACCAGTCAAACATGTTGAGTGTGTACAATTAGCTGAAGCAATGGAAATTAGGAATTTTTTAAGCTTTAACTTGAATTTCCTGCTTACAAGCATGAAAGAAATAAAAGGCTGTTTGGTAAATGGGGAAAGTGAGGCCCCGCCTCCGAGCTTTATATTCATCCCCTGTCCTCTCCTGCTGTGCATCTTCTGCCATTTTCTTCCCAAACCCTACCCTTGGTTTACACAGGACTGCACACACACAGGTTTGTATTGTTATATGGGGGGCTTCTAGCGGTCAGTGGGATTCTACAAAGAAATTCCCCTTTCAATATGGGATCTAGTGACTGCACGAGTTCACAGGATGTCACATGGCTGCATCCTTGTCACTCTATCAGATCCGCTGGGCTGGCTTCTCTGAGGATGCAAAGTGCAGGCAGATGCAGCAGAGTGGAGTTTGTGCTATGAGAGGATGACGTGCGGTAAATGACCACGTTATCTGTGAACTTACAATCAATATTGGTATCACACACTCACCTCTGCTACTACTACACATTACATCCTGATATTGCATTGTGATATCTATGGTCTTACATGGGACTGCAAGTCATAAACCTATCATATATTTACATGGATTTTATGATAAAAATATTTATGTTACACTTTTACTTCTGCACATTACATCCTGATATTGCATTGTGATATCTACGGCCTTACATGGGACTGCAGGATCGTAAACCTGTCCTATTATATTTACATGGATTATATAATACAAATATTTATATCACATTTTCACTTCTGCTACATTTGCATTTTACATCCTGATACTGCAATATGTTGTCTGCGGTCTTACATGGGACTGCGGGATCGTAAAATTACAATATTATATTTACATATATGATGCAAAAAGATACACGTATTCAGGCCACACTTTCACTTTTGATACAATTGCATGTTACATCCTGATATTGCAATGTGCTGCCTGTGGTCTTACATGGGACTGCAGCATAACAAACCTACCATATTATATTTACATGAATTACGGTATATGATACAAATAGAAAGATGACAATTACAAATTCAGTTCCGCTACATCTGCAGGTTACTATAAAGTCTCATCCTGATATTACAGTGTGCTGTATGTGGAATTACATGGGACTGCAGGATGTAAATCTACCATATTATATTTCCTTGGATGATAATAATTATAGGACAATGTCAAATTCAATTCTGCTACATCTGTATGTCACTAAAACGACTCACCCAAATATTGTAAAGTGCTGTCTGGGGCCTTACATGGGACTGCATGTTTACCTTTGACACAAGATGTACAAACAATATGGATTTAAAAAGTTACATGACAAATTACATTCTGTCACATCTCCATGTTATTGCCATAAGGCATGCAACTACTTTCCACTAGACTGAGCTCATTTCATGCAAGCCACCAATTGGGGGAACTCACATCTCGCAGCCACCACTGGGGCAGCTCACTTCCTGCAGCCTCCACCTCTTAGGGGAGCTCACTTCCTGCAGCCACCACTAGGGGCAGCTCACTTCCTGCAGCCACCTCTAGGGGGAGCTCAACTTCTGCAACTATAACTAGAGACAGCTCACTTTATGCAGCCACCTCTAGTGAGAGCTCGCTTCAGTGAGAGGCCCCTAGTGGTGGCTGCAGGAAGTGACATTTCCCTAGTGATAGATGCAGGAAGTGAGCGCCCCATAATGGTGTCTGCAAAAAGTAAGCTTCCCTAGTGGTGGCTTCAAGAAGTGAGCTCTCCCTAGTGTTGGCTTAATGAAATGAACTCCCCCTAGTTTTGGCATCATGAAGTGAGCTCCTCTAGTGGCGGCTGCAGAAAGTGAGCTCCCTCTAGTGGTCGTTTCAAGAAGTGAGCTCCCCCTAGTGGTGGCTGAAGAAAGTGAACTCCCTCAAATGGTGGCTTCATGAAGTTAGCTTCCCTAGTGGCGGCTGCAAGAAGTGAGCTCCCCCTAGTGGTGGTTGCAGAAAGTGAGCTTTTCCCTTCCTGCAAACACGCGTAGAGCGAGCCCACTTCCTACAGCCAACACTAGGGTAAGAGCTTATTTCATGCAGCCACCACTTGGGGGAACTCACGTCCTGCAGGCACCTCTTGAAGGAGCTCAATTCCTTCAGGCGCCACTACGGGAGCTCACTTCATGATGCCAACACTAGGGGGAGCTCAGTTCCTTCAGCTAACACTAGGTAGAGCTCACTTCTTTAAGCCACCACTAGGGGGAGCTTAGTGTTTCCAAGCACCAATATGGAGAGCTAACGGCCTACATCCATCACTAGGGAAAGGTCACTTCCTGCCGCCGCCACTAGGGGCTCTCACTTCTCACCCACATAGTGGGTGCATCAAGTGAGCTTTCACTAGAAATGGCTGCATGAAGTGAGTTCCTTCTAGTGGTAGCTGTGCTAAGTGAGTTGTAGTTGTAGCTGTAGAAAGTGATCTCCCCTTAAAGGAGGCTACAGGAAGTGAGCTCCCCATAGTGGTGGCTGCAGGAAGTGAGCTCCCCATAGTGGTGGCTGCAGAAAGTGAGCTCCCCATAGTGGTGGCTACAGGAAGTGAGCTCCCCATAGTGGTGGCTGCAGGAAGTGAGCTCCCCATAGTGGTGGCTGCAGGAAGTGAGCTCCCCATAGTGGTGGCTACAGGAAGTGAGCTCCCCATAGTGGTGGCTGCAGGAAGTGAGCTCCCCATAGTGGTGGCTGCAGGAAGTGAGCTCCCCATAGTGGTGGCTGCAGGAAGTGAGCTCCCCATAGTGGTGGCTGCAGGACTTGAGATCCCCCAAGTGGTGACTGTATAAAAAGAGCTCAATATAGTGGTGGCTGCTCAAAGTGAGCCCCCCCTAGTAATGTCTGCAGGAAGTGGAAAGTAGTTGTATGCTTTATGGCAGTATCACCAGTGGCAGCCACCACTAGAGGGAGCTCAAACCCTGCAGCCACCATTACAGGGAGCTCACTTCACGCAATCACTACTAGAGGGAGCTCACACCCTGCAGCCACCATGACAGGGAGCTCACTTCATGCAGCCACCACTAGGGGGAGCTCACACCCTGCGGCCACTATTACAGGGAGCTTACTTCACACAGCCACCACTAGCGGGAGCTCACACCCTGCAGCCACCATGACAGGCAGCTCACTGCACGCAGTCACCACTAGGGGGAGCTCACTTCACATACTTATTATTGAATTCAATAGGCGCTTTTATTCTAAGTGTCCCATAATTTGTGTCCTTTCAGTTACCAATATGTCTGAAGGAAATTCACAGATTATCGCCAAACCGATCAAGTTGATCGCTGCAGCTTGTAACAACATGGGAATTGGATATAAAGGACACTTACCGTGGGATCTACCGTAAGTAGTACTGTGTATATGGACTAATGTACCAGATCTTTAGTACAGTGGTCGCCAAACTGTGGAACAGTTGGAACACTACAACAATCAGCATGCCGTGAGAGTAAATTAAAATGGTTTCCTAATTGGCTGTTTTTGGAAATGCCAGCGCCAATCTGGGATCGGGCAGCACAGGGTTGGATTGTCACTCTAAAAGTTTTTTTTTGGGGGGGAAAGGTTTTTAATATTGAATTAGAACGGGTCCATCTCTTTGAAACCTTTTAAGAAAATGATTGAAGGTCGGTGCCATGGAAGTAGCACAGATCACTACATGGTGTAGTGGTTGAAAACAGTACTGCAATTTTTTGCCTATATAAGAGCTTGCAGTACCATTTATGGCCGCTATGTCATGTGTGGCGCTGTGTGGACCACTGTCCCTCCAATCACTGGATCAGTTGGGCCCGCCAGGATTCGAATCGTCATGGATTTGATTTCCCGACCGATCCTAAGAATAAGTCTTCAATATTCCATTCTTTTTCTCGGGCAGGAGAGGGACGGATCCCGTGGATTCCTGAACATATGCATGGTTGGGTGACTACCTGGCCCTATATCTTAGAAAGGATGTAGAAGCTAGAAACAAAGAGCCATAGTGGGCAGCAAAACAAGTGACGGCCGCCATCATGCTAAACTTCAAGGGCCAGGTGGTGGCACACTGATTGAGAGCGCCTCCTGACCATGTGTAATTGGGGCACCACGATAGTCCTTGTAACCCCTGTCTGAACAAGGCTTTATTATGATAAATTCTAAGGAACCTTCCTTTTTTGCAGGAAAGAATTCAAGTATCTGTTAGACACGATAACGACAGTAAAGCAGCCAGGTAAGATGTAGAATTGTACTGTACTGTATATAGGGGTGGGGTTAATAAAAACCAGGGTCTTCCCAGTAATCGTGAACTCAGAACAGGGAGCAAAGTGGGACCACCCTAGTCTAATGTATGGGGATAGTAAAAAATATACAGTGGGGAAAACTTGAAGGGATTATCTGGGTCACGTCTGAGTCGGAGGTGAGCGGTGCAGATGACTTTACCGCCCCAGACACGTGCATGATCAACAGAATAGATCATACACGAGGATCATATGGTGACTGTCTGTGGGCTCTGTATGGCGGTATCATTGATTGAAAAATTGGAAATGACGAGATTACTTTTTCTTTCCTTTTTATTTTTGGAAGGCGTAAAATAATAACGTCATCATTTCCAGTTCTGTATACCGAGCGGTGTAAAATAATACTGACATATGGTTCTAAATAATAATAGTAACATGTATACAGCTCTATGTGTGTTATAGGAGCTAAACAGGCAAATTATATATACTGGAGTTGCCATCTTCTCTCTCTTCTGTGCATCTAAGGGTGCAAATTGGCCATTAGAAGGTCTAAGGGTCTGGACAAATTTATGTCTATGACCCTCTAAACCATTTTATGGTATGCAGAAGATTTGGTCTTAGTTAAAGGGGTTGTCCAACCCTTTTTTTCAATCCGAAAACTGGGCCCTTTGTGGTCTAACAATTAAAAAAATAAAGACTCCACTGTTGAACCTCCATAGCGCTACCTACCTGGGTCCCCCTTATAGTCTCCTTGCCTCATGTTTCTGAAGGATCAGATGGTTGCAGTTGTGACCTCTGCACCAGTATCATGGATTTACCGCGACAGAGAGGAGCCAGAAGATCGCAGCGTCTGATTTCTCCTACTCCTGTACTGATTAGAAGCACTTCACCTTCATATTAAACGGTGAAGGTCTCTTTTAGCAGTGCAGGGGTTAATCTACTCAGTTGAGAGCTCTTGGAAGCTTTCCTGCATTAAGGCTCTCAGCTGTTCACTGTTAGCCACTCCCATCTCCTATATAATCTGGGCCCTGGCTAGCGCTCATTGTCAGAGATATCTTATGCTGCATGGCTGGAGGTTGTTGGTGGTAGCTATTTGAGAAGGAGTTTGGTAGATTTATCTATGACTGTTGCTAAGTTTTGTGTATGCACTAATTCCCCTTCTTCTCCTACTTTGGTGTTACTCCATCCTCCACACCATGGTGTATACCTCTGTTGTTTGTGTGAGTATATTTGCATGTTCTGTATTTTCCTTTATCCCTGTTTGTATTACCTTGTTAGTCTGGTTGGTGTATTACGGTACACTACTACTTCTCTCTTCCCTGGGTGGGGAAGGGTACAGACTAAGGGTGGATTCAGGAGCTAAGGCAAGGTACGTGGCCCCGACATCTTCACCACCAGAAGTAAATCGGGGAACAGGGCGAGCTTGGGCACTACGAGTGTTAGGGACAGGAAAGGAGCCCCTGGTCCCTGGAGACACGACAAGAGTTGTGACAACCAGTGATCAGCTGCAGTGGTCACATGTCACGTGACAGGAACAAGATGCACAGAGCTGGCCTTTGTACATCTGATTCTGGTTGTAGTCATCACCTCCCCATCACTCCTGGAAAAAGAAAAAAGGAACCGGCAGGGAGCCAAAGCAGCATTATGAAGGATAAATAGGTGGGTGTAAATTGATATTTTTATGGTTGTACATGAGAAATCAAAATTTTAGGGAGGACACATGAAAGGTCTGGTGAAATAAACAGAAGTTCTACTTTCTTGGAGATTTTGGAAGGTTGTCCTAGCAGAGAGTGACATGAATGACATTCCAAGGTAAGGAGACTTATAGGCCATGTAATGCTCTTCTTAGAAATTAAATATGCAAATTGTCTCTTCAGAGTTGATGAGGAATTAAATTTTAGTGCCACCTTTTGGAAATAGCAATCCTAAAAGTCAATACCGAACCTTAACATTACCCCTTAAAACCTACTCAGAGGCCTTTCATACAGCTAAATCAGATCTCATACTTTGCACTGAGGATGGGCAACACCTCGAAACGTGTCTGCAATTTGAGATTCAGATTTGGCTTTTGTTCTAAGTCATATGGCAAAGATTGTTAAAGAGTCGATATTGACTTTTAGGTGGCACAGGAGTTCTAATCATCTTCCTTTCTGAAGAGACAATTTTCATATTTAATTTCCCACAGGAGCATTGCATGGCCTATAAGTCTCCTTACACTGGCATGTCAGTCATGTCACTCTCCACACGGAAAGACATCACCCCTTAGACTCCAGACAGATGTCTTTTATACAGACAAATTAGATCTCTTGCTTTGCACTGAGGAGAGGCAACACCCCGAAACACGTTTCTGCAAATTGAGATTTTGGTTTGGCTTTTATCCTAAGTCATATGGCAGGGCTTGTTAAAAGGTTGACAGTGACTTTTAGGTGGCTGTAGATTTCTAATCCTCTTCCTTTCTAAAGAGACAATTTGCATATTTAATTTCTCATAGGAGTATTGCATGACCTATAAGTCTCTTTACATTAGCACTTGCCACAAGGAGAAAAGTTACCCCATAGACTCCTGCTATTACAGTTCAGTAGAGTTGAGCGAAACGGGTCGAAAAATTTCAAAAGTCGCTGACTTTTGGAAAAGTCGGGTTTCATGAAACGAAACCCGACCCTAGGATGAGGTCGGCCACGAGGTCTGCGACTTACGCGCCAAAGTCGCGTTTCAAAAGTTTGTTTTGCGCTCTTTTTCAGCCAATCAGGATCCACGGACACTGTGGGCAACGTGATGACAAAGGCAGGGGTCACCACCATCTTTCAGAAGGGCATGCAAGTGATTGGCTTGCTTTGGTGGGCATCACAGGGGGTATAAAAGGGCGTGCACGCCGACCGCCATCTTACTTCTGCCGATCTTAGCATAGGGAGAGGTTGCTGCTGATTCTGTAGGGAGAGCGTTAGGCAGGGAAGAAGAAAAAAACTGCTTCTGCTGCTAGCGATTTGGCCTGTACAACACACCGGTCACTGTGTGTGCAGTGCAAGGGGAGGCTATATTTTGGTGGATCAGCGGTGTTGGTTGTTAGGCTGCCTTCTAAGGCTTCCTGACGGCTGCATTGCTGTTTACCCACTGCTCTGCAAACTGCTTTTTTAAAAGCAATCCCAATTTTTTTTTTTGTCCTGCTGAGGTACTGAGCGTGCATTTTTTCACACCATACAGCAGTGCACACTCCTCACACAGTACCGTGTAACGGCTGTTATCACAGCCACAGTGAAGCATCTTGTAGGCACTTTTTTCACACCTGTGCCATCGAGCCTGTGACATAGCGCTCTGATATTCAGTGGGCCTCACACAATCCAAAAGTGTCCAGTGTCCACTAGTGTGTGCAGAAATTCAAAATCTCCGTGATCCTGTAGTCACTTTTTTCACACCTGTGCCATCCAGCCTGTGACATAGTGCTCTGATATTCAGTGGGCCTCACACAATCCAAAAGTGTCCAGTGTCCAGTGTCCACTAGTGTGTGCAGAAATTCAAAATCTCCGTGATCCTGTAGTCACTTTTTTCACACCTGTGCCATCCAGCCTGTGACATAGCGCTCTGATATTCAGTGGGCCTCACACAATCCAAAAGTGTCCAGTGTCCACTAGTGTGTGCAGAAATTCAAAATCTCCCTTATCCTGTAGTCACTTTTTTCACACCTGTGCCATCCAGCCTGTGACATAGTGCTCTGATATTCAGTGGGCCTCACACAATCCAAAAGTGTCCAGTGTCCACTAATGTGTGCAGAAATTCAAAATCTCCCTTATCCTGTAGTCACTTTTTTCACACCTGTGCCATCCAGCCTGTGACATAGTGCTCTGATATTCAGTGGGCCTCACACAATCCAAAAGTGTCCAGTGTCCACTAGTGTGTGCAGAAATTCAAAATCTCCCCTGTCCTATAGACACCTTGTACCTTGTTTTACATTACTATATAGTTTGTTGGATTTTGTCTAAATTTCTGCCAAAAATGAGGAAGGCTGGAGGAAGAGGCCGTGGAATTGGGCGGGGGTTGGCAGCTGGTAATGATGGTGTTGGTGGTGGATCTGATGGTAGTGGCAAAAGCAAAATAGGACCGAATGCAGGAGGTGTTGAGCCAGCGTCATCGTCTGGCTCCACAAGGCCTCGAAGGCTTAGTTTTCTAGGAGTTGGCAAACCGCTTCTAAAGCCAGAGTATCAGGAAAAAGTTTTGGCTTACATTGCTGACTCAGCCTCCAGCTCTATCGCCTCCTCTTCTGAAGTTGTAAAAAATAAAAGCACTGAGTCGTCATTGGAGGCTCATGTTCATGAACCACACCTTTCCTTGTGTCCTTCACCCCAACCAAGATTGAAGGATGACGCAGGCCATACTACTGATTACTCCATGGAGCTGTTTTCACATACCATGCCTGGATTATCAAGTGAAATGGTGAATTACCCAGGCCAAGATGAATCTGACATGGAGTGCACTGATGCACAGCCACTGATAGATGATTCTGCTGGTACATTCACTCAGAGCACTACATTGTCCTCACAGTGTACAGAGCCAGATTCTGACCCTGATGAGACTCAGGTGCCCCTTCCCGCACACTATACCACCATACACGGTGACACAGAGGAAGGTGCACATGACATTGAAGAGGAGGTGATGGATGACCCAGTTGTTGACCCAGATTGGCATCCATTGGGGGAAGAGGGTGCTGCTTCCAATAGCTCAGATGAGGAGCATCCACAGCAGACATCGACATCGCAACAGCTGTTATCTGGCAGGCATGGAGCACTCCAAAGACAGGTTCCAAAAATCAAAAGAGTTGCTGGACAGCTTGTCCAGAGGGTCAAAATATCACAGCGTGCTAGGCCGCAAAATGTCTTCCAAAGTAGGAAGAGTGCAGTGTGGCACTTTTTTGAACAAAATCCTCATGATCAGGCCAAGGTTATCTGTAAGAAGTGCGCAAAGACCTTTAGCCGAGGGAAAAATCTGAAAAATTTGAATACCAGTTGCATGCTTAGACATTTAACCACCATGCACTTGCAAGCATGGACACAACACCAAACCTCAAGTACCACATGTGCAACTGATCACAAAGAAGGTAGTCAGCAACGCTACATTGTTTCCCCCACTGTAAGCCCACCGGTTAGCACAGCAGCAAATGTTGAGGTGTCGTTGCAAGGCCACAGCAGTCAGGGAATCCCACTGTTATATCAACGAAATACTGAATCTAGGCCATCAGAAAGAACACCAACTCCATCACCATCATCAACCCTCTCTCATTCCGCCCTGTCCACCGCTAGTTCCACCATATGCAGCTCTCAAGTCCAGCTCACCCTTCCAGACACTATGAGTAGGTCAAGAAAGTACTCACTTTCTCATCCGCGTACACTGGGTTTGAACACCCACATTGCCAAACTAATCTCGTTAGAGATGATGCCCTATCGGTTGGTAGAAAGCGCAGCTTTCCGCGAACTCATGGCCTATGCAGTACCACGCTATGACCTACCCAGTCGTCACTTCTTCTCTCGCAAAGCCATCCCAGCCCTCCACCATCATGTGAAAGACCGCATTGTCCATGCACTCAAGCAGTCAGTGAGCGGAAAGGTGCACCTCACAACTGATGCATGGTCCAGTCGGCATGGCCAGGGCCGTTACGTGTCCATCACTGCGCACTGGGTTAATGTGGTGGATGCAGGGTCCACAGGGGACAGCGGTGGTGGGACAGTGCTGCCTAGCCCACGGTATAGGAAACAGTTGGCTGTAGGCGTTCGACCCTCCTCCTCCTCCTCCAGAAGCGAAAGCTCGTCCACAGAGCGCAGTCGTACGAGCACTCCATCTGCAGCTGCCACTGTTGCACACGAGGTGTCCCCCTATCGAGCAGCTAGTGGAAAGCGTCAGCAGGCTGTGTTGCAGATGATGTGTTTGGGCGACAGACACACCGCCGAGGTGATGGCCGAGTACTTTCAGCGACAAACTGAGTCATGGCTGGGCAGTGTACATCTTGAGGCAGGCAAGGTAGTTAGTGATAACGGCCGTAATTTTGTGGCAGCCATAGCCCTTTCAAAACTCAGCCACATACCTTGCTTGGCTCACACCTTGAACCTGGTGGTGCAGTGCTTCCTCAAAAATTATCCGGAGTTAACAGCCCTGCTCCAGAAGGTGCGAAGACTGTGCGCGCACATCCGCCGGTCGCCTGTACACTCCATTCGTATGCAGAAGCTGCAGCGATTGCTCCACCTTCCCAACCACCGCCTCATTATCGACATTGCAACAAGGTGGAACTCCACCCTGAACATGGTTGAGCGGCTGTGCGAGCAGAGGCAGGCCATAATGCATTTGTGGGAGGATACACGGCCAGGCACTTTGAGAGCAGACATGGAGTTGACAGGTGTGCAATGGTCGAAGCTGAAAGACCTCTGTAAAGTCCTTCAGTGTTTTGAGGAATGCACACGGCTGGTAAGCGCAGACGACGCCATCCTAAGCATGAGCATCCCACTTATGCGTCTGCTCATGCAAACTTTGACGCACCTTAAGGAGCAGGCGTCTGCAGCCAATGTTGATGAGGAGGAAGAGGAGGAGGAAATCCTTGATGACATTCAGCCATTGTCTGCTCAGGGACCTCTCCTGGACGAGGTGGAGGAAAAAGAGGAGGATGATGATGGGGATGATTACTTAGGGGAGGAGGATGCATCTCGTGGGGCAAGTGAAAATGTTGGCTTGGCAAGGTCTGGTACAGGGTTTGTGCGTGACTGGAGGGATGTGGATTTGCCAGAAAGTGCTCCTCCAACCAGCACTCGCAGTGCATCATTGACACCGGGAACATTGGCCCACATGTCAGATTATGCCTTGCAGATCCTAAAAAGGGACCCCCGCATTGCCAAAATGATGAACGATGACGACTACTGGTTGGCCAGCATCCTGGATCCACGCTATAAAGGCAAATTACAAAACATCATGCCACAGTAGAACCTTGACCTAATATTGGCTAATAAACAAGCAACTCTGGTAAATCGGTTGCTTGAGGCATTCCCAGCACACAGCAGCGGTGATGGTTCTCACACGAGCCGTACGGGCCGGGGGCAGTTTGGCAGAGGTGTTCGTGGTGCACACAGCAGAAGTGGCGTTGAAGACAGGGGTTTCATGACAATGTTGTGGACTGATTTTTCAAGTACCGCTCACACAACTGGTAATACTGCATCGATGGAAAGTGACAGGAGACAGCAGTTGTCAACTATGGTTACAAACTACTTTTCCTCCCATATCGATGTTCTCCCGCACAGGACATTCCCCTTTGACTACTGGGCCGCTAAACTGGACACCTGGCCTGAATTGGCACAATATGCCTTACAGGAGCTCGCTTGCCCAGCTGCAAGTGTGCTATCGGAAAGAGTCTTCAGTGCAGCTGGATCAATCCTGACAGAAAAAAGGACCCGTCTGTCAACCCAAAATGTGGATGATCTAACCTTCATTAAAATGAACCATGCATGGGTTTCCAAGGATTTTGTCCCACCTTCCCCTGATGACACATAGGGTGACAGAAAAATGGCTTGCTTTGGTCCACCTCTTCCTGGGACTTGACCTATTTCGCCTTTTGCATCAGCTGAATGTCCAACATCAACATATGCCACTTTCTAAAACTCCCTAACTGTGCTGCCCCCCCCCCCCCATGGCCGGGGTCACCACCTAGCGCAAGACACCGTGCGAGTGCCGTTGCCCTGGACAGGTGGGTAGGCCGACTCTTGGGCGCAGGCACTGGCACAGGGTCCCTCATAGTGCAATCAAGTGTCTCTGACGGTGGTGGTGCAGAGGTGGAGGGGCCCAGTGCCAGTACCGACGCCCACGAGTGGGCCCCCCTTGCTTGGGCAGGGCCCCAGCATTTGCAATCTTTACCTCTCCCTGCTCCTCCGCTGTGTAGTCTGGGCCGTCAAATCCATACTGTGCCTGACACCGTCTGAGCCTGCCTCCTGATGTATAGACATATATTTTGAAAGTGTACACTATGCTATCCATATATGTTATCCGGGGATACGGTACCCTTTCTCACCTTTGTGCAATTACGTGCAATCCATACTGGGCCTGACACCGTCTGAGCCTGCCTCCTGATGTATAGACATATATTTTGAAAGTGTACACTATGCTATCCATACATGTTATCCGGGGATACGGTACCCTTTCTCACCTTTATGCAATCACGTGCAATCCATACTGGGCCTAACATCGTCTGAGCCTGCCTCCTGATGTACAGACATATATTTTGAATGTGTACGCTATCCATACATGTTATCCGGGGATACGGTACCCTTTCTAACCTTTGTACAATCACGTGCAATCCATACTGGGCGTGAGAACGGCTGGCGAGCTGTTAAGCAAGCTACAGCACCTGTGGTTTGCACACGTAAGTTTTTCATTTTTTCAGGAATGACGGTTAGGCCTAATTCCGGAACTGCGGTTGACCTGCACTTACTGGGAAATCATTGTTCGCGGGTAATAATTGTAATCACAGATCCCCATCACTAACGTTGTTCAGCGGGTTATCTGCACCTGTAAGAGACAAACGCTGGCCTTTTCAGTGTAGCGCACATGCAGCCACGGACATGTAAGGGCATGACACACCAGTTATTGGCCAATCTCATGTGCCAGAGCCTCACGTGTCCCTCTAGTAAGCCGGACTCGGACCGCGGGGCATGACGGAGTCTCGTTCATTAACGGAATTAAGCTTGCAATGTGTGCATCTGTTCTGTAGCTTGCATGGTTGAGGTTTCCCAGGTGGAGTCGAATTAAACCGTAGGCTCCACTCCTGGTGGTGCCCTTCTGGACATTCCTTTAAAGTTCAGCTTTGCAACCATACTGCCCACGTAAAACAAACACTTTGCCTTCATGAACGCTGTTTGGAGGGTCATGACTCGTGGGAATAACGCCGCCCAATCAGTTAACCTGCTAGAGAGATCCTTCGTTGCTCCCAAGCATGACATCACACTCCCTAGGAGGAAGGTAATGCCACTGTGGCGACCGTACTCCTGGGGGCGACACAAGTGCACTGATGCCCAGCCACTGCTCGATGAATCTGCTGGTACATTGACCCAGACCACTACATTCCCCTCGCACGCTACACGGCCTGAATCTGACCCTGATGAAACTCAGGTTACCCTTCCCATATACAGTTCCATCTTACACGGTGACAAAGAGGACGCTGCAGATGAAAGTGCAGGTTCTGCCCACCCGCCATCAGACACACCACTGTACTATCAGGGGCCCTGTGCCAGTGCCGTCGCCAACGAGTGGGCCCCCCCTGCTTGCTCAGGATCACAGCACTTGCAAGGTTGAAATACTGTGCAGTGAGATGGAAGATGGGAACGACGAGGAGTCCAGACTAGTACAGGGATTCCCTAGCGAGGAGACTTATTTCATTGTTTTCAATGTTGGGACAGCAATTTTTGGGGAGCACTATACTCTGGAGAATGATAGATGGGGCCCACCATACACTGGAACATTCCAAAGGTAGACATCAGACACTGGAGCAGCATTTACAGGGCCCATTATACACTAGAGCATTAGAAATGGGGCCCATTATGTTTGGAGCATTATTTGGGCCCATAAGACAGTGGAGCTTCATCCATGGGGACCAACATATACTGTAGCATTATGTGGAGCTCATCATATACTGTTTCAAACATTATATGGGACCAATGATTCTGTATGGAGAAATAGATGGGCCTCGTCATGAGATGTAAAAAGTGAGGTATTTTTCATTGTACTATACCGCTATTTCTCTGCCGTATCGGAGCATGATGAGTTGTGGTATGTGTTAAAGGGGCGCTCTTTCGCCCAGAGCACATGAAAACCTGGAGCCAGCCCTACCCCCCCACAACTTTAGCCAAATAACCCCCGTTTTTCAGTGCGTAACTTGTATTATGAAGTTAATTAAGGTTGACAAGCTTAAGTAAGAAGAATTGATGCTTTTGGCATTCAAATGGGCACTGTAGGTGTGTTTCCTGTCCTCCTCTCACTGCCGACTTTTATTCCCCATTGACTTGCATTGGGTTTCGTGTTTCGGGACGACCCCGACTTTTCCCTATAGTCGTCCGATCTTGCTCGACCCGACTTTTGGAAAAGTCGGGTTTCACAAAACGAAACTCGACCCTAAAAAACCAAAAGTCGCTCAACTCTACAGTTCAGTATTCCCCCTACCCCACCCCATCTTTCAGGATAATCCAGGACAGCTACATCCACAATTTACTTGTTTCTTTCTTTGTTACAGGAAAGAAAAATCTGATTGTTTGGGGCCGACGTTCATTTGAGGCCTTCGATGAGAACCTATTACCTTTGGCAAACACCATTATTGTACTTCTTACCAGGCAGCTCAGGCATGTGGCGGTCTCTGATTTTTTTAGGCTGGAGAGTGGCATTCTCCTAGTAAATTTTCTCTATGAAAACAAATTTTCCTAATTTTTCATGTATAAATGGAGCAATTGCATATAATGATAACAATGGTATAATGCGCCCATATTAAACCATCCAGGACCGAGACTCTATATTTAATCGAGTGCTTTTAAATCCAGAAAACTGATATTTATGCCCCCAAAACCTTTTTTTTTTCTATTTTCATGTCATCCTCATATTTTCTGTAATTGTGCAATTTACATGCTTTTATGTGATGGAGCAAGAAGGAGACATTTTCTTATTTAGCTTTTTTTTTGTACCGTTTTACTTCTAGCGATTTACCAAAATTCGCTCATTACATCTGCCGCGATGAAGAAGAGATTGTGCAGCTTGTTTCCAGTGCACCTGTCTATGATGAAGTGGAAACTATATGGGTGCTGGGAGGAGTGGAGTGTTACAAGGTAAATGCAGCGGAAATGGTCACTAGTGGGAGCTGATGTTTAATACAAGAGTATGACCTGTGTATTGAGATAGAAAAATGTAAAGTAACACCCCGGACGAAAGCTGAAAATCCGAAAATAACCGCCAAAATTAAAAGTGGTGAAGTACCCCGATTTGGAGATTCTTGGAGGTCTATATGCCAGCATCACCAGAAGCCACCAAACATGGTCAGGTAACAGGTTGTGACCATTTCCATCATTACCATTACCACTGCATTCCTGTACCTCTGTCAACCACTTAGATGCGAGGGTCAGCATAGACTGAAGCTTCTTAGGGGTCATGCCATGTCCATCATTCATGTGACCACTGCATTCCCTCCCTCTGCCAACCACTTAGATGTCAAAGTCAGCATAGACCGCAGCATATATATCTCATGTTCATCATTAACTTGACCACTGAATTGCTGTCCCTCTGTCAACCATTTAGATGCCAAGGTGGCGACAGAGCGCAGCATCTGAGGGATGATGTCATGTCCATCATTCACGTGATCATTGCACCCCTCTGTCAACCACTTAGATGCTAGGGTCAGACTCGAACGCGGCATTTTAAGAGTTAAGTCACGTCCATCATTAATGTGACCACGGCATTCCCCTTCCTCTATCAACCACTTAGATGCCAGGGTCAACATAGACCACAGCACTGGAAGGGTGATTTTATGTCCATCATTAACGTGACCACTGCATTTCCCTTCCTCAGTCAACCACTTAGATGCCAGGGTCGGCATAGACCGCAGCATCTGAGGGGTGATGTACTTTCCATCATTTATGTGACCCCCTTCAATCCAGTCCATCTGTCAACCATTTAGATGCTAGGGTACATATAGACCGCAGCATCTAAGAGGTGATGTCATGTCCATCATTCACATAACCAGAGCATCCACCTCCCTCTGTCAACCATTTCGATGCCAAGGTCAGAATCGAAAAGCGGCCTTTTAAGAATTGTGTCATGTTCATCAATAACGTGACCACTGCATTCCCCTCCCTCTGTCATCCACTTAGATGCCAGGGTCTGCATAGACTGCAGCATCTGAGGGGTGATGTACTGTCCATCATTTATGTGACTCCCTTCATTCCCCTCCGTCTGTCAACCATTTAGGTGCTAGGGTGCATATGGAATGCAGCATCTAAGGGGTGATGTCATGTCCACCATTCACATAACCACAGCATCCACCTCCCTCTGTCAACTACTTAGATGCAAGGGTAAGAATAAACTTCTGCATCTAAGGGGAAAACACGCTGCGCCATCTTGTACATCCATGGCATACCCACTGGGTTTACCATAAATGTTTGATGTACATATTATTGCCTCTCTTTGCAGAAAATGATGAAACACTCATGGTGTAACCATATCTACTTCACACACATCATGGCAGATTTTCCATGTGATATTTTCTTTCCAGAATTTGACAAGAACATCTTCAAATTAAAAGAGAAGTAAGTAAAGAATGAAAATGACTCCATTTAAAGGTTTTCCAGTCTTTTGCTAAAACTCTACAGTCTCCTGAATCCTCACCGTATATGCACTGAGGAGAGTGGGCGGTCACGTGAGCGCCAGTATGCGATTTTCATACTTCCTGCCATATTCCAACTAGACGTGTGCGGCCTTGCTCAATCAGGAAGTCAGGCGCGGTAACAAACCCTCTCCGCCTTCTCTTTCGCTCTCTGAAAGCTGACTCCCTGCTTCTGCTGACTCTGAAATGTTATAAATTGGCCCAAAAGTTTAAGACGTTAAAAGTGTTGTTCAGGCTTGGGGCTCAAGTCTGCTGTCACTCTATGTGACAGCAGGCTTGTGAATCTTCACAGCACGCACAGTTCACAAGGTCAGGAGGTGCTGGAATCGGGCAGTCATGTGAACTCAAGTATTTTCATACTTCCTGCCACATTCAAACTAGACGTGCACGACTAGTTGGTACGTGACCACATGTATGCAAATCGCATACATGCACCGGAGATCCCTGACAGCACCCACAGTGTGTGCTGTAAGCATTCACAAGTTTCCAGTCTCACCTACGGTGACTGCACACTTGAACCCCAAGCCTGGACAACCCTTTTAACCGATCCACAAGTACTTTAACAATAAACTCCTGCAGTCACCACTAGAGGGAACTTACTACATAGTGTTTATACACTGATGTTAACGCAGTTACTTTTTTTTTTACTTTTTCTTTCAGATATCCCGGAATTCCATCTGAAATTCAGGAAGAAAAAGGAGTAAAGTACATATTTCGAGTGTATGAAAGAGATCAAGCCTGAAAAGTGAATGATATACAATATCACTCACTGAGTAAATGTCTCAGACATCCCGGAATTTTCCAGCATTATCTTTTTGCCATCAAGTTTATTTTTTACAATTCATTTTTTTTTGTTATTCAGTCAATCCAAGATGCAGTTTCCTCTCTGACCTCAACAGATGGAGCAGTGGGTAAGGGCTTCTGCCGCAACCCCATTTTTGGGGGGGTAAATATGATACAGGTTTAAAACGTTGAAAATTATAGTTTTTCTCAGCATGAAAACCACTGGTCGGATGAAATCCAGATTTTCCAGTGAATGGCCATCCGTATAATATTTGCCCGGTTTTTCAAAGCGGGAGCCACTGTTTGATTAGGATCTTTGCTCTGGCTAATGGAGAGAGTCTGACTGAGAAAGCCTCCCCTATAAAGTCTGTATACCCCAATGGTCAAGTGGAGAAATTGGGAGTGATTTTACCTCCACAATTACCTCTCTTTTCCTTTACAGACTAATTGTTTTGTACACCTTCACACAGAATTTTGCTTATGTTAATTTGCTTTCTAAATGCAAAGTTAAATAATTTTCAAACTAGTCTTCATTAAAACGTTTCTTCCATTTTGCTGCTGCTTAGTGTCTGTAAGTCCTTTATCTACCTGAGTGTTCTGCAAAAATGTAAGAAATCCTCAGGGGCTCCTGTTCCTGGTTCTGATATCTCTCTCTGCTATCAATTCCCTCCTCTTAGTGTTAGAGATAGCAGCATGGAGGAGTTAGGGGATGTAATCAGGTGTGCAGTGGACAGATGAGAAAGTATCTCAGAGGACATAGAAAACAGGCTGTAGATAAGGAAGAAAGTATTTGGTTAGTAAAATACAGTTTTGGAACTTTGCTGATACATTAAAGGAAGTAAAGAAACCTCACCGTTGATACAAAGAGTTCACATCCAGCCTATATTACTGAGAGGGACGTATAAAACTCATATCCAACCTATATTACTGGGAGAGACACATATAAACCACATCAATCCTAAATTACAGGTAGAGACAGAGCTCTCACATCAGTCCTATATTACTGGAGAGATACAGAGCTCATATTCATCCTAGATTACTGGGAGAGGCACACAAAGCTCATATCCAGCCTATATTACTACAATAGATCCATAGAACTCACATCCAACTTATACTTCTAGGAGAAACACACATCATTCATATCCATCCTATATTACTATGAGGGATACATAGAGCTCACATCCAGCCTATATTACTGGGAGAGACACACAGACCTCACATCCAGCCTATATTACTGGGAGAGACACAGAGAGTTCAAATCCAGCCTATATTACCGGGAGAGACACACAGAGCTCACATCCAGCCTATATTGCTGGGAGAGACACAGAGAGTTCAAATCCAGCCTATATTACCGGGAGAGACACACTGAGCTCACATCCAGCCTATATTACTGGGAGAGAGACACAGAGCTCACATCAAGTCTATATTACTGGGAGAGACATACAGAGTTCACATCCAGCCTATATTACTGGGAGAGACACACTGAGCTCACATCCAGCCTATATTACTGGGAGAGAGACACAGAGCTCACATCAAGTCTATATTACTGGGAGAGACACACACAGATATCACATCCATCCTATATTACTGGGAGAGACACAGAGAGTTCAAATCCAGCCTATATTACCGGGAGAGACACACTGAGCTCATATCCAGCCTATATTACTGGGAGAGAGACACAGAGCTCACATCAAGCCTATATTACTTGGAGAGACATACAGAGCTCACATCCAGCCTATATTACTGGGAGAGACACACTGAGCTCACATCCAGCCTATATTACTGGGAGAGAGACACACAGAGCTCACATCCAGCCTATATTACTGGGAGAGACACACTGAGCTCACATCCAGCCTATATTACTGGCAGAGAGACACACAGAGGTCACATTCAGCCTATATTACTAGGAGAGATACACACAGAGATCACATCCATCCTATATTACTGGGAGGGGTACATAAAACTCACATTGAGCCTATATTACTGGGAGAGAGACACACAGAGCTCACATCCAGCCTATATTACTGGGAGAAATGCGTACAGCTTATATCCAACCTGTTTTACTTGAGAGACACACAGCCCTCACATCCAGCCTATATTACTGAAGAGACACGAAACTCACATCCATCTTACATTACGAGGAGAAACACACACAAACGCTCATAAGCTCATATCCAACCTGTATTACTGCAGATAATTTTTTTTTCTATGTCAATGTTGCCCATAGACTTTAATTAATACAGTGACTCCTTTTTGGGCAACACAATAGCCAAACACAACTAGAAATTTGGGACCAGGAAAGGGAGCCACAGAAGTCCCACAAGAAGAGAGTATAGTGCTGTTTTTATTTTATCCGCCGCTGCTTTTCCATTGGTCTTCACTTTCTTCCAGCCACCTTCTACGACTACATTGGTTATGACAGAGAAGGAGGCTGGATTTGCTATTGAAATGGGCAGTGAGTCAGCCTCCTTCAAATGCTGCTTCGGTGACATTCCCCTATAGGAATGTCCTATGTGCTATCAATGCTGAGACTTTTATAGATGTGCTATAACAACATATGCTCCATCCAGACAATGTCTATTTCGGAGAAGGCCTTGGATATTTCAGTAGGACGATTCTAAACCACATACTGCACTCACCACAACAGCATGGCTCTGCAGAAGAAGAATTTGGGTCAAGACCAGAAGTCTAAATCTTTCACCAATAGAAAACATTTGGCACACTATGAAATGAGAAAGAGACAAAGACCCCGGACTGTGGAGCGGCGAGAATCCTACATCAAGTGAGAACATTTTTCTCCCAAAATTTCAGTGATGGGTCTTCTTACCCCACACATGTTTACAGACTAGCGGGAATGCTACATAATGGTAGACCATACACTATTAAAAATGTACTTTACATATGTCTGATATACAGTACATTGTTCTGAGTGCCTAGTATTAGCCTGATAATCCAGAACCCCTGCAACGGAGATATCATCCATATTGACTGAAAGATCTAGCTTGACGTTCACCTAAACGTCAACCAAAATCAAGTTGGCTATGTGCATTCTCATTTAGGTGCCCAAAGTTCACAGCTGAACGTGGATGATGAAGGAGACAATGTCTACATTAATTAAGGGCAAAAGGACTGGATTGTCAGGATTGCAGGAAGCACCAAGAGTGACCTGCGCTTACTCATCAGACCACATGACGACCACTTCTTTGGGGTCTACTGGACATGTATGAAGTAAACCTTCCACAAATCCAAAAACCATGGAACCCATCACCATGTGTGGTCCGATGAGCAGGCTCGGAAAGCTTTAGTTGACTCCTGCTTGCCTGATAATCCAGCCCGTTTGCTTGTGATTGATGAAGGTGATGTCCCCACATCAAAATTGAGCTGTAAACTTTGGGCTATTGCCATTCACCTAGGAGTCAGACAATACGTATGGCCGACTTGACTACAGTTTGAGGCCTTTTGGTGAAAGTCGATAGAACAAGGTCTTAAAATTTTGATCAAGATGACGTCTTCTACTCAAAAGGGCTGGCAAGAGGAGGCGAGTACAGTCCAGGCCCACCCATCGGACTGTTCAGTTGATTTTTACACGTTGTAGGACATACAGTAAAGTGAATTTTCGATAGTATTTCGGACTGTGATAGTGAAATGATAGCTTATTCAGAAAGATGTCTGGAGGGCACCAAGAAATCTGATGTGAGGACCCCATCTAAACACGGATCACTTTGAAGTAAAAATTCAAATCTCGTTATAAATTATTAATTTACCCATCAAAAACAATTCACCTGGAGATTTTGTGCAATTTTGTTTTTTAATCATTTTCATTTCTAATGAAACATCATCCACAGTTGGTCTCCTACCCCTTAATGGTTATATTTAGACCCAATGCCTAATTGTAATAAATTACACCAAATTACTTTTACATTTTACGTTAAAATTCTTCATCAAACTCCTGGTATGGCCCGACGCGTTTCATGAGATTTATTTAGCCTTCATTTAACTACCTAGCACTTTTAATTTCTGTAGTCCTTGACATGGAAGAATGCCTCAATCTCTTCTACAGAGCATTTCACCAAGTCCTAATTACACTATTAATTCAGAGAGAGAAGCAAACTCGGGCCCGCAGCCTTCATTATTCTGCCCTTTGTCAGACCACTGGTGTCACCGAACCGCTAGAAGCGCTCCTCACCTTCCTGTCTCCATTCATTAGAACTCATAGGATGTGACGCGGAAGTAAGTCAGAAGTTAGATGACGCCACCATGATTTCGATTGAATCCATGAACGATGTTGAATGTAAATGTAAGTGTCCCACTCGTAAAGAGGCACCTCGATGAGAGACACTTAGCGCTAGGGTCAAATTGGGATGTTTAGATGAGTATATGAAGTGTGGAGGCTACTAAGGGGGACATGATATAGGGAGGTCTAGTAATGGAGCCTTGATATAGCATGAAGACTACTAAGTGGGCCATCATATAAAGGGGGCCATCATACAGAGTGGGGGCTACTGGGGACCATGATACAGAGTGGGGGCTAGGTTGGGGAGCATTATTCTGTTTGGGACATATTGTGGGGGCCATCATAAAGTGTGGGGGCTGCTAAGGGGGCCTTGATAAAGCATAGGGGCTACTAAAGGGGACATGATATAGGGGGATCTACTAATGGAGCCTTGATATAACATGGAGACTACTAAGTGGGCCATCATATAAAGTGGGCGCTATTAAGGGGGTCATCATAAAGAGTGGGGGCTAAAAAGGGGACCATGATACAGAGTGAGGGCTAGGGTAGGGGGCATCATATTGTTTGGGGCATACTGCGGGGGTCATCATAAAGTGTGGGGGCTACTAAGGGGGCCTTGATAAAGCATAGGGGCTAGTAAGGGGGTCATGATACGGGAGGGTTTACTATTGGAGCCTTGATATAGCGTAGAGACTAATAAGGGGGTCATCAAATAGAGTGGGCGCTATTAAGGGGGTCATCATACAGAGTGTGGGCTACTAAGGGGACCATCATTCAGAGTGGGGGCTAGGGTAGGGGGCATCATATTGTTTGGGGCATACTGTGGGGGTCATCATAAAGTGTGGGGGCTACTAAGGGGGCCTTGATAAAGCATAGGGGCTAGGAAGGGGGTCATTATATGGGGAGGGTTTACTAATGGAGCCTTGATATAGCTTAGAGACTACTAAGGGGGTGATCATACAGAGCGGGGGCTAGGGTGGGGGGCATCATACTGTTTGTGGGGGCCATCATAAAGTGTGGAGGCAACTAAGGGGGCCATCACAGAGTGGGGGATAGGGTGGGGGGCATTATACTGTTTTGGAGCACACTGTGTGGGCCATCATACAGTGTGGGGACTTCTATGGGGTCCATCATACAGTGTGTGTGTGTGTGGGGGGGGGTACTTAGGGGGCCATCATACCATGTGTAGATGTTTCTTGCCAACTTTACCAGGATGCTCCGGAGGGTCCCGGAGTTGGGAAGCATCCCTTGCCGAGTTCCACCACACTGACACCAGGATGCTGTATTATCAGACTCAGATTCAGGGAGCGGCATTATAGAGTGGATAAGGGAAAGGTCTGCTGGAAAAAAGGGAGTGCATGTGCAAAATTTGGTGTCACAATTTGGGCAATGAATTCTCCCCTAAAAAGAATTTAGAAAAATTGCACAAAATTCAGGTTACTTCCTAAGTATTCGGAACTGTTGGGAACTGTGCTCCATTTCTAGAAATACCAGGAGATTGCACAAAAAAGGGGGAAAAAAAAGAGGTAAATTGCAAATGAATGGGACCAAGCGGCAAATGTATTACACCGAACAACTGGATGTGGCGGTCTCAGGAGCCGCAGCCCCTTCAGTTGATTGTCAGACAAACACCCATCTGATTATTTATCACCTATACTAGGAAAAATCCACCAATATTATAGTATCAGAAAACCTATTTAAAGTGGAAATAAACAGGGAAAATAAAACTATTAAAAAAAGTAACATTAATCCTATAAAACTATAAACCGCGTGAAGTTGTAGAGTTTTGCTCACGAGTTGCTGCCGGCAGTCTGATTTGCTGCTTCACCACTGCTATACCAATATTGCAATGCTGTAATATCACCACTAGGTGGAGTAATGATGCTGAGATTTCATCCAGCCAAGTTTTTTTAATACAATTTTGGACCTATGACTTTATTTATCCTCTGACCATAACACGAAGAAAAGTGAAAATATTAAGATTTTACCTAAACTATCATGGATCTAGTAGTAAATGGGAAAATTGACAAGTAGAAACTTCTGATTTCACCAAATATACTTTCAGCCATCTTTAAAGTGAATTGGGCAGGTTGATTTTACTTTAGAAACCAATGGTATGGCTGTAGAGGTCCTAGTCTAAGCGCAAAAAATGATATCTATCTTGTTTGTAGTAATCTGATGTGCCAATGCTGAGATATGGAGCTTTGATGCCACATGCAAATTAGACTAGAGGTTATTGGGGGCGTGTCAATGCCTGTGGAGTACATAGACACGCCTCCAATGCACTTTCAGGATCATTTACATTTGGCTTCAAAGCTTAAGTTCTCACTAATGGCTCATGAGATTACTACATGAATAAATTAAGGCCAGACTTGTTAACCCCTTTCCGACATTGGGCGTAATAATACGCCGATGTCGGACACCCTCCTTCCAGCGCTGAGCCCACATCTTTTCCGGCACATGTCAGCTGTTTTGAACAGCTGATATGTGCCTCTAACAGCTGCGGGTGGAATCGCGATCCACCCGTGGCTGTTAACTAGTTAAATGCTGCTGTAAAATTCTGACAGCGGCATTTAACACGCGCTTCCGGCAAGCGCGCCAGAAATCCCGCCCATTGGCGCCCGGGTGACATGACCGCGGGTCAACGATGGGTTAGCATCACAACCACAGGTCTCCTAGAGACCTCTATGGTTGTCACTGCAGGATTGCTATCAGCGCCGCCCGGTGGTCGGCACTCATACCAAGTGAGTAATTCTGCTACATACAAGGGATCTGATCATCGCCTGTATGTAGCAGAGTCGATCGGGTTATGGCAGCTTCTAGTCTCCCATGGAGACTATAGAAACATGCAAAAAGTAAAAAAAAATGTTTTAAAAATGTTTAAAAAAATATAAAAGTTCAAATCACCCCCCTTTCGCCCCATCAAAATAAAACAATAAAAATAAAATCCCACATACACATATTAGGTATCGCCGCATTCAGAATCACCCGATCTATCAATAAAAAAAAAAAAGAATTAACCCGATCGCTAAACGGCGTAACAAGAACAAAAGTCAAGACACCAGAATTATGGTTTTTTGGTCGCCGCGACATTGCATTAAAATGCAATAACGGGCGATCAAAAGATCTTATCTGCACCGAAATGGTATCATTAAAAACATCAGCTCTGCGCGCAAAAAATAAGCCCTCATCCGACCCGAGATCACGAAAAATGGAGACGCCTACGGGTCTCGGAAAATGGCGCAAGTTTTTTTTTTTTAAGAAAGTTTGGAATTTTTTTTCACTAATATAAAAAAGAACCTAGACATGTTTGGTGTCTGTGAACTCGTAATGACCTGGAGAATCACAATGGCCGGTCAGTTTTAGTATTTAGTGAACCTGGCAAAAAAGCCAAATAAAAAGCACCTGTGGGATTGCAATTTCACCGCAGTTGGAATTTTTCTCCTGTTTTCCAGTACATGATATGTTAAAACCTATTGTGTCACTCAAAAGTACAACTTGTCCCGCAAAAAACAAGCCCTCACATTGCCATATTGAATAAAAAAGTTATGGCACTGGGAAGAAGGGGAGCAAAAAACAAAAATGCAAAAATGAACATGCCTGCAGTCATGAAGGGGTTAATACCATCAAGCACTAGAGGGCGCTCACTGCATGCATACTTTCTTTGGGGAATACCTATGATGGGTTGTGGCCTGTGGGCCACAATTGTGGTGGTAGAAAACATTTTTTTATACAAGCCAGAGTAATGCAAAAGTGTACAATTTGCACATTTTCCACCTTCCCCAACATTTTTATAAAAAGTCGATGGGACAAATTACAGTAATCAAGGTCAGAAATTGGCAGAAAGTACAGTGGAAATCTATGCAAGCTCATTATTTTTGCTTTTCTGGGAGTTCAATTTTTGGTTCAACTCAGCCATGTTATTACAGAATGGGAAGCGAGGAGCAGAGGGCAGAAAAGTCTCCAGCTCTGCTGACTCCATAACTGAAGAGTCCAGACCTCCTCTGGTATTAATATCAGCACAAACATTGTGCCCCCCGTCGGGACCTTCATGGCTGAGCAGCTGCATGCAGCCTAACATCACCAATCACAATGATGACCGTCAGATGGAGTGGTGTAAAGCCGCCACCACTGGACTCTAGAAGAAACCTGTTCTATGCAGTGACGGATGACACTTCTCTATCTGGCGTCTGATGGATGAGTCTGAGTTTGGCGAATGCCAGGAAAACGTTACCCGTCTGACTGCATTGTGCCTGCTGTACAGTGAGGTGAAGGTAGTGATCCTGCTCTGGGCTTGTTTTTCAAGGGTCGGCATTGGGCCATTAGTTCTGGTAAAGCAAAATCTCCATACTCCAGCGTAAGACATTGTGGACAATTGTAGCTCCAGATTTATGGGAACAATTTGGAGAAGACCCTTTTCTGTCCCCCATGACTGTGCCAATGCAAAAGATCTATATAGATATGGTTGGGGGGGGGGAGTTTGGTGGGAAGAAGATGACCGGCCGTACCGATATCAGACCTCAACCCATCCAACATCTATAAAGGAGATTGTGAGCCCGGTCTCTCCCCGACATCAGGGTCCAATCTCACAAATGCTATTCTGGATGAAGGGGCAAAAAGTCTCACAGACGTCTCCAAAATCTTGTAGATGAGAGGGGAGCTGTTCTGGCTGCAAAGAGACAGACTCCATATTAAAGTCTATGGAGGTCAGAAAAGCTCCTGTAGGTGTAATGGGGGCACAGTAATAATTTCCTTATTGAGAATATTTCTACTGTATTCTAGTATTGTGATGAAAGGTTTAACACAAGCAATGTGAATTACCTTCAAATTATGCAACATTTTTTTGTCACCTTGTCACGAGGAAGCTGAGGAGCTTTACATTTGTACTTAGCAGAGTAACATGATCACGGTGAGAATATCCGGTCTGGTTATGGACACAAGTCTCTTAAAATATCTAATTTTCCAGCCTTAAATGATCGCCGATCAATAAATAGTTATTGATCAGATGTTGTTTAATAGCTTGTCACTACAGACACTTAAGAATGGGCGATCCATGCACATTGGCTGCCATTGTTCTCGGCAGCACAAGTCATTTTTACATAGGACGATGTGATGTCGAGAGCGATTATCTTTTGTAAAAAAACAAAGACCTCATTTCATATTTGTGACGGAATGTGCATTTTTTTTTTGGCTTCATGGCGCTTTTTCAAAAAATGGGTTCGGTTAAGTGGGTTTCAGCTGCACCAAAAATCGGTATAAATTGTAAGGCAAATCTATGATGAATTCTAGTAGATATGGAGAGGAATTTATTGGGTGGGGTTATATTCTGACCCAGGGGTGGACACTGACAGCTTGGGGCCCCTGTGCATGAAATTAATCTGGGCTCCCTCCTTTTATGGCGACAACAAAGCTACATGTATATATATATATATATATATATATATATATATATATATATATATATATATATATATATATACATGTAGCTCCAAAAAATAAAGGGAACACTTAAACAACAGAATATAACTCCAAGTAAATCTAACTTCTGTGAAATCAAACTGTCCACTTAGGAAGCAACACTGATTGACAATCAATTTCACATGCTGTTGTAAAATGGAATAGACAACAGGTGGAAATTATTGGCAATTATCAAGACACCCTCAATAAAGGAGTGGTTCTGCAGGTGGGGACCACAGACCACATCTCAGTACCAATGCTTTCTGGCTGATGTTTTGGTCACTTTTGAATGTTGCCTGTGCTTTCACACTCGTGGTAGCATGAGACCGACACTATAACCCACACAGGTAGTGCAGCTCATCCAGGATGGTACATCAATGCGAGCAGGGGCAAGAAGGTTTGCTGTGTCTGTTAGCGTAGTGTCCAGAAGAAAACACCGTGTGCACAACTGTAGTGGTGCCAAGGTAGGTTCCCAAACCCTATTTGATAAAATGAAAACCTGGCACTCAACTTAGTGTTTAGTGGAACAATTTATAGTAGTAGCAGAAAACGTTTCGTCCTGTCTTGTTAGATATATAATGCAATGATGGCTGATGGAGCATGGGAACGCTTCTTTTCTAATGGAGGAACTGATGGACTGATCATTTGGTCACCGACTGCTCCATCAGCAGTCATTTTATGCAGGGGACATTTATGCACATGTAATCGAAGTACATGTATCAAAGTACTACTGGCAGTTATAACATGGCAGTTAGACAGGGCAGGAGACAGGTAAGACATTTATATACACCTACTCCCTGTACATTTGGAGTACATCAAATATATACCATATGCATTTGTATCATTTATATCCTGGCCGCTGCATTCACACACATCCACTGCCCTGGCATTAACTCTCTACACTCCATCCATATCTGCCCCTCGCGCCTTTCCTCTCCTATGTATAGCACTCACGCTTTTCACATTGTTAAATTGCACAGATCCAGTCAGTCCCACCATTGAACATCAGAGACGCTCTCACAAATCACTTAACCATCTGCTCACGCTTTCTATCCTCCTTCTCCTAGTTGCAGGAGACATTGCTCCCAACCCTGGTCCCCCATGTTTTAGAAAGTCAAACCCCCTAACTGCTACACTCAGAAACCCCTCTAATCTTATTAATATTCCCTGCATGCCATCTGTCTCTCTTAATTGTGCCCTTTGGAATTCTCGCTCAGTGTGTAACAAACTCTCCTTCATCCATGACTTCTTCCTTTCTAATTCTCTTAACCTCTTGGCTCTTACTGAAACCTGGATCCAGCAGTCAGACACTACCGCTGCTGCTGCTGCTCTTTCATACGGGGGACTACACTTCTCTCATACCCCAAGATCAGACAATAGAGCAGGTGGAGGCGTTGGTCTGCTCCTATCACCAAAATGTACATTTCAGGTTATCCCTCAACTACCCTCACTAGTCTTCCCTTCTTTTGAGGTCCATGCCGTCAGACTCTACACCCCCTTCTCCATGCGAGTGGCGGTGGTATATCGTCCTCCCGGCCCCTCCCATCAGTTCCTGGATCATTTTGCCACTTGGCTTCCACATTTTCTCTCCTGTGACATCCCTACCCTCATCATGGGAGATTTCAACATCCCCATTGCTCTTCCCCTCTCCCCATCTGCTACTCACCTTTTATCTCTAACCTCCTCATTTGGCCTTTCACAGCTTACTAATTCTCCAGCGCATGAAGACGGAAACTCCTCGACTTGGTCTTCTCTCGGCTTTGTGCAGTGGATGATTTTGCAAACTCCCCTCTCCCGCTCTCTGACCACAATCTTCTTTCATTCTCTATCAAGAACTGCCAGGCTGCTCAGGTCACCCCCACTGTCCAGACTTATAGAAACATACAGGCCATTAACACCCAGAAACTTATGAAGAACTTGCAGTTTCATTGGCCCCTATCTCCTCCCTCTCATGTCCTGATTCTGCATTGAAGCATTACAATGAAACACTTCAAAGTGCCCTGGATGAATTTGCACCCCCTATAAATAGAACACCACAACGCAGACGGCGACAACCCTGGCACACGGTGCAAACACGTTTCCTGCAGCGGTGCTCCAGGTGTGCCGAACGTCTGTGGAGAAAATCCAACCTACCTGAAGATTTCATCCATTTTAAGTTTATGCTTAGAACATACAACACTGCCCTTCACCTCTCCAAACAAGCCTATTTCAACACCCTCATCACCTCACTGTCCAATAACCCGAAACGTCTCTTTGACACTTTTCATTCTCTACTCAATCCAAGAGTACAGGCCCCAACCACGGAGCTCCGAGCTGACGATCTGTCCAATTACTTCAAAGAAAAAATTGACCAGATTCGACAGGAAATTATCTCTCAATCACCTCATACCATGCACTGTCCTCCCTCCCCCACTGCATCTAGCTCACTCTCTGATTTTGAACCAGTCACAGAAGAAGAAGTAAACAGGCTCCTTGCATCTTCTCGCCCAACCACTTGCACCAGTGACCCATTTCCGTCACATCTCCTCCAGTCCCTTTCCCCTGCTGTCACCCCTCACCTAACTAAAATATTTAACCTCTCTCTTCTGGTATTTTTCCCTCCTCATTTAAGCATGCCATCATACATCCACTACTTAAAAAACCATCCCTCAACCAAAACTGTGCTGCTAACTATAGACCTGTCTCTAATCTTCCCTTCATCTCTAAACTCCTGGAACGCCTGGTCCACTCCCGTCTTATCCGCTATCTCTCAGAAAACTCTGTTCTCGACCCTCTCCAATCCGGTTTCCGCTCTTTACACTCCACTGAAACTGCCCTCACTAAAGTCTCTAATGATCTACTAACAACTAAATCTAATGGTCATTACTCCATGCTAATTCTCTTGGATCTCTCTGCAGCATTTGACACTGTGGATCATCAGCTCCTCCTCACTATGCTCCGTTCCATTGGCCTCAAGCACACCGTTCTCTCATGGTTCTCCTCCTATCTCTCCGACCGCTCCTTTACTGTATCTTTTGCCGGTTCCTCCTCCTCTCACCTTCCCCTTACTAGTATTTCAGCTCAGTCCTATTTATTGCTTTTAGGTACAGTACTCCTCCCAAATCTCTGTCCCCTTTTGTATGCATGATTACAGAATTCCTGGCAGAACTGCTATCCATTGGGCAACCAGACCCCCTGGTCATAGCTGCCCCTATCATACCTCCCAACTTTTGAAGAAGGGAAAGACGGACAAAGACTGCGGCGCGCACAGCGCGCCGCTGCAAATTATGGCCACGCCCAGCCACACCCATTTCACAACTAGTCACACCCATGTCCACACCTAATCGCACCCATTTAGCACTGCTGATCACACTGACTGGTACTGAGGGCACAGTGGCTGGCATTATGGGCACACTGACTGGCACTAAGGAAGAGAGAAAACAGAGAGAGAGAAAAAAGAAAACAGAGAGAACGAGAAAGAAAGGGGAAAGAAAGAAAGAACAGTGAGAGACAAAGAAAGAACAGAGAGAGTCAGAGAAAGAACAGAGAGAAAAAAAGAAGTAAAGAAAAGAAAGAAAGAACAGAGAGAAAGAGAGGAAAGAAAAAGAAAGAGGGGAAGAAAGAACAGAGAGAGAAAAAAGAAAGAACAGAGAGAGAAAGAAAGAACAGAGAGAGAAAGAAAATGAGGGAAAGACAGAACAGAGAATGAAAGAACAGAGAAAGAAAGAAAAAGAGAGAAAGAAATAAAGAAAGATTCTACAAAGATACTATAGCAGCCCGGCTCCCATTGTAGTGCCTACCTGAGCCTCCCGGTGCAGGACCTATCATGATCCGCTCACATGGCCGTCATCCCCGATTCCAAGGCGATCCTGCTGTCTGCGCTGTCGGAGAAGGACACGGTGATGGATCTGAAGCATTCCTAGTTCCGTCACAATCTCCTCAAGAAATTATCTCATTTCCGGTCAGCTTCCAGCACATCACTCCTCGGGGCTCCGCCGTGTACTCCTGTGTCCGTGGGAAAAGCCCGCTTTGTATGCTTTGTACACACTTGGCTCCGCTCCGTACATCCCGTACACATATGGCTCCACTCCGTACACACACGGCTCCGCTCCGTATACCCCATACACACGCGGCTCCGCTCCGTACACCTCGTACACACGGCTCCGCTCCGTACACCTCGTACACACGGCTCCGCTCCGTACACCTCGTACACACGGCTCCGCTCCATATACCCCATACACACGCGGCTCTGCTCCGTACACCTCGTACACACGGCTCCGCTCCATATACCCCATACACAGGCGGCTCTGCTCCGTACACCTCGTACACGCGCGGCTCCGCTCCGTACACCTCGTACACCTCGTACACACGGCTCCGCTCCGTACACCTCGTACACACGGCTCCGCTCCGTACACCTCGTACACACGGCTCCGCTCCGTACACCCCGTACACACGGCTCCGCTCCGTACACCTCGTAAACACACGGCTCTGCTCCGTACACCTCGTACACACACGGCTCCGTTCCGTACACCTCGTACACACGACTCCGCTCCGTACACCTCGTACACACGGCTCCGCTCCGTACACCTCATACACACAGCTCTGCTACATCCACACTGTAAATCCTGACCCCACACATACTTACCTCAACCAGCACCATGACAACAGCAAAGCAGAGTCTTGCAGACGGTAGAGGCAAAGCTGAGCGCACAGGACCTGTGATGAGGTCACAGGAGGGGCGGAGTCAGGGGTGACATGATCGGGGGTCTGGACAAAGGCTCCTGATCATGTGACCCCCCTGACTCCTCCCCTCCTGTGACCTCATCACAGGTCCTGCGAACAGAGCGAGCAGGCAAGCGAGTGCGACGCTGTGAGTGGCTGGGGGGGTCTCATCTCATGCTAAGGCGAGGGTGGGGGTCGTGGCGGCTTATCTCCTTGCAGTGCGGGAGGAACTTGAAACTATCACCGCCGTGCCCGCAGAGGGCCAGCGGCAGGAGCAACAGTGGCCGCAGCAATTGGCAAGCGGCCAGATGATCGGGCGCTGCCGCCCGCGGCCCACGTGACAGCGGCCCAGCGGGAAAATGCCCGGTTGGTTATATTGCCAATCCGGGCCTGACCCTCACCCACAAAGCCCTTCATAGCTCAGCACCACCTTACATCTCCTCCCTTGTTTCAGTATACCACCCTACCCGCGCCCTCCGTTCTGCTGATGACCTGAGGTTAGCATCCTCAATAGTCAGAACCTCCGACTCCCGTCTCCAAGACTTTACACGTGCCGCGCCAATTCTTTGGAATGCACTTCCCAGGTCAATACGATTAGTCCCCAATCCCCACAATTTTAAGCGTGCCCTGAAAACGCATTTATTCAGACTGGCCTACCGCCTCAACACATTAACCTAATCTATCCCTGTGTGGCACAGCCAAAAGTTTTACCATAACCAGGTTCCCCGCATCATGTTCCCACATGCTTTATGCATCTATTAGCCCTCTGTGTCTGTACTGTTACACACTTAACATTATGGCTGTTCCATACAATCAGGGCAACTGTTACCACCCACCTTTCGTGTCTCCCTCTTTCCTCATAGACTGTAAGCTTGCGAGCAGGGCCCTCATTCCTCTTGGTATCTGTTATGATCTATGTGATTATTGTTATGCTGTAATGTCTATTGTCTGTACAAATCCCCTCTGAAATGTAAAGTGCTGCGGAATATGTCGGCGCTATAAAAATAAAATTTATTATTATTATTATTTTATATACATATAAGAGAGAGAGGGGACTATGTAATAAAAGAGGGTGCTGTGAGTAACAAAAATAACAAGAATACACTATGTAAGAGACAGCACTGTACATAACAGTGGAGGAAGCTATGTAATAAGGGATAACATTATATATAACTAGAGAGGATGGTACGTAATGAGGGACGGTGTTATACTTAATAAAAGAGGAGACTGTAACTAGGGATGGCAATATACACAATAAGTGAGTACACTATATACTAAAGGACTGTGCTATATATAATAAGTGAGTATACTATATACTAAGGGACTTTGCTATACATAATAAGTGAGTACACTATATACTAAGAGACTGTGCTATACATAGTAAGCGAGTACACTATATACTAAGAGACTAAGAGCGCTGAATGCTTACGTCATCCAGCCGAATAGTTGTGTCAGACAGGAAGCTCGGGCATGAAGCAGGACAGATCCATGCAGCTCCGCTCCGATGCCATTTTATCCTGTAGGCGGCAGAGGGCAAGCTGGCATGTCCGCCCCTGATCCAGCTAATCTGTGCAACCCTGCCCCCATCACTGATTGGCAGCTTGCTGACAGCATGCACAGGAAGCTGCCAATCAGTGGTGTGAGCGGGTTATATTCTGACCACTGCTACATCTGTGGTGACCCCAGGAGTATGGTTGCCACAGTGGCATTACCTTCCTCCTAGGGAGTGTGATGTCATGCTTGGAAGCAATGAAGGGTCTTTCTGTCAGGTAAATACAGCACACAGCACAGTTCCCACTCCAGGCCAGCAGAGGGAGCTCTGAACCAAACTGGGGAAGGAGCTGCTCTCTGGGGGCCAGGAAAGGGAAGTTAGGGGAGTTCCTGTGGAGAAAGTGAAGTGAGTGGACATGGAAGAGAGGAGCTGGAGGATTGAGAAGAATTCAGGCTCACTTCTAGCTGTAGCGCATGGTCCGGAGTCCGGTATCCGAGGTGGTATGGATACTGACAGTCCTGCAGCAGAAACCGGAGGAACGAGAGGCTTTAAATGCTCTGTTCCCAACTAAAACTCGGAGGCACAACAGTAACGTGTGTGAGCCAGAAGAAAAAGGAGGCTACAGCTGTCTGCCATACGAGGGGAGTTCTAAAGAGAGCAAGCAAGTGCAACTTCAGTGTAACACAGTACTGCAAGTACCTCAGATAAGCGCTAGGAAGGAGACTACACAACCCATCTGCATAGAGAGATTCCTGAGTTGCTTCCAGGCTAATCAACTCCTGTTCCATCTGTAATCTGGATTCTGGACTGCACTCACAAAGCAAAGTAAAGGTAAAAGAAACTGCACCCTGTTGTGTCCTTGCCTTCTTCCTGCAAACCCTCCAGCACTGCTACATCTTTGTGCCTACACTTAGGTAGGAAGGAAGGGTGGGGATGTTCCTTCCTTCCTACCTAAGTGTATGCTTCAACCAGGTCCTGCACTGACCTGTGGATCAGCCGCCATTAATATAAGTCTTTCCTTCACTCTCACCAGGTGAGTAGTTCTCTTGGTGGGCAACTCTGTGTAACGTTTGATAAGACCCTATTTGCGCTTTTGTGTCTCCCTCTTTTCTCTGACATCTTGATGCCTAACACTGCACCCTCTTCCTCAACACCTATTACCACTGCCCTGGGACTACAGCTCTACCTGTGGGGAGCTCTTACATCCTGCTGCCTTATACCATCTGTCCCAGAGGATCTGCCTGCAGCGTCGGCTTAACCTGTCGGCTTAATCATTGCCAAGCACCACAGGTGGCGTCACGTATCATCCACCTATAAACTTTATTCAGCTACGTTTCACCCCTTTTGCATGGACGCCCAGGGCCATGGACCGGGACACCGCCACTGCGACACGTCCCTCTGAGACACCGGCCCGGTACCGAGTAACCCCACTGCCCTGGCGGGCGATCCACATCTACTGCTGATAAAACAGAGATTCTATCAAAACTTCAAAAAGCAGCCCAGTAAGTGACACATCGCTGGAATCAGGGACTCTGTCCCTACAAAATGGTGCCCTACAGATTACGTAGCAAAATCCTGCTAACAGATTTTCTTTATGGTAAAATGAATGTTATAAATCAAAATTACAACTCATTTCCTTATAAGTAAACTCTTGCATGGCTGTGTCGACCAAATAATACAAAAAAAGTTATGGGTCCTGGAAAAAGGGGAGCAAAAAAAGCAAAATTGCAAAGGAATGAAGATTCGACCAGTTGGGAAGGAACAATTGGATTGGAGTACGGGAAATCTTCGTGTCTGTTATTAAGAAATAACTAAATACAAATTTGAATTTAAAAAATTGAGTTTTTTTTTAGGAAAATCTAAATTAATCTATTTGAGGTTTTCTAAGGGGGTTACACCAGGAAATGATACTTGGAGGATAATGATGACTGTCTGTATGGCCGGGGCTGGCTCGTGACACTATAGACTCTCCTTCCAGTTTATCACGCCAATAGGACACTAATTATAAGCTCTCATTAATCAATGCTATATTTGCATTTGTACTTACAGTGTAAGGTGACCGGGGTGAGAACATCTTTCCTGATGCTTGTATAATCGCTGATTAATGTATTCTTCTTCCTTCTCGCGCTTCACGACATCTTTCCAATAGTTTGTACTGTTTTAATTGCCTAAGGGTGGTTGACCCGTGTGGGCCACCGTACTCGGGGCCAATGACCTCTACGGTACTTGGAGGGATATTAAAGTTAGAAAACAGTAAGACAAAAACAAAACAAGACCAAAACCACTCGCAATGCAGCTGCAGTGGATCTTATGGTTTTGTGACACCACTATTAATCTTCAGTAGAAATCTGCCCCGATCATATAATTGAAAAGCGTCTCCATAGCTCGTTATAGGACAGGGCTCTCGCATAAAAATCCTTGCAACTATGTGACCAGGACACTTCATCTAGCAAAGATCTTGGGGAGAAAAAAAAATTTAAATATATTTTCTTTATTTTCTCTAAAAAACCCCTGAGGTGCTTATGTAATAAGAGACACATGATGGAGGGACAGAGATCCTGATTCCAGGGATGTGTCACTTACTAGGCTGTGTTTTGCAGTTTCTATGAAATCAGTGTTTTATTAGCAGGAGATTATCACTACAGGACAGGCACGCGCCCAGCACTGATTGGCAGCTTTCTGTCAATACACAGTGTACACAGCCAATCAGTGGTGTGGGCAGGGTTATACACAGCTCAGCATTCCGAGCTCTGCTAGATCTACAGCAGAGAAAAGAGGGATTGTATCACAACTGCTGCACCCAGTAAACTGAGTGATACATCGCTGGAATCAGAGTCTCTTCCCTTGCATCATAGTGTTGCTGACAAATTCTCTTTAAGAGTGTAGTGCTCTGCTGCCTATGACCTATCTACATGGCTTATATGATGGAAGCAGGTACTATCCATAGGTCTTATCCTACCAAATGCCCCATTGATTCATATTCTAGTCCTGCATCACACCTGTTACTGCATATAAACCAATCTGGTTTGGTCACATTGATGCTTTGGCCTCTGTCCATGACAGCAACATCACACGATGAAACAACTTGGTCAATGTCAATATTTCTGCATGCATCTCCCCTTATGTCCACAGCTCTATCTCATTCTGCTCATGATTTTTCTAGTCCACACAATGTTAAGCAAACTGAAGGTTTGGAACAAAAATAAATGAAATTGCAGCTCTGTCCAGGGAATATCAGCGAAGAGAACGGAATGATTCGGAGCCGGCGGAATCACTAGAACTGAACGGAGATTAGCGAGCAGTGGGGACATCGGTGGAGCAGATAATAGCTTTCAAGCTTTGTTTTATTTTTAAACCAGGCCTTCTTAGGACATGCGTGTCAAGTCTTATAATCGGAAGGCAATCAACAGTAACTTTTTCCAGACAATATCAGGACCACATTATAACCATGAAACGTAAGCAGTTGGGCAACTTGATAGTGACTAATGGTCCAAAATATTTGGGATCAATAGCCCCCCTTGAACTGCCATGTTTGTAACAGGACCTAGAGGGACACCCCCAACTGGTTTCATATATTTTCACATTCAGTCAACTATACAAATAGTAATAAACAGGGCCGCCATCAGGGCATTCTACCTCTACCCATTGGGCCCCACTGCTCCGCCCCCAGCGACAGGATTCTGCTGATCAAGTAAATGAACCTGCGTCCAGGACGCAGATTCAGATACTCTATTGCCGTGTGGGCCCGCACAGCAATAGTTAAAGTCGCCAGCCAATCGGAGGCTGGCAGCTGACGTCAGTGCGCACGTTGCCGGAGTCTGACATCATTTTCGCGCTTTCAGGTTGGGGTGAAGATCGCTCGCCGCTGGAGTGCGGCAAGGTAAGGAGAAAGGTGTTTTTTGTTTTTTAAAATTAGTATTGAAAGCGGTAAGCCGGCAGGATGGAGACGGGGCAGGATTGGAGACACTGGGGGGCAGGACTGGAGACACTGGGGGGGAAGGATTGGAGACACTGGGGGGCAGGACTGGAGACACTGGGGGGCAGGATTGGAGACACTGGGGGGCAGGACTGGAGACACTGGGGGGGCAGTATTGGAGACACAGGGTGGCAGGATAGAGACATGGTGCGGGATGGAGACAGATGTATTATGAATGGGTCACCGAGGAGAAAAAGGCAAAACAAGCTAAGCCACAGAAAACCAGAGTGGTTGGTAACTATGCAGATTGCAGATCCCTGATCTTACCACACAACTAGCAGCAGCCGTGGAGCGTGCCTACGATGATCCTAGACGCTTCGTCACGGCCGGAGGACTACATAAGCATAAAGCAAGAAAAGGGAAAACTAACTGCCCCAGAGCAGACCCCAAAGGAATAGACAGCCCCCACACATGTATTGACGGTGAAACAAGATGAAGGCACAAACATAGGCAGGAAAATAGGCTGAGCAAATGATGGGGCCCAAACTAACTAGACAGGAAAGGAAAGGGAAGACACTGTCTGCAACATGCAAAAAACCCTACAAAAATAATGTCCAACATTTCTGATAGCAAAATTAACCCTGAAGTCACTAGACTTCTCCCACTATATCAGCACTCTGAAATATTCTGAGACAGAGCAAAAAGAGACCGAACTAGTAAGGGACAAAAAGCCAATTGGCAAAATACTGATAAATAAGAGTGGAAATTCAGCTCAGCCCGCAGCTGGGGCTGGCAGACCACACAAAAAACTGAATAGACCAACAAAATCAAGTGTGAACATTAGCAGAAAAACTTAGCTTTAGATGACTGGAACAGAGCTGAAAACCAAGAGCTGACAAGCCAGAAGGAATCACCAGCAACTGAATAGGGCGTCGGCTGTCTTAAATCCAATCTGAGAATCCAGAGGTCCAATCGTCATCCTCATTTTCAGGTGGCAGATCTCCACCGATCAAACCAGCTGCACCACCTCCTGACACCACCAGAGGGAGTCCAGAAGGGGAACCAGAGAATGAACTCACAACACAGATGGGGCAGGATGGAGACAGATGGGGCAGGATCATGGGGTAGGATTGGAGACTCGGGGGCAGGATTGGAGACATGGGGGCATGATGAAAGACATGGGGGCAGGATTGGAGACACAGGGGGCAGGATGGAGACATGGTGCGGGGTGGAGACAGATGGGGCAGGATCATGGGGCAGGATGGAGACAGATGGTGCAGGATCATGGGGCAGGATTGGAGACACAGGGGCAGGATGAAAGACATGTGAGCAGGATTGGAGACACAGGGGGCAGGGTTGGAGACAGATGGGGCAGGATCATGGGGCAGGATGGAGACAGATAGGGCAGATTCGCGCAGGATCATAGGGCAGGATGGATACGATGGAGACAGATGGGACAGGATGGGGAGATCATATGGGGCAGAATAGATACTCATGAGGGCAGGATGGGAGAACATATGGCTGAAGCCAGGAATGAGACACACGGGGGTCAGGATGGTGGTTATTATTACCATGGTGGCTAATTAAGGGATATTATTACTGCAGTGATGTATTTATTTTATTTTTTTAGTATACTGTTTTAAATGGGGGGCAGTCCTGTTTCTGTGCAGAGTAATACTATGTTGCCTTTTTTCTTCATGTTGTGTAATGTAGAAGTTGGGAAAAAAAAAGTAATGTGTTCTGCACAGCTCTAGATAACTGTGTTATTTCCTGCAGAGACGAACCCTCGCTGGTGGTCTGTGCTGGATGAAAGATGAAAAGCGAAGATGAAGGACTTCACCTAGAGATGTCACTGGTGAGTCAGTGTGTTATCTATACACTGACAATATACACTGTATGCTATATACAGAGCTCCTGTGTATAATGTCACCAGTGATCACTGTATTATCTATACATTATATACAGAGCTCCGGTGTATAATGTCATTGATCACTGTGTTACCTGTACACAGACACTGCATACTAAGTACAGATCTCCAGTGTATAATGGCAAATATGGTGATGGTATTGTGTTTGTTTTATTACTGATCAGTATTGTAGTATTCAGTCACTATGTGGTGGTAATATGTGGTCTGGACATGGTGTTGCGGTATTTGTCCCTTGTATGTGCTATTATTTGGTCACTTTGTGGTGGTAATATGTGGTCTGGTCATGGTATGGCGGTATTTATTCCTTATATGTGATATTATTTGGTCACTGTGGTTGTAATATGTGGTCTGGACATGGTGTGGCGGTATTTGTTCCTTGTACGTGGTATTATAGGTCACTATGTGGTGGTAATATGGTGTCTAGTCATGGTGCGGTGGTATTTGTCCCTTGTATGTGATATTATTGGTCATTTTAAAAATTGAAAAATAAATAAAAACATACCTAAATTGTATTTCATATTTTAACAAATATTTAATACATTACCGTAGAGTAGAGCTCGGCCAAAAGTGTCTACCGTGTTGTGGTGGAGGCTTAAAAAATCTTTTGGTCAAACCAAAAGCTGCCAGCTATATGTGTGATCTGGTGATGGGAACTGTTAATGTGTGATTGGTGAGAAGTGGAGTTTTTCCAAGAGAGAGTGGGTGGGGCTGTGGAAAGTTTGAGGGGTGGAGACGGGGCTGGGGTGGAGCCTGGGCGGAGTCTCAAGGGGGCTCCAAAAATGTTGCCAGTATGGGGCCCCGAAATTCCTAGTGGCAGCCCTGGTAATAAGGCTACCTAATTGACTGCAACTTCCAGTCTGTGTACTACTGACTATAACCACTAAGTTGTGCATCACTGACTGTAACCACCAAGATGTGTACTACTGATTGTAACCAATAAGTTGTGCACCACTGACAGTAACGAAAAGCTGTGTACTACTGACTGTAACCGCCAAGTTGTGCATCACTGACTGTATCCGCCAAGCTGTGTCCCACTGACTCTAACTCCCAATATGTATGCCACTGACTGTAACCACCAAGTTGAGCTTCACTGACTGCAACCACCAAACCTGTGGACGACTGACTGTCAAGATGTGTATAACTGACTGTAACTGCCAAGTTGTTCACCATTGACTGTCAAGATGTGAACCACTGACTGTAACTGCAAAGCTGTGTATCCCTAACTGTAACCGTCAAGCTGTGTACAATTGGCTGTAACCACTAAGCTGTGTACCAGTAAAGGGGTTGTCCGGTGTCAACAAGTTATCACCTATCCACTGGGACCTGCATAGATCAGCAGGACAGGGAAATGTTATCTATTAGAATAAAGCAACACTGCGCATGTTCCACTTGCGATCCGTTTATTCCCTTTGGGGCTGCTGATCGTGGCAATTCCTGCAACTCCATACAGAAAGAATAGATCAGAGGCTGTGCATCCACCATTTTTTTAACGGGAATATAAGTTTCCCATCGAGCATAAAAATTCCTCTGTCAATCAGTGTGGGTTCCATTGGAGGGACAAACACCAATTAGTAAGTTTTCCTAAGGATAGCTGATAACTGGTTTTATTTGGACAATCCCTTTCATTTTAGCTGTTAACATTTGTATCTCTTTTTAAGTAAAGTAGTCTTTGATTTGGCAACTTGATTTTGACTAATGGTTAGAGGCCCCTAGCCCCCTTCCTTTTCTTTATTTATAAGGGGACCCAGAGGGAGACATTCAACTCAAATGTTAGACATTTTCACATTCAGCCACCTATACAATTAGTTACAAGGCTGTAAGATTGTCTCTAACCACCAAGTTTTCTACCATTGTCTGTAACCCCATAGTTGTGTACCATTGACTGTAATCACTAAGTTCAGCACCATTGATTGTAATCATCAAGTTTTGCACCATTGACTGTAACCAACAAATTGTGTACCATTGACAGTAACCACTTAGTTGGGTACCACTGACTGTAACCAGTAAGTTGTGTAGTATTGACTGTAAAGGCCCCGTCTCACTAAGCAATCTCGGTAGCGAGATCGCTGCTGAGTCACAACTTTTGTGACGTAACAGCGATCTCACCAGCGAGATCGCTGTGTGTGACAGCGATCAGCGAGCGGCCCCCCTGCCGGTATCGCTGATCGCTGGAAGAAACCTCTGGACATTTCTTTGGTCGCTGGTCTCCCGCTGGCCAGCACGCATCGCTGTGTGTGACAGCGGGAGACCAGCGATTAGGTGTAAAAAATAATAAAAAAATTAAAAAATATAGTTATTCTCACCTTCCGACGTCCTGTTCAGCCATCCTGCCTCTCTCCACGCTCCGGTCCCAGTGATCCTTTGCATGAATGACCGCGAGACTTTGTTATCCCGCGAGACCGTGACATCTCACGGTCATTCGTGCAAAGGATCACTGGGACCCGAGCGTGGAGAGAGGCAGGATGGCTGAACGGGACGTCGGAAGGTGAGAATAACTATATTTTTTATTTTGATACTATTTTCTACAGCGATGCCGGGCGCTCGGCGTCGCTGTGCTGATCGCTGGTGAAGCTGTCTGTGTGACAGCTCACCAGCGATCACATAGCGACTTACCAGCGATCCTGACACCTTCATATCGGTGTCGGGATCGCTGGTGAGTCGCTTAGTGAGACGGGGCCTTAACCACCAAGACATATACAATTGACTGAAACCACCAAGTTGTGTACCATTGACTGTAACCACTAAGTTCTGCATCACTGACTGTAACCACCAAGTTTTGTACCTTTGACTGTAACCACCAAATTGGGTACCATTGACAGTAACCTCCAAGACGTATACAATTGACTGTAACCACCAAGTTATTTACTATTGACTGTAACCACCAAGTTGTGTAATATTGACTGTTACCACCAAGATGTGTACCACTGACAGTAACCTCCAAGACATATACAATTGATGTGTACTATTGACTGTAACCACCAAGTTTTGTACCTTTGACTGTAACCACCAAATTGGGTACCATTGACAGTAACCTCCAAGACGTATACAATTGACTGTAACTACCAAGTTATTTACTATTGACTGTAACCACCAAGTTCTGTAATATTGACTGTTACCACCAAGATGTGTACCACTGACAGTAACCTCCAAGACATATACAATTGATGTGTACTATTGACTGTAACCACCAAGTTGTGTACCACTGACAGTAACCTCCAAGACATATACAATTGATGTGTACTATTGACTGTAACCACCAAGATGTGTACCACTGACAGTAACCTCCAAGACATATACAATTGATGTGTACTATTGACTGTAACCACCAAGTTGTGTACCACTGACAGTAACCTCCAAGACATATACAATTGATGTGTACTATTGACTGTAACCACCAAGTTGTGTACCACTGACAGTAACCTCCAAGACATATACAATTGATGTGTACTATTGACTGTAACCACCAAGTTGTGTACCACTGACAGTAACCTCCAAGACATATACAATTGATGTGTACTATTGACTGTTACCACCAAGATGTGTACCACTGACAGTAACCTCCAAGACATATACAATTGATGTGTACTATTGACTGTAACCACCAAGTTGTGTACCACTGACAGTAACCTCCAAGACATATACAATTGATGTGTACTATTGACTGTAACCACCAAGTTGTGTACCACTGACAGTAACCTCCAAGACATATACATTTGACTGTAACGACCAAGTTGTTCCCCTTTTGAAATAAAGAACGAGTTTGCACAAATTTCTCCGCTATCATCGCACGGTATTATGCAATACCAAAACCTACTCATCACTTTTTGCATTGTACTTGGTACATGGAGCATCTGCCTACTCAGTGCTTGTATAGGACGGCTTTGTCTGTTTTTCTATAGGTTCTGCCCTCTCCCTCTGCTGATCTCCCCGGCACACAATCACAAATAAAATCCCATGCTTCATACCATTCCTTTCATTTGGCTGAAACGTACAGTAAGTAGCTTCACTTTTGCATAGTGACAACCTGTTTATTTGTCAGTCATGGCGACACCCACAGTCATATAACCCAAAAGTTGAAAGGGGAAATCCAGTGGCTAAAAATAATTTTTCAAAGAGTCTCCGATGAAAGAAGAACAGCCCCGAGGTGCACGTTGGACCAGGTGCTTATGGTGCTAAACCCCTTCATGACAGCCAAAACGTATTTTTACTGACCTGAGATATAAGGGAATATCATCCCCATACAGGTGACAATCCAGCAGCTGTCGGCTGTCCACTATATCTGACAACTTGCTGTATCACAAATGATCGGTGTTGGTACCATCCATATCTGTTTAACCCCTTAGTTCTGCTGTCAAAAGTGACTACATCAAATAAATGGTTAATAGATTGTGGGGGCTTGCACTTTAATCTAATTGACACACCGAGATCATGATTGTGTGGTCCTGATGTTTGCCATAGCAGTTCATGGCCAAATAGCGGCCTTAGAGTCTCCCGGCTATAGCGGCCTGTTCAGAAGTTAGTGACCTTTAGGTGGTAAACAAACACTTTTTCTTTCTGGCTTCACCACTTTGCATTAATTCCTGAAAATCACCTGAAGGGTTAATAAACTACCTGAGAGAAGTTTTCAATATGTCAGGGGGTGCAGTTTTTAAAATGGTATCATGTTTGGGGTTTCCCAATATACAGCACCCCCAAAGTCACTTCAAACTTGGATAGATCCCTCAAAAAAATAAATTTTGTAAATTTCCTTGAAAAAATGAAAAATTATGGCTACATTTTTAAACTTCCTAAAAGGCTAACAAAATAAATTAGCATTTTAAAAATGGCGCTGATGTAAAGCCGACATGTGGGAAATGTTATTTATTAATGTATGACTATCTTGATTAAAGGGTTAATCATCCAAAGTTTGAAAATTGCAATTTTTTTTAAATTTTTGTCAAGTTTCTGCTATTTTTTGTAAATAAACACATAATATATCAATCTAAATTTACCACTATCATATATTATAATGTGCCACGAAAAAACAATATCAAAATCACTGGGATTTGTTGAAGCATTCCAGAGTTATGACCACATAAAGTGACATTGATCAGAATTTAAAAAATTGGCTTGAGTCACGAAGGGGTTAAGGTGTAGTAATACCCAATATGGGAATTGATGTAAGACCAGCTCCCGCTCTGGAGGACTCAGGCCATTCATGAGTTACATGGGCCACGGCCACCATTTGTTTAAATAGCCAACACACAATACTAGTTTTCCCCTTTAGTGGCCACCACTTATCTGATGATAGCCACTGATCTCCAGCGGTCATAGAAGCTATCTACTGTTCCAGAAGGGGGTATCTTCATAAGGAAACCCCCCAGTAAAGATAAGGACGTTCAAACATGGTTTTGCTTGCAGCCATAATTACAATCCTCAGTGATCGGTGGGACGACTCGAGCTCGGCTCTCAGTAGATAATGCACAATTAAAGTTGCATCAACTCCTCTCGGCTTCTTTCATCTTCAGTTGATGTAATTGAGTTTTCAAAGGTTTCACGGATAAATAATGCAGGCGGTAAATATAAAGTGCGCCTTCATTACCTCGCATTTACATGAAGGGCTGGAATCCCTCAGTAACGACACATTCTATTGGAAATATATGTTCTTTTATTATATGTACAGTACTGTGGTGTCGCAATATCAGAAACATTATTTGTAAACCATCCGAATAATACATAATTGTACAAAGATCATTAAAGTGAATTCTGACGTAAAATCACGGTTGGGCATAAACATTAGAATAAACGATTGATACTTGGTTTGTTATCGTGAGAAAGGCGTCGGTCCAGTGCTGAAACGCGTTGGTACAGTAAAGAATCATTGTGGAACACAAAAGGCTTCTCTGTCATGTCGGACGCTGTTCACACCACAGCGTCCGGCAGGCAGAGGTAGTTCCACCTCCAGCCACTATAGCCTCAGTGGCGCCGGCTTGATCTTCAGGCTCTCGGGGGTTAATCCTGCTGGAGACCAGGTTGGAAGGTTAGTCACGCCCACGGTCTTTAAATAGTCATACTGGCATATGGGCGTCGCCGATTATAGCTTGTGTTTCATACCAAGTGGTTCCGGTCTGGAGTGGAGGTGTTGCAGAGAGAGAGAGATTCGTATCTGGTGTCGTATGATCCGTCGTTATCCTTTCTCCTTCCCATATTTGTGTTTAGTTGTGCCCTGTTCACATTACTGTTTATTCCTGTGTGTGTGCGGCGCAGTGCAGTTTAAGTTCTCCCTGTCTGTCATTATTTGTGTGGGAGCTTTGGTGGTGTGTCTCCTCACTGGGTGGAGGGTGGAGGGTTAAGTGCAGGGCTGAGCAGGAGATAAGGAAAGGTGGAGGCTCAGGCATTTGCACCTTCAGCAAAAACCCTGGGTTGAGGGTCAGACAGGGTTTTCCCTAGTTATAGGGACATCACAGGGGCCCGGGAATTACAGCCTTAGTTGAACTAAGCCCCCGTGACATTATAATCGGCCCACATTTTTTCAGGAGTCCATGGATCCATTAGATTCCATAACCCGCCAGTTGGCGGCGCTGTCCTTACAGGTCTCCGAGTTGAAAGGGGCAGTTCAGCAGCAGGGCCTGGTAGTAGCAAAGGTGCAAACGGCATCTGCAGGTATCGGTGCAGAGCCGAAGTTTCTGCTGCCAGAACGATTTTCAGGCGATCGCAGCAAATTTGTCGTATTTCGGGAGGCCTGCAAATTATATTTCCGCATGCGGCCAATATCCTCAGGTAATGAGGCCCAGCGAGTAGGGCTGGTGTTGTCATTACTGAGTGGTGACCCCCAAGCATGGGCATTTTCCTTACCACCTGACTCTGCTACATTTCATTCGGTCGATAATGTTTTTTCTGCCCTCAGGCTCATTTACGATGACCCTGACCGACTGGCTCTAGCGGAATCTAAAATCCGCGCCCTCCGCCAGGGGGAGCGCTTGGCAGAAGACTATTGTTCGGAATTTCGCCGCTGGGCTGTAGACACACAGTGGAATGACCCAGCACTGCGGAGCCAGTTTATTCATGGGGTATCAGGGAGGGTGAAACAAGCCCTCCTGATGTATGAGACTCCGGCATCATTGGAGTCTGCCATGAGTTTGGTGATACGTATTGATCGCCGTTTTCGTGAGGGGGCACAGGAGACGCTACCTCTGGGGGAAAACAGAGGTGCAGGTGTGGTTGAAGTAGATGAGTCCCCTGAACCTATGCAGATTGCTGGCGTGGCACAGGTTCAGCCTCGCGCTCCGGGATTCCGGAAGCCCGGAGCATGTTTCTACTGTGGTAAAGGAGGTCATTATGTTAACGTTTTTCACAGGGCTTTATTGAAAAAGGTGGTAGGCTTGGTGGACACGACGCCGATGCCACCTCCAGTCATGGTGGATGGCAATTTAGAGTTCGAGGTCGCCAAGGTAGTGGACTCTCGAGTAGTACGCCGTACTGTTCAGTATTTGGTGCACTGGCGGGGGTATGGTCCGGAGGAGAGGTCTTGGGTTCCAGCCTCAGACATACATGCGGATCGGCTGGTCAGTTCTTTTCACCGTCGTCATCCGGACAAGCCGGGTCCTATGAGTCTTGAGGGCCCTGGGGTCCCTCGTAGAAGACGGGGTACTGTCATGTCGGACGCTGTTCACACCACAGCGTCCGGCAGGCAGAGGTAGTTCCACCTCCAGCCACTATAGCCTCAGTGGCGCCGGCTTGATCTTCAGGCTCTCGGAGGTTAATCCTGCTGGAGACGAGGTTGGAAGGTTAGTCACGCCCACGGTCTTTAAATAGTCATACTGGCATATGGGCGTCGCCGATTATAGCTTGTGTTTCATACCAAGTGGTTCCGGTCTGGAGTGGAGGTGTTGCAGAGAGAGAGAGAGATTCGTATCTGGTGTCGTATGATCCGTCGTTATCCTTTCTCCTTCCCATATTTGTGTTTAGTTGTGCCCTGTTCACATTACTGTATATTCCTGTGTGTGTGCGGCGCAGTGCAGTTTAAGTTCTCCCTGTCTGTCATTATTTGTGTTGGAGCTTTGGTGGTGTGTCTCCTCAATGGGTGGAGGGTGGAGGGTTAAGTGCAGGGCTGAGCAGGAGGTAAGGAATGGTCGGAGGCTCAGGCATTTGCACCTTCAGCAAAAACCCTGGGTTGAGGGTCAGACAGGGGTTTCCCTAGTTATAGGGACATCACAGGGGCCCGGGAATTACAGCCTTAGTTGAACTAAGCCCCCGTGACATTCTCATTTACCACAACGCAGCGGTATCAGTCCTCCTCTACTAGAATAAGCAGTGGGCAGAGAAGGCAACTGATTAGGACACCATTGATTAGGGAATACAAATTATTCATTAAAAGGGAACCTGTCATTAGATTCTTGATATGTGAAGACTTGATAAGGCTGTGAGGGAATTTCTCCAGGCCATTCACTTGGCTTTCTCTTTCATGGGAAGAGGTGTATCCCAGTTTGACACCTCTCTGGTGAAGTCTCCTTACATAGCCTTACCCTCAATGACTACAGGAGCTTCAAACCCCAGTGGGTCATATAAACTGCTTATGGTCGACAGCACTCCTAGTAAAGGGTTTATCTTCTCTGCTAACCTGGAAGGTGAAGGTATCAGCTTTTATGTCCCATAGCAGGCCGAGGCTACACTGCATTGGTGGGGAGTCTATGCCTAGATCTAAATTCTGCAAGTCATTTGAGTGATCCTCAGGAGAGAAGGCTTCCATTAATTCCTTGCTGTTAGAAGCGATCTAGTGCAACCTCAGGTTAGATAGAGCGAGCATGTCTTGGGCTCTTTTAAGAAGACTTATCGCGGTCTCATTTGTGGGCATTGATTTAAAACAGTCGTCCACATAGAAATCCTTCTCTACAAAAAGTCTGGCACTCTGCTTCAACAACCTCTGGACCCGCGCGTCTCAGCCTGTAGATGGCTACTGCAGGAGAAGGACTAATACCAAAAATATGTACCTTCATATGACACTCCATAACCTCTTTGGAAGGATCGTTATCTTTGAACCACAGGGATCTCAAGAAAACTCTGCGCTCTTCTTTAATGAAGAAGCAATGGAACATCTGTTTGAGGTCTGATGTGAATGCAACGAGTCCTTACGAAAATGGAGACGCACTCCTAAGAACTTGTTGTTCAGATCCGGGCCTGATAACAAGACTTCATTCAATGAAACACCTTCATACTTGGCACTTGAATCAAATCCTACTCTGATCTGACCAGTCTCCTTCGGGTGATACACTCCAAACAGAGGCAGGTTCCAGCGCTCTTCAGAGCCTTGAAGTGTAGGTGCTAACTGTGCATGACCGTTCTTGAATATTTTCTCCATGAAGGTAAGAAATGATCACTCATCTCTAGTTTACTATGAAAGCTGTGCCTGAGGGAGACAAATAATTTGTAAACTTGTTCTCTGTTGGTAGGCAAGCGTTGTCTTTGAGATTTTTGAAGGGCAGAGGTGCAATCCAGATTTTAGTTTTCTCCTGCACCATTCCTTGCTCCATCACCTCCAGGAACAGTCTATCTTCAAATGACATTGCTGTACGATTATCTTCTTTTGTCTTAAGGAAGACCGTACACCCAAGGTGATCTTGGTCGCCATGCAAGATGCAATCATCTTAGGCACGACTTGCTAAGATATTTGCTGCTGAAGTGCTGTGTGGCAATTCCTTTATGACGTGGTGATTTTCACATGGTTGAAGGACAGATGGACGTCCATTATCAAGCATACTGGTAAGCATGTTGACCATTGTCGGTTTGTGTGCTCCTTCTAAACAGACCTCTCCTACAATGATCCACCCCAGATTGAGTCTCTGGACATATGGAGCGATGTGAGAGCCATTGATCTGTTGTCTAACCTTTTGGACTCATAGAATAGCTCTCCCAAGGAGCAAGACTATTTGATCCTCTGGGTCAAGGCTGGAAATTAGACGTTCTATACGCTTCAGATGAGGATAATAGAGCAAGGAATGGTGCAGGACAAAACTAAGAGCTAGAACTTTCTAGACAGCACATTTACTGCTACGACAGAACAAGCGGTGCTCACTGAGCAGCGACATCTGTGGAGAAAATCCGATCTGCCCAAATATTTCATCCATTAGAAATTTATGCTTAAAACATACAACTCTGCCGTTCACCTCTCCAAATAAACTTACTTCTACACCCTTATCACCGCACTATCCAACATTCCTACATGACTGAGACACGTTTTCATTCTCTCTTCAATCCTCGAGTGCAGGTCCCAACCACCAACCTCAGTGTGTAACGAATGGAAGCGGAGGCAGAGATGGTGAAGTTCACATTCATTTTTATTTTTTAAGTGGAACCTCGGGACCACGGTCCGGGGGGCTCCGAAGGGGGCGTGACTAGTGAGCCCCGGGTACCCGTAGTAAAGCCCCTCAGGCAGGGCCAGAATGGAATACCTGGAGGACACAGGTGCTACCTCCAGTTAGACCCCGAACATGTGGCAGCTGTCCCAGCGGGACCAAAAGGGATAACAACAGTTACAGCAGAGTCCGTAATGAGCTGGGTCCTGGATCCGGTTAGTTGGTAAGGAGTCGGTTCCAGTGACCTTCACACAGTCTTTGGACTCGGATGGCAGTAGGCGGAATGGGATGGCTTAGGCCCAGATGGTTGCTGATATAATCAGGTAACACAGGATACTGATATGCTGTGGAAACAGAGAGCATTAGACAATGCACAGAGACTGCAGATGCAGCGCAAACAGGTTAGCATGAGAACCAGATGTAGCAATGATAGATACTCGTTGCTCCGGCGCTCTCCCTATGGAGGAGAGGCCAGAAATAGCAGCCAGTGCGCTGCCATTGGTTAATTGCATTTTTTGAATAATGCACACCGCCCCTTTAAGAAGGCAAGAGAGCGGGCGGGCGTGCCCTAATAGCCTTAGCTACAGATCTCCTCACAGGGCGCCAGGAGGGAGGACAGAACGCTGAGCAGCAGCATGAGAGGTTCCAGGTGAGTGCCCAGAACGGAGAGCAGCGGCAGGCCTGTATGCAGCACCAGGATGGGGGCCAGGTGTAACAGTGGCAGACCTGGGCGCAGTGCCAGGACGGGGACCGGGTGTAACAGTATCCCCCTCTTTACACTCCCTCTTCTTCAAGCCTGCGTAGAACCGTTTAAGGAGAAGAGGAGCCTGGATGTTCTCCCTAGGCTCCCAAGATCTCTCGTCAGGACCAAAACCCTTCCAGTCCACAAGGTAGTAGGTCTTTCCCCTTACTTTCTTTACGGCCAGGATATGTTTTACCTCAAAAACATCATCCTCCGAGACAGGGTCAGGAGTGGTACCCGGATCCTTAAAGAAGGAACTCAAAACTACTGGTTTGAGGAGAGAAACATGAAAGAAGTTAGGCACACGTAGGGAAGTGGGCAACTTCAGCTTGTACGAGACTGGAATGATCTGTCTCAAGATCTCAAATGGTCCCGACGAACTGGGGACCCAATTTGTAGGATGGCATCTTTAACCGGATGTACTTAGAAGAGAGCCATATCTTGTCTCTGGGACGAAAGATAGGCACATCCCAACGTCTCTTGTCTGCATGCCTTTTCATATGCTGGGAGGCTTTCTCCAGAGCAGTTTTGGGATCACTCCAGACCTTAGAAAAATCTTCGGAGAAAGTATCGGCAGCTGGAAGGCCAGATGATCCGGAGATGGGAAGAGGTATTCCGGGTTGCAATCCGAAGACAATCTGAAAAGGAGACTTTCCAGAAGATTCACTTACTTGGTTGTTGTAAGAATATTCGGCCCAGGACAGTAAGTCTACCCAGTCGTCATGATGGGCGTTGACAAAGTGACGCAGGAATCCAGCCAGGATTTGATTTGTCCTCTCCACTTGTCCATTGGACTGGGGATGGTATGCTGAGGAAAAATCCAGTTCAACTCTTACCAGTTTACAAACTGCTCTCCAGAATCTTGAGGTGAACTGGACTCCTCTGTCGGACACGATGTGGAGAGGGAAACCATGGAGACGGAAGATGTGCTGGATGAACAGATCTGCCAACTCAGGAGCAGTTGGAAGACTTGATAGTGGAACGAAGTGAGCCATTTTAGAGAAGCGATCCACCACTACCCACACCACAGAACAGCCAGATGAGATAGGGAGATCTGTGATGAAGTCCTTCACGATATGTTGCCAGGGAGCAGACGGAATTGGAAGAGGCTGAAGCCTACCTGCGGGTAGATGCTTGGCTGTCTTGTTACGAGCACAGGAAGGACAGGCTGTGACATACTCCAGAATGTCCCTAGCCATGGCAGGCCACCAGTAGTACCGAGAGATGAGTTTCAGAGTCTTTCTCTGGCCGGCGTGACCAGCCAACTTGGACGAGTGACCCCACCGAAGGACACGAGTACGCTCAGAAGCTGACACGAAAGTCTTCCCGGGAGGCAGCCGGGCAAGATCAGTAGAAGCGACCGCGACTAACCTTGAGGGTTCAATGATGTGCTGCCGTTCTTCTTCTTGATCTGGAGGTAGAAAGGCTCTGAAAAGTGCATCTGCTTTGACATTTTTGTCAGCTGGGTGAAAATGAAGAACAAAGTTATAACGAGCAAAAAACAAAGCCCAGCGGGCTTGACGAGGATTCAGCCTTTGCGCAGTTTGGAGGTAAGCAAGGTTTTTGTGATCGGTGTATACGACTACCTGATGAAGAACTCCCTCTAGAAGATGCCTCCACTCCTGCAGAGCCAGTTTGATAGCCAACAATTCCCGATCTCCAACAGAATAATTCCTCTCTGCGGAAGAAAAAACCTTGGAAAAAAAACCACAGGAATGCATTCGCCCGGAGGACGATTTCTGGGTTAGTACAGCTCCCGCACCTACTGAAGAGGCATCGACCTCAAGAAAAAATTGTTCATTGGAGTTAGGACAATGAAGAACAGGTGCGACTGCAAAGGCCTTTTTGAGAGAAACAAAAGCCTCCTCAGCCTCAGGAGGCCAATCCTTCGGATTTGTACCTTTCCGGGTTAGAGCTTAGATAGGCGCCACTCGGGTGGAGAAGTTAGGAATGAATTGTCTGTAGTAGTTGGCGAAGCCCAGAAATCACTGTATGGCCTTCAACCCAGACGGACGAGGCCACTTGAGTACAGCCGATAACTTCTCTGGATCCATTTTTAATCCTGTGGCGGAAACAATGTAAACGAGGAAAATCAAAGAGGATTGTTCAAAGAGGCACTTCTCAAACTTGGCGTACAGTCTGTTCTCCCTGAGCCTCTGTATGACCAGGCGCACTTGTCTGCGATGCGAGGCCAAGTCAGTAGAAAAAATCAGAATGTCGTCTAGGTAGACAACAACACAGGTGTAAAGCAGATCCCTGAAAATGTCAGTGACGAACTCTTGGAAAACAGCGGGAGCATTGCTTAGACCAAACGACATTACCAGGTACTCATAGTGGCCATCACGAGTGTTAAAGGTTGTTTTCCATTCGTCTCCATCTCTGATTCGGATCAGATTGTAAGCCCCTCTGAGATCCAGCTTGGTGAAGATCCTGGCCCCTCGGAGATGGTCAAACAGTTCTGAAATTAGATGCAAAGGCTACCTGTTTTTTACCGTGATGTGGTTCAGTCCTCGGTAGTCGATACAGGGCCGCAGGGATCCGTCCTTTTTCTTCACGAAGAAGAAGCCTGCTCCTGCCGGTGACGAAGATTTTCGGATAAACCCTCTGGCCAAGTTCTCCTGGATGTAGTCTGACATAGCCTGAGTCTCTGCCTGGGAAAGAGGGTAAACTCTCCCACAGGGAGATGTTCCAGGAAGAAGGTCTATTGGACAGTCATACGACCTATGGGAGGAAGTTTTTCAGCCTCCTTTTTCCTGAAGACATCCGAGAAGGACCAGTAAGCGGATGGTAATCCAGGCAGGGTAGCAGGTTGGACCGGGGGTGAAGCTGGTTCAATCCGGGTTAAACGACGGTCCGAGCAGGAATCTCCCCAACGTAGAATTTTGCCTGTTCTCCAATTAAGGACTGGTTCATGTTTCTGAAACTAAGGCTAACCTAGAAGCAAGGGATGAGAAAAACCAGGCTACACATAAAAGCGGATTCTTTCAGAATGCATAAGACCTACCCGGAGTTCCACTGGCTCAGTCTGGAACTGGAAGGGTTCGGTCAGAGGCTGGCCATCGACAGCGGTTACCCGCAACGGATTGGGAAGAGCCTGAACTGGTATTTGGTAGCGATCCACAAGCGTCTGCTGGATAAAGCTTCCGGCGGCACCGGAGTCCAACAGACAAAGTCCAGAAAATTTTATTGCTCTGCAGGTCACGGAGACTGAGATCTGCAATGAAGGATAAGAACGTTCTCTACCTAGGGTGGCCTCTCCTACCGAGCCTAGGCACAGAAGTTTTCCGACTTCTTTGGACAGGAGCGGATCAAGTGTTCGGAACTACCATAGTGCAGACAGCTTCCGTTTTTGCGACGCGCCTCCTGGCAGCGGCTGGCCAGACTTACTCGATCTACCTCCATAGCTTCGGGAGAAGAGGATGAGGTAGACGTCTTGGAAGAATTAGAGTCCAGGTGGTAGGACCTCCTGTCACGCTTAATCTCCATGGAACACTCCTGAAAACGCAGGTCAATCTGGATCGCCAAGGAAATCAGGTCATCCAAGATGGTAGGCCTGTCCCGTCCCGCCAGCTCATCCTTAATTTTTCCAGATAGGCCCTCCCAGAAGGTAGCCAGCAAGGCCTCATTGTTCCAGGATAACTCAGACGAGAGGGTGCGGAACTGAACAGCATACTGAGCCACCGTGAGGGTTCCTTGGCGTAAGCGAAGCAGGGCAGAAGCGGTCAACGTAACCCGGCCAGATTCATCAAAGGTCCTGCGAAAAGTTTCTAGGAAAGATTGAAGATCATTAACCAGCGGGTCTCCTCTCTCCCATAACGGATTCAGCCAGACGAGAGCCTCTCCTGCTAGATGTGACATATTGAAGCCCACTTTGGCACGGTCAGAAGCAACCATATGCCCCAAGATTTCGAAGTGTAGGGTACACTGATTGAGAAAACCCCGACACTGAGTGGGATCACCATGGAAGCGGGTAGGAGCCACCAGGTGGGGGCCCTTGCTTGTCATGACAGCAGGTACCTGGGTGTTGCTAGGTGAATCAGGAGCAGCCGGGTTCTGCAGAGAATCCATGCGGGTGGTCAGGTTACGTAGATACATCGTGATCTTATCCTGTTGATCTCTTAAACGGGTCACCTCTTGGCACAACTCCAACGTCGGAGGCCTCTGGGGTCCAGCGGATTCCAAGGCCGGAGCAATCTGTAACGAATGGAAGCGAGGCAGAGATGGTGAAGTTCACATTCGTTTTTATTTTTTAAGTGGAACCTCGGGACCACGGTCCGGGGGGCTCCGAAGGGGGCGTGACTAGTGAGCCCCGGGTACCCGTAGTAAAGCCCCTCAGGCAGGGCCAGAATGGAATACCCGGAGGACACAGGTGCTACCTCCAGTTAGACCCCAAACACGTGGCAGCTGTCCCAGCGGGACCAAAAGGGATAACAACAGTTACAGCAGAGTCCGTAATGCGCTGGGTCCTGGATCCGGTTAGTTGGTAAGGAGTCGGTTCCAGTGACCTTCACACAGTCCTTGGACTTAGATGGCTGTAGGTGGAACGGGATGGCTTAGGCCCAGATGGTTGCTGATATAACCAGGTAACACAGGATACTGATATGCTGTGGAAACAGAGAGCATTAGACAATGCACAGAGACTGCAGATGCAGCGCAGACAGGTTAGCATGAGAACCGGATGTAGCAATGTTAGAAACTATTGCTCCGGCGCTCTCCCTATGGAGGAGAGGCCAGAAATAGCAGCCAGTGTGCTGCCATTGGTTATTTGCATTTTTTTGAATAATGCACACCGCCCCTTTAAGAAGGCAAGAGAGCGGGCGGGCGTGCCCTAATAGCCTTAGCTACAGATCTCCTCACAGGGCGCCAGGAGGAGGAGGCAGGAGGGAGGACAGAACGCTGAGCAGCAGCATGAGAGGCTTGAGGTGAGTGCCCAGAACGGAGAGCAGCGGCAGGCCTAGACGCAGCGCCAGGATGGGGGCCAGGTGTAACAGTGGCAGACCTGGGCGCAGCACCAGGACGGGGACCGGGTGTAACACAGCGCTGATGATGATTTGGCCAATTGTTTCAAAGAAAAAATTGACAATATGAAACCTGGCCCCCAGTGGCAGTCGTGTGAGCAGACCGCATTCTCCACGCCAGGGTCAGTTACAGGAAATTGAGTATGATGAATGTGCATGTGCGACATTGCTCCTGAATCTGCTACCTCCACCATCCATTCTGATATACTGGGTGCTGTATCACTCTCTTTAACTCTTTCAGTCATAAGGTCAGACCAGTTCTTACAATCAATGTCCCTTTTATGCACAGCCAAACTGATGAACAGGGATAACAGATTATGTATTCTCCTTCACCATCTTCCATACAATAGACCAGCTCCTTTCCCAGAGTTACAGTTTGCATTTGGTTCCCATCAATAGGTACAGCAAAGGAATGAGGAGAAGTTGGAATTGCCTGCATTTTCCTAGGGGTCGGGTCAAATAGGTCCAGACGTGTCGCTGTGACACTGATACCCTGTGTTCTTGCTTAATTCAGTCCCAGAGATGGCTTGTAGAGATGTTGCTCCCTGTTTCAGTACCCACAGCAGAGAGCTACCTTATCCCAAGGTCACCTTCTCGCTAGACAGTGCGTTTCCTGGACTTCTAAGCTTTCCTCTTGCATGGGTCCCCACTTGCCTGTGATGTCCTGCTGCCTTTGTTACTAGTTCCTTTCCATGCTGTGGCTTGCAGTTCTATCACTGGTAAACCTGTCTTTTCCCTTTTACCTCCTCTCCAACACTGACTACTTACTTCATATATCATAAAGCCATCCCACAGGTTGCCTTTAGGGTTCCCTTTTCTCCCTTCCCGACGAGCCATCCTGGTAGTTAACACTGCAGGAACCTGACACACACAACAGCCATATGGATAAAAACATTTTTAAATTATGCATACATTTAACCACACAAAATAACTTTTATCACATGCTTGCCACGGCATCTTCTTGAGGGGGACAGGACTCCTTGTTCACCCTCTTACATATATCAGACAGGAAAGTTTCTATCAATCCCCTAATATTATACATTCTCCTCACTACTCACTGCATCTAGCTCAGTTTCTTTCTTTGAACCGGTCATGGAAGATGTTAACAGGCTCCTTGCATATTCTTGCCCTACTACCTGCACCAGTGACCCTACTCCCTCACATCTCCTTCAGCCCCTTTCTCCATCTGTCACCGTTCACCTAATTAAAATATTTAATGTCTCTCTTTTCCTGCTGTTTTAAACATGCCAGCATGCATCTATTACTTAAAAAAAATATCTCTAGCAGAACTGTGCTGCTAACGACAGGCCTGTCTCTAATCTTCCCTTCATCTCTAAACTCCTGGAATGCTTGGTCTACTTCTGTCTAATCCACTATTTCTCAGATCATGCTCTTCTTGACCCTTTACAATCTGGTTTCAGCTCCTTACACTCTACTGAAACTGCCCTTACTAAAGTCACTACTCCATGCTAATTCTCCTAGATCTCTCTGCAGCATTCAGCACTGTGGATCACCAGCTCCACCTCACTAAGCTCCGCTCCATCGGTCTCAAGGACACCGTTCTCTCCTGGTTCTCCTCCTACCTCTCTGGCCGCTCCTTCATCGTATCTTTTGCTGGTTCCTCTTCCTTTACTCTTCCAATTACATGGGAGTTCTTCAAGGATCAGTCCTAGGCCCCCTCCTTTTCTCCTTATATTCTGCCCCTATTGGACAAACCATCAGTAGATTCGGTTTCCAGTACCATATCTATGCTGATGACACCCAATTATACACATCGTCTCCTGACATCACGCATACATTACTACAAAATACCAGTGATTGTCTTACCGCTGTCTCCAACATCATGTCCTCTCTATATCTAAAACTGAATCTGTCAAAAACTGAACTTGTGTTTCCTCCTTCCACTAAACTACCTATGCCTGATACTGCCATTTCTGTGTGTGACTATCACTACTTCCTAGCAACATACTTGCTGTCTTGCGGTTATATTTGATTCATATTTTTTATTCACCCTCTACATTTGATCATTCGCTTGCTCATGTCACCTACACCTCAAAAACATCTCTAGATTTCTACCTTTTCTTACAGTTGACTCTGCAAAAACTCTTACTGTTGCTCTTATTCTTTCTCATCTGGACTATTCAAACTCTCTACTAATCAGTCCCCCTCTTACTAAACTCTTCCTTCTCTAATCCATCCTGAATGCAGCACCCAGGATGATACTCCTTTCCAACCCCTACACTGATCCCTCCACCCTGAGCCAGTCATTGCACTGGTTGCCCATCCGCAACAGAGTTCAATATAAACTTATCACTCTCACCCACAAAGCGTTCCACGGTTCAGCACCACCTTACATTTTCTCAATGGTCTCAATCTACCACTCTACCCGTTCCCTCCGTTCTGCTAATGACCTAAGACTAAGATCATCAATAATCCGAACCTCCCACTCCCGTCTCCAAGACTTCTTGTGTACACCAATTCTTTGGAACGCACTACTCAGGACAATTTGAACAATTCCCAAAACCCACATTTTTAAGCATGGCCTAAAGATGCATTTCTTTAGACTGGCCTATTGCTCGCTCCACTTATTTAACTCTTCCCGTTTTTCCCAAACAAAATTTTGTTCAAAATCATGACCCTCGTAGCATCTGTTCACACACCCTCTACAGTTAGGTCCATATATATTTGGACAGAGACAACATTTTTCTAATTTTGGTTCTAGACATTACCACAATGAATTTTAAACAAAACAATTCAGATGCAGATGATGTTCCGACTTTCAGCTTTCATTTGAGGGTATCCTGTTATGATTGGGTCACCGAGGAGGAAAGCAAGACCAGGCTAAGCCACAGAAAACCAGAGAGTTTGGTAACTAAGCGGATTGCAGGCCCCTGATCCTATCCACACAACTAGCAGTAGCCGTGGAGCGTACCTACGATGATTCTAGACGCCTCGACACAGCCGGACAACTAAATAAGCCTAAAGCAAGAAAGGGGAAATCTAAACTGCCCCAGAGCAGACCCCAAAGGAATAGATAGCCCCCAAACATATATTGTCGGTGAGACAAGATGAAAACACAAACTCAGGTTGGAAAATAGGCTGACCAAACAATGGGGCCCACACTAACTAGAAAGGACAGGAAAGGAAAGACACTGTCTGCAATCATGCAAAAAACCCTGCAAAAAATGTCCAACGCATCTGATAGAAAAATACTGAAGTCACTCAACTTCGCCCACTATATCAGCACTCTGGCATATTCTGAAAGCTGAGCAAAAACAGGCCAATCTAATAAGGGACAAAAACAAACTGGCACAAGCAGTAACATAAGGATGGAAATTCAGCACAGCCCCAGCCAGGCTGGCTGAGCACACAAAACTGAATAGACAAAACCAAATCAAATGTGAACAATAGCAAAAGAACACTTAGCTTGAGCATGCAGGGACTGAGCTGGAAACTCAGACCTCAGGAGGCAGGAAAAAAATCACCAGCAGGGATAGAGGGAATCTGCTGTCTTAAATCCAGTCAAAAACTCCAGATGTCCAATCGTCCTCCTCATTATCAGGTGGCAGGCCTCTGTTAATTAGATCAGCTCCATTACCTCCTGTAACCACCAGAGGGAGCCCGGAAAGAGAACTCGCGACCCCTCTGTCAATACAACCTGCTCCACTACCTTCACTAGTAACCAGAGGTAGGACAGAATGTGAATTCACAACAGTATCCACATTAAAATAGGATGAAGGGTTTTTAGGAGTTTCAGCTCCTTAACATGTGCCACCCTTTTTAAAGGGACCAAAAGTAATTATAAAGATTAAATAATTATAAATAAAATGTTCATTTCTAGTACTTGGTTGAAAACCCTTTGTTGGCAATGACTTCCTGAAGTCTTGAACTCATGGACATCACCAGACGCTGTGTTTCCTCCTTTTTGATGCTCTGCCAGGCCTTCACTGCGGTGGTTTTCAGTTGCTGCTTGTGGGCCTTTGTTTCTGAAGTTTAGTCTTTAACAAGTGAAATGCATGCTCAATTGGGTTGAGATCAGGTGACTGACTTGGCCATTCAAGAATATTCCACTTCTTTGCTTTAATAAACTCCTGGGTTGCTTTGGCTTTATGTTTTGGGTCATTGTCCATCTGTAGTATGAAACGACGACCAATCCGTTTGGCTGCATTTGGCTGGATCTGAGCACATAGTATGGCTCTGAATACCTCAGAATTCATTCGGCTGCTTCTGTCCTGTGTCACATTATCAATAAACACTAGTGACCCAGTGCCACTGGCAGCCGTGCATGCCCAAGCCATCACACTGCCTCCACCGTGTTTTACAGATGATGTGGTATGCTTTGGATCATGAGCTGTACCATGCCTTCGCCATGCTTTTCTCTTTCCATCATTCTGGTAGAGGTTGATCTTGGTTTCATCTGTCCAAAGAATGTTCTTCCAGAACTGTGCTGGCTTTTTTAGATGTTTTTTTTAGCAAAGTCCAGTCTAGCCAATTTATTCTTGATGCTTATGAGTGGCTTGCACCATGCAGTGAACCCTCTGTATTTACTTTCATGCAGTCTTCTCTTTATGGTAGATTTGGATATTGATACGCCTACCTCCTGGAGAGTGTTGTTCACTTGGTTGGCTGTTGTGAAGGGGTTTCTTTTCACCATGGAGATTATTCTGCGATCATCCACCACTGTTGTCTTCCGTGGGTGCCCAGGTCTTTTTGCATTGAGGAGTTCACCAGTGCTTTCTTTCTTTCTCAGGATGTACCAAACTGTAGATTTTTCCATTCCTAATGTTGTAGCAATTTCTCGGATGGGTTTTTTCTGTTTTTGCAGCTTAAGGATGACTTGTTTCACCTGCATGGAGAGCTCCTTTGACCGCATGTTTCCTTCACAGCAAAACCTTCCAAATGCAAGCACCACACCTCAAATCAACTCCAGGCCTTTTATCTGCTTAACTGAGAATGACATAACGAAGGGATTGCCCACACCTGTCCATGAAATAGCCTTGGAGTCAATTGTCCAATTAGTTTTGGTCCCTTTAAAAACAGGGTGGCCCATGTTAAGGAGTTGAAACTCCTAAACCCTTCACCCAATTTTAATGTGGATACCCTCAACTGAAATCTGAAAGTCTGAACTTCAACTGCATCTGATTTGTTTTGTTTGAAATTCATTGTGGTAATGTCTAGAACCAAAATTAGAAAAATGTTGTCTCTGTCCAAATATATATGGACCTAACTGTATGTACTTAACAGCCATTTGTGTCTCCACAAAGCACAGAATTATTTTTCTGACTCGTTTTGAGTTGATCTGACTCTTCGTATCCCTTTCTGCACCTATTGCCATCCAATAAATATGCTTATTCAAGACACTCACCTTTTCCAAGCTCCGTTCCTGCCCTGATAACTCCGAATCCCAGATCCACACACAGAAAACATTTAGGACTGCTCAGTTTTCCAATTGCTAATTTCAGAAGTAAAGGAGATCAAAGATGGAATCAGAAAAGAAACCTTAAATGCCTCCTTCTGAAGATGGTGGAATATGGTGGTACATAAGGTTTCCATAGACTTCCAACATTTTGGTTCCAGTCATCCTTGGAACGTTTCGAGTCATTAGTGAGAGGCCTCCTGCTCTTCTTTTTCCAAAGATTGTTTTTTTTTCCTACTTTTGTCAGGTGAAATAAATGAACCACATTTGTTTTCATCCCCAGAGTTTCCTCTCACTTTGCTAAACTTTACCTTCCATTTTTTTTTTATTTCCATTGCACGCTGCCTCTACTGGGGTTTCCAAATACCATTATTTTCTTCGGGATGAAGCAGGACACCTCAAGCAGATGATTAATGCAGAGGCAGTCAGTTTTTTTTTTATGCCGTCTGCAAGTATCTTCGAAAAGATGTCATACGGCCAACGCGAGCAGCAGAAAACTATTAGCAGGAAACTGTTGGAACATCAAGGCAGCTCGTCCTACAAGTCAATTACACGTTTTAAGAAGTTCAGGTTTTATTTGCTCTCGCTGCTTGATACACGCTAATTAGCAAAGTGGCAGCAGAAGAACGGCAATTATACAAGATGAATTGTTTAATCTTAATATGTTTTATTTTTAATGGACTTGGTAGCGCAGCTGCATTATACATCTTGTGATTCGAGAGGAATATCTGTGAATATATTAAATTGTACATTAATGGTCAGGAAAAAGGAAAAGCTAGAAGGTAAATTAAAGCTGCTTTCACGTGCCTGTAATAAGGTTAATTTGTCTTCTGGCCAAAGTACTTAGATCTCCCATGGTCCAACTAGTAATCTCAACGAGACGTACGGGTGTTACAGCTGAAATATCAGATGTTAAAATTCACCCACATTTTGACCATTTTGGTGCAAGAGGCTGAAATAAGGCACATGGCGCTCTGAGCTACGGTGCTAATGGCAGTATGGTCCAAGTATGGACCACGATGCATGAACTAGTCAAGGGTCTACTGACCCAAACTCAAGAGTCTCAAATATGACTATGAGGTTGTCGCATTTGTCCCATGGTCTGTACTCGACTGTTGTAGATGTGTGAAACTGGCCTTACTGCTCGTGCAGACAACCATATTTTCGGCCCAAGTGTGATCCAACAAAACATCGGATCACACTCAGACCTCAAACTCAGATTTTCATGGACTGACGGATTGGCAAAGGTGGAGAAATTTTTTTTTATCTCCTCATCTGAGAAAATCGTCTCTCACTGTTATTGTAGCAATATGTTATATGATGATTTGGCCTTTAGGGGTCTTACTACTTTTATATGTGTTCTATTGTGTTGTTGAAACTCGTTGGTCGGTTGTGGGAGAGACTCATATAATGGAGGATTACACCGCATGTAATAAACAGCCTAAAAATACCAACAGAGTGTGATCCATGCCGGGAAGGAACTAACAGAACATAGTGGCAGCTGGGCACAGAATCTGCGCTTCCCAGCATGGATAACACTTTTATTTTCAGGCTGTTTATTACATGCGGTGTAATCCTGCATTACATGAGTCTCTCCCACAACTGACCAACAAGTTTCAACAACTCAATAGAACACGCATAAAAGTAATAAGAGAGACCTCTAGAGGCCATCATATAACATATTGCTACATCCTTTCTCTTTTAACTGGAGGAACAATGAAAACTAATAAAACAATGAACAACATGACCAAGTTAGAGATCTAAAATAATAAGTCCAGTTAGATATAATCCTTGAGGTGTGCCGCTTTCTGATAACTCTGCTGCAACACCCGCTAGGGCAATGGGGTACTCGGTACCGGGCCGGTCAGTTCTTCAAGGGATGTCACAGCAGCAGTGACCCAGTCTGTGGCCCTGGGCACGCAATGGAAATTAAGATGATTTTGGGGAATAAAGATGGGAAAGTTTATAGTGGATTTAACGTGATTTCACCCATGGTGTTCGGCAATAAGAAAATGGCAGACGCTGCGATTCAGATCCACTGGGGCGGTTAGTGATGCAGCAAAGACGTTACAGCTCTCCACGGTTAGAGCTAGGCCCCAGGGTAACTGGGTTACTCATGGTCTTTCAAGTTACAATCCCCAGCCAGGGTGCTGTATCCTCCAGGTCGGTGATCCAGCCAGCTCTCAGGTAGTTTGGGGTACACTTTTCCAGAACCCCCTTCTATGTTCCTTCTCTGGTTGTCTCACTGCGCTGGCTCCCGCCTCTCCTGCCCTGCACCTCACACACAGGGTCCCAAGCCAGCAGCCTCAGATCCTGTCGGGCGACGATCTCCTGGTCCCCTTGACTCTATGTGGCTGCTTTTTCAGTGAATGTGTGTGGATTTGGCTGTCGCACATACAGATACTTCAGCCTCCGGTTTGCTAGCTGAGTCCTACAGTCTCTCCACTAGTCTGCGGCCGGTCCCCAACTGCGACCTGGTCCCTCCACCCGACTACAGTCGGGGTGAATTCGGGAGCCATAGGTGGATTCCTCACTTTTCGTGCCACTAGGACCCCTTCTTCACTCCACTTTACTCTCCAGTCCTGGGATGAGCTCCTCACTCCTTCAGTCCCTCCCACAAACTCTTTTCCCATCCTTACTCCTTCTGACTCCTCCTACAACTATCACTCCTGTTACCATGACAACTCTCCACTCCCAGCTGTCAGCTTTCTCGCCAGCTGTACTACCCTTATCTACTTCCTCCACCCACACCCTCTACCTAGTTCCTCCCTGGCCTAAAGAGGTCTAGTGTTGAGTGCTAGTGTGTGGGTCCTGGGTAGTGCCCGCTCCTTACCCGAGAGTGGAGTACCACACCTCTGGCTGAGATGCAGTAGCTCTGTGGCGACTGGACCCTCATGGGCACCACACTGCCAGCTCTAGTAACATAAGATGTGTCTTTGTATACATCTTGTAGTTCTTCTGATTCTGGTAATATGCCTTCTGATATTGCCTGTCTCTGGCCTGAATCCTCACCTTGTTGGTCAGTTGTCACTGTTGTTACTTGACTTGTACTTGCTGCCTCGTTTTCTTGGGCGTCCGGTTACTGTTCAAAAGGCCATGAATCGTATCTTTCTTGCATTTTCCTCTGATATCTCCGATTCCTACTTAGTATTCTTCCTTCCTCTGTTAGAATTTCGTAGGACCGAGGTCCGAGTTTCTGGACAATCGTTGCCTTTTGCCAGTGTTTGCCAAATGTGCTGCTTGGCTGCAGCCGAATGTTGTCATTCCTCTGGAGCTCAGGCAGATCCTTTGCATATTTATTGTAATGGAAAGCTTGCCTATCTTGATTCTTCTGTAATTTAGCTTTGATGTTTCCCAGCAACTTTGGGTTTAATGGATGACTAGCAGTTGGTAAGAGTGTCTTTGTACACCTACTCATGAGCCTCTGTGCCAGACTGCTGTCTAGGCCTTGGGTGGGTGTGTTTCTATGATCCAGTATAGACAGATATACATTAGTACCTGCCTGTTTTGCTTTCTGCATGAGTCTTTTGGCTGTTTTTACTGCTGACTCTGCTTTCCCATTCTGAGGATATCTTGGAGAAGACGTCTGGTGTTCAAATTCCCATTTCTTGCTGAAGGCTTGGAACTCTTTCAAAGTAAACTGCGCTGCATTGTCCGACTAGACTGAGTCCCATCCCACTTCTTCCTGCTGCACAGCGGCATTCTTGTGCAGGTAAGAGACTTCATTCATGTCTCTTGCCTCCAGCACTGCTCCTTGAGTTAGCCCTGCACCCTGAGTTAGCCCTGCTCCTTCCCCATCCTGCTCTCTTTCACTGTCCTAGGGGCCGTTATGGTAGTGGGGCGTCCGCCAGGGCTGTGAGGATACTCGGTACCGGGCCGGTTCTTAAGGGGATGTGTCACGGCAGCAGTGACCCGGTCCTTGGCCCTGGGCGTCCAATGAAAATGATGACAAGGGGATGATAAAGTTTATAAGATATATGTGACGTCACCTGTGGTACTCGGCAAGTAAGGTGTTAAGGTACTGTCACACTTAGCGATGCACCAACGATCCCGACAACGATATGACCCGGTCAGGATCGCTGGTGCATTGCTAAGTGGTCGCTAGTGAGTTGCCAAACAGGCAGATCTCACCAGCGACATAGCAGTGGTCGGCGGTCGCTACTTACCTGTCAGATGAGGTGATGAAGATGTCTTCCCGCCCGCATCCACGCGTCGCTCATCGCCACAGCAGGAAGCCTAGCAGGAAGCTGACGACGAGAAACGACCCAGGCCGTTCTCGCGCGATCAGTGATAACCAGCGGGGGAGCCGGTCGGCGGTATCACAGATAGCGATATCGCTAGCAATATCGCTGCTACGTCACAAAACCAGTGACGTTAAAGCGATATTGCTAGCGATATCGCTTAGTGTGATGGGCCCTTTAGTCGACGCTGCAGATTAAGTCCACTGGGGCAGTTGTTGATGCAGCAGAGTTGGATCAGCTCTCCACAGGCAGAGCTATTCTCCAGGGCAGATTATGGTGCTGAAGATAATGGTGTTTGTACTTGTAGTACAGGGCAGATGACGCAGCAAATAAACAAAGCAGGGTGCAGTCTTCACACTTTTACTCACAGTTCTGTTGTTACAGTCCCCAGCCGGGGTGCTGTGTCCTCCAGGTCTGTGGTCCAGTCAGCTCCCAGGTAATTTGGTAGTCACCTCACCAGGATTCCCTTCAGATGTTCCTTTACTGGCTGTCTCACTGCGCTGTTTCCCTCCTCTCCTACCCTGCGCCTTCACATACAGTGTCCCAAGCCAGCAAACTCGGATCTTGTCGGGCGACGTTGGTCAGACCCCTGGATGTCTGCCTTTTCAGTGAATATATGTGGGGTTGGCTGTAGCACATACAGATACTGCAGCCTCCAGTTTCTAGCTGAGTCCTTAGTTTCTCCACTAGTTTTGAGACCTGTCCCCTAACTACGACCTGGTCCCTCCACCTGACAGCGGTCAGCGTGGATACGGGCCCCACGGGTGGACTTATCACTACCCGTGCTCCTAAAACCCCTTCTTCCTTCCTCTGAAGCTTATCTTTCTGCCTTTTCTGTCTTTCCTTTTTCTCTTGCTACTGTCATCTGCAGCTGGGACGAGCTCCGCACAGCTCCTGTCCCCAGCATAGACTGACTTTCCTTCTCTCCACTGTCACTGATCACTCACTACAAGCTCCTCCCCTACTCCTGTTTCTACACCCACACCCTCTATCCAGCTCTCCCCTGGCCATGAGTGGACTGGTGTTGAGTGCAAGTGTCAGAATCCTGGGTAATGACCCCTCCTTATCTGAGAGCGGGGAACCACACCTCCGTGGTGACTGAACCGCAGGGGTGCCACAGTAGCACATGTTAGCAGCTCGCCTTCCTCAGAGCAGTCTATAGCCCCTTCTACTCTCTCCTGTTCTGCTCCCACTGTGGCCCGTTATTGTGGGATCACTTAATGACAGGCAGCAGCCATTCCTGTCTGGGAACAATGATGCCCAATTCTTGATGCTGTAGGACCTCCTGTACAGGTGGTTGCCACAGTAATAGTGCCTTAAATCCCTTCCTACCTCCTGTAGATAACAGTGACGTAAGACGTCAGTCCCGCATTTCTTCATCTTGACCTGATGATGGTCGCAGACATTGCCGTCGTTCCAGGAGCCAGCATATGCACCACTCCCAATGCTGCTATAGGGATTCAGGGTGAAACCAGTGCTCCAAGCCCCCCAAGATGACACTCTCTATCGTCTTCAGATGGTTCTACGAGGAAGTCTGGTGGTACCTCAAATTCGAAAAAAAGGCTGGGGCCTGGCAGACTTTCTAGGGCACACAGCCTGGTGTCTGCCGCTTCTGCATCACACACCCTTCCTACCCCAGCTGGTAAGTTTCAATATACATGGGTTTGGGGGGTGAGGGTTTAAGACATGACCTCAGTTCTTAAACCGTTATTGGAAAAATTGTCCCCAGTGTACCGTCTGCAGCTTTGGCTCCTAAAGCCCCTCTACACCCTATGGCGGATATTCATAAAGACGTTGTATTCTGTGGGGTTAGCCCATTAGGATCTCACCTGAATGAGAAGGTAAAGAATATCATTTGGGGTAATCAGTGTCATGATCTCAGTGCGGGTTTGACTCGCACACGTGGGGTTAATGTCTGGAACCAGTGCTGATGACTGGCATTTCTGGGGTTAAAGGTTGTGATCCCAGTGCAGGCTTACCTCCACACCTGGGGCTATGATTGTGGCCTCTCCCTGGTTCTGGGAAAGCTTCTTATAGCCTCAGGACGCTCCCATCCCCGTCAGTTATACTTTCGCCCTTGGCATTGTGTGGTGACCCCTGAGTGTGTTTGTGCTGTGTTCTGGTTGCTTGATTCTCTGTGTACGACTTGGTCTGTTCTCTGGATATTGCTTTGGATTCTGCTTGGTACCTTCTATGTCTGTTTGGTTTTGACTTCTGCTTGGCCCTGACTATCCGTTCTGTCTCATCCCTGGTACTTTACTGATATCTCTGTGTACGACCTCCGTTTTGCCTGACTCTGAGTATTTCTGTATTGTGTCCTGCCATCTCTGAAAGCAGGACGCTAAGCCCCGCCACCTTGCAGTCACATGACCGTAGGTCCTGTGACTGCTTGCTAAACTTCAGCGTCTACAGGTCCTGTGTATCTGTACTTTCCGGCTGTACCTGACCCCAGGCCCCCCTACAGTGCGGGTGAGTCCCTGCTTAGCGGAGGCTGCACGCCGGCGCTGTCAGGATCCTGACATTATAACTGACCGTTAAGTTTTTGTTTGTTTTTTTTTCTTTCTCTGCTGAGAAATATGGATCCCATACAATCTCTTGCTGAGCAAATGAAAAATCTGAGTCAGATGTTTCAGGGTTTATCTCTGGAGCAGCAAGCTCTGGCTCGTTCTCAGCAGCAGGTTTCTGAGACAGTGCGGGGGGCTTTAGCTGCTGGGTCTCTGGGGGCTGGGGCGAGTGATGTTGTTTTAGTATCCCCAGAACCACCTGTTAAACTGCCTGATTTATTTTCTGGGAGCAAAAAGGAATTCAGGGTCTTCATGGAGGGGTGCAAACTCTTCTTTAATTTGAGGCCACGTTCCTCTGGGGACGAAAGTCAGAAGGTTGGGGTCATTATGTCTCTGTCCCCACAAGCTTGGGCTTTCTCCCTTCCTCTCACTGCTCCTGAGAGAGTGTCTGTGAATGCGTTTTTTGAGGCCCTCAGGCACATATATGATGAGCCGGACCGTGTGCGATTGGCAGAGGACATGGTGATGAGTGTCTGTCAGGGGAAACACTCGGCTGAGTGGTTTTGTACAGAATTCCGCCGCTGGGCCGCAGAGGTCTCTTGGGACAACGCCGCACTCCGAGGACTCTTTTGCAGAGGCTTGTCCGAGCGATTACAGGATGCCTTGGCATTACATCCCCCACCTAACTCACTCGAGGATGCCATGACCCAGGCCGTCCGGATGGACCGCAGGCTGCGGGCCAGCGGGGTGATGCAGGCGGAGACTCCATTGTTCCCTAGTGGAAAAGAGACTGTTTCTGTGCCCATGGACGTAAGGGCTCTCTCCCTGAAGGAAAAGGAGAGACAACGCCGGAGAGAAAAGCAGTTATGCTTCTACTGTGGTAAAACGGGACATTGGAAAAGGGAGTGACCTGATTGTCCATCCTCAACCGACGACGGGAAACGACTAGGTCTGGGTAGTCAGCGGGGAGACTACTCAGACCCTCAGGTACCCTTTTCCTCATTTTCTAAGGTGTTGCTTCATGTGGAACTGTTAGTGGACGATTGTTGTTTTCCCTCTACAGCTTTCGTGGACTGCGGCTCATCCATCAATCTCATTGACTCCCAATTGGTCACACGCTGTAAGATAGGGACAGTTAGACTTAAGGTTCCGATCAAAGTGGTGGCCTTTGACTCATCCCCCCTCACTAAAGAGGGAATTCTCTTTATGTCTGAGTTGTTTTCGCTCAAAGTGGGCGCTACCCATGTGGAAAAATTAAGTTGTTTGGTTCTGGACAATCTACCAGCAGTATTGGTACTGGGCATGCCCTGGTTACAACGCCATAACCCAGTCATTAACTGGAAAACGGGGGAAATTGTTCAGTGGGGGTTTAATGATTCTATGTTATGTGATAAGTCTGCACTATTGGTTGAACCTGTTAAATCTGCATCTGTGTCATCTGTCGAGCTGGAAGGTATTCCGGAGTACCTGAAAGAATTCGAAGATGTGTTCTCTGAAAGCGAGGCCGAGACGTTGCCGCCACATAGACCCTTTGACTGCGCTATCGAGTTAGTCCCGGGGGCTAAATTGCCTAAAGCCCGTCTGTTTAATTTATCTGGCCCTGAGCGCTTGGCCATGAAAGATTACATTGCTGAGAGTCTTCGCAAAGGACACATACGTCCCTCAGTCTCTCCTGTGGCGGCAGGGTTTTTTTTTTGTAAAGAAAAAAGATGGTGGTTTACGTCCCTGCCTCGATTTTCGTGAGCTCAACAAGATTACTGTACGAAATACGTACCCCCTTCCGTTGATTCCCGATTTGTGTAGCCAACTTTCAGGGGCAAAATGGTTCTCCAAACTGGATCTTTCGGGGGGGCATACAATTTGATAAGGGTCCGGGAGAGGGATGAATGGAAAACCGCGTTCCTCACAACCGAGGGACTGTTTGAAAATTTAGTCATGCCGTTTGGTCTTACCAATGCCTCAGCCATATTTCAGAATTTCATCAATGTGGTATTCTCGGATCTCATTGGTCGTTTTGTTGTTATTTACTTAGACGATATTCTGATATACTCTCCTGACAGTCAATCTCATCTGAATCATGTACGAACCGTTCTCCAAAGACTGAGGGAAAATCATCTGTATGCCATAATGGAGAAATGTGTGTTTTTTGTTCAAGAATTGTCTTTTTTGGGATTAATGGTGTCCTGTGAGGGTTTTCGCATGGACCCCAAGAAGGTGCAGGCCATTGCGGATTGGGTGCAACCCCGAGACCTTAAGGGTCTTCAGCGCTTCTTGGGGTTCGCCAATTATTACCGCAAATTTATTTGGGGGTTTTCACAGGTGGTCAAACCACTCACAGATCTTACTTGTAAAGGTGCGGATGTGAGAAACTGGTCCTCGCTCGCAAAAGAGGCCTTTGCGACCCTGAAAAGAAGCTTTATATCTGCTCCCGTGTTAGTACAGCCAGATCCGTCCAGACCATTCGTCGTGGAAGTGGACGCCTCTGAGGTGGGGGTGGGGACGGTGTTGTCCCAAGGTCCTGCCACTCTAAACAACCTCAGGCCATGTGCTTTCTTTTCCAAGAAGTTCTCTGCTGCGGAAAGAAATTACAACAATAGAGAGCTTCTTGCGGTCAAATTGGCGTTTGAAGAATGGAGGCACTTTTTGGAGGGGGCCAGTCACTCGGTTACGGTGATCACGGATCACAAAAATTTGTCAAACATTGAGTCTGCTAAAAGACTAACGCCCAGACAGGCCCGTTGGTCACTTTTTTTTCCCGTTTTCAGTTTACGATTACATTTCGTCCAGGGTCTAAGAATGTCAAGGCTGATGCCTTATCGCGCAGTTTTGAGCCGGTATCGCCCCCTGAGCCTTTGACAAGCCTAGTGCAGTGTCTCCTGAAGAGTCTTCCCCTCCAAGCTTCCAGGAACGGATCGGACGAAAGAAACCTGTGGTCAATTCATCTTCTCCGTCTGTGACCGTCCATGACCCATCTGTTCCTCAGCCTGCCAAAGCAGCCCCCATGCAAGATCCAAGAGGTCTAAAAAGAAGAAGCGGGCAAAGTTGCAGCCGGAATCTGGTCTCCGTCCTGTGAAGCCAATGACTGTTTCTCTACCTTCAGGGAGCTTTGGTGTGTATAAACCGCCAGCCATACGGAGTTAGTCTGTGGTCTCTGTCGTACAGCTCCCGAAGCCTGCGTGGGCGTTGTCTCGTGGTGGCCGAGCCCTACTTGAGAACAGTCTAGTCCTGCAAGGACAACTACAGCTCCAGGTCGGAGCTTGGTATACAAAGAAGTTTGTCTTCCATTGGCTGTCTGAACCAGAGATCCTGGTGCCCATTTATGTTTGGAGACCCAGCAAGGTACCGCGCCTGAGACAACCAAGTGACAAGAGGTGTCTGGTTCCCTTGCGCCAGATTCAGTCAGCCAAGTCGTCGTCTTTATCCAGTCTGCTGGTCGTTGAGTCTAGGGGTGGTGACGCCTCCAAAGAGGGTGAAGCGGAGGTCTCCTCGTCACACGTCTCCAGCAATGATGCCAGTGATCTGCTCCCTAGAGCATCCCTGCCTCCTGATTGTCTTCCCCAGGATAAAGGGCTGAAGATGGATCCTGAGTGGATGCCCTCGGCTCCTCTATGGCCAGTGGGTGAAGGTCCCAAGATGGAGCATTACTCATCCTCTAACCTGAAAAAGGGGGCCCAGTTTTTTCTGAGTAATGGCTCCCTGTATGTATGCCTCCAGCTTCCATATGGCAGGTGGATGCAGAGGTGGGAACTGTGGCCTATGTATCTCCGTTGTTCACTCACCTGGAGGAGATCCAATTTTCTTTGGATAATGGGCTAAAAAGGGACTCTGTGCTGGTGTCTTCAGTTTATAGCTGGCCGGCTGATGTAGGAGCGATGTTGGAAGCTGCGAGGGCCCCGCTTTTTGCCAGTCTGGAGGAAGAAGTCTTTGTACCCTCTGTGTTGGAAGATGACTCCATCAGGCACCAAGAAGCTTGGCACTCTGGGATTCCTAATGGCACACATATTCCACCCTACCTGAAGGATGTCGTGTCAACCTGGACTGTGTGTGGTCCCGTACTCCTTCTTCTGGTCATTCTGGCAGGCTTGAGGAAGAGGGGCCGTAAAGGAGGGGTACTGTAACAACCCTGCTGGCATCACTGCATGGCCTCCCATCCCCCGCGCACCAACTTACTTTCTGCTTCAAGCCATGCTGTGAATTCTGTCTGTTGCCAGCTCTGTGCCTCTGCTCTCCATGTTTCCAGACTGTGTGTATAGGGGGGCGGCGCCTGAACTCTCTGGTTCTTATGCAGTCAGGGTGCACCTGTGTAGTCTGTCCCTTACCAATCACCTGGAGCCCTTGACTATTTAGTTTCGCCACTCCCACTGAAACATTGCCTGTGCAATGTCTATAATCAGTTAGTATCTTGCTGCTGAGGAAGACAAGCCCTGTTCTGTGTATCTCCTTCTCTGTAGGAATACTCTTTGTCTCACTTTGTATCTTGTCCGCCTGCCAGGAGGCAGAATATCCTGGTCCTTGAGTTTTGTTCCCAGTGCCTTGTCTGTTCTCTGTCCACCTGCCAGGATGCAGAATATCCTGGTCCCTGTGTCTTTGTCCCGGTGTCTCTGTCTGAACTCAGTCTTACCTCTGTCTGTCAGTCTCCTTGTTTGTGGTTCCTTCTCTGCCGTGTCTTTCCTTGTGTCACTCTTGTCTGTGCATCTGCAACCTCGCTGCTTTATCTGTGCATCTGTACCCTCGCAGCTTTATCTGTGCATCTGCACCCTCGCAGCTTTATCTGTGCATCTGCACCCTCGCAGCTTTATCTGTACATCTGCACGGCTCCCTAGCCGCTCTGTCTGCATGGCTTCCTAGCCGCTCTGCCTGCTCCGCACTCCTGCGGCTCTGCCTGCTCCGCACTCCTGCGGCTCTGCCTGCTCCGCACTCCTGCGGCTCTGCCTGCCTGCACCTCCTGTGTGAACAGGTCTAAACCTGTTCCTTCATATTCCACTCCTTCCTGCCTATGTCCATACCTGCACCTCCTGTGTGAACAGGTCCAGATCCTGTTCCAGCATACACCACTCCCTCCTGCCTACACCTGCTGTGTGAACAGGTCCCTACCTGCTCCTTCTCATACCACGCCAATCTGTCCTGTGTCTCCAAGCCGTGCCTGCCTGTCCTGTGTCTCCAAGCCGTGCCCGCCTGTCCTGTGTCTCCAAGCCGTGCCCGCCTGTCCTGTGTCTCCAAGCCGTGCCCGCCTGTCCTGTGTCTCCAAGCCGTGTCCGCCTGTCCTGTGTCTCCAAGCCGTGCCTGCCTGTCCTGTGTCTCCAAGCCGTGCCGGCTTGCCCTGTGTCTCAGCCTGCTTGTCACTCGCACCTGTCCAGGTGTCCTGTTCCCGAGTGGGATCAGCAGCCACAGCCAGACACCACCCTGGAGTGGCACCCGGCAGCTACCTTCCGCACAAGCCTGACCTCACCATCAGAGGCTCCAGTGAAGACCAAGGTAGCTGCCATAGTTACGCCCCTTCCAGGGTAGTCTGGTTTGTGGCACAGTGGGGCCAAAACCCCCCTGCTCGCGCCGTTCAGCCAAGGCGCGAGCGTGACACAGAGCAACTTCGCCTGAAACTCTTGCAGGAGTTCCATGAATCCAAGCTGAGTGCTCACCCTGGTATTTCAGCCACGCGTCTGGCGGTGGCTAGGATCTTTTGGTGGCCTACCCTTGGTTCGGACATAAAAAAATTCATTGCTGGTTGTGGGATCTGCACTCGTTCTAAACGCTCTCATAGCCGGCCGGCAGGGGAGCTGATGCCCTTAGCAGTGCCCGAAAGACCATGGACTCACTTATCCATGGATTTTGTTACCAATCTCCCTCCATCTAAGGGTAATACAGTGGTATGGGTAGTGGTGGACAGGTTTTCTAAGCAGGCTCATTTTGTACCCCTGTCCGCACTGCTGTCAGCTGAGACGTTGTCCAGGTTGTTTGTGCAGCATGTGATCCGGTTGCATGGGGTACCCCTGAATGTGGTGTCTGATCGTGGTGTGCAGTTTGTGGCTAAATTTTGGCGTGCTTTCTGCAAAAAATTAGGGATGTCTCTGTCCTTTTCATCTGCATACCATCCTGAGAGCAATGGTCAGACGGAGCGCACTAACCAGTCCCTGGAACAGATCCTCAGGTGTCTAACCTCTGCTAGACAGAATGACTGGTGCGATGCACTGCCGTTGGCTGAATTTGCCTTCAATAGTCGGGTGAGTCAATCCACGGGTATGACTCCTTTTTTGATCAATTATGGGTTCAGTCCTCATTTTGGTGAGTTTTCTCGTCTGGACTCGGGGTGTCCCGGGGCTGAGGACTCTGTTCAGCGATTACAGAATACGTGGGCAGAAGTTCAGCGGAGTATATCTAGGTCTCAGGGCAGGTATAAGTTTTTTGCGGACAGGAAACGAACACCAGGGCCGACGTTTCAGGTTGGAGACAAGGTTTGGCTCTCCACGCGAAACATTAAGTTGAAGGTTCCTTCAGCCAAGTTGGGGCCCAAATTCATTGGCCCATACAAGATTGTGGAAAAAATCAATCCAGTGGCGTATAGGCTGTGCCTTTAACCCTCTTTCAAGATCCCTAACGTCTTCCACAAATCTCTACTGAAACCTTTTGAAGCAGTCCGGGGAGACTCCGAGTCCGCTGCTCCTCCTGCTTTGGTCGAGGGGCAGGTGAAGTATGAGGTTGGTCATATCGTAGATTCCAGGTTGGTACGGCGGTTGGTACAGTACCTGGTTCATTGGAAGGGGTATGGACCGGAAGACAGGTCCTGGGTACCGGCCCGGTTGATGCATGCTGATCGCCTGGTGCGGGCTTTCCTTGCTAAGTACCCGGGCAAGCCTGGGGGTCCAGAGGCCCCCCATTGAGAGGGGGGTACTGTCATGATCTCAGTGCGGGTTTGACTCGCACACGTGGGGTTAATGTCTGGAACCAGTGCTGATGACTGACATTTCTGGGGTTAAAGGTTGTGATCCCAGTGCAGGCTTACCTCCACACCTGGAGCTATGATTGTGGCCCCTCCCTGGTTCTGGGAGAGGCTTCTTATAGCCTCAGGACGCTCCCATCCCCGTCAGTTATACTTTCGCCCTTGGCATTGTGTGGTGACCCCTGAGTGTGTTTGTGCTGTGTTCTGGTTGCTTGATTCTCTGTGTACGACTCGGTCTGTTCTCTGGATATTGCTTTGGATTCTGCTTGGTACCTTCTATGTCTGTTTGGTTTTGACTTCTGCTTGTCCCTGACTATCCGTTCTGTCTCATCCCTGATACTTTACTGATATCTCTGTGTATGACCTCCGTTTTGCCTGACTCTGAGTAGTTCTGTATAGTGTCCTACCATCTCTGAAAGCAGTACGCTAAGCCCCACCCACTTGCAGTCACATGACCGTAGGTCCTGTGACTGCTTGCTAAACTTTAGCGTCCACAGGTCCTGTGTATCTGTGCTTTCCGACTGTACCTGACCTCGGGCCCCCCTACAGTGCGGGTGAGTCCCTGGTCAGCGGAGGCTGCACGTCGGCACTGACAGGATCCTGACAATCAGTATGTGATCACTTGATCCCTTAAAACAGCAAATCAAAACACTTTTGACACAAAATGCCATTTCAGTGATAGGCCCGCTTATGATTGAGACCCTAAGGTTGAAAAAAGTTTGCAAGCTTTTGCAATTATTGGCTGTATTATGGGTCAAAAATATCCAGAACGTTGTTTGAAACTTTTCATTTTAATGGAGTCTATTAATAACTCTTATAAATCCTATGGTGGATGGGGTTTATGGCGGTACGATGAGGAATTCCACAGGGGCTTGTCATTGCAGCCTAAGCTGGGTTGGTGTGTTAAGGCTATGGACGTCTGTTTTTTTGCCCATTGTCTAGCCTCATTAGGTATTCAGCCACAGGAATTCGGCACTCATTCATTTCGCATAGGGTCAGAAACAGTGGGTGCCAGGGCTGATTTACCTGATTCGGAGGTTATGTGTATTGGTCGCTGGTGCTTTTCTTGCTTTGCCAGTTACATTTGCCCAGACTTGTTATAATCTTGCTTTTCTTTTTCTTCGGTGGTGGCAAACTTGTGGGGTGGATGCTAGGCCACGCATACATTTTCTGGGCTGCGCAAAAGGTGGATTGCCATCCTGGAGGTCGTAATTTGGGTTGTCAAGAGGTGGAGATGTTCTGGAATGGTTTACATGGTTTGAAGTGGTCTCAGGTTCTCCGAGAGGTTGTATGCATTAATAGAAACGTGTCTGGACCTGTCATCCTGGTCAGACATGCAGGGGGAACCATCTCTGTTCTCTGCACATGCCTGAAATATTGACCCTAATGCGCTAGGATGTTGAAAGATTACATTCCTTTTTCCTGAAATGACACTTGCTTGGTCGTAAATTTTCCTCTATGTGGTATGGCGGGATGACAGGGAATCAGATGCAGTTAAAAAAGCCTATGGACCATCAATTCCCTTATGTCTAGGTTCATTCATTCCTGGTTGGGGGCAGAGGTTCATCACCGCCAAAGTGAAGGAGACAACATCAGGCTTATGTGGGAAGATGGGGTACATTTTTCTGACATCGGTATTGATATATTCTTATCATGTCTTCAGGAAGGGGTGGAACAGGCCATGTTTTTGCTGGTTGGGGGTCGGAGCCCTGTGTAGGGAGTAGGAATACAAATGCTCCTTCATGGTGGTGGATGAGATAACGGATCTGTGGTGATCAAGCTTCCAAGGAATACGTGCCTGTCTGGAGTCGGGCAGCCGACATATGGCTTCCTAGCTCCCCGATTGAATAATGGTTTATATACCTTAATAATGGCTTTTGCTGGTTTAAATAAAAGTTGTGACCGACCTTCATCCAGCAAAAAAGTTTAAGACTTGTCTGGCCTGGTTATTTATCATGGTTATATGGGGAAGATTACCTTTAAAGATATGGCCATACAGAGCACACTGGATTAACTAGGAGGCAGATTGGTGAGGAGGCAGCCTAGAAACTCTTTAAAGCATGGTTCAATGCAGTATTTTTGAGTGAATGCCAACATGATTTTGTAGGAAAATAATCGCTTCACCACTAAAAAGGCAAAGACCAGTCAGAGTGCTCCTCATGCTAACCCCTCTCCACCATCAAGTGGGGCCTAAAATTGAAGAATATGTCCTTATATTACAAATCACCTTTTCAGGCCTTGTTTTTAGTCACTTATGTGGGTAAGAGATAACATCAATGTATACCTCAGGATCAAGACGATAGAAGCAGGGTAGCCTTGGATCCAGGTTTTCATGTGTAATTCAGCAAAAATTGTTTAATAATTCCTTAAAGCAGATTTGTCTCAATATTTCACATTACAAATTGCATACATTATTAAAAAGATCTCTTAAACCTGATGGGGTGTGACGACAATGAGTGTGGATCCACTTCGTCACGGACCGTGCTTACCCTGGAGGGATGTGACTAGGTGACTACCTGGTTTTCACTAGAGCGTCTGATGGTAAGGATCAGCTTAGGCCGTAGGTAGTCATCAGTTGCCGCTCCAGAGCAGTCCTTGGGTCTGCAGCAACTGACCCACGGGTCAAAGCAGGAATGCGAAGCATTGAAGCTAAGTCAGATGGTTTGAGGTCAGGGAAGGCAGCATAGGTTCTCAATACAAAGCTGAGGTCAGGAGCGGAGAGGTCAGACAGAATAGGTAAACAAGCAGGTTTGGTAACAGGAGTGACAAGACAAAATAACACTTAGACTGATTGCTGGAGACAGACAGTAATCAGGAATCTTAGTTCAGGCAGGGAATAGGGGGATGAGCTGTGTAATATATCCCCTGCTGGCAGGGAATATGCTATGGAATCCAAACCCTGCAGGAAATAGCAGGCTTAAATTCATGCACGATCTGGCTGCAACTCCCTATAGCCAGGTGGAAACAGCAGAAAGATGCAGCAGGGCTGGGAGAGCTGCATGAGGTAACTCAGCAAGGCAGCCTGACATGGGGAGGAGCAGAGCGGGGAACACAATGAGTACCACAGTTGTGAGAACGTGTGAGAGCTACCGCCATGACACGGGGCTTGTGTACTTATTTTGAAAGAACACACTATCATGATTATTAAGATGATCATTGTTTGAGACCAGCTGAAAAGTGTGAGATTTCATGAGTCCAATTGTATTCAGTCTCCACCCACTCAGCCTGACTGACAGCTGCAGCTTGTACTGAGTAGAATGAGATCTCTGAGGGACACTGAAGAGCTGTAAATCAGGCCAGATGGTCATAAATTCAGTTGCGGGGGGGGGGGGGGGGGGGGGCTGGTGAACACTGGGGAGATGTCAATAAGGCTATGGCTGTGTGGCTGGAGATTTAGTATCAGCAAAAAGGAGGGTAACTGAGGAGTAGTCAATCAGGCTAAATGGATGGAGATTCAGCCTCAGCAGGGAGGAGAGACGCTGGAAAACTGTGTCAAACAGGCTAGAAAATGAGGCTGAAATTTCAAAAAAACATTATACATCCATTCTGACATGGATTATCAAAATAAGTACGCCTGCCTTATCGAGATTAAGTGGTGCATTTGTTAATATATGCATTTTGTAATGGAAAATCTGAACAGATAGACTTTAAGGAACATGAGAAGGTAATTACTTGGAATACATATTCTCAATATCCTATGGAGAATCTGTGTTATGTGCAGGAAAAACAAGTCCGATGCATGTAGGCTTCCATTACAACTTATATGACTTAATGCCGGATGCCACAGGACACCTTGAGAGATATTGTAAAGTCAATGTCTCACTGAGTGGGAGCTGTTTCAACAGCACAATGGGACCTACATAATATTAAGTAGGTGGTTTATGTGTAATGGCTGATCTGCACAATTTGGCAGTGACTACTCAAAATAATATAATTAAAACGAACTTATAACATTAAAAAAAGAAATGAGTTCAATACCTTATAAAAGTCCCCGAGCTGCCCTGATTCTGCTGCTCTTTTCCGTTTTGCGCTGCATCACTCCATTGCAGAGATATTCACATTTGTTGCTTTTGGATCGCAGTATGTGAAATCTCTGCTTGTGATCCACAGCCATTTATGCAGGCATGCACTTTCACCCCTATCAGAATGCTGCCAATCACCGATCCGCAGGGTATGAGACTGCAAGATCAGCTTCTGAGTTGAAAAAAATGCTCAGTTGGACGAAAAGCATAGATTTCACATACTGCGCTCTAAAATTGACAAATGTGAATATCTCTGCAATGGAGCAACGTAGCGCAAAAAGAAAAAAAGCGGCAGAATCAGGGGAGCTCAGGGATTTTTACAAGGTTTTTAACTCAATGTATGGAACAATTAACAGGTCCGCTTTAAACCTTAACCATCCTAAACTTCTGTTTAGCTTATTAGCCCATACCCACCCAAAAGCACAGCAGAATGCTGTCCCTTGTCAACAGAAATAATATAATTAAACCCTAAGAAAAATTAACTGAGAGCGAGACATTCACGTAAAACTTTGTAATCTTTTCTTGCTGAAAGTTCAGCAATTGATCTCTACTTTTGGCTAGTCTAATATCCTTGGAAATCAAGGTCATCTACATATTGACAACAGAAAGAATAAAACAAGATAGTTTTTTTATTTTACAAAATATTCTGAAATTTGGACCAAAGTCGTCAAAAAGTTGCAAAGTCACCGAGAGAAAAACACAGAGTGATGGATTTTGTTAGCACCATTTATAGCCCGGTGTCGAGAGCTCGGGAACATAGAAATTAATTTATCCGTGATGGGTGAGAACAACAAGGTGAAGACAGGAATATCATTTTCTTCTAAGGAGAAATACATGCTTTTAAATGATGCCTGTTTAGAATGACAGGACGTGCACGCCGAGAAAGGGAAATAGAGGTTATTGCAGAAAGGGAAACTTCATCGCTTCCACCGGGATGTAAGCAGAATCACTTCACCTGCTGGGTGGCATGCCAAGAACAACAATGACACAATCATCTAGCTCATGCCAAAATCTTCTATTTTGGTCAAGGACAAAGTAAAAGGTAGAAAGAATGAATATATTTTAGTGCTGAATCATAGATGGAAGAATAAATTATATGGGAATTATGAAAACACCCACTGGGGATGTTGAGGAAATCGTCTCCTTTGGAGAATCCCAAAGTTTCCGCTAAGTAAGCAGATCACTAAGTCTCCTCCTGCGGAGACCCGAACTGATCGGCTTTGAGAACCTTGGCAGTAAGTGTTCCCTTTCCCTGAAGCGTCACTACAGGAGAAACTATCCATTGCACCAAAAGTCATATGTTAACCTGCAACGAGGGTTTCATTGACCCCTTTTCCAACGTAGGACGGAATAATAGAGATCGCCAGTGCGCATGTGCCAATATGCATGGCAGCCGGGGGCCTGCTAAAGACCACCATGGCTAACATTTTGGTCCTAGCCAAGAGGAAAACATCATTTCAATTAAAAAATATATAAAGACCAGTAAATTATAAAATGTTGACTATTATCCCGCTCTACATTTAAAAAAATATATAAACATTTTTGGTATTGGTACATCAAAAATAGTCTGATGTCTAATTTATGGACACAAAATTAGTAAAGCAGTATGGTAAAAAAAAAAATCACAAATACCGATTTGCCATTTTTTTTGGTCACTGGTCGTCCCTAAAAAAATGCAATATAAAGCAAACAAACTATCAATAAAAACAATATTAACAAATGCATCAGATTGCCAGGCAAAATAAATCTGGAAAAAAAATAATTGTGGATCTCTATAAATGGTGACACAAAAAAAAATGATGGATTTTTTTTTTTTTCACCAGTTAGTGCACTTGGATTTTTTTTCCACATTTTTAAGTACATTGCATAGTAAAGTGAAAACTACAACTCATCATGCAAAAAAACCCCAAACCCTATTATGAGTACACTGAGGGGAAAATAAAAATGTGAAGAAGGGGAGAAAGAACAAAAGCACAAAAACATATCAAAGGCATCATGCAGTATAATAGAGCTTTAACAACAATGAGATGACTCTGCTGTCTTGTCCTAGGTCGCACAGCAAAGCTGAAATATGGTTAGAAAAAGTGGGAAAAATCCGTCCTTGTGTGCTTCTCCCACAAGAAAGTGCTATGGCTATGTGTCTTGTTCGAGGGTGGTCTTTTTTTGCCTTCCTTACCATGGCTGTGTCTGTGAGCACTGAGCCCCATGTACTTCTGTGTCATGTTCAGTGGTGGTCGGGTTTTGCCCTTCTTACCTCGACCATGTCTCTGAGCACTGAATCCCTTGTGCTCCTGAGTCTTGTTCAGTGGTGGTCTGGATTGGCCTTCCTCATCTTGGCTGTATCTCGGAGCACCTAGCCCCATGTGCGTCTGTGTTTTCAGTGGTGGTTGGGTTTCGCCATCCTTACCTTGGTCAAGTTTCTGAGCGCTGAACCCCTTGTATTTCTGGGCCTCCAGAGAAGTTGCAGTCCTGGGATATGAGAGCACTGGAGGATAATGGCTTCTTGGTCACTTCTCGTTTGATTCTTCTCAAATTTTTCGCAATCCATACGTGTCTTTTTTTCCCTCATCTCATTTTCGCGGCCCTGATGACTATTTGCAACAAAACTTTTGATGGCTTTGTGATCTCAATACAAAATCTTAGCTTTTTCAGGAGTGCTCCATCCCTCTGTAAGACTTGTAATAATTTTTGACTTTTCAGAGTTGGTTACATTTCTTTTTTGCCCCATTTTTCCTGAGAAAAACAAGCTGCCTAATAATTCTGCACACACTGATGAAGGGCGTTGTATCCTCAGCCCTACCCCCTCATTATACAAATATGTATCACCTGATCTGCTTCATCCAATCAGGTTTATGCAGCGCAGAGTTGAAAAATCTGCATACAAATAATGATATGCCCAATACTCACTTGATTAATAATTCTGCATGCAGTGTAGACACATGGGCATCAGGGATAAGTATAGGACACTTTCTGCATTCCCCGGCCCACCGAGCTGATTCATGTCCGTATCATCCCTATCTCTCCTTCTGCCCGGTTGCATTTTTGCTGCTGAGCACGTTAATCTCTCCTCATGTATTTCTTGATTTAGTTGCAGAAAGGATATACGCCAAGGTGGTAATTCATTATACTTAGGCTGCTCATTAGCCGTCATGCTATAATAATGAGTGAGCGCATTCACTTGTCTGCTTACTAATGTAAACTCATTTATAAAGAAAGCCAATTACCATGGAAATGATAGCACAACGCATCCATTCCAGAAGGCTACACCTGGAGTACAATGCAGATGTATCTAGAGGGGATATCGCCTATATTTCATTTATCTGAAGCAGCTAGAAGTAAGAGAGGTAAATGCAGAAGATCTGCAATACCACACACAACCTGCAGACAGGTGAGGCGCTGTTTTTTTTTAATTCTGGACAACCCATCTAAGCCTAATAATCAAAATTTATGATTTACGCTTTTTATTTCAAGAATTAAAGGGACTTTGTTATAGTTGTCACTTATGCCATATACTGTATCCACTAGATGCTCCATAAATGCCTCTCACCCCTGGGACCCTAATCTTTTTTGAAGAACAGATTTATTGCATCTCATGTTTGCTGATTGATTGCTTCTCTTTTCCCCATTGATAGCAATACAGAGATGGTTACGCTCGTGTGCTCTTTTTTTATTTAAGTCTATGGGAGTTATTATTATTATTTATTATAGTGCCTGTAACGCTTGCGCCTAAACTGGTTGGCGCGAGAGTGGAGGGTGTGGCCCCACTGTGCCACAATCTAGACTACCCTGGAAGGGGCGTGACTAAGCAGCTACCTTGATGTTCACTGTAGCCTCTGATGGTGAGGTCAGGCTTGTGCGGCAGGTAGCTGCCAGGTGCCACTCCAGGGCAGTGTCTGGCTGTGGCTGCTGATTCCACTGGGGAGACGGAATGCTTAGACAGGAGCGGGTAACGGGCTTGACTGGCAGACAGGCAGGCATGACTGAGACACTGGCAGGCGGGCATGGCTGGCACTCTGGCAGGACAGGCAGGCATGGTACTTACTTGGTAGGGACAGGAACACGGGCAGGTATAAGTGATATATGGAAACAGGTATAGACCTGTTCAGACCGGAGGAGCTGAAACTGATTCGATAAGGACAGGTACAAATAGTGTGTGGGAAAAGGTAGGAGCCAGTTCAGACAGGAGGGATAAAGAACCGCAGAAGTGCGGAGCGAGAGCAAAGCCGAATCGCAGGAGTGCGGAGCGAGAGCAATGTCGAATCGCAGGAGTGCAGAGCGAGAGCAAAGCCGAACCGCAGGAGTGTGGATCGAGAGCAAAGCCGAACCGCAGGAGTGTGGATCGAGAGCAAAGCCGAACCGCAGGAGTGTGGATCGAGAGTAAAGCCGAACAGCAGGAGTGTGGAGCGAGAGCAAAGCCGAACCGCAGGAGTGCGGAGAGCAAAGCCGAACCGCAGGAGTGCGGAGAGCAAAGCCGAACCACAGGAGTGCGGAGAGAGAGCAAAGCCGAACCACAGGAGTGCGGAGAGAGAGCAAAGCCGAACCGCAGGAGTGTGGAGCGAGAGCAAAGCCGAACCGCAGGAGTGCGGAGAGCAAAGCCGAACCACAGGAGTGCGGAGAGAGAGCAAAGCCGAACCACAGGAGTGCGGAGCGAGAGCAAAGCCGAACCACAGGAGTGCGGAGCGAGAGCAAAGCCGAACCGCAGGAGTGCGGAGCGAGAGCAAAGCCGAACCACAGGAGTGCAGAGCGAGAGCAAAGCCAAACCGCAGGAGTGTGGAGCGAGAGCAAAGCCGAACCACAGGAGTGCGGAGCGAGAGCAAAGCTGAACCACAGGAGTGTAGGGAAGGTGACCTGATGGACGACGGACGGACTTGTCAGAATAGGGAAAGGAAGGTTTGCACAGTTTGACAGATGTCAGTTACTACAGTGGGGAAGCAGCTAAGAAAGAGTAGTGGACGTGCAGTACCTTGGGTTGACCATTAGAGGGCAGGGAGGAGTGTGAGAAAAGGACTTGACATCAGCTTAGGGCTTAGGAAACCATTGGTCATGGGGGCGGAGTTACAGGGAACCGGGAATTATATAAATACTGAGGGAGGGTTCCAGAAAGTTCCAGTCCCCAGGGGGAGCTCAAGTGACAGGAGGACTCCGACAGTTTGTGCACTCTGAGGAAAACCAAGCCAGGGGGACTGAGGAGAGAGAACGTCAGGGGGGTGGTCCTGACAGGAAAGTACCGCAGCATAGACGAGGCACCGAGGTAAAGCATACCGTATTGAGAGAGACGACTGTTCAGTAAAAGTACTGTTGGTTTACGGGCCTAAGGTGGCCACAGTGACGGATCTGACAGGAGCGTCGAAGAGTGAAGAGGGGACGGTGCTTATATGTACGTTCCCGGTGTAAAGTAGGGTGTGCGTGAAGCGGCCCTGGAAACGGAGGGCCGATTAGTGAAGTGAAGTAAAGTGCTGTGAATTGAAGTGCGGTGTACTTCGGAGGCCATCAGGCGGACGGCAAGAGAATAAACTTGGACCTGTTGTACCTGACATTTGCCTCCATCGTGTCTCTGTTACATCTCTGCGTGGTAAGAGAGGGACCACCCCCCAGCTCGGCCCACGAACCCTACAGAAGTGCGGAGCAAGAGCAAAGCCGAACCACAGGAGTGCGGAGCGAGAGCAAAGCCGAACCGCAGGAGTGCGAATTGAGAGCAAAGCCGAACCGCAGGAATGCGGAGAGAGAGCAAAGCCGAACCGCAGGAGTGCAGAGCGAGAGCAAAGCCAATCCACAGTTGTGCAGAGCGAGAGCAAAGCCGAACTGCAGAAGTACGGAGCGAGAGCAAAGCTGAACCACAGGAGTGCGGAGCGAGAGCAAAGCCGAACCGCAAGAGTGCAGAGCGAGAGCAATGTTGAACCGCAGTAGTGCGGAGCAAGAGCAAAGCCGAACCACAGGAGTGCGGATCGAGAGCAAAGCCAAACCACAGGAGAGCCGAGCGAGAGCAAAGCCGAACCGCAGGAGTGCGGATCGAGAGCAAAGCCGAACTGCAGGAGTGCGGATCGAGAGCAAAGCAGAACCGCAGGGGTGCGGAGAGAGTGCAAAGCAGAACCGTAAGGTGCGAAGCGAGAGCAAAGCAGAACCGCAAGGTGCGGAGGGAGAGCAAAGCAGAACAGCAAGATGGGGAGAGAGAGCAAGGCAGACAGAGTATACACAAGGATACACACAGCAGGGAAAGGAAGCCACAGACAAGGATACAAACAGATACAGGTTAGGACTGAATTTAGACAAGGTCAGATACAGGGACAGGATCTAGGATACAAGACTGAGTATGAAGCCCTCAGGAAGGCAGGAAACAAGACACTCAAAGCACAGAGACAGGTCTGGGTATGCAGCCCCCAGAGACGACAGAAACAGGACAGGACCCGGCACCTCAGTAGCAAGAGACTGACTGAAGGAAATAGTTGCTCAGGCATCCTCCTATGGGCGGGGATGTCTTAAGTACCTGAGGCCTCTTGACACTTGGCTGGGGACACCATAGGAAGGTGCACGCTGTCTCTATAAGAGTCAGGGAGAGCTGGCGCTGCCCCCATAAATACACAGCCAGGAAGTATCCAGCAAGCAAGAACATGAGGCCCACAGCAAGGAGCTGGCAGAGGACAGAACTCACAGCATGGCCCGGAGTGGTGAGAAATATGGGAGATGGGACGCCATGCAGTGATGCCGGAAGGGTTGTTACAGCGCCATTTATTCCATGGCGCTTTACATGTGAGTTATGGACATATTCAAATAATACACCAGAAAAGAGAGTTCACCAAAGCAGGGTCTGAGCAGACATGGAAGATTTCACCTTTGAACAGTGAATAGAGTTCTGGAGTATAACACAAGGTGTAACTGAGGATCAGAAATGTAATGTATGGGCACAGTCATTGCACCAGCAAAATAGTGAGTGCAGCTCTGGAGTATAATACAGGATGTAATTTAGGATCAGTAATGTAATGTATGTGCACAGTGATTGCACCAGCAGAATAGTGAGTGCAGCTCTGGAGTATAATACAGGATGTAACTCAGGACCAGTAATGTATGTACACAGTGACTGCACCAGCAGAATAGTGAGTGCAGCTCTGGAGTATAATACAGGATGTAACTCAGTATCAGTATAGGATCAGTAATGTAATGTATGTACACAGTGACTGCACCAGCAGAATAGAGAGTGCAGCTCTGGAGTATAATACAGGATGTAACTCAGGACCAGTAATTTCATGTATGTACACAGTGACTGCACCAGCAGAATAGTGAGCGCAGCTCTGGAGTATAATACGGGATGTAACTCAGGATCAGTAATGTAATGTATGTACACAGTGACTGCACCAGCAGAATAGTGAGTGCAGCTCTGGAGTATAATACAGGATGTAACTCAGGATCAGTAATGCAATGTATGTACACAGTGACTGCACCAGCAGAATAGTGAGTGCAGCTCTGGAGTATAATACAGGATGTAACTCAGGATCAGTAATGTAATGTATGTACACAGTGACTGCACCAGCAGAATAGTGAGTGCAGCTCTGGAGTATAACACAGGATGTAACTCAGGATCAGTAATGTATGTACACAGTGACTGCACCCGCAGAATAGTGAGTGCAGGTCCGGAGGATAGTAAAGAATGTAATTCAGGATTAATACAGGATCAGTAATGTAAGCAATTGATGTCCAATTGCAGTCACCATTGCAGCCAATGAAAGGCCTCAAGGGTTAGTTTACAAAAGACGTGGGTGTCATCACATCTTGTCCTATCAGGCTATCAGAGACCACCGGAACAACCTGTTCTTTAGAGACATCCTGTGTAATAACTTCAGTTATTATTTTTTAGCATCCACTGCCTTTAGAAAAAAAATCTGTATGTGGGTCGTCCCTTTTAAATAATACCACCTATTTGGAAAATATTTTTTTTTTGTAAATTAATTATTTAACCTCCCAAATGAATTTCAATGTGAACATTCTAACAAGTGCTTTTCCAACCAAATAGTCAGATCATGTAACTGCTACAAGGTCAATATCTTGCAGTAAGTTGCTTCCCTGCTAGCACTGACACTGTCATAGCCTTTATCTGTGACTGCAATCCCCACTAGGGGGAGCTCACTGCATTGACATCAAAACTAACTGTAGAGCTCCCTCTAGTGATGGCTACTGGCAGCAAAAACTTTATAATTATAATAGTTTTTTGGGACATTATACCATAGACATTATAGACTTCATAAAAACATAATTGGATGCTATTAATAAAAAAAAATGATAAACCGTGCTATTAATATTAAATCAATTGTCTAAACGTGTTTTCATTACCACAGTAATGATCTAACTTTTTAGGCTTTAATAACGTCCCTCCAATATCTATTAATGACACAGTACATGACGGAGCGTCTTATTAGAAGCAGGCCCCGCTCATGCATGCCCGTTCCTTCCCCGTTATTTATCTTCATTTTTGTCATCTCATCTCGGAGAGGAGTAATTTAATTACAGAACCCCGAATGCATAAAACGAGTAAAGCTCCAAATATGCTTTGTTTGTCGCAATGTATTATATTACCCGACACAAGGAAAAAGTAAAAAAAAACCCTTTCCCTGACAATAGCTACAAAACATAATTACATTCACAGGGATATATAGGATTTTTTTCGTTACCGGTTTTGTAGAGGTAAAAATTGTCCTCTTTAAATCCTCACTCCGACTGTAAAAGCGTTTATATAAAAGGACAAGTCAGCAGTTATTCCGCCTTCGTCTTCGGGAGAATCGGTGACAGTTCATTTGTTATAATGAGTTTTGTCCAAAATCTTGGTAAATGGTCTCCGCAGATTTATATTACATGCCGTAATAATAAAATACAAATAGTAAACTTCGGAAAAACAGCGTCCCGATAAAATATGTAATACGTTAGTCAGCACTTCCTCCGCAGTTGCCCCTTTAATATTTACACGGCACATGTAATATTAATGAGGGTGTATTAGCAATATGGAAAATGGAGGTGAGGAATAAACAATAGTGTCCCCTTAAAAAGGGATCATAGGGGTTACGGGAAGGGCACAGGCTCGAATGAGAAATCTGTAAAAGGTCCCCCACCATCAAAACACCAAAATATCCTCCTTTAGGTCCAAGCTCTGACCCAATAATGGGCTCGGCAAAGGATGACTCAATTTGGAGGGGTTGTCTAACCTTGGGGTACAAGTCTGCAGTCACTCTATGTGACTGCAGACATGTGAATCCTCACAGCGTGCACTATGAGGATCCTTTGGGCGGTCATTTGATGGCAAGTGTGCAATTTGCATACTTCCGGCCACAATTCGACTAGACTTTTCCAGCCTCGATCAATATGCTTGCATATGCTCGGCATGTTTAGTCAGCATGCGAACGACATGTGCCCGCTCTTGGCGCCGGCATGGGAAAATTACTCACAGCGCACAGTGAACATGATGTAAGGGCACACCAGTATGTAGTCACACAGAATGACTGCAGACTTGTAGCATAAGACTGGTTTTACACTTGCGGCCCATTTTTGCGGGCCGTATTGTCGTGATTTTTGCGGTCTCCCGCAAAAACGGGCCTGAAAAAAACCTTCTCGGATCGCTGTTTTTCCCTGTTATAACAAATAGCAGGGGAAAAAACGGCGATCTGCAAATACGGTGTACTGCAAAAACAACTTGACGTTGTTTTTTGTGGTACCATTGAAATGCATTGCGGCCGTAAGCTCGATATTTTTTCACGGCCATACGGAGCACGGCATTTCTACTAATTTTTGTGGCCCGTTTTTGCAGCCCCATAGAAATGCATTTTGGCCGCAAAAACGGGCCGAAAAACACGGCAAGTGTAAAACCAGCCTAAGGACGGACAACCTGTCTAAGGGTCTATGCCATATGGGTTAATTCTGCCCTCTCAAACCCCCATAAAAAAAAACCCCTTTAATTTAATCTGATAGTTACTGTGATAAATAGACAATCTGCAAATCACTTTAGTTAAAAATCATGCGTTACCCCTGAAAAGATTTTCCAAAGTGTCAACCACTGGGTGCATCCCCTTTATATAACTTGCTGTCATCTGCCTATTATCTAGCGTATTCCATCTATAGTTGCAGAGACACCATGATGATTAAAAAGGAGTGAGGGGCGGTTCTTTCTCTCTACAGGGAGTGGTGATGGTTTTTGTCTTTTTAAAAGGAAGTGTGGCCGATCTTTGACTCTCTACAAGAAGTGGAGGTGGGTCTTTATCTCTCTACAGGAAGTGGGGGCGGGTCTTTGTCTCTTTACAGGAAGTGGAGCTGGTCTTTGTCTCTTTACAGGAAGTAGAGCTGGTCTTTGTCTTTCTACAGGAAGTGTAGGGGTTGTTTGTCTCTCTAGAGGTAGTTGGTCAGGTTTTTGTCTCTTTACAGGAAGTGGAGCTGGTCTTTGTCTTTCTACAGGAAGTGTAGGGGTTGTTTGTCTCTCTATAGGTAGTTGGTCAGGTTTTTGTCTCTTTACAGGAAGTGGAGCTGGTCTTTGTCTTTCTACAGGAAGTGTAGGGGTTGTTTGTCTCTCTATAGGTAGTTGGTCAGGTTTTTGTCTCTTTACAGGAAGTGGAGCTGGTCTTTGTCTTTCTACAGGAAGTGTAGGGGTTGTTTGTCTCTCTATAGGTAGTTGGTCAGGTTTTTGTCTCTTTACAGGAAGTGGAGCTGGTCTTTGTCTTTCTACAGGAAGTGTAGGGGTTGTTTGTCTCTCTATAGGTAGTTGGTCAGGTTTTTGTCTCTTTACAGGAAGTGGAGCTGGTCTTTGTCTTTCTACAGGAAGTGTAGGGGTTGTTTGTCTCTCTATAGGTAGTTGGTCAGGTTTTTGTCTCTTTACAGGAAGTGGAGCTGGTCTTTGTCTTTCTACAGGAAGTGTAGGGGTTGTTTGTCTCTCTATAGGTAGTTGGTCAGGTTTTTGTCTCTTTACAGGAAGTGGAGCTGGTCTTTGTCTTTCTACAGGAAGTGTAGGGGTTGTTTGTCTCTCTATAGGTAGTTGGTCAGGTTTTTGTCTCTTTACAGGAAGTGGAGCTGGTCTTTGTCTTTCTACAGGAAGTGTAGGGGTTGTTTGTCACTTTATAAGAAGTTGGTCAGGTCTTTCTCTCTTTACAGGAAGTGGAGCTGGTCTTTGTCTCTCTACAGGAACTTGTGACGGGTCTTTGCCTCTCTACAGGAAGTTGTGGTGGGCCTTTGTCTCCTTACGGGAAGTGGGGAGGGTCTTTGTCTCGCTACAGGAAGTGGGGCAGGACTTTGACTCTCTACAAGGAGTGGGGAGGTCTTTGTCTCTATAGGAAAGTGGGGGAAGGTCTTTATTTCTCTATAGTAAATAGGGTCGTTCTTTTGAAGAGGGAGTGGTTAATTGTCTCTTCACAGGAAGAAGGAGCAGGTCTTTGTTTCTTGGCCACTGTTCACCTGTCTGTTAAAACTTCATGCACTCATAACAGAAGAGCAGTATTTCAGTTTGGGAAAAGGCAAGGTGATAGACAATTCTAGGAATAATACAAGGTGGGACATCAGGGTAAGGAAGTTCCAGCTCCTATAGTGTTGTCATAATGCTGATTAAAAAGGAAGTGGATGGCAAGGTAAAGAAACTGAAAGCTTGAACATATAAGGCTGGAATGTGCATCAAAAGTATTTTGTGCAGCATGAGAACTGCAAAACTATGTTTTTCTTCAGCTTTTGTGTGAAAGGAAAGGTACATTTTTCACAAAATAGGTTTTCTCATAATCATAAATCGGAAAAATGGCAAAGTGCTATTTGCAGTTGACCTCTTATTAAAAATCCTGTCCGATCTCAAGAGTGTCTTAGAGAAGGGTCTGACCTTTTCCCCTTGTACACATTTTGATGTTTTCACTGCAATAAAAGACTTTCATATTTTCAACTGATGTCTCATTTTTAAGGAATTGTTACAAGGGGACATGACATCTGATGGGACGGTTTCTGATGGGTCAGTAATTGCTGGATAAACAAGAAAAACCTGGTTCAGGTAAAATACGTTTTATGCAAATGCCCAAAATAAAAATAAAAATATTCCCTTCATTTTCCACATTTTCATGTGATGAATTTCAATGTATGCCACATTTTATACTCAATGACAATCTTTCAAAATGGAAGAATGTACAGTAATCTATAAACCTATCAGCTCCTTTTTCCATCATTCTCCCTGTGTGTCCGATGACGTCACTACATCACGCCCGCTGTGCGGAGCTTAAGAATACATGCTGCAGAGACCCGGAGCAACGAGGAAACAGGGAGAGGTGAGCAAGTTTTTATTTTAAATTGGGATAATCATATTGCGTGAAATGCTATGTGGGGGGCCATTATAGTATTTGTAGGGATGTGTGGTGGGGCCATTATACTGTTTGGTGGACTATGTGGGGGTCATTAGAATGTTTGGAGTGCTATGCGAGAGGCCATTACACTGTTTTGAAGGTTTTGTAGGGGCGTCATTATACTGTTTTGAAGGGTATGTTGGGAGTAATTAATGTCTGAAGGGTTATGTGGGAGGCCATTATACTGTTTGGACCCAAAGAGTAGTATGTACGCCGCTGCATGGGTCCAACATGTGACATTACCGATGTCATCGCCAGCATTCCCCCATTTTTTTGTCATGAATGACGATGAACCCAAAAATGTCTGAGGCATCTGGCAGAATTGTCGATAACATGATGTTCATGACATCTGTATTTTTCAGGCTTCTGATTGGGCATCGGGCATTTATAAGGTTTGCCACTTAGTGATGACGATTAGTGATGAGCGAGTATACTCGTTGCTCGGGTTTTCCCGAGCACGCACGGGTGACCTCCGAGTATTTTGGTGTGCTCGGAGATTTAGTTTTTATCGAAGTAGCTGCATGATTTACGGCTAATAGACAGCCTGAACACACGTGGTGATTCCCTAACAAACAGGAATTCCTCACATGTATTCAGGCTGTCTAGCAGCCACAAATCATGCAGCTGCGTCAACACAAACTAAATCTCTGAGCATGCCAAAATACTCGGAGGTCACCCGAGCATGCTCAGGAAAACCTGAGCAACGAGAATACTCTCTCATCACTAATGACGACACCTTCAAACAAGATGGCGCCGAAACTTGTCTGATGCCATCTCGTGGACTTTGGGTGAATATTTGGTATCAGCTCATCATCCCTTTTAGCTTTATAATGTTCCATAGGCATTTTACATCATTGAATTGCTCACTGACAAATTGAACAATACTTTCATTTGGTTCTTTAGACCTCTTCTATTTGATGCACATCTTCTGACACTTTTAACTTTGCATCTTTTATTTTCGTTTTCTATGGTGACTTTGCCCATGTGAGTTTTAAGATTCAATTCTTTTATTTATTATATTTATTGTTGCGGGATCTGTGGATCCCACCTCAATATGATCCCACAATATAATCATTCATACTCTCTAATTTTTATTGATGACTTGTTTTATTTTAAGCCTATATCTATTAATGGGACCTTCATCCATGGCCGTCGTTAGGGGCAGGCAGACAAGGCAGCTGCCTAGGCCCCCCGCTCCCCCAGGGGCCCACAGCTAGCGGCACATCACACAGCCACCATGGGACCCCTGTGAGGCAGGGGGGCCCTCCTGTCCCCAGCGCCGACTCCCCTCGAAGCATTGAGCAAAGCAATGATGGAGGAGAGAGCATCAGCTGACGCTCCCTCTCCCATCATTCCCCACTCTGCCTCTAACACAGCGGGTGCGCGATGACATCATCACGCACTCACTGTGTACCAGGCAGAGCAGGAGACAGGAGCTGGGAGCAGCGCGGGCACAAGGAGAAGATGAGGAGTGTGTTTTTGGTTTTTTTTAATATATCAGTGTGAGTACTGGACTGTGGGGCCATTCGGGGGGGACTATATACCATGCTGGGCTATATAACATGTGGTGCTGGGCTATATACCATGCTGGGCTTTATACCTTGCTGGACTATATACCATGTGGTGCTGGGCTATATAACATGCTGGGCTATATACCGTGTGGTGCTGGGCTATATACCATACTGGGCTATATACCATGTGGTGCTGGGCTATATGCCATGCTGGGCTATATACCATGTGGTGCTGGGCTCTATACCATGCTGGGCTATATACCATTTTGTGCTGGGCTATATACCATGCTGGGATATATACCATGGTGGTTCAGTGCTATATACCATGCTGGGATATATACCATGGTGGTGCTGTGCTATATACCATGCTGGGATATATACCATGGTGGTGCTGTGCTATATACCATGTGGTGCTGTGCTATATACCATGGTGGGCTGTGCTATATACAATGGTGGGCTATATGCCATGTGGGGCTGGGCTATATACCATGTGGGGCTGAGCTATATACCATGTGGTGCTGGGCTATATACTATGTGGCTGTGTTAAATACCAAGGGAGGTACATTTTACATTATATTCTATGGGGGAGGCTGTGTTATATAATATGGGGGGCTACATTATATTCTATGGGGAGGTGGGCTGTATTATATTCTATTTGGGGCTACATATGGGAAGTGACTTGTACTACATGGATGACTATGGCGGTGCATTATACTATATGGAGCACTATGAGGAGTGTATTATACTATATGGAGGACTGAGGAGTGTATTATACTATATGGAGGACTATGGGGCACATTTTATTATATGGAGGGCTATAGGTAGTGTATTATACTATTTGGAGGACTATGGGGCACATTATATTATATGGAGGACTATGGGGTGTAAACTGTAGATGTGCTGCTGATAACATGATACTGTATGGTGATCTGTTAGTGATCCATTAGTGATTGTTCTGTCCCCATCATTCTTTCTCAGATGGTGGAACGAGGCTGGGAAACAAGTGTTGAATGACTTCAATATTGTCGATCACACTCATTTAGCGTCCTGAACTCAGCGCATGTAACTGTAATCGAAATGCTTCTGAGTGATGCGCAATATGTTAGCATTTAGGGCCCCATTTTAAACTTTGCCTAGGGCCCCACTTTGCCTAAAACCGGCCCTGCCTGCATCCATTGGAACTTTTTTGACATTTCCTCTCGACATGTCATAAATGCTCCAGGTGGGACACCACGTAAATAAATGTTATAAATGATTAGTATTTGCATCCCTTCAAAAAAAAAAAAAAAATCCAGTTTCCTTTAACGAACAAAGCACATTACAATGGTGAGGGATTTAATAAGGACTCACAATGGCACCGCAGCATTCAGAGAAAATGGTAAAGTGTTTGCCAACATAATTAAATCAATGCAAAAAGTGGAGATTCAGGCTTGTTTTCTCTCCCTTTGTGAATTCTGGACAGTTGAGCACGATGCATCCCGGCGGAGCGCAGAACCTTTATTTCCATTTAATGACTTAAGGGACAATTGTCGTCGGTTTCCCAATTTTTCACCAGCTTCAGCAAAACAAAGAGAATAGTTAATTGTTTGCTGCTCTCGATGTTGTTTTGCAACTTTTGAAAGAACTCTGGAGAGTCCTGGTAATAAGAATTGTAAAACTGTAAATGAAGACCAATATAAAAGGCACAGAATTTATTTCCCCCCATTTACTCCTCTCTTTTGTATCGGACACATCCCCATCCTCTGGCAGATGAATCACAGCAGACCCCAAAATTAATGCAAACGACCCACCAGAACTCATAAAAAAAGATATAGACCCCAAACCCGACCCATTTTTACAGCCCCCAAGCCAGTCGCTTCGTTATGCAACTTTCAAGACCCTCCTCTTCTTTTTGAGACCCCAAGCCAGACCATTTTTATACAGGCCCCAGCCTGACCCACACAGTCCCAAGCCAGATCCATACAGCCTCAGCCAGTGCCTAGGGCAGCAAAAAAAAAAAAACGGACGCACATTACTAGTTTTTTTTTTACTTCCACTTGCAGATGGAGGCAAGACCTGATAAGTGGAATAGAAACCCTCTTATACAGACCCCAGACCAAACCCCTTTTAATGAGTCTACATGGTAGATGCCATTTTATACACAGATGTCAGATTGATGCCTCCTAATACAGATCTCAGGCCAGACCCCTTTTTTTGGACCCCAGGCGAGCCCCCTTTATACAATCCCTAAGCCAAACCCTCCTTTATATGCACTCTTTTTATACAGACCCCAGGCGAAAATCCACTTTAAAACCGACCCAATCAAGCCCTGTATACAGATCCCATGCAATAACTCCCTGTCTACAGACAATCTCAAGACCAGATCCCCTTGTATATACAGCTATTCTGCCCTCCCAGTATATATACCCACCTAGAGATGAGCAATTCGATTGGTTCAGTGTCTAATCCAAACATTTGTGGTGGACATTTTTTACTTTTGCACCCTACATCCTGGGTACCTCTTGAACTCAAAAGGCACTACGCAATGTCATGTCGAGCGTGGGCTTCTAGACTAAAGAGTTGGTTCTTTCAAAGAAGAGGCCAAAGAATATGATATTTAAAGCGAGTGCGGTCTTCTCAAAGAGGTGGTCTTCTGGAGAGGTTTCATCACATAACAAGAACATTTCTGATAAATAAACTATCAAGATAATGGTGTAGAAGACCCTGGTGGACCTATCTAGGCTTGCACAACATCGATCTTCCTATAGAGTGTTCATCCATTAAGTCACCAGGGGCCACCAAAGGTTTTGAAAGAAAGAAACTAAAAAATGAACATAAAATAATGAAATAAAAAAAGTCTGGTATATAAAGTTACTACTTCCAAAATAATGAAGTCAGGCTGAAAACTTGAAATAACAGCAGATTCGGCTTGATGAAGCAGAAAAGCCCTCAGCACACAGTCTAATGGTGAATTTTCTACAAACCGTACATAAATGTTGCTGAAGTTGAGCCTTTTTGTATGACGTCTTAACCTTAGATCTCTACTGGAATAGAACGGCTCAATAGGGAAAACATGAGATATTGAGATAGCACAGCTGATATTTAACAAGTTCCTTAGAGAGGTTCCGGAATATGCAATCTATCACCCCGAGAAAGACAGATCAACCTCCACAGCAGGACTACGCGAGCTGAGACACCTGGGGACCGTACTTCAGATTGGGCACCAAAAACCATCATGCGTTATGTAGAACATCCTAATGCATGTTAGGGGGAACCGAGATGACTCCAAAAAGAGAGAATACTTCTCATTTAGATAGTGTAGACCCTAATGAGGCTCTGGAGACAAGGAGAAGGTTAGCGGAGATTTTGGACTATATCCAGAGAACACTTGATAACGGAACAAGTCTTTGTGATTCTTAAACTGCAGCTTTTAGGAAAGTTAAAGGAGTTGTCTGGTGGTAACTTGTTGATCGATGGAGGGATGACCACTCGGCAGAACAGGGCACTTTTATCCCCCATACTATGGAGTGGCATTGCACATGCTTGACCTGCACGCCATTCGTTCCTTCTCAGGCTGCTGAGGGCTAAGGCTACTTTCACACTTCAGGTTTTCGGCGTCAGGCGCGATCCGGCGTCGTGCCGGAACGCCGGATCCGGCAAATGTTTAGTAAAACCGGATGTGACGGATCCGGTTTTCTGCCGGATCCGTCTTTTTCTTGACAGACAAAACCGGATCCGTCTCATCCGGTTCATCCGTTTTTCTATCCGATTTTTGACGGATTACGCCGGATCCGGTTTTTAAAATTGACCCTTGTGGCCTTCCGAACGGGATTGGCTACTGGAAAACTATATATAGCATGTTCCTACAGGCCTTCTTTGACAGGTTGTAGAGGAGAAAGTGCAGGTTGGAGAGAAGAGCAAGTTACTGGCGAAGATGGATGTTGTCATTGGAAATATTTTGAAGAATTTGGCGGATTTTATAGCGGAGGCGAATCGTTTGAGGGTGATTGTTCTGGAGAAGGAGAGAGCAAGACAGCAGCGCATCAGGCATCGTAGACGACGTTTGTGGATCCACCCCATCACAGCCAAGAGAATGACGCGTGGGGTCTATTCTACACTCTGCATGGACCTTCGACGAAACCCGGATAAATTTTTTGGATATGTTAGGATGAAAATGGAGAATTTTGATTACTTGGTGGAGCGCATTGCACACCTCATAAGAAAAGCAGACACCTATTGCCGCTTCTCTGTTTCACCCACAGAGCGTCTGATGGTGACTTTAAGGTAAGCCACATTTATTGGATGTGATCACATCAGAGCACACTTTCACTGCAATCTTGTTGGTGGTAGTTTGTATCTCCAAGTGTTATAGCTCAGTTTTGGTATGTAATGCTGTGATTTAAAACTAATTTATTGTTTTTTAATTCCCCACAGATTTCTTGCAACTGGAGAATCCGTTTCGTCACTGCATTTCCAGTACAGACTCGGGATTTCCACCATATCTGGAATAGTGAAGTACACATGCCGTGCACTGTGGGACTCCTTAGCTGAAGAGTTTTTACCAGAGCCCACAACAGAGAGGTGGATTGAAATTGCTGACAAGTTTCAACAGATATGTCAGTTTCCCAACTGCTTGGGCGCTGTGGACGGGAAACATATCCGCATTGTAAAGCCAGCTGGATCGGGATCGGAATATTTCAATTACAAGAAATATTTTTCAATTGTCCTCATGGCCATCGCTGACGCGGAATACAAATTTATTGCGGTTGATATTGGGGCCTATGGCCGCTCCAATGACTCTCAAGTTTTCAAACTGTCTGCCATGGGGCGTAAACTGTATGGAAACACCTTCCAGTTCCCACCACCTAGACCGCTGCCGCAAACATCTGGTCCACCTATGCCATTTGTCTGTGTAGGGGATGAAGCCTTCCAGCTGTCAGAACACCTTTTGAAACCGTACTCTAGCAGAGGATTGACAAGACCAAAACGCATTTTTAATTACCGCCTCACAAGAGCAAGAAGAATGGTTGAATGTACCTTTGGTATTCTGACAGCCAAATGGCGGGTCCTATTGACTGCGATCAACCTCAAGACAGAAACTGTGGACGAGGTGATCAAAGCGTGCGTGGTACTCCACAATTTTGTTATCTGCAAGGAACCCATTTCCATTGAGGACACCTCTGAAGAAACCACCTTGCAAGATTACCATGACATTACCACTAGAAGTTCTGTGACGGTTTCAGTAATGAGGGACAATTTTGCACTATACTTTATGTCACCTCAAGGCAGAGTACACTGGCAGGATGACAGAGTGTGAAAGATTTGTGCCCAACCAAACTTGTGTACCTTCTGTACCAACAGTATATACCTTTGCCAACCAAAGTTGGCTATCTTGTCATGGTCTCTATTTTTAGCTTTAGGCCACAGGTGTGTACCTGGTTGTGTTTTATGCAAAGTATTTCACCTTTTAACAAAAGTTGTGTACATTGTTATGAAATCACCAACAATAAACACAACTTTTTAGGTGAAATACTTTGCTTCAAACACAACCAGGAACACAACTGTGGCAAAAAGCTAAAATTTACCCACAGTTATATACCTGGTTTTGAATACCTTTTCACCTTTTAAATACCCTGTATTTAACCTTTTTCGCCGCAGAAAGAAATGACAGACAACCAGTGTAAAATAATTTAACTTTTATTGAAAAATGTTTTTTTTAGTAAACTTTTTTAAAATTTTAATAAACTTGTTTAATAAAGCTTTGAAACCATAAAACTGGTCATTTTTATTTAAATACACACATTATAAATCTGTGTAGTGTGTGGTGGAAATACTGCTGTAGGGGCTGCGGGACACTTCGACACTGGGAGTGTGGAGAGAGGACTGGGATCGTGGTGGGGAAGGAACAGTTAGAGGTGAAGGTGTGGAAAAAACTATAGAATGGGTGGACATGTGGGAAGCAGAAGAGGTGGTGGGTGGTGGAGTGGAGGGTTGGGCAGGGACTGTAGGAGCAGATGATGTTGATGGCAAGTTGTATGGGGAAGGAGTTTGGTACGGGGCAGGTTGCTGGAAGTGGGGAGATGTCTGGTACGGGGCAGGTTGCTGGAAGTGGGGAGATGTCTGGTACGGGGCAGGTTGCTGGAAGTGGGGAGATGTCTGGTACTGGGGAGGTTGCTGGTACTGTGGAGTTTGCAGGTACTGGGGAGGTTGCTGGTACTGGGGAGGTTGCTGGTACTGGGGAGGTTGCTGGTACTGGGGAGGTTGCTGGTGCTGGGGAGGTTGCTGGTGCTGGGGAGGTTGCTGGTGCTGGGGAGGTGGATGGTGCTGGGGAGGTGGATGGTGCTGGGGAGGTGGATGGTATGTAATAGGAGGGGGAGGATGGAAAGTGGCTGGAGGGGGTGTAGATGTAATAGGAGGGGGAGGATGGAAAGTGGCTGGAGGGGGTGTAGATGTAATAGGAGGGGGAGGATGGAAAGTGGCTGGAGGGGGTGCAGGTGGAGGAACTACAGTGGTGGGAGGTGGAGGTTGGGAGGTAACTTGCTGGAGAGCAGCGTGGCATGAATGCATTACATGCATCTGCTGGGCAGGAGAGAGCATTTCCATGCGCTCCACAACAGACCTGAAAAAGGTGTGGTTTGGCGAAGATCTTGCTTCTGAATGCATGGTTTGCAGAAGTGTCTTCACCTCCAGAATGCTGGAGTTGATCTGATGATAGCCTGCGGAGATTTGCTCTGACAAGACTTTTAGACAGTTCTGGAAAGATGCATTCAGATGCAAGAACTCTGGCGCATAAGTCTTTTCCTGACCCCTCTGCCGCTGCCGCCCAGTACCCGCAGGTGTACTAGAGGTGGCAGGGGCAGAAGGGTGGGGTAAAGGGAAAGCGATCTCCTCACCAGCAGCTTCATGTAATGTAGGCGGCCACGATGCTCCTATGCTGGTGGATGGGACAGATGGGTCGAATGTGTGGGAAGGCTGGGAAGGTGCAGATGTACCGGGGCGGTCGAAGTGTCCCTCGGTGCCGGTCTCCTCCGGGATCGCCTCAGAAGGGTCCAATCGTGCAGGCTCCCGAGTGCTGCTCACCGTGCTGTGGAATAAAGAGAAAAAAAAACAATTAAAATAGTGACATGGTATGGCCCTGGCTGAAAAAAAAAAGTTACATCTAAACATTTTTTTGTCACATGTGGTGTGTAATATTTACCTTCTGGTGAGCATTGTCTCCCGGAGGAACGACAGGGCTCGTGCGTACTTGTACTTGCTCCTGCGTCCTCCAGATCCACTCGGGGCCCGCATCTCTTTATTGAACTCCTTCTTGATACGATCCCTCACAGACCGCCACCGCTTCACAATTCTCTCCCCTGAAACGAGAAAGGACAAAGTGGTTAGTATACAACATCAGTGTTTCCCAAACTCCAGTCCTCATGGTCCCCAGGGGTCATGTTTTCAGGATTTCCAAAGTAAATAGAAATCCTGAACACATGATCCGTGGGGACCGCGAGGACTGGAGTTCGGGAAACACTGGTTTACATCAAGCAACCGGTACTGTATATACTTACGCTCTTTAATCTGGGCCCGAGCTTCGAGGTCCTCCCAGCGGTCCACAAGGAGCGAACAGATTTCCTCCCAGAGTCGTCGGGTAACGATCAGGTCAGCGTGGCGTCGGTCAGCCATATTCCAGAGCGGCTCCCTTTCTCTGACGAGATCGATGAGGCGGTCCACATCAATCCCTCCATCCTCACCGTCAGAGTCGGGAGCACGCTGTGAAGGCTGTTAAAGAAAAAGACAAAAATAACATAATTAGCCTCCACAAAAGAAATGAAATAAAAAGTGCAAAAAAAACAAAGCAAAAATATTTATACTTACACGCTGGTGACCGCCGCGTTGCTGTCGCCGACGACCCTGGGAGGCACTGCGAGGACCTCTTGGCCGAGCACCAGATTGGGAAGACTAGAGAAGAAAACAAAAAATGTTATGTCTTTGGATGTAGGCATTTGTTTGCTGTGTGTGGTCTGCAGAACATTGTTTTCTATGTGTTGTGTGTAGTGTGATGTTGTGTTTCTGCGTTTGATGCAAAAAACTTACCAATTGTGAGCCCACTCCAGGTGTCTGTCCACCCCTTCCTTCTTCTTCTGGGAGCTCCTCTTCATCTTGTGATTCCTGTTTTGAAATAAAAGGCAATGAATAGACATATATTACAGAGATGATGGATTTTGGAAATAAAAACTTACCGTCAAACGCTGACGATGCGAGGGAGGGCTCCCAGAAGATGTGCTGTCTTCCTCATGGCCAGACTCCATGGCTGTGGGTGGTGTTTCTGCTGCTGCCATTGCTGCTGCTGCTGCTGCTGCTGCATCTATTGGGCGGCTGTTGAATATAGAGAAACAAAGGGCCAATGAATATCTTGATATTCCATAGCCCTAGTTTGGAGGAATGGGGGATTTGATAATTACCGTCTCTCATCTGCTGCTGGACTCCCCTCCCGTTGTTCAGCATGCTGCTCCATTTGGGGTGGTGCTGATGGTGCTGCTGCTGCAGATGTCTGCTGCCTTCTCCTGGTTCTTGGCTTGGGTGGCATGTTGGGTGTGGCTGAGGGTCCCATTGTCTTGCTTTTATATATGTCCTGTGGGCAGAGCTACTGAGCATGCTCAGACCAAAGAAACCGGATCCGGCCGCCGGATCGGCGCATTGCGGCGCTCATAGGCTTTCATTGTATGAAAAAGCCGGACATGCCAGATCCGGCGTGTCCGGCTTTTTCGACGGATACAAAAAACGTTACAGTCACCGTTTTTTCCAGACGCCGGATCGCGTCACATTGCCGGATCCGGCGAAAATCGGATGAAACGCATGGCCATCCGGCTCGATCCGGCTCTAATGCAAGTCAATGGGGGGGAAACCGGATCCGGCATTGCATTTCGACGGATCCGGTTTTAGTCAAAAGCGCCGGATCGCGCCTGAAGCAGAAAACCTGATGTGTGAAAGAGGCCTAAGCTTGAATTTTTTTCGGCAGTCCCATAGAAAATTAATGAAGTGGCGGTTGGGTGTCTGACCTGCCACTCCATTTTGTAATGGTGGGATAAAAGTGCCCCATTGTGGATAAAAATGATCTGTTCTGCCAATTAGTGCAGGTTCCAGTGGTCAGACCCCCAACGATTAGCAAGTCATAACGGGACAACTTCTAGTACCAGGTAAAATATCTAGAGCATTGTACTATTCACTGAAACATTCCATGACCATAGATAAGATGGTCCTTAATTTAGAAGCATCCTAAGTGGAGAGATGTCTTATTAATTAATTCTTTAACTAGTCCTCCTCATATATAGTTTGGATAACATTTCCTAATTTTGTTGATTCTTTCTATATAAAACAATTCAAGGAGTTAAAGGGAACCTGTCTGCTGATTCATGCTGCCCAAACTGCAGGGAGCATAAATCAGAGCCTGGCTAAATGATTGCAGCCAGTTATATTTTCCTCCAAAAAGCTAGAGAGTTTAGTTTGAAGATCTGGCTGGGGACTATAAGGAGAGAAGACACTACTCAACATAAAGAAGGATTTTTCCAGCGTCTCCAGGAGATAAAATAATAATTGCTTTATTGAGAATATAAAATCTTCATACCATCAGGTAAAAACTACATAAAGAGGCGTATGGAGGGGAGCAATTTCCTACGCGTTTCACCCTGAAAGGGCTTAATCAGGGTGAAACGCGTAGGAAATTGCTCCCCTCCATACGCCTCTTTATGTCGTTTTTACCTGATGGTATGAAGATTTTATATTCTCAATAAAGCAATTATTATTTTATCTCCTGGAGACGCTGGAAAAATCCTTCTTTATGTTGTGCATGCACTATACACCCGGGTCAGGGTGTTTCCGTGCGTCGGAGGTGTGATCAGGAGTGAAGAGGGGTGAGCTGAATACTTCTTGTTTGTGTAAGACACTACCCAGGTGCCGCTCTTGACTGGATACATCCAGCGCCGATGCAAGTGATTGACAGGTCTCTCCCTATATACTGGTCATTTTCACACCTTCAGGGATCCTAAAGGCGCCTACCAGCTCTCTTGCCATGATTCCGGACCCAAATGTGACACTGCCATCTCCTTGTTGACGTCACAGCCTTGTTGGGACAAGGTGGCCATCCACCAATCATCCGTTTGGACCATCCAGAGTTGCACGGCACTCATCAATAAACAAGACTGTTTTAAAATTAGTTTTCATGTATGTCTGGGCCCACTGCAACCATCTCTGCTTGTAAACACTGCTTGGGGTGGCTAAATAGTAGGTTTAGGTACAACTGCAAACCTCTGGAGGATCCTACACCTTGAAGTTCACAGGAATCCAGAAGCACCAGCAGCTTCAAATTCTTGTTTCCTTCTTTGTAATGGTATTTTAGCAGCTGCTCTCTTAATCCGTTGAATTTGTCTGGCAGAAATCTTCCTCATTATGCCTTTATCTGCACAAATGCATTTGTGATCTGTGGAAGCCACAAATCTCTTCATAGTATGATCATCAAGCGTAAGTATTCCTTGTCTAATGCACTGCTCTATTTGACTCTTTTTGGCAGCAGAGAGATCTTTTTTCTTTCCCATATGGCTGCTTAATAATGAATAACGCCCCTTCTTAAGTAGTTTTCTTTTAATTGGGCTCACCTGGCAAACTAATTATCACAGGTGTTTGAGATTGATTTTAGTGATCCGAAGAGCTCTGGAGACACAATACCATCCATAGTTTTATTGGGAAAACAAAAAATTACATCCTTATGACACTTAACTCTAATTTGCATAATAATTTGGAATGTGGTGTACACCTGTCAATTACATGGAGCGGTGTATGGAGAAGATAGCTGTGGCACCACCAGACTAGACTCGTCTCTGGCTATGGTCCTCAGCCGGATCATCAAACTTTATTTACTCTGATGACTGAGCAATCGTGCAACCAGACTCTGATTCGGGCAGCATAAATCAAGTGATAGGTTCCCTTTAAAGTAACACTTCTTATCTGAATGTGAATGGCTTCTACATGAAATACTGGAGCATCAATTATAAGTTATTTTAACACAGTAATGTATCTCTAAAGTTCCGGTATCTCATGAAGAAGAAGCAGATGGTTGAAATAATTCACCAACGTCATCCCGAATTAATTGATATGAGTGTCAAGTTTTTCTCCGAGAAATAAATCATTATGTTTAGCTTATTATATCACACAATAATCAATTACAAATTATCATGGATTCAATGACCCCAAAGTGTCATAAAGATTAACGAAGACTACGGATAGTCAATGACTTATTTATTCAGTTATTACTAACATAGGGGCCAGGCTACAACAAGTTGTGCTGAAATCGCAGCTGTACCAAAATGCGAACTAGATGCCGATGTTCACGGTAACGCAATGAACGTGCCACCATCAAACATTAGTAATATCGTAACCACATAGAAAAGCAACAGCACCTACACCCTTCCGAAACAAAGTATTGGCCACACTGGCCATCTCACATATACAGTATTTCTCTTAGAAATGTGCAGATCGATTCGTGGGACTCCAGTCCATTGGCAAGGTCAGTAGTTTCTGGCCTCTAGACGGAGATGCTCGCGAACCTATTACCTTCCAAGATCCCTTTCATGGCTTCATCTTTCCGGTGTGATGCACAAATGATGTTGTCCAAACCACAGCTAATCAAAAGCCATGGTGATTATCCCAAAAAGTAAGAGATTAGCGAGCTTCCCATCTTGTGGCCAGAGACTCCTGACTTGGTCGATCAACCGGAGTCTTGCTAGTCGAGCAGCCCCTATCTAATTCCTCTACACTGATCCAAAAGATGCTTCCTTAATATCAATGTGTCTTCATAAAATGACCTGTTCTTTAAATTAATTGAGTTAAATGTATTTTTAAAAATATTTTGTGGCAATTTTATTTTTCCCATATCACAATCCTCATTGAAAATAAAAATTAGAAATCTTACAGTTTTCACATCGACTACTAGGGCTTTTTTAGACTCTAACTTCCTGATGTTTCAGGAAACAGCACATGTACGTTAGCAACAATAAACTGACTCCTACACTATATTTTGTGCTGAAGCATTGTCATGGTTAGGACATGGTTAATGTCCTGTTCTCGCAGGGTTAACTTTTGCCGGCCTCTCTTTGGATCTGGGAGGGGTATTTATACTCACTCCAGACTAGGATTCCCTGTCAGCTATACTGTTGTTCTGGCTGTGTGTCTGACCCCCCTGGTGTGCATGTATACTGCGTTGCTTGTTTGCTTCCCGTGTATGACCCGGTCTGTCCCCTCACTCTGTTCTCTGTCTCACGTTTTGGTACTATTGTCTTCTCCGGTTCTGACCTCCTGGCTTGGCTATCGCTACTCCGTTACAGTTTGTCCCTATTGTACCGTCTATTGCCCGTTCTGGTTTTCTGATCTATTGCTACGTCCTGATTATCCGCTATGTCTAACCCTTTGGTATTGTCGTGCTATCTCGTGCTTTGACCCCGGCTTGATCTGGTTTATGTCTCTGTTTATGCCCCTTGGTAACTTGTCCCGTAGTTACCTTTCTAGGAGTTTCCCTGCAGCTCCTAGATCTGTGGAGCTTAGGCCACGCCCCCAGCAGTCACGTGCTTCAGGCCCAGTTAGTCTGAAGCACACATCTTCACCGCTGCTGCCTCGCTCCATAGGTATCTTTTGTACTCAGGACACGCGCACTGGCTCAGTGAGCAAGTGCAGTGCAGTGTTCCTGACATTATAGCTGACCCAAATGTTCCACAAACTTAATGTGGAACAGCGTACGATGGCCCATACCCAGCAACAGTTGGTGGATACTGTGCAGGGGGCTGTCGCTGCAGGGGCTTGAGCTTGTGCCTCCAGAATCTCTCTTTGTAACTCAGACGAGATTTTGGCTACAACTACTCCCGGTTGAAGAATGGAGGAAGGAGGTTGGGTCCTGCGTTAACAGCGGGGGGGAAAAAGTTTGGTTGTCCACCCGTAACATCAAACTTAAAATACCCTCTATGAAGTTGGGCCCCAAATTTATTGGCCCATACAAGATTGTAGAGGTGATCAACTCGGTGGCATACAGATTACAGTTGCCCACCTCCTTCAAAATATCTAACGTCTTCCACAGGTCCCTATTAAAACCTGTGGGGACAGTTAGAGAAGATCCCTCATCTGTGGCTCCACCAGTGTTGGTAGAGAGTCAACTGGAGTACGAGGTAGGGCGCATCATTGATTCATGGTGGGTATGCTGGAGACTTCAGTACATTAGTCATTGGAAGGGGTATTCTGTTGAGGATCGGTCATGGGTTCCGGCCAGTTCGGTGCACGCTGATCGACTGGTGCGGGCTTTTCATGCCAGATACCCTGAAAAACCTGGGGGTCCAGTGGCCCCCCATTAAGAGGGGGGTACTGTCATGTTTAGGACATGGTTAATGTCCTGTTCTCGCAGGGTTAACTTTTGCCGGCCTCTCTTTGGATCTGGGAGGGGTATTTATACTCACTCCAGACTAGGATTCCCTGTCAGCTATACTGTTGTTCTGGCTGTGTGTGCCCCCCTGGTGTGCGTGTATACTTCGTTGCTTGTTTGCTTCCCGTGTATGACCCGGTCTGTCCCCTCACACAGTTTTCTGTCTCACGTTTTGGTACTATCGTCTTCTCCGGTTCTGACCTACTGGCTTGGCTATTGTTACTCTGTTACAGTTTGTCCCTATTGTACCGTCTATTGCCCGTTCTGGTTTTCTGATCTATTGCTACATCCTGATTATCCACTCTGTCTAACCCTTTGGTATTGTCGTGCTATCTCGCGCTTTGACCCCGGCTTAAACTGGTTTACGTCTCTGCCTATGCCCCTTGGTAACTTGTCCCGTAGTTACCTTTCTAGGAGTTTTCCTTCAGCTCCTGGCTCTGTGGAGCTTAGGCCACGCCCCCAGCAGTCACATGCTTCAGGCCCTGTTAGTCTGAAGCACGCATCTTCACCGCTGCTGCCCCGCTCCACAGGTATCTTTTGTACTCAGGACACACGCACTGGCTCAGTGAGCAAGTGCAGTGCGGTGTTCCTGACAAGCATCTAATTAGTGTGTGCAAAGGTCATTGTGGAGGGAGGATGAGGAAGAGAGCTGTGACCTCCGATATTATGATTGGTAGGTTCTGTGTTATCAGCTGTGTATAGAGATGTCACCTGTTATCGAAATCCTGTCTCTGATGATAAGAAACCTGCTGAAAACTCTTCTGAATACATCAAGAAATTAGAGTCTAAAATTGCCCCAGTGGCTGGTGCAAAAATTGATTGCAAAATTGTTCATTTTGATTTAAAGTAAAGATTATGATATGATAAAAAATGGAAAAAAAATATCTAAAACTATTCATGGAAGACAAGAACCTGATTTAGACAAAAGGTCATATTTTAATAGGTCATATTTTCACCACAAATTTCATTTTGGAAAAGACATTCAGCGATTAAAGAGTTGTCTCATCTTGGACATCTATGGCATATTCTCAGTATATGCCATTAATGTCTGCCAGGAGAAGAGGTACATGTCTCTCTACTCATTTGTATAGTTGCTCCCAAAATTTCTTTGCAAATTTTGGAATTCCTATACTAATGAAAGAAGGGAGCCACACATGGCGAGATTTGAGTAATCTTTATTATCCATTTTTCATGACGCCAATATTTTTTGTAGATAAGTATTCAAAATTGAATTACTCTCATCATTTCAATATCAAGATATTGCCATTTGGAAAATGTCTGAATCACAAACTGTACCTACAGTCATGGCCAAAAGTTTTGAGCATGGCACAAATTTTCATTTTTCACAACTTTGCAAAGAGGTACAGGGATTGAGCTGGGGTAAATTTATGTTCTCTGGTGAAGCTCCCTTCAGGCTGTTTGGGACATCAGAAAGAATGCTAGTCTGGAGAAGAAAAGTTGAGTGCTACCATGAGTCCTGTGTGATGCCAAAAATAAAGACCCTTCATGTATGGAGGCTTTTCATCCATGGAGGGGACTCACTCTTAAATTTGCCTAAGAACCAGAGGCGTAGCTAGGGTTTTGGTTCAGATGTAGGGTCGTGGGCCGGGCTGGGGGGTGGTTCCTCTGTATACCGCGCAGTGACGTACAGACAAAAGATGGAGGCAGATTTCAGGTACAACAGGTCCAAGTTTGTTTTCTGCCGTCCGACTGACGGCCCTCACGATACACCGCAATTCTCTTCACGGCCCTCCGTGTCCAGGCCCCGATACACACTCTCACACTGTACTTTTCCACCAGGGACGTAATTACACATACCGTCCCTTTTTTTACTTAGTGACGATCCTGTCACTTCATTCACTGTGGCCGCCTTAGGCCCGCACACCATCAGCACTTTTACTGGTCAGTTATCGTCTTCAATACGGTACGCTTTTCTCCGGGCCTCGTCTGTACTGCGGTACTCCCTGTCAGGACCACCCCCCTTGACTTCCTCTCTCTTCAGTCCCCTGGTTTGGCTCTCCTCACAGCACACAAACTGTCACAGACTCCATGTCTCTTGAGCACCTCACGGGGACTGGAACTTTCTGGAACCCTCCTGTCAAATTTATAACTTTGCCGTTTCCCTGTAACTCCGCCCCCATGACCAACGGTTTCTAAAGCCCTAAGCTGCTGTTAAGTCCTGAACTTACACTCCTCCCTGCCATCTAGTGGTCAGCCTAAGGTACTGCACGTCATCTACACTTTCCTAGCTGTTTCCCACTGTCATAACTCCTATCTGCCTAAACTGTGCAAACCCTCCTTTCTTCTTACTAAAAAGTCCGTCCGTCAGGTCACCTTCCCTAAATGGGGGGGCGAAACTTCTGAGTGGACCCCTAGCCAGGTAACTTTGATTACAACTCGTTGACGCCCCCTAATAGTGGATGTAGGAGATGACTGCGCTGTTACTGAAAATAATCTCTATATAAAGACCAACATGGATATTACCGCCATATGGTCAGTGGTAAATACCAGTCCTACAAAACATACAAGTGATTACTGCACAGTTATAGTTGGTGTCTTACCGCTCACGTTCTTTCTGATGGAATCGTTCACTTTTCATGTCTTTTCCATCTGGCCCAGACCAACATTGACAATTCCTCCTGCCAGGACTCGGCTACAGAGAATACAAGAAAGACACGTTTCACTTCTCATATTCCAGCCCCATCACCATGTATCCCCAACCTGCACAAACCCCTCATCCTGCTGATACCCCAATACTGAGCCGCTGCTGCCGTATGTGTCCCTATTACTGCACCTGATACCCCAATGCTGAGCCGCTGCTGCCGTATGTGTTCCTATTACTGCACCTGATACCCCAATGCTGAGCCGCTGCTGCCGTATGTGTCCCTATTACTGCACCTGATACCCCAATGCTGAGCTGCTGCTGCCGTATGTGTCCCAATTACTGCACCTGATACCCCAATACTGAGCCGCTGCTGCCGTATGTGTCCCTATTACTGCATCTGATACCCCAATACTGAGCCGCTGCTGCCGTATGTGTCCCTATTACTGCACCGGATACCCCAGTGCTGAGCCACTGCTGCCGTATGTGTCCCTATTACTGCACCTGATACCCCAATACTGAGCTGCTGCTGCCGTATGTGCCCCTATTACTGCACCTGATACCCCAATGCTGAGGCGCTGCTGCCATATGTGCCCCTATTACTGAACCTGATACCCCAATGCTGAGCCGCTGCTGCCATATGTGTCCCTATTACTGTACCTGATACCCCAATGCTGAGCTGCTGATGCCATATGTGTCCCTATTACTGCACCGGATACCCCAGTGCTGAGCCACTGCTGCCGTATGTGTCCCTATTACTGTACCTGATACCCCATTACTGAGCTGCTGCTGTATGTGTCCCTATTACTGCACCTGATACCCCAATACTGAGCCGCTGCTGCCGTATGTGTCCCTATTACTGCACCTGATACCCCACTGCTGAGCTGCTGCTGCCGTATGAGTCCCTATTACTGCACCTGATACCCCAATGCTGAGCCTCTGCCTTATGTGTCCCTATTACTGCACCTGATACCCCAATGCTGAGCCGCTGCTGCTGTATGTGTCCTTATTACTGCACCTGATACCCCAATGCTGAGCCGCTGCTGCCGTAGGTGTCCCTATTACTGCATCTGATACCCCAATACTGAGCCGCTGCTGCCGTATGTGTCCCTATTACTGCACCTATTGTGTGGTTCTCTGTGCTCTCTAAATTCTAAAGCATCCCTCTATAATATAGTAATGCCGGGTGCAAGTGCCCTAGAAAACAGTGTCCACATATTGTCTCTTATAATGTAATATTGCCCTGTGTGTGCCCCGTTTGACAGTCACAGTAACCTGAGTTCCCCTATAACAATAAGTGCCCATTTTACATTTAATAATGTCCTGAGTCTCCCCCCCGTACAGCTCCCCTATACACAGTATAATGCCTCCTCACTGTATACATACTGACCCCTTAATATCCCCCAATGATCGCTCCAACACTGTATGATGGCCCCCTTACTGTAACCTCCACACAGTATGATGGCCCCCTAGATAGCTTCTAGATAGTATAATACACCAGATAGTCCTCAATATAGTATAATGCAGCCTCCATAGGCAGACTCTACAGTATAATGCAGCCCCCTCCCATAGGCAGACTCAATAGTATATTGCAGCCCCCATAAGCAGACTGTAATGTAAGGCAGCACACCCCCTATAGGCAGACTGTAATATAAGGCAGCACTCCCCTCATAGGCAGACTGTAGTTTAAGGCAGCCTCCCCATCCCCTACAGGCAGACTGTAGTATAAGGCAGCCCCCCATCCCCTATAGGCAGACTGTAGTATAAAGCAGCTCCCCATCCCCTATAGAAACACAGAGAGAAAAAGAACAGAGAAAGAAAGAAACAGAGAGAGAAAGCAAGATTCTATAAAGATACTATAGCAGCCCAGCTCCCATTGTAATGCCCACCTGAGCCTCCCGATGCAGGACATATCATGATCCGCTCACATGGCGGGCATCCCTGATTCCAAAGCGATCCCGCTGTCCGCGCTGTCAGAGGACATGGTGATGGATCTGTAGCATTCCCTGAAGTGCCTCCATGGTTCCGTCACAATCTCCTCCCGAAATTACCTCATTTCCACTTCCAGCACATCACTTCCAGTGGAACGTCACGTGCGGGTTTTAAAGTGCTCCTCGGGGCTCCGCCGTGTACTCCTGTGTCCGCGGGAAAGTAAGCTCCCGGCCGGGACAGTGGGGCAGACTCTCAAATTCTGGACTGTCCCTCTGGATCCGGGACGTTTGTTAGGTATTAATGCTCCCCACCATACACTTTGTACACGCACAGCTCATACACACACTGTTCCGCTTTGTATGCTACGTACACACATGGCTCCGCTCCGTACACCTTGCACACACGGCTCCACTCAGTACACACATGGCTCCACTCCGTAAACCTCGTACACACATGTCTCTGCTCCGCTCCATACACACACGGCTCAGCTCTGTACACTTCGTACACACATGGTTCCACTCTGTACACACCGCACACACGGCTCCACTCCGCACCCCCTGTACACACACGGCTCCGCTCTGCACACCCCGTACACACACAGCTCCGCTCCATACACCTTGTACACACATGGCTCTGCTACGTATACCTCGTACACACTCTGCTCCGGACACCTCGTACACAAACGGCTCCGCTCACCCCATACACACGCAGCTCCACTCCTCCGTACATCTCATACACGCATATCTCTGCTCTGTACACCTCATACACACACGGCTCCGCTTTGTACACCTCATACACACACAGCTCCGCTCTGTACACCTCATACACACACAGCTCTGCTCTGTACACCTCGTACACACATCTCCGCTCTGTACACCTCATACACACACGGCTCCAATCCGTACAACTCATACACACACGGCTCTGCTCCGTACAACTCGTACACACGCGGCTCTGCTCCGTACAACTCGTACACACACGGCTCTGCTCCATACACCTCGTACACACACGGCTCTGCTCCATACACCTCGTACACACACAGCTCTGCTACATCCACCAAGAAAACCCCTCCTGACCCCACACTGAGGGTACGTGCACACGCTGCGGAATGCTCTGCGGATTTGGCCGTGCGGATTTTGTAAAATCCGCAGGTAAATCTGCTGGTCAAAAGACCTGCGGTTTTACCTGCGGATTAGCCTTCGGTTGTGCCCTGCGGTTTTTCATCTCCACAATGGTGGAGATGGTAAACCACAGCGGAATCCGCAGAAAGAATTGACGTGTCAATTCTTTCTGAGGTTTAGAAACCGCAGCAAATCCGCACGGAAAAATCAGCACCGTCTGCACTGCGGTTTTTGATATCCATATGATATTATGGTACTGTACACCGCAGCAGAATCCGCAGCGTGTTCACACACCCTGAAACTTCACCTCATCAAGCACCATGACAACCAGCACAGCAGAGTTCTGCAGACAACTAGGCCCCTGATCATGTGACCCCTGACTTCGCCCCTCCCGTGACCTCATCACAGGTCCTGTGCGCACAGAATAGCCTGGCAGCAACGTCATTCCTTTGCTGTGAGGTGGGGGCCTACTGCTGGCAACGGGGACCCCCTGCCTGCTCAGGGGCCCATAGCGGCGGGGCGGCAGAGCAGGGAGATCGATTCTCCCTGCTCTGCTGCATGATGTAACTGTATACGCACGCTGCACACACTGATACAGTTACAGTAGTGTAGCTCCGGGTGGGCCCCCTCAGAGCGTGGGGCCCGGGGCCACCGCCCCCTCTGCCCCCCCCCGGTAGCTGCGCTACTGATAAGAACACTGCCCTAAATACGGAATGGGATCTAATCATCCTCCAAGAACAACTTCTCCCAACGATTCTGGAGCAATTTGGTAATGAACAACGCTTTCTCTGGCATAATGGAGACCATGTCACAATTCAAAAGTGATACCTAAATGACTCAATGAAAAAAAGTAGACATTTGGGTCAATGGCCAGATATCTCTCCAAATCTTATCCCATTGAGAATTTGTGGTTAATCCACAACAAGTGAGAGGACAATCAAAAGACACAGAAATTGTGATGAATTCCAAGCCCGGATTAGACAAGAATGGGCGGTCACCAGTCAGGATTTGGACAAGAAGCTGATGACTAAAAGATCTAAAAACACTGAAGCCCCAAACTATGAAAACCAAAACTCGTGTCAGTCTCTAAACTTTTGGTCACGACTTTACTGTAGATGTGTGAATGTAGGAGTTTCATGACAATCCAATAGGTTTCTTTAGAAGATAAATCTTTTATGACCTATGAAGGAAATAATCTCCAGTATCGGGAGTAAAGAACTTTTATGCAGATGGTCTGTGAAATTCTGAGATCTGGCACCAGCGTTGGAGGACATCTAATATTGGCAAGTATGGTCTGAATCTCAAAGTTAAACTATGGATATCATTAAGTATAGTCTGTAGTTTTGTAAGCCTGACGATTACTATCACTATGTATCATTAGCCACAGTCACCTGGAGCGACTGCCTCTCTTAACTGTATCAGTGCCTTTACAAACACTTTCAGTAGAGCAGAGTGCCATGGTGACCCTGTACTAAAAACCTTCCGCTCTGAAGGACATATTTTGCTTTGGACATGTGGTCTACAGGACAGTAGGATCACATACAGGATGTTAGAGTTCCAGCGCAGGTGGCGCAATTATGCCACCACCGCCGCATTTCTTTGCCCGCATCGGGATGCGGACTATGCTGCTGGATTCACCAGGATCTGGCGTTAGGTAAGAATATCTATAATTCATTTTATTTTTTTATTTTCTAGTGAACTATTACATTTTTTTGTGGGAGAATGCAGTGAACATTATTACTATACATGAGGAACTCGGGGCACCATTACTATATGTAAGGAACATATGGGGCATTATTACTTTCTTTGGAGCACTTAGATATTATTAATTGCTGTGGGGACACTCAAGCGACAGTCTAACTTTTTTAAGGGGGATTCAGAGAGCAATATTAATTGTTAAGTGAGTATTTAAAAAGCATTATTACTTAATAGGAGCACACAAGGGGCGTTATTACTTTATATATATATATATATATATATATATATAAACTGTAAGATGGATGGTGGACAGGTCCTCGAGGGGAAATATGTATCATTGACGTTGGTAGCCTCGGTGATATAAGCCCGGCAAAGCAGGCTCCAACACATATAGTGTTGAGAGAGTTAATAGGCGGTATTAGGGTCGGGTTTATGAGTAGTCAGAGACGGGTGAGACTGGCTGCTCACATATTCACATCCTGGGGTGTGGTACAGCAGATAAAAAGGAGACCAGTTGTCTCATTCAGTGTCTGTGAATGGAGGTGTGCAGACCTCCAGTATTGTTTGTTTTTTCTAGAGTTGGACACTAACCCGAGAAGGCGATCCTGCACAACTGTATGGACTATTTACCTTATGGTTTCATTTTGTGCCGGAAAAAGCCTCTTTCTGTCTTGTTATCCTGAGCAGCTTATGGAGTTTTAATAAACCAGCCTGGACATTTTAATAAAACAGCTTCCGGAGCCTATATCAAACTACAACCGAGTGAATAGAAATCCAACGATACATATATTTGGAAGATAAGAGTATGGAAAAAAAAATGTTAGCAGTGAATGATACTGATGGGCTACGTATATTTTTCAAAAAAGATTTCTGGTTTGTTATTATTTGATTATAATAATGTCAATTTTAATATAAATTCACAGCTGGCGGTTTGTTAAAAAATGGATCTCCGTTGGGAGCTTTGAAGGCGGACATGCCCTCCTGGAGTCGGGCGGCTGGCATATCGTTTCCCAGTTTAACAGTTTAAATGGTAAAAAGGTTTCTTATTCACGGTTTAATGAAAATGGTTGATAAATGCTGTGACCGACCTCCGTTCGGCAAAATGTTGAAGGTGTCAGTGCCTTTTTATGTGGGTGGATTGGGTGGGGGGTGGCCGCACTAGAAAAATAATGAGACAGGTTTTTTTTTTCTCAGTGTCCATGTGGTCTAGTATTCGCTCTATTGACCAGTATAAAAATGGCAAGATTTCAATTTTTTTTCCTAAAACAGATAATTTATTTTACTTTCCATATTATTATCAAACATTTTTAACAAATGCATTAAAAATATAATCCAGATTTAAACAGTGGGTCATTTTATAATGCCACATTCCCTTGATAAGTGTTGTCCAGAATTTGGAAAAAAGTCTTCTTTTTTCACGACAAGAGTGCCACAACTTTTTATGGGTAGTGTTATAGCAGATCATATCCATCCTTTTCATTAATGCCGAGCTGTATACACGTGTGACGCTGGATGCAATCCCTTTTAACAAAATTTGCCTTTCTAAAAAAAAAGAAAATTTGCCCCTTCGAAACTCACATTTGAAATCCACTGCACCAAGAGGGAGCTGGGAAACGGAGATTTGTTGGAAAGAAATAAATCCTCCAACTCGATTTTACACTTTAGCAGTAAACAAGTACACATTGTGCTATTGATTTATTAAAAGGAAATTAAAGAACAGGAAACTTTTAAGAGAAATGTCATTGACACAAGTGTTACTTTATATGACCAAACCACTCGCCCTATTGAGAAATACGCAGAATGTGGAATGAGCCGAGATCATTCCACCAAAGCTTTTAACTTCAGAAGGATGTTTTTTTCATGATTTTAGTAAAGCACAGTAGAGTTCATAAGGGTAAAAACTATTGATAAAAGAGTGCAAAGTCTTACAATAAAATACCTAACATAGTTCGGCATTTAGAACGAGCAAGAAATGCAACATTCATCAAAAATACTGTATATTTGTAAAAATAGATCTCCTACAGAAGGCAAACTCTTGTCTTGTGTGGCTACCCTGTAAGCAGGCTTGGACTGGCCCACAGGAGAACAGGAGAATCCTCCGGTGGGCCCACATTCAGGAATGAGCTCTCAACTCCATCTATATGAGAAGTAGTTGGCACAATACATTTGTTTCACAATGTATGTGGCGCCCCTGAGGCTTCAGTCGCCACAGAGGTATTGCACCTTCTCCTAAGGTGTGGTACCCCACCATCCAGGTAGGGTGGGAACTCTCTTCCACATTCCAACACCTGCACCCCACACACAGGATAGTTCAGCAGGGACCCATCCATGCTTTATGCTGGAAAGGTCATAGGGTGCCTTTTGTGGTCCCTGGCTTCGTAATACGAGAGGTGCTGGGGAGGCGGGTGGAGTTAGATATAAAAGAGAGGGAAGGTGTAGGATTTCAGGTCAGTCCGCAGAGGAAGGCAGACGGAGTAGGAGCGGACAGCCACTCGGTGAGGAGTGGGGATCCCTGGAAGAAGGGATGGAGGAAGGAGTGCTGTAGCTGCCCCAGTGAACTGGGCCACCTGGCACGGGAAGGAAGAGAAGGAGAAAGAGACGTAGACTGGAGACTACAGATTCCATAAGAGAGATAGAACAGATCGGAACGAAGAAGAATAGAAAGACGGTGGGAAGCAGGTTGAGAAAGAGAGAGAACCCTTCCAGTCCAGAGCGCAAAGGCTGGGGCCCGGTCCCCGAGGTTGATTGGATCTTTATGTCCGGCAACAGACACCGGAGGAGTAGTGAGCCACTAACGCCTTACTCCCATCATAGACTTGGGACACAACAGCACTTGGATAGTGAGCCGGGACGCAGAGAGGAGTCCCCGAAGCAGGCTACAGCTGTCTGTCATACAAGTAGAGACTAGGAACACCTAGAGAGAGGCATTCCAGGGTAACTAAGTACTGGAGTGCTTCGCACCTAAAGGTGCATTGGAGGAGTCGTTCAGGAAGGTACATATTGGCGGAGTGTGGAGGGGAGAATCCTATCCTGCCTGGAGGTTGGCTTGGGCCCAGACCCGAAGAACACAGTGCGGAGGCAGGCAGTTGTGTGAACTGCAAACAGTGAGTAAAGCTTTGGAACCGCACACTCTGGTGTCCTCCAGTTATTCCAGCACCGCTACACCTGGGCACCTGCACCTACACCACTGCGCCTCCCCGTAATTACTTCATCTACACTGCCCTGGGACTACAGCTCCGCCTGTGGGGAGCTTTACCATCTAAGCTACATATACCGTCAGTCCCAGAGGATCTGCCCGCAGCATCGGCCTAACATCACACTTGCCGAGCACCACAGGTGGCGTCACGAACTTTCCATATAAACTATATTGCAAACATCACCGCCATTGATATTAGGCGCCCAGGGCCACGGACCGGGTCACCACTGCTGTGACACATTCATCCCCCTGACACCGGCCTGGTTCCGAGTACCCCGCTGCCCTGGGTGTGAGGGGCGACCCATGTACAAACAAGGGGATCAACTCAACCTTCATTTATCAAACTACCCGAATATTATTATTTAGAAACATAGGCAAATTTGTGAATAAGATGTGATATTTGCATGTAGCTGGGCCACCAGAGTCAATGTTACTGGGGGGGCCACCAGAGTCAATGTTACTGGAGGGCCTTGGCACTCCAGTCCTACACTGCCTGTAAGTCTATGTTCAACCATTCAAAGAGCCTTCAAACACCACTTGTGTTATGAGCTAATTCAAAGACACCCATCCGGCTGGCAACTGCTCTGGAAATTGGCTTTAGTTAGCAATAGAATTTTCAACCTTTTGAGCCAGAGAAAATTGTCCTAAAAGCTTTATTACCTTGAGAACTATATTCAGCTCTCAGAGGTGGTTGCGATCCACATCCAACAACCCTTACTGTACACCTAAAAATTGGTGACACTCAGAACTTGTAGGCAGGATATTTGCATCCACTTTCAGTCTTATCGCATCAAGCACACTCACTGCACTATTGCATCCAGCTTCAAGCTGCCCTCTAAATGGCAGTATCATCCTATTTTCAGCTTACCAAGTCTATCCTTCTCCCTGCACCCCCCCCCCCACCTTTATATGCGCAACAGATCTGGTCTCCTATGTAGGGCTACTCACAAAGTCACCATCTGAACCTAATAGAAAGGTGAATGCGGCACTTCTGATAAGATGGTGCACAAGTAGGATCCTATCCCGTTAGGTAATATATAGAAACTTGGCACTCAGACGTGATTTACTTTTTTTGCAATTTCACCGCACTTGGAATTTTTATTCCCGTTTTCCAGTACACTCTATGGTAAAATCATTGGTGTCGTTTGAAAGTACAACTCGTTCCGCCAAAAATAAGCCCTCACATGGCCATATTGACGGAAAAATAAAAAGTTATGGCTCTGGGAAGAAGGGGAGCGAGAAACGGAAACGTTTTGTAAGCACAGTTGGACATCGGACAATTGTAAAATATAGCTGTCAGCACGGAAGGAAACTCTCCGCGCACTCATAGCGTTGGTTTTCAAGTCATGAGCATTGCTTCCAGACTCTTTTCGATGCTCTGAATATTATGTAAAGTTTTCGAGGCCTAATCCAAGCTTACCACGTGCTATTTTTAAGAAAATGGTGTCAATTTATATGATACAGGGGCCTTTGAGCCTGAGAGGCATTTGTGCCCTTAGGCTAACTTATTATTCTGCATCCAAATAAGTACACCCCCTGGGCAAATTTTGAGGCAATGTAGAGGTCTGCTCATTTGATGGCTGTGGATTGTTTCACGACAATGCTGTCTGTTAAATGACAGCCTGGATTACATCTGCTGTAATAAAGTTATTGACTGTCAGAAAGTGGACTATATACAAAGTGATATAGTGAAATAAAAGACCATAAGATGGATCCAGGATTTTATTTTTCTGATTCAATTTTTTGGCTTTAAAAGGTATTGTCACATCTTTATAAAGTTGCGAAATGCTTGTAAAAAAAAAAAGCAACTGTGCAATTCACCTCTTATTGGAAATCCTCTTCATTCTACAGGTGATTGCCAAGGTTACTAGCCCCCTCAGCAGTAAGTCAGAGGTGGTCGGTACCCTAGGCAAGGAGTCAGCACTTGCAAGCATTTTGTTATGAAGCTTGTAAGTGTTGCGCTGAAGCTAGCTGGATCGCTGAATCTGGCCAGCTTCACTGCCCTTGTGCTGTTCAATGCTAAAAGTCAAAGTGTTTCTGATAGCGTAATCGGAGAGTGAACGGTTGGGGTCGGCAGCTCAACCATGTGCAGGCCCAAACGATCAACCATCAGGAGTGCATCATCTTCTGGCAAGCAGGAAGGCTGGGGAGCAGTGTGCTTCTGCAGATAGAAAATGCAACAAACTTTTTAATTTTCTGCTGAAATACATTGTTCTTCTTGAATCTAGTGCTCAATGCTCGAAATATTGTTCAATCACGTGCTGGACCAAACTATCAGTTATCATGAGTTCATTTTTCCCTGTCAATCCAAATGGCTGGGGAGCAGAGTACTCCTGCAGAAAGAAAATGCAACAACACTTTTCATTTTCTGCTTAAGTACATGCTTAAATACATAGTTGTTGTTGAATCTGGTCGTCAGTTCTGGAAATATTGTTCAACCATGTGGTGGCCCAAACTATCAGTTAACAAGGGTATATTGTCCCCTGACAAGGAGGAAGGCTGAGGAGCTGTGTGCTCCTGCAGATAGAAAATGCAACAACACATTTAATTTTCTCCTGAAATACATTGTTCTTCTTGAATTTAGTGCTCAGTGCTGGAAATATTGTTCAATCACTTGCTGGACCAAACTATCAGTTATCATGAGTTCATTTTTCCCTGGCAATCCAAAAGACTGGGGAGCAGAGTACTCCTGCAGAAAGAAAATGCAACAACACTTTTCATTTTCTGCTTAAGTACATGCTTAAATACATAGTTGTTGTTGAATCTGGTCGTCAGTTCTGGAAATATTGTTCAACTATGTGGTGGCCCAAACTATCAGTTAACAAGGGTATATTGTCCCCTGACAAGGAGGAAGGCTGAGGAGCTGTGTGCTCCTGCAGATAGAAAATGCAACAACACATTTAATTTTCTCCTGAAATACATTGGTCTTGTTGAATCCGGAGGTCAATGCTGGAAATATTGCTCAGTCAAGTGCTGGCCCAAACTATCAATCATCAGTAGTGCATTTTTCTCTAGCAACCAGAAAGGCTGGGGAGCAGTGTACTCCTGCAGATAGAAAGTGCAACAATCTTTCTAATTTTCTGCTTAAATATGCTGTTTCTGTGGAATCTAGTGGACAATGCTAAAAATATTGTTCAAAGATTAATATGCTGGATATTGAAGAAAAAGGTTAGCCATTTTCACAGCCATATTCATTGTAATAGTAAATATATTTAAACATTTGGGATCAATTAACTCAACACCAAAACGACATCACATGAACATGTTCTCTTTATAGACAGAAAGACCACCCATCTGGACAAGCCCATATCATGTCTTCTCAACCATAGCAAAAGACTCAAAATATCTAAGTTAATTCCCTAGTTCAGTCAACTGTGGTCCTCTTTGAGATGATCAGCGAGTGGTGGTACCAACTCTCATACAAGAGACCTAACTGAGTATAGCGACTTATTCTATATTCTGGGCAGAGACCCCTTATCAGTACAGAACAGTATGCTCCCTAAGTTGCCGATAAGGCATCTCATTCATCCAATCAATACTCTGATGTGCACTGATGAGGGGCAAAAAAACCAAAACAGTGCTCTCCACAAATTGGGCACCGGTTTTGTTAGTATATGCTGCTTTACATATTTTTCCCAATGGAGCATTGCTTTGATACCGAGTTGGGTCTCTTCAATTAAACTACCAAAAAAAACTGTATTAAAAACTGGTCTTCGAAGGTGATGAACTTCTTAAAAAAATGTAAAAGAAAATATGGTCTGCGTATGAGGTTGGACTTCCCCAAGAGGTGGTCATTTAGAAAGGTTTACCCATACTTAAAATTTAACAATTAGGCAAGAAAATCAATAATCCACTTGCAGGTGAAACCTTGTTTGCCCTCATTTTTTCACTCTTAACTTATAGAATATTTAGTTATTCTAGAGACGAGTGAATGAATTCACAGGACCCTGGCCCATTGATCAGGTAAGTATTCCATGGCCACCATATGCTAACCATAGAAACTGCCACCTATATGTTGGCATGTCTAGAACATCTTCTGATTAGCCAGCGTGCCATGAGGAAGAGCACCTTGGGATGCCAGGTAGAAGGCGGTTCATGGTGCTAAGGTCCAGCTGCCACTGAATACTGGACTAGTGGCACTGGACTAGGATACTGGGAATCGATTCGCTCATCTGTAGTTCACTCCTCCACTTTCAGTGGGGCAACGGGATTATACAGGGGTCGTAACTTTCTCACTTGTAACTTTCCATAATTAGCTTCAAAATCTTTTTTCGGCCCATTTAAAATCTCTAAACTTTGATCTTGTATTCTTCGACCCAATTGTTTGATTTTTCTAGCTCTAAACTGTACAATCTGTGGGGTGAGTTCTAGAACATTTGGACATTCTTTTACTTGATTTAAAGTTGCCCCTTCCCGCAGGAGAAGTTGTAACCGTTCCTCCAGCAAAGGGACGGAATAGTAGAGGAAAGCAGGACTCTTCATTACCAGCTCTCTCATTTCTTCATCGTTGCATTCGAAAGTTGACATTGTGAACAAAACCCCCTTTTTCATGGTGTCCTTGTTCAGATCGAAAACAAAACCTTTAAGTTTGGCCAGTAGTTTCAGTACTTTCTTATCGTGAAATCCTAAATCTTGTAAAAACTTCAGATTCTCCTTCATAGACTTGTTGGCTTTCAAGAGAACAAAGGGGTCTTGACTTATTAACTTCATTATCCAGGTTTTAAAGTTCTCATTTGTACCTCCTAGATTGATGTAATTTTCTTCCAAAGCATCGACCATCTTCTTATTGTCTTCAACCTGATTACAAAAGATTTGTGGAGCACTTGTTAGAAGTCTGCTGACAATTTTATTGTTAAGTCCTAGATCTTGAAAGTATTTTATGTTGTCTCGTTGATTAGTGGGACTTTTACAAATGAAAAAGGAATCTGGAAACTTTTCAATTAGACTTAGTAGTTCTCCATCCTTAGGGCAAACTAAATTCCAGATGGATTTTGAAGTGTTGATTTCCTTAGGTTCTTGTAAAAAAGCTTCTGGACAAGACTCCATAATATTGGCCACGGTAACGTCACTGGCTCCCATTTTCTTCAGGATATTAGCGGTCTCCTCGACGTAGGCTACATCTTTATAAAGTACCCAGCTTTTTAATCTGCGAATTTTCTTCATGTTCACGGACAATTTATACAGATTGTCAATGGTTCTTTTGTTTTCTATTGCACTTTTTTGGGTATCTGGTGCAGAATCTGAACCCGTGAACTTCCTGGTACCATGCACACTACCAGATACAATAATCTGTCGGCACATAAGAACTCTTCTCCATGGTCTATCATGCCATCTCAGGAAAGTATCCCCTACAGCTTTTATCATGGTCACTGAAAGTTACTTCTTCCTGCAAAGTGAAGGAAACAAATATGCATCGATACGAGATTACAGACTGCATATATCTTAGCGTTTCATGTCAGCAGCCTCTGTACAGAACTTCACGTTTTCATGCTTAAAGAGGAACTGTCACCAGATTTCACAGCCCAAATTGCTAATATTATTGAATATATCTTAGTCCTGATGTGGCTGGTGTACTTGCTTTTAAAATTCATGTCAAATCCATGATCAATTTCTACATAACCTAGCCTGATTGACAGCTTCTCAGTGTCCCTCCTCACTGTGGAGATCTCACACAGCTCAGTAGATGTTGCGTCTGTTAGTCATGCTGGTTTGGCAGAGATTGAATACTCTTGGACTCAGGAGCTCTTTCCCTTTTTCGCGGGACTTATGAAATATTAATTTTAATATCAGGATTATACATCCATTCTGACATGGATTGGAAGTAAACAAGTCTCATCAGGTGTAACAGATTCATAAGGGTCCATTAACTCGATGTGTACTAAAAGAGTGTTCTTTTACCATATGATTAGTAAATATATATGCCTCAATACCTTTTTATCTTCTTATCTTTACTGAAAATTGTCTCTGAATAAGCTTTTAACCCTATAGGCGCTGTATGCTACTGTGTGACATAAAATATTATACACTATTTGGACAAAAGTTTTAGGATACTACAGTTTACACCTACAGAAGCTTTTCTGACCTCTACATCCATAGGGATTAACATGAAGTCAGGTCTTTTGCAGCTATAACCGCTTCCACTTTTCTGGAAGGGTTTTACAAAGTTTTTGAGGTGTCTGTGGGAATTTTGGCCCTTTATCCAAAAGATCATTTGTGAGGTCAAACATTGATGTTAGAGAAGAAGGTTGGGCTCTCAATCTCCATCCTGATCCATCCCAAAGGTGTTGGATGGGGTTGAGATCAGGGCTCTATGCCGTCCGACATGTTCTTCCACATCAATCTTCTCAAACCATTTCTTGATGGACCTTGTGCACTGGGCACAGTCACAGGGAACAGAAAAGGGCCTTGAAGAAACTGGAAGCCAAACATTGTCCAAGATATCTTGTATTCTGAAACATTAAGATTTCCCTTCACTGGAATTAACAAGCCGAGGCTGACCCCTCAAAAAGAAACCAATAGTATTATCTCTCCATTCTAAAATTTTACATTTGGCACAATGCATTCCGTCAAATAACGTTCTGGCATTCACCAAACTCAGAAGTGCGTGACTTTGAAACCTATTTTAAATAAAGTTTCCAAGAATATCATCTTGCCGGCAGTCTTAGCGCAGAAAGTGACACATGATACCTGGATTCACTTCTCAATAATATCACTCAGAGGTGATGGGGGAAGACTATTACAGTACTGAGCTGGTGTTAGAGAGCTCTTTACCCCAAGCAATTCTGTCACATGTTAGTAAAGGAAGGTGGCACCGGGATTGAGGGGCCAGATGTTATGTCCCGGGCGGCAATAGGGTTGAATGAAAAACCAGAATCAGGGGCGGGACAAGTTGCAGGCAGGGTGGGCAGCCACCTTTGGCACTACCTCTTGCCTCCTAACGTTGGGCGAACTTTGAAGAATAAAAAAAAATTACATTGCTGTATGCCTGTGGCCGCCCAGCACCTTCCTCCAGCCACAGGCAATCATCATACTGACGGCTAGGGCGCAGTCACTCAGGAGAGCAGTGTCAGTAAGCCACAGACACCACTCATCCCTCGCTCTTTCTGTGCTCCAGCCATCACTCCCTCCCCGAACTCAATTGTATTTGCATCGATCTTATGTGAATACAGTTGATGTGAGCACTGTCTGGGATAGGAGCAGAGGATCTCAAATCAACTCCCTGATCCACTGGGAACTCCATCAGAACGCTGTTGGTGCGATGATATCACTGCATCATGGTGTGCAGTGCCAACAGGAGAACCAGATAGAAGAGGAGACAGAGCCTGTGCTGGCCGGGCAGCACTGATTGGATGAGTATAAGTTTTATTCCCTTATATTATTTTATCACTGAATATGGGACATCACAAGAGAGGCTGTGGGGGTCATCAAAAAAGTAGTTGTGGGGGTCATCACGAAAGGAGCTGTGGGGGTCATCACAAAAAGTGACTGTGAGGAACAAAAGGGTTTGAGGGTTACTTTATACCTACTTTATACCTAGGCTGTAGGAACCTCATATTAGATGGGAGACTGTGGGTGATATTATATTTGGGGCTGTGGGGACATTATATTATATAGAGGTTGTGGGGGCATCATTCTCTATAGGGGCTCTGATGGCCACAATGTATTGGGGGCTGTGGTGGACATCACACTGTATAGGGGCTGTGGGGGACATTATACTGGGGTCTTTGGAAATATACTGTATAAGGGCTGTGGGGAACATTATACTGGGGTCTGTGGAGACATCATACTATAAAAGGGGTTTTAGTGACCATACTGTAGGAGACTTGATGGGTTCTGTGGTGACCATACTGTAATGGGGCCGGTTGGGAACTATATATTAGAAGTTGTCATGACCATGCTGTATAGGGCGCTGTGGGTGACATTTTACTGTATAAGGGCCTGTGATGACCATATGATATAGCAGTTTGTATCGATGACTGTGGGGTCCATAATACTATATAGAGTGATGTGGGGCCATCATACCTCTATATGGGGGTTGTAGTGGACATCATACTATACATGGAGGACTGTGGTTGTGACAATACTATATAATGGGGGACTGTGGTGGACATCATATTGCATATTGGGAGGCTGTTGTCGATATTGGATATCATACTAAATGGATGACTGTAGTGACCATCATACTGGGTAGGCCAACAGTGTGAGGAAGGAGTACAGTTTGGAGAGTGCAGCGTGGTGGGCAGTATGTGGCATAGTGTGAAGAGGGGGCACAAAATGGATATGGGATCAGAGTGAATAGCTGTAACGACAGACAGTGTGGTGGTTATAGCTCATTAAGGTGGACAGTTTGGAGGCCAGATACCATAGGAGGCGTATTTAGGGCATAGTATGAACAGATATTTTTATGCAGAGAGCATTTTAATAGCACTGTTTTTTTGAGAGTACCATGTCGGGATGTGCTCCAGAACAACAGAGAAGAGGGAAGTCTCCAGAGAAAAGCTGTGGATGTGAAAAGTCATCATTGCATCTGGACAAGGTGGAAACAGAAAAAAGAGACAACTCCTATCAAAAAGGATGTTACCTATATGGTACCTGATAGTAAATGTTTATTTTTTAGACTGATTACATCTCATCAGTACTGTGGTTCCTGTATAGTCTACCGTCTGATGATGACTGTCAATAACAACTTCTAGTATCTCCATACCATTGGTAAGGGATGACTTGACATTACAATTGATTACTGTACTAAGCTTGGTGATATAGTCATGTACTGATGGTGGTTCTGGTGACATATTAATGTACTGATAGTGGTTCTAGTGCCTTATTTATTTACAGATTATGGTTCTGGTGCCGTATTTATGTACTATTTAAGTCTTGGATGTTCTATTTACATTATGATGAGGAGTTTGGTTTTGCATTCTCGTGCTGATGTTGGTTCTGCTGATGAATACTGTAAAGCGCCAGAGCCATCATCAATACATGAATACATCACCAGAGCATCAGTAGTACATGAACAGAGCACCATTCACTATATTAATGCGCCACCAGAACCACTATCTGAAAACGAGTGAGTCACCAGAACCACCAACAGTACAGGCATGCGTCACAAGAACCACCATCCGTAGAGGAAATACAGCACCAGAACCACCATCAGTTTTGTTGCAAACTGTATTTGTCGCCTGACAGTCACAAAAACATGCATCATACATATCCCTTCATCTACCAAAGGGTCTGTCTAGTTTCTATAACGGTAAACACCAAATGCTGGACATCTTAACTGAAACCAAATGGCTTAATCTGCCCTAGGCACCAAAATCCCTTTGTCCTAACCTGAATACTATACTTTTCTCCATATAGTGTATGCATTTGGCGCACATTCTCCCTGCATATCCGTCAAGCATAAGGGACAAACGCAAGATAGGCAAATACATATATACAAAGCTACAAGTCACACAGGGTCTTCTACGCTCCACTAGCAGCACTGACCTCCCTCCTCCTTCGCGAGCCCTTGTCACACCACTCCACCCATCATGGCCAGCTCCTGGGGGCTGCTGGGAGTTGTAGTAATAGTAACGTCACTGCAGATGCCAGGTTCTCATGGGTTAAAAGACCTTTGCTGATGTCAGGATCATGTGATGGTCACATGAGGGGGAGTAGGACGTCTCCTCCGTCTGAAAGGCTTTTTATAAAATAGTGGGAGGAACAAGGGTTTTTTTTAACACCTCTTGCTGCAACGACTCCTAATATCCAATCATAATGTTTAATATCAACGGGTTGCCCATATTGAGGGTTGTAGTTCCAGCTCAGTTTTTTTTTCTTTCTGTTTTTTTCTTTTTCTTGCCAGCTTGATCCTGTCGGAGGTTATGTTACTTTTCACTTATATATTAACCCCTTCACGACCTTGGGATTTTCCGTTTTTTTTTTCCGTTTTCGCTTTTTGCTCCCCTGCTTCCCAGAGCCATAAATTTTTCCTGTCAATACGGCCATGTGAGGGCTTATTTTTTGCGGAACAAGTTGTACTTTTGAACAACCCCATTGATTTTACCATATAGTGTACTGGAAAACTGGAAACAGAATTCCAAGTGCGGTGAAATTGCAATAAAAAAGTGCAATTCCACAATTGTTTTATTTTTTTTTTATCAGGCTCACTAAATGTTAAAACTGGCCTGGCATTATGATTCCCAGGTTATTCCAAATTTGCAGATACCAAACATGTATAGGTTCTTTTTTAATTTAAGTTGTGAAAAAAAACCTAGGATTTGTAAAAAAAAAAAAAAATGGTGCCATTTTCCAAGACCCGTAGTCTCCTTGAAGCTGCGATTGTTTGTGCTACACATATCAGGGTTTCAGCCCCCGTATGTCATGCCAACCCATCGGCGCCACGTGATCATGTGACAGGGGCGCCAATGGGCAGAGTTTGTAACATGGTTATGTTAAATGCTGCTGTCAGAGATTGACAGTGGCATTTAACATGTTAACAGCCGCAGGTGGATCGTGATTCCACCTGCAGCTGTTAGGAGCATATGAGAGCTGATCAGATCGGCTGTCATGTGTCTGGAAAGATGTGGGCTCAGTGCCGGAACCCTCATCATAGGGGGATACATGACCTGTGATGTACCTATACTGGTACTTGTAGTATCTCTGAATTACACACCCCTGACGTTAATGTTTTCAAGTAGAGATAGGGTACACGTCACTCCGTTGGTTGGAGGTGCACGGAAAAGGATACCACTCCCCTAACCATATAATAGAAAAAGTTCCGGCACTCAAAAAGATAGCATATGCAGAAATTGTATTTATTTATATATCTGGTTATCCCAATGTCTTGTGACGTTTTGGTCTATAACGCAGACCTTCCTCAATGTGATTATAGAATCTGCCATTACTACTTCTTGTGATTGGCAATCAACTGTCTGGCTGCTCTAACTGTAAAGAACCCTTTCCTAGTTAGCTGCAGGAATCACATCACACTTAATGAATATCCCCTAGTCTAGTCCTTTGTAAGGTCCTTGGAAGGAATAAATCGTGTGCCAGTTCTTTGTATGTATTTATACAATGAGATTTTGTCTTTTTTCTAAGCTAAACAAGCCCAACTTTTCTTCCCCTTTATTACCCTTGTTGCCACCTTTGAACCATCTGTACCTTGTACATCTGTACCTGCTATCTATGTGTTTTCAACTCTGCAAGCTTATATCTGGTAACCAGCTTTTCCAATCTCTGCTCTGAATCCACTCCTGTGTCTCCATTCAATGTCAGCAAGCAGTTAATCCTGAATGCTAGCTATGTGTTTTCAACTCTGCAAGCTTATATCTGGTATATAGTTATTTCAACTTACTCTGCTTGTCCCCTTATGTTGTGAGGTCAAGAAACTTTTCAAAGTGCTTTATGATCCATGTAGTGCTGGACATGTGTTTATTTGACCACAACATTTTATCGGGTCCTGGTGTCTCAATTTAGTGTGATTGATTAACGAGCAGAGAGACCCACAAAACAAAAAAAACAAAAAAACTTAGCCTTAACCTCCTATATATTCAGACCTAGCTAGGGGGAGCATTTATGCAGGGGTGGCATTTATGCACATGTAATCTAAGTACATGTATCAAAGTACTTCTGGCAGTTATAACATGGCAGTGAGACAGGGCAGGAGACAGGTAAGACATTTATATACATCTACTCTCTGTACATTTGGAGTACAACAAATATATACCTTATGCATTTGTGTAATTTTTATCCTGGCCGCTGCATTCACACACATCCACCGCCCTGGCATTAACTCTCCACACTCCATCCATATTGGCCCCTCGCTCCTTTCCTCTCCTATGTATAGCACTCATGCTCTTTTCACATTGTTAAATTGCACAGATCCAGCCAGTCCCACCATTCAACACCAGAGACGCTCTCACAAATCACTTAACCATCTGCTCACTCTTTCTATCCTCCTTCTCCTAGTTGCAGGAGACATTGCTCCCAACCCTGGTCCCCCATGTTATAGAAAGTCAAACCCCCCCACTGCTACACTCAGAAACCCCTCTAATCTTATTAATATTCCCTGCATGCCATCTGTCTCTCTTAATTGTGCACTTTGGAATTCTCGCTCAGTGTGTAACAAACTCTCCTTCATTCATGACTTCTTCCTTTCTAATTCTCTTATCCTCCTGGCTCTTACTGAAACCTGGATCCAGCAGTCAGATACTACCGCTGCTGCTGCTCTTTCATACGGGGGGCTACACTTCTCTCATACCCCAAGATCAGACAATAGAGCTGGTGGAGGCGTTGGTCTGCTCCTATCACCAAAATGTACCTTTCAGGTTATCCCTCAAGTACCCTCACTTGTCTTCCCTTCTTTTGAGGTCCATGCCGTCAGACTCTACACCCCCTTCTCCATGCGAGTGGCGGTGGTATATCGTCCTCCCGGCCCCTCCCATCAGTTCCTGGATCATTTTGCCACTTGGCTTCCACATTTTCTCTCCTGTGACATCCCTACCCTCATCATGGGAGATTTCAACATCCCCATTGCTCTTCCCCTCTCCCCATCTGCTACTCACCTTTTATCTCTAACCTCCTCATTTGGCCTTTCGCAGCTTACTAATTCTCCAACGCATGAAGACGGAAACTCCCTCGACTTGGTCTTCTCTCGGCTTTGTGCAGTGGATGATTTTGCAAACTCCCCTCTCCCGCTCTCTGACCACAATCTTCTTTCATTCTCTATAAAGAACTGCCAGGCTGCTCAGGTCACCCCCACTGTCCAGACTTATAGAAACACACAGGCCATTAACACCCAGAAACGTCTGAAGAACTTGCAGTCTTCATTGGCCCCTATCTCCTCCCTCTCATGTCCTGATTCTGCATTGAAGCATTACAATGAAACACTTCAAACTGCCCTGGATGAATTTGCACCCCCTATAAATAGAACACCACAATGCAGACGGCGACAACCCTGGCACACGGTGCAAACACGTTTCCTGCAGCGGTGCTCCAGGTGCGCCGAACGTCTGTGGAGAAAATCCAATCTACACGAAGATTTCATCCATTTTAAGTTTATGCTTAGAACATACAACACTGCCCTTCACCTCTCCAAACAAACCTATTTCAACACCCTCATCATCTCACTGTCCAATAACCCGAAACGTCTCTTTGACACTTTTCATTCTCTACTCAATCCAAGAGTACAGGCCCCAACCACTGAGCTCCGAGCTGACGATCTGGCCAATTACTTCAAAGAAAAAATTGACCAGATCCGACAGGAAATTATCTCCAAATCCCCTCATACCCTGCACTGTCCTCCCTCCCCCACTGCATCTAACTCACTCTCTGATTTTGAACCAGTCACAGAAGAAGAAGTAAGCAGGCTCCTTGCATCTTCTCGCCCAACTACTTGCACCAGTGACCCATTTCCGTCACATCTCCTCCAGTCCCTTTCCCCTGCTGTCACCCCTCACCTAACTAAAATATTTAACCTCTCTCTCTCTTCTGGTATTTTTCCCTCCTCATTTAAGCATGCCATCATACATCCACTACTTAAAAAACCATCCCTCGACCAAAACTGTGCCGCTAACTATAGACCTGTCTCTAATCTTCCCTTCATCTCTAAACTCCTGGAACGCCTGGTCCACTCCCGTCTTATCCGCTATCTCTCAGAAAACTCTGTTCTCGACCCTCTCCAATCCGGTTTCCGCTCTTTACACTCCACTGAAACTGCCCTCACTAAAGTCTCTAATGATCTGCTAACAGCTAAATCAAATGGTCATTACTCCATGCTAATTCTCTTGGATCTCTCTGCAGCATTCGACACTGTGGATCATCAGCTCCTCCTCACTATGCTCCATTCCATTGGCCTCAAGGACACCGTTCTCTCCTGGTTCTCCTCCTATCTCTCCGACCGCTCCTTTACTGTTTCTTTTGCCGGTTCCTCCTCCTCTCACCTTCCCCTTACTGTTGGGGTTCCTCAAGGATCGGTTCTAGGCCCCCTCCTCTTCTCCTTGTACACTGCCCCTATTGGTCAAACAATCAGTAGATTTGGTTTCCAGTACCATCTCTATGCTGATGACACCCAATTATACGCTTCTTCTCCTGACATCACGCCAGCCTTTCTAGAAAACACTGGCGATTGTCTAAACGCTGTGTCTAATATCATGTCCTCACTATATCTGAAACTGAACCTGTCAAAGACTGAACTCCTTGTGTTTCCTCCCGCTACTAATGTACCTACACCCGACATTGCCATTTCCGTCTGTGGTTCCACTATTACTCCCCAGCAACATGCCCGCTGTCTTGGGGTCATACTTGATTCTGAGCTTTCCTTTGCCCCCCACATTCGATCACTGGCTCGCTCTTGTCATCTGCACCTCAAAAACATTTCTAGAATTCGACCTTTTCTTACTTTTGACTCTGCAAAAACTCTTACTGTTTCTCTTATTCATTCTCGTCTCGACTATTGTAACTCTCTTCTAATCGGTCTCCCTCTTACAAAACTCTCCCCTCTCCAATCTGTCTTGAATGCTGCAGCCAGGATCATATTCCTCACCAATCGTTACACCGATGCCTCTACCTTGTGCCAGTCATTACACTGGCTACCCATCCACTCCAGAATTCAGTATAAACTTATTACCCTCACCCACAAAGCCCTCCATGGCTCAGCACCACCCTACATCTCCTCCCTTGTTTCAGTATACCACCCTACCCGCGCCCTCCGTTCTGCTGATGACCTGAGGTTAGTATCCTCAATAGTCAGAACCTCCCACTCCCGTCTCCAAGACTTTACACGTGCCGCGCCAATTCTTTGGAATGCACTTCCCAGGTCAATACGATTAGTCCCCAATCCCCACAATTTTAAGCGTGTCCTGAAAACGCATTTATTCAGACTGGCCTATCGCCTCAACACATTAACCTAACCTATCCCTGTGTGGCAGAGCCAAAAATTTTACCATAACCAGGTTCCCAGCATCATGTTCCCACATGCTTTATGCATCCATTAGCCCTCTGTGTCTGTACTGTTACACACTTAACATTATGGCTGGTCCATACAATCAGGGCAACTGTTACCACCCACCTTTCGTGTCTACCTCTTTCCTCATAGACTGTAAGCTTGCGAGCAGGGCCCTCACTCCTCTTGGTATTTGTTATAATCTACTGTATGTGATTATTGTTATGCTGTAATGTCTATTGTCTGTACAAATCCCCTCTGAAATGTAAAGTGCTGCGGAATATGTCGGCGCTATAAAAATAAAATTTATTATTATTATTATACCTTTCCAATAGGATGACGAACACAAAACTGGATCCCGTATTCAAGATGTTACCTTTCAAGTCATTTATCAAGTTAATCCCTTTCTGCCATTAGACGTACTATCCCGTCCATGTGACCTGGGACTTAATTCCCAAGGACGGGATAGTATGTCATAGCAATCAGCGGCGCCCCCGGGGGGGAGCGCCGCTGATCACCGCCGGGTGTCAGCTGATTATCACAGCTGACACCTGGCACTATGCGTCAGGGCGGTCACAGACCGCCCCCGGCACATTAACCCCTAGCACACTGCGATCAAACATGATCGCAGTGTACCGGGGGATCAGGGAAGCATCGGCAGGGAGGGGGCTCCCTCCGTGCTTCCCTGAGACCCTCACAGCAGCGTGATGTGCTGCGCTGCTCTGGGAGCCTCCTTCCCTGCAGGCCCCCGGATCCAAGATGGCTTTGGGGTCCTGCAGGGAGGCGGCTTCCTCAGTGCCTGCTGAGAGCAGGCATTGAGGAAGCTTCTGCAGCGCCTGTCAGATCACTGATCTGACAGAATGCTGTCCAAAGTGTCAGATCAGCGATCTGACACATAACAGTGATGTCCCCCCCTGGGACAATGTAATAAAGTAAAAAAAAAAAGAAAAGTGTAAAAATAATTTATAAAAAAATTGCTAAATAAATAAAAAAAAAATATTCCATAATAAATTCATTTTCTGGAAATAAAAAAAAAACAATAAAAGTGCACATATTTAGTATCGCCGCTTCCGTAACGACCTGCCTTATAAAACTGTCCCACTAGTTAACCCCTTTAGTGAACCCCTTAACAAATAAAAATAAAAAACAAAGCAAAAAACAATGCTTTATCATCATACCGCAGAACAAAAAGTGCAATAACGCACGATCATTAAGACGGATATAAATAACCATGGTACCGCTGAAAACGTCATCTTGTCCTGCAAAAACGAGCCGCCACACAGCGTCATCAGCGAAAAAATAAAAAAGTTATAGCTCTCAGAATAAAGCGATGCAAAAATAATTATTTTTTATATTAAATTGTTTTCATTGCATAAAAGCGCCAAAACATAAAAAAGATATAAATGAGGTATCGCTGTAACCGTACTGACCCAAAGAATAAAACCGCTTTATCAATTTTACCAAATGTGGAACGGTGTAAACGCACCCCCCAAAAGAAATTCATGAAATGCTGGTTTTTGTTCATTCTGCGTCCCAAAAATCAGAATAAAAAGCAGTCAAAAAATGTCACGTGCCCGAAAATGGTACCAATAAAAACATCAACTCCTCCCACAAAAAATAAGACCTCACGTGACTCGGTGGGTCAAAATATGGAAAAATTATAGCTCTCAAAATGTGGTGATGCAAAAACTATTTTTACAATAAAAAGCGTCTTTTAGCGTATGACAGCTGCCAAACATAAAAACCCGCTATAAATAGTAAATCAAACCCCCCGTTATCACCCCCTTAGTTAGGGAAAAATAATAAAATTAAAAAAAAATTATTTATTTCCATTTTCCCATTAGGGCTAGGGTTAGGGCTAGGGTTAGGGCTGAGATTAGGGCTAGGGTTAGGGCTGAGATTAGGGTTAGGGCTAGGGTTAGGGCTTGGGTTAGAGCTGAGATTAGGGTTAGCGGTGTGTTGAGGTTAGGGTTGGAGTTAGAATTGGGGGGTTTCCTCTGTTTGGGCACATCAGGTGCTCTCCAAATGCAACATGGCGTCTGATCTCAATTCCAGCCAATTCTGTGTTGAAAAAGTTAAACCGTGCTCCTTCCTTTCCAAGCACTGCCATGCGCCCAAACAGTGTTTTACCCCCACATATGGGGTATCAGCATACTCAGGACAAATTGCACAACAGTTTCTCCTGTTACCCTTGGGAAAATAAAAAAATTGGTGGCAAAAATATCATTTTTGTGGAAAAAAATATGTTTTTTTTATTTTTATGGCTCTACGTTATAAACTTCTGTGAAGCACTTTGGGGTTCAAAGTGCTCACCACACATCTAGATAAGTTCCTTGGGGGGTCTAGTTTCCAAAATAGGGTCACTTGTGGGGGGTTTCAACAGATTAGGCACATCAGGGGCTCTCCAAACGCGACATGACACCCACAGACCATTCCTTCAAAGTCTGCATTCCAAAACGTCACTACTTCCCTTCCAAGCCCCGACGTGTGCCCATACAGTAGTTTTCTCCCACATATGGGGTGTCAGCATACTCAGGACAAATTGAACAACAACTTTTGGGGTCCAATTTCTCCTGTTACCCTTGGGAAAATAAAAAAATTAGGGACTAAAGGATCATGTTTGTAGAAAAAATATGATTTTTTATTTTCTCGCCCGGGCGTTATAAACTTCTGTGAAGCACTTGGGGGTTCAAAGTGCTCACCACACATCTAGATAAGTTCCTTGGGGGGTTTAGTTTCTAAAATGGTGTCGTTTGTGGGGGATTTCCACTGTTACGGTGCCACACAAAAGGTTGATACATAAAATGAGAACAATGGGGATAGGGGAAAATATGTGTAGGTGGGTTAAGAGCTGGCTCAGGGATAGGAAACAAAGGGTGGTTATTAATGGAGCACACTCGGACTGGGTCACGGTTAGCAGTGGGGTACCACAGGGGTCAGTATTGGGCCCGCTTCTTTTTAACATATTTATTAATGACCTTGTAGGGGGCATAGAGAGCAGAATTTCAATATTTGCAGATGACACTAAACTCTGCAGGGTAATCAATACAGAGGATGACAATTTTATATTACAGGAGGATTTATGTAAACTAGAAGCTTGGGCTGATAAATGGCAAATGAGCTTTAATGGGGATAAATGTAAGTTCATGCACTTGGGTAGAACGAACAAGATGTATAATTATGTGCTTAATTGTAAAACACTGCGCAAAACAGTCACTGAAAAAGACCTGGGTGTATGGGTGGGCGACAAACTCACATTTAGTGGCCAGTGTCAGGCAGCTGCTGCAAAGGCAAATAAAATAATGGGATGCATTAAAAGAGGCATAGATGCTCATGAGGAGAACATAATTTTACCTCTATATAAGTCACTAGTGCGACCACACTTAGAATACTGTGTACAGTTCTGGTCTCCGGTGTATTAGAAAGACATAGCTGAACTGGAGCGGGTGCAGAGAAGAGCGACCAAGGTTATTAGGGAACTAGGGGGTCTGCAATACCAAGACAGGTTATTACACTTGGGGTTATTTAGTTTGGAGAATCGAAGGCTTAGGGGTGATCTTATTACAATGTATAAATATATGCGGGGACAGTACAAAGACCTTTCTAATGATCTTTTTACTCTTAGACCTGTGACGGGGACAAGGGGGCGTCCTCTACGTCTGGAGGAAAGAAGGTTTAAGCATACTCACAGACGCGGATTCTTTACTGTAAGAGCAGTGAGACTATGGAACTCTCTGCCATATGATGTTGTAATTAGTGATTCACTACTAAAATTTAAGAAGGGACTGGATGCCTTTCTTGAAAAGTATAATATTACAGGGTATATACACTAGTTTCCTTAATATTGCGTTGATCCAGGGCTGTGGCGTAGCGTGGGGGGTAGGGGGTGCGGTCCGCCCCAGGCGGCAGGTGTGTGGGGGCGGCGCGGTAGCAGCAGCAATTCCTCACACCCCGAGGACAGACCTGCCTGCACAGCCCTGTGCCCCACTGTCTGCTGTGTGCGCTGCTCTGCTGCAGTCCTGCACACCTCCACTGCTTCCCATATGCAGCAAGATTGCAGCACTAGCACAAATGACGGCAGCCATGACTGACAGTGGACCGTACCACTAACGTCTCTCCACAGGGGGAGCTTCCTCCCAAACTGACCTCTAGCGGCCAGTGACAGCATTGTTCCACTAGTACCTACTCTGCTATGTAATTGTTCCCGCCCCTTTTCTGTAACCTAGCAACCGCTTCTCTTGTTGCTGGCTTCGCTGTCTCTCTTCCCGGCATGCTTTTCGAAAAGCAAGATGGCGGCTGCCAGCTTTGATGGTTTCCATGGCAGAGATTGTGATGATTCGTGAAAGAAATGGAGGAGACATCGGTGTTTCTGCTGTGCTTGACGGCCAGCAGTGGGGTGCCGCTGTACAGCAGGAGCAAGGGCAGCAGCAGGCAGGTAATGAAGGCACATAGAGAGCTGACCTGTTATATGGGGGTCTAGAGGGGAGACACCACAGTCTACGCGTCCCACCATTGTAGATGTTTCTGGAAATCGCATGTGACTCTTCCATTGAAGTCTCCTTTTCTAAGAGTCCCAAATTCATCCGTGTCACTCAACTGGTCATTGTATGGAGGCTGGGCGATCCTAAACGAGCTGCACAAAATCTATGTCCTTCATGGACCTGCTGCCGAGTCCCGAATATGGGGTCTGGTGTATCCGTGGTTATATACCATCAAGGGAGGAAACGGCTGAGATCCCGGCAGTGTAACCCCTCACATGCCAAAGTCCTTGCAGCATCACTAGCTAAGGGCTCAGATGCCCTTGTTAGGTGTCAATGAGCTCCAATGGGAGCCACAGAGTTACAGGGAATCTGTCCATAGGAGTCACCCTCCAAAGCCGTCTGTATGGACATGTAGTTTAAGTCTGAAGGTAGACTGAAGTTTAATCTATAGCCCAACATGTTGGTCCAGCGGAAGGCAAAAACCCCATGGGGCAGACACTAATAGCTTAGGGGAAAATAATTCCTGATTCCCTGTGGGAATCGGACTATTTCTGTGGATTAACATCCCATAACAGAATCTAACGCCCATAACCTGCAATAGTATGTTTATCAAGAAAGGCATCCAGGCCCTTCCTGAATTTCAGCAGTGAATCAACCACTACAACATCATGCGGCTGAGAGTTCCATAGTGTCACTGCTCGTACAGTAATGAATCCATGGTCTCACTGGTCTTACAGTAAGGAATCCATGGTCTCACTGCTCGTACAGTAAGGGATCCATGGTGTCACTGCTCGTACAGTAAGGAATCCATAGTCTCACTGCCCTTACAGTAAGGAATCCATAATCTCACTGCACTTACAGTAAGGAATCCATTGGATCACTGCTCTTAGAGTAAAGAATCCATGGGCTCACTGCTCTTACAGTAAGGAATCCATGGGCTCACTGCTCTTACAGTAAGGAATCCATGGTCTCACTGCTCGTACAGTAAGGAATCCATGGGCTCACTGCTCTTACAGTAAGGAATCCATGGGCTCACTGCTCACGGAGTGCGGGAACCTGAGGCTGCAGGTCACAGGAAGGGTGATGAGGTGCAGCAATATAGCGCCCCCTGCTGGTGCCGCAAAACTGCTCTGTTCCCCAGAGCGCACTGGCACTCTCTCCGGTGACAGTGCCTCTTTTACACCATCTTCTCTGGTGACAGTGCCTCTCCTACACCCTCCTCTCCTCTCTGGTGACAGTACATCTCCTACACTCTCCTGTCCTCTCTGGTGACAGTGCCTCTCCTATACTCTCCTGTCCTCTCTGGTGACAGTGCCTCTTTTACACCCTCTTCTCTGGTGACAGTGTCTCTCGTACACTCTCCTCTATGGTGACTGTGTCTCTCCTACACCCTCCTGTCCTCTCTGGTGACTGTGTCTCTCCTACACCCTCCTGTCCTCTCTGGTGACTGTGTCTCTCCTACACCCTCCTGTCTTCTCTGGTGACTATGCCTCTCCTACACCCTCCTTTCCTCTCTGGTAACAGTGCCTCTCCTACACCCTCCTTTCCTCTCTGGTGACTGTGCCTCTCCTACACCATCTTCTCTGATGACAGTGCCTCTACTACATGCTCCTCTCCTCTCTGGTGACCATTCCTCTCTTACACCCTCCTCTCCTCTCTGGTGACTGTGTCTCTTCTACACCCTCCTGTCTTCTCTGGTGACTATGCCTCTCCTACACCCTCCTTTCCTCTCTGGTAACAGTGCCTCTCCTACACCCTCCTTTCCTCTCTGGTAACAGTGCCTCTCCTACACTCTCCTTTCCTCTCTGGTGACTGTGCCTCTCCTACACCATCTTCTCTGATGACAGTGCCTCTACTACATGCTCCTCTCCTCTCTGGTGACCATTCCTCTCTTACACCCTCCTCTCCTCTCTGGTGACTGTGTCTCTCCTACACCCTCCTGTCTTCTCTGGTGACTATGCCTCTCCTACACCCTCCTTTCCTCTCTGGTAACAGTGCCTCTCCTACACCCTCCTTTCTTCTCTGGTGACTGTGCCTCTCCTTCACTCTCCTCTCTGATGACAGTGCCTCTACTACACGCTCCTCTCCTCTGGTGACCATTCCTCTCTTACACCCTCCTCTCCTCTCTGGTGACTGTGCTTCTCCTACACCCTTCTCTCTGATGACAGTGCCTCTCTTACACTCTCCTCTACTCTCTGGTGACAGTGCCTCTCCTCTCTTCTCTTTTGACAGTGCCTCTCCCTACACTCTCCTCTACTCTCTGGTGACAGTGCCTCTCCTACACTCTCCTTTCTGGTCACAGTGCCTCTCTTGTCCTCTCTGGTGACAGTGCCTCTCTTGTCCTCTCTGGTGACAGTGCCTCTCGTACACCCTCCTCTTATCACTCACCCACTATCCAACTTATGTTCTGACTAGGTCTGCCTTGTGCCCTACTATGCCTTTCCGATTTTTGCACCCCTTGCATATCAAATCTCCTACACTCACCTAAAGCCTGCTCTTTGTAGTCTAGTGGTATGCCATCCTTGCCAAATCTCCTGAGGCTCACTCCATGACTTATCATATCTGAGACTCCCTTACTCAAGACGTGGGTAAAGAATAACACAATACAAAGCTGAGAATTTGCCAAAACGTAAATTAGTGTAAGTAGTCCTACATGATATATAAACTGTTGCTCCTCTCTCCAGAGCCCACCTATTTTTATTTTGCAGAGCTCTACAAATCATGCTGCATATTGTCCACATGGATTAAAAGTATATTTCGGTACAGATCAACTTGGATGTCAGAATGACAGTTTTCTATTAAAATTAATTTTTACTCTGCTGCAAAGTAAATTACACAATACTGTGTTTCAAAGTCTAGAAATGTAGAAATAATAACAGCAGAGTTAGTAGCAGACTAAAAATTAGATCTTTGAGTGTAGTGTGGGCTCTTCGGATGCTTCCGGATTATCAATCACCAAAGGGGCGGCAAATTTTTCGACCTCCCCGGGCGCCACAAACAGTGGCTACGCCACTGTTCCAGGGAGCTAGTCTGATTGCTGTATGTGGAGTAGAGAAGGAATTTTTTTCCCCAATGTGAAGCTTACTGTTTGCCACATGGGTTTTTTTTGCCTTCCTCTGGATAAACATGTTAGGGGAGGTTAGGATAGGATATGGGTTGAACTAGATGGACTTAAAGTCTCCCTTCAACCTTAATAACTATGCTACTATGTTACTATGTTTTGGCACATCAGGGGATTTCCAAACGCGACATGGCGTCCGATCTCAATTCCAGCCAAAAAAGTCTAATGGCGCTGCTTCTTTTCCGAGCTCTGCCATGCACCCAAATAGTCGTTTACCCCCACATATGGGGTATCAGTGTACTCAGGACAAATTGCACAATAACGTTTGGGGTCCTGTCACCCTTGGGAAAATAAAAATTGTGGGTGAAAAGATGATATTTGTGAAAAAAATGATTTTTTAATTGTATATCAGCAGAAAGGAGGGTGGTCGAGGCTTGATAACCATCCAAACCACCATCACAGATGAAACAAGGAGTATCCAGGAATACATCAGAAAAAAGGCACCAAAAGATGAGAAGCTGAGAGAATTCCTAAGGCAGCAACAATAGCAGATCTGGAAAGGAAGAACAGGAACATGTAGCGTCATGGCAAGACAAGCCACTGCATGAGATGTACCATCAACAGATGATGGAGGTGGCTGACATGGAGAAATCCTACCAAAGGCTGGAGAAAGCTGGCCTCCGAGACAGCACAGAGGCACTAATCATAGCAGCACAAGAGCAAGCACTATGTACCAGATCCATAGAAGCAGGAATCTACCACACAAGACAAGACCCAAGGTGCAGACTATGCAAAGAAACCTCAGAAACCGTCCAACACATAGTGGCAGGATGCAAAATGCAAGAAGGAACAGCGTATACCGAACACCACAACCAAGTAGAGGAAATTGTATACAGGAACATCTGCACAGCATATGACCTAAGCACCCCTAAGTCCAGGTGGGAGACCCCAGAGAAAGTGGTGGAGAATGAAAAGGCAAAAATCATGTGGGTTTTCAAGATCCAGACGGATAAGCAGGTGTTGGCTAACCAACCAGACATTGTGATAGTATACAAGGATCAGAAGACAGCAATGATAATAAATGTAGCAGTGCCAAGTGACAACAACAACAGAAAGAAGGAATATGAGAAGCTGGAGAAATACCAGAGCCTCAAAGGAGAACTGAAGAAGATGTGGAAGGCGAAAGCAACAGTGATTCCAGTGGTGATAGGAGCACTTGGAGCAGTGATCCCTAAGTTGGAAAAATGGCTACAACAGATCCCAGGAGCAACATCTGAGCTCTCTGTCCAGAAAAGCGCAATACTGGGAACAACTAAGATCCTGCGCAGAACCTTCAAACTCCCAGGCCTCTTTGTAAAGGGCCCGAGAATGAGGAAGGGCATAAAAGACCACCCCATTGGGGGGTGAGAAGGAAGTTTATATATATACAGTATATGTATTCTAAGGTGGCTGCTGGACACATAGTTGATAAGAAATATATATCACAGAGGTGCATGTCCTTTGTGATATAAACCTGAAGTAATGCTCTAGTACACATATTACTAAGTGGGGTTGATTGGCCATCTTAGGTCCAGCTCTAATTGTGAGCAGCTGAAGAGTTAGGGCACGTAGGCTGCTCACAACTCCAAAGCTGTGCATGGAGGTGTGCAGATCTCCTGGATTGTGTGGCTTTTTAAAAGGACTAGGAAGCTGGGCTCTAAACCAAGTGGGCATACCTGCACTATTGTATGAACTATTTATGCTTTACTTTTTGCCAGGCAAAGGCTGTATTTAAGTTTTCCTTTTTAAATAGAAACGGTTCCTGTGATGCCTCATCCCACTCCCCACCGATTTTCCAATTTAAAAATCCAAAAATTAAAAAATTAAACTTATGTGGTATTGCCATATCCATAAAATTCCATATTATGAAAACATAACATTAATTAATCAAATTGGTAAACCATGTAAAGAGAAACAAATGAAATCAAAAAGCCAGAATTTACTTTCTTCAGTCAACTCACCTCCCCATAAAAATGCAATAGAAAGTGATCAATAAGTCCTATATATTGCAAAATGGTAAAAAAAATTCCTCGATAATACTGTAACATCTATATATATAATTGTCTTAAATTGTCCGTCATCCACTTTCGTCTGGATGTCCCCGAATCTCACAATCCACCGCGTTGCACCGGAAGTACGCCAACCGCCATATTGGAATACCCAACTGATTGGTATTACAATATGGCACCCGCTGGTGGTACCAGACCCTTCCATAATACCACCAGCGGGACACCGGCAGAACCCCCGCCGCTGCTGGACCGGTCGCCGCTGCTGGACCCACCGCTGCTGGACCTGCCCCCGCTGCCTGCTGCAGGAAAGACTGCGGCCTGTGCTGAACATGGGGTGTGGGCGCCCTCTGGTGGCGCTACACCCCATCTCCAGCACAGGCCGCAAGCCAGGACCCCCCACCGCTGGACCCCCCTGCTGCTTGACCCGCCGCTGCTGGCCACGCCGCCAGACCCCCCCGCCGGACCCACCGCTGCCAACAAGGGGGGTGTGATGAGGGTGGTATAATGACGGGAGCGTAACGAGGGGGGTATCACACACATGTACATACACACACGTACTCACATATACACACACACATGTACTCACATCTCCAGCACAGGCCGCAAACCACCCTCTTTCCTGCCGGCTGCGGGACACACACACACACGTACTCAAACACACACATGTACTCACACACACGCACTTTGCTGACCTTCTCTTCTTCCACTCTGGGTTGGATGTTATCTGGTTCTTCTTTTCTTTCTTTTAACTGGTCAGGGCATAACTTCAAATGATCTCTCAATACCGCTGCTGAGGTCTCTCCTCCATCTTTACTAACAAGGCATACCTTAGTATTATCAAAGTTCGAGGGCAGAATGGTATAATGTTCAGCTTCCCATTGATCATCCAATTTGTGCAATCTTCTCATCCTTTTCAAGACTTGCTCCCCCGGCGACAAAGGAACGGCAGGTGCATTTTCATTGTAAAGCTTCTCCTGCTTTTGTCTTGCCTGAGCCAGATTCCTTTCCACGCATTCTTGAACTCTCCTGTACTGTTGCTGCCTCTCCGTGTCCCAATCAGCATATGGTGACGCTACTTCAGGTGTCAGGACTCCCATGTCTAAGTCAATAGGCAGCTTACCAGGTCTTGCTCTCATTAAATAGGCTGGGGTACAGTTGGTAGAGTTCACTGGAATATGGTTGTAGAGGTCTACCAGATCGGGCAACTTCTCTAGCCACAGATTCCTCTCCTCCAAGGGCAAAGTCTTCAGGAGGTCAATCACTACCTGGTTCATCTTCTCGCACATGCCATTGGTCTGTTTGTGGTACAGTGTTGTCCTGATCTTCTTACAACCATACAGGTTACAGAATTCTTGGAACACTTGTGCCTCGAAAGCTGGACCTTGATCTGTAAGCACTCTTTCAGGATACCCATGTGGTCTACAGAAGTGCTGTTGGAATGCTCGGGCTGCCGTCCTGGCGTCTGATCTTTAACAGGCACAACTACCAGGAATCTTGAGTAGTGGTCCAGAATGGTAAGAGCATAGATGTAGCCTGACCGGCTTGGAACCAGCTTCACATGGTCCAGGGCTACCAACTCAAGGGGCTGTTTGGTGATGATTGACTGTAGAGGAGCTCTCTGGCTGTCTCGATCCTTTCTGCCCAGGTTACATTGTCCACACTCCCGGCACCACTTCTCAATGGCTTTCCTCATACCAGCCCAGTAGAACCTCTCTCGGTGCAATGCTTCCAACTTCTTCCATCCGAAGTGTCCAGCTCCATTGTGGTATGCTTCCAGGACCACTGATGCCTCTCTCTTTGGGACTATCACCTGCCAAACCAGCTCATGAGTGTGGGCATTGATACTCCTCCGACACAGCTTCCCTTCATAAATGAACAGCTGGCCTCTCTCCTTCCACAACTGCTGAGTTTCTTCAGGAGCATCCGACTCTGGACGTGAGTCAGCTTGTGTCAGCAGCTCCTTCACCAGGCTTACTGCAGGGTCACTATCTTGCGTTTCTGCCCAATCATGATGGGACAATGGATTCAGGGTGACCTCCTTCAAGCCAGACCGTCGGTTTCTCACTCCTTGGGCACGTTGGGCCGCAAGTGGCCGGTGGAAGGGAGGTAACTCTATTTCTTCAAGAGCCTCAGGTTCTTCTCCTGCATCTGGTAGGTTAGGCATTCTGGACAGCGCATCAGCATTGGCATTCTTGTGCCCTTCCCGGTACTTGATGGTAAACTCATAGTTAGATAGCCGAGCCATCCATCGCTGTTCCAGTGCACCTAGTTTTGCAGTATCCAAGTGCGTCAACGGGTTGTTGAACGTGAAGATAGAGAACTTGGCGGAGGCTAGGTAATGTTTGAACTTTTCAGTGACAGCCCAGACTGTGGCAAGGAACTCCAGCTTGAAAGAACTGAGGTTGTCAGGGTTGCTTTCAGTGGGGCGCAGCTTCCTGCTGGCGTAGGAGATCACTCTTTCTTTCCCATCCTGTACCTGCGACAGTACTGCTCCTAGTCCCACGTTGCTGGCATCAGTGTACAGCACAAAGGGTTTGTCAAAATCTGGGTAGGCCAGAACTTCATCTCCAGTGAGAGCCATCTTCAGCCGAGTGAAGGATCTCTCCAACTCTTCAGTCCATCCAAAAGGTGGAACTTTTCTGTTTGGTCTTCTTGGACTTCCCCACCAGAAGGTTTTGCATAGGGGTGGCTATTTTGGTAAAGCCTTTGATGAATCTTCGGTAGTAGCCTACCAGTCCAAGGAATTGGCGTACTTCATGAAGGTTGCTGGGTTTCGGCCAGTCCCGGATGACTGTGACCTTATCAGGATCTGGTGCCACACCTTCTGCACTGACCACATGACCGAGGTACTGCACCATGGGCTTCAGGAGGTGGCATTTGGAAGGCTTCAAAATTGGACAAAGCTTCAAACACTTCAGCCAGGTGTTCCAGATGATCTTCATAGGTTTTGGAGAAAACAATGACATCATCCAGGTACAACAGGACCGTCTCAAAGTTCATGTGTCCCAGGCAGCACTCCATCAGCCGCTGAAATGTTCCTGGAGCAGTGCAGAGCCCAAATGGCATATAATTGAACTCACAGAGACCCATTGAAGTGGTAAATGCTGTTTTCTCCTTGTCTGCCTCTGCCAAGGGAACCTGCCAATACCCACTGGTGAGATCCAAGGTGGAAAAGTAATTAGCAGTTTTAAGTGCAGCTAATGATTCCTCAATTCTGGGTAATGGGTAGGCATCTTTATGTGTAGTGCTGTTAATTTTCCTGTAATCAACACACATTCTCATGGTACCATCCTTTTTCTTTACAAAAACTATTGGAGCTGCCCATGGGCTACAACTGTCTCTGATAACCCCAGCTTCCTTCATCTTTCTCAACATACTCTTAGCACATTGATATTGTTTTGGGGGTATAGGTCTGTACCTCTCCTTTATGAGTGGATGGTCTCCAGTGGAGATACGATGTTGAACCCCTTTTGCCTGCCCAAAATCTAGTGGGTGTTTGCTGAATACCCGCTCATACTCTTGTGTCACTCTGTAAACCCCATTTTTCTGGTATGAAGGTGTAGAGTCAGTCCCCACCTACAGTTGCTGGCACCACTCCTCCAGCTGCTTCACAGAGCCATTGTCCTCTACCTGATCAGATGAGACCAAGGGCTCTGCTGCCTGCAAAGAGTTGTTATTGACAGTGAGCAGCTTGGAAACTGTGGCGTACCTAGGTATCGTGGCCTCTTCTTCCCCACAATTCAAAAGGCGTACAGGTACTCTCCCCTTTCGTACATCAACCACCCCTCTGGCTGTCAGGACAGTGGGCCTGCTATCGGAGTATATTGGTTCTACCAATGCCTGTAATCTCTCCCTCTAAGACCTATAGCTGCCCGACACCAAACCAACATTTCACATCTGGGGGGTATTGCAATGGGGAAGGAATCACTCACTGCCAATTTCTCTGCCAGAGAGTTCTACCTGTTGTCTTTGCATCAGGGCTCTGATCTCCTTCTGCAGGACTCGTTGTTCACTGGAACCAGCAGTCTCAGCCACCTGTTGCAATAAGACAATAACCTCGGACAGACAGTTTACATTTGTACCAAGAGTCATCATGGGATTACATTCACGTCGATCAATATCAACAACTATCAGACCTTGAGATTTTAGCTCTACCCGACCCACTTTAACAGTAATTTCTTTACATCCTATCTGTGGCAAAGACTGACCATTACTGGTAACTACTGTCAGTTCATCAGTTGGGCCACGGGTAAGTTCAGAATCAGCCCAATACCTCTTGTAAAGAATGTACGGCATAGTGGTCACCTGGGAGCCAGTGTCCAGCAAAGCGTTCATGGGGATGCCGTCAATCACCACAGGAAGGATTGGTCTCCCTCCCACATACTTGGCTCTCCAGTTCCTTGGGCCTGGGGATCCTACTCCTGGGGGTTGGCCCTCTGCCCCAGGGGTTGCTCGTTTAAAGGACAAAATCTTGCAAGATGACCTGCCTTGTAGCAGCGACAACAGATGGGACGTCCGTCCTGGTCATAGCGATCGTTGTTCCTTCCTCGAAGTGGCGGGGTTCTCCTCGTCCGGAGCCACGGGACATCGTCTGGACTGGAAGCAAGCTGGATCTTTTGTTTGGAGGACACTTGCAGGGACTGCACAGTTTTCGTAAGTGCAGCCATCCCTTTGGTCAACTCCTGGACCTGAAGACGAAGCTCCTCAGTTGGATCTTTATCCAGAGTCTGTGCATCAGCCTCCACAGGGATGGAAGGAAAAGATGTTGCTTCCTGATGATAGGTGATCGCTGGGCGCCTAAGGGGCGCTAGACGGCAGTCAGTGGATTCCTGCAGTACCCGAATAGCCCTGTCCTTAAAATCAGCAAAGTCCAGATCAGGGTTTTGCAGGGTTATGATACGCAACTGTCCTCTGTGGGTACTGGATAGGAGTCCTTCAATGAACTGCTCGTTTAACAGTTTATCTTCCTCCTTCACACTGTCAGGATCAACTTGCTTAACTGCTCGCAGCGCCTCCTGCAGGTTGAGAGCATAGTCCCTTATACTGTCCTGCGCCTTCTGTTTACAGCCAAAGAATCTCATCTTGATTTCAGAGGTAGTACGGGTGTCAAAGGTGCTTCTCAGCTTGGCCAGGATCTTTGCAACAGTCTCTTTATCAGTGTCCTGCCAGGCTTTCACTTCTCTCTGCGCTGCACCCGTTAGCTGTCCAATCAGGATATTCACTTTCTGGCTTTCAGACAGAGGGTAGACTTTAAACAAACTGCACAGTCTCTCTTTAAATTCACTCAGGGTATGCGACTCACCCGAGTACTGCGGTAGCCAGGCCGCTCCCGGTATGTAGGGCATGGACAAGACATTATGGAGACCGCTGCGGTGCTGCGGGGTTGGCAACGGCGCCTGCCGCTGCATTGCCGTCTGGCGCGGACATCCTCTCTCCCCCCCTAGTTAACGTTAGCCAGGGCCGGGGGTTATGTGAGCTCACCGGTGGCCGCTTCACAGGCCCGACGCTCCGGGCTCTAGGCCTCAGCTCCTCCTCCTCTCGCGCGCTGTCCTCTCTTCCCACGCAGCACTTCACTTCTTCGCGCACTGTGGCAGGCACCGCCCACGAAGGCCTGCCCCTTCTTCCCACGCACGCCAAGCAGCGCGGCAATGGCGGCAATTGGCGCCAATTTTCACACACAGTCTATGGCATACAGGACCCGGGGGTACCGGGCTCCGTAATCCTATTCGTGACGCCAAATTGGGTCGCCCTCCCAGGGCTGTGGGGTACTCAGTACCGGGCCGCTGTCAGGGGAATGTGTCACAGCAGCGGTGACCCGGTCCGTGGCCCTGGGCGCCCAAGTAATGGGGGAATGTAGTTAATGGAATGGAATAGTGTGTGACACCACCTGTGGTGCCCGGCAAGGGAGGTGTTAAGCCGACACTGCATGCAGATCCGCTGGGACAGATGGTAGGGTGCAGCAAGGAAGTAAAAGTTCCCCACAGGTGAAGCTATAGTCCCAGGGCAGTGTAGAGGTGGTTGGCACGGGGATGTAGCAGTGCCGTAAGGGTAGGAAGCAGACAAGACACAACGGGGTGCAATTTCTGTACCTTGATAACTGCAGTCCAGGGTCCTGATTACAGATGGCAACGGAGCAGGCAAGCCTGGAAGCAACTCAGGGATTCTCTCTCAGCAGACGGGCTGTGCAGTCTCCTTTCTAGCGCTTGATTGAATGAAGTACTCCTAGTACCCTCCTGTCAGATGTTCTCCAGAACCTTACTTGCATGGCAGACAGCTGTAGCCTATCTCGGGGGCTCCTTTCTCCTGAGTCCCGGCTCTCTATCCAAGCTGCTGTTGTGCCCTCAAGTCTTAAATGTAAGTAGGGCATTTACAACCTCCTACTCCTCTGGTATCTGTTGTAGGACCGTTAGTATCCGTACAACCGTGGAGACCAGGCTCCAGTTCATGCGCTCACTGTGAGGGAGCTCTCCTTTCCCAGCTCAACCTCCAGCTTCTCTCTACACGTCTGCACACTTCACCCTCCGCAGACTAACTGACCACTCCTTCCTCTTGGCCCTCAGAGAGCACTCCTCCCCTTAATCCCGGTTCAGAGTTCCCCCTGCTGGCCTGGAGTGGAACTGTGTTGCATGCATAGATTGACTGCAAGAGAGATCCATCATTGCCTCCAAGCCTGGCATTACCCTCCCCTGGAGGAAGGCAAAGCCACTGTGGCGACCATACTCCTGGGGGCGCCACATTAACACTGCTGCTAAATAATGGCAGACACGCTATGAGGCGGTATATTGCACGCGGGTTAGACGTCACCCGGTGTTCGTTGGGCATACTCTGTTAGCTTCACAGAGACGCCTAAGACAATAACATAAATGTGGAGCCTGTTGGACTCACAGGTCTCATAGAAGTGCACACACGGTATATGGTCACAGGAGCTGGCCCAAGGCAGAGGGTCAGAGTCCGTCTAGACCTGCCATATGTGCGGTGTTGCAACTGCGGACGCCAAGAGGAGCTGCAGACTGCAGCGCGGCGATAGACACTGCCGCTAATCAACAATGCCCGATAGCAGGCGCACTGTCGGACGCTAGCACTGTGGAAGATGCTGATGTGGCTTGTAGTTTGCCACAGGCTGGCGCAGACTCTAAAGCTAAGTCCCTATACACACTTGTAATATCAGAAGAAGGGGATCTTAATGAGTCATTCGCATGTTCATGCATCCATCATCATTCACACAGTAGCAACTAGAGACTATACTAGCGCATGGCCGAGCGGACGCTTTATAGCTGTGTGCCTCCAGGACCTTCCAGATCTCTGAGATGGACCAATGAGATCAGGAGAAGGACCTGATCATGTGACTCCCGATCTCCAATGGGAGATCGCCTGGTGAGCTTGCCCAGTAGCGCGATGAGAGGACTTAGCCTCTGGAGCATTTGCTGCAAAGCAGCCTGCATTGCTATTGCTGACCCAAAGGTGGCAGCAACAGCCAGACCCACAGAACAGGATTGGGCAGAGCGTCTTGGATGCTGACACTGCTGAGCAATCTCCTCTGCGGTCGATAGACAATGAGAGACCGCAGAATGTGAGGCTCTGGATTCCTGCTGAGCTGCTGCAGGAACCCGATGCCTAACAATAATGCTCTGACCCAAATGAATACGAGTCTTCTGGTTGCCAGCTGCAGAGGATGTACACAGGACTGAGTAGACTAAGAGCCTTTTGCTTACTCGGGAGTCTGATTTGGCTGATCTACAACGCTACCATGCTGTCAGCTGGGGGTGGAGAAGAGCCCCCATATAGAGAAGGATTGGTGTAATTCTGGACTCATCATTGGATGTGTTGCTCTGGGGTAGTCATGGTTTATGCAAGTTGATAGACTGGGACTTGGTCACCATTGAGGAGCAAGTGTGTCCTTCTGCAGTGAAACCTTGGAGATTGAAGCCTTTGGCGATAGAGGCATTGAACCCAAAGTTAGTCTTGTCCTATTCATCATACTTGCTAACTTTTGGAAAGTGGTATCCTAGACAACATATGAAATGGGGCACGCGCAGTCCATTGATGACCTTGACCAGGCTACATTCTACAAGACACAAAGGTTCTCTGTCTCTCCTGGCCCATTGTCTGTCCACTGAACCCTTTGTGCCCCATCTCTAGAAGAAGTCAGGTAATGAGAAACCTTCTGAAATTGCTGATTTCCAGAACTAAAAGGTTTCAGTGGGGCTTGGGAGTTTTGAAAACTCTTCTTGAAGTCTGTCAAGAAACCTGAAAATGCTCATTTCTGGAAGCAAAAGGTTTCAGTGAGTCTTGGTAGTTTCGAAAACTCTTCTTGATGTCTGTGAGGTCTACTCATTTTCTGGGAGCCTTTTAGACATTCCAGGAAAGTCGCAATATCCATTTTTTTCAACTACACAGCATTTAAGTGAATTGTCTGCTCAACTATACTGGAAATCGAGTTCCTTAGTGTGTAGAGTATGGTCGAGACGCTCCTGACTGTATGTAGAATTTCCTAAGTTCCATAATATTGATGTTTCATCAATGGATGAATAAACAATCTCTCACTCTCATGTTAATATTTTGCCCGCAGTGATGCCATCGCTGTGTGTAGCGTTCAGGAACGAAATGTGATTAGTGAACATTTCATATTGGTCACTTAATTACTGCTGCCAATTGGTGATCTCAGTGGTGGCACCAATATAAGCAAAACATTGCTGATGTGACGATCATGCATGAAATGGTAAAACATTTTCATTTTGCAAAGACAGTAGACAAATAATTTTCAAACTGCACAAAAGAAAAAATCTCAAAAAGAGTTATTAAAAACTGATGTAAAAAAATATATCCACCTTGTGCTGATGCCAAAAACTCTTTAAGGGTTCTTTCCATCATCCTAGAAGTTTATAACAAGCTGCCATTAAAAGATATTTGTTCTCAATTTTAGGTGTCACTAGATTCCGAAAACATTTTACGCAGCCAGGATTCCTCCTCCGGGATTTTGCTGAGCAGTTTATCGAATGTCACAGGGAGCAAAGCAAGTAATTCAATAGTGGAAACACTGGTCGTCTGTCATTCAGATCGGCCCTCAAGAGTTGATGGAATTAAAGGATTTATCGACTACTGAGGCGTCCTTTAATTTCAATTCATCTTTATTAAAAATAACAACTGACGTTTTCTCAACCGCAAAAATTTGGAATCAAAGTGAAGCTTCATTTTAGAATCACTATTTGTGCTTCTCAAACTGGGGCTTGGACAATGAGGTTGCAGGAGAGCCTTGAGATGAAAAGGGTACTTACATCAGATGGGCAATTATGGCAAGGCTCATTGCTGTGCAAGTCAGTTACTAACCGTGAAAAGGGCTATTTACATGTTCTCATTGTTCAATTTGTTGACAAACCATTAGGTGATTTGAAAAAAAAGCCATGGAAAATCTAATAGAACGTTCTATATTAATAATAGAGAAGCATGGAACCTTTGAAATATGAATTTGACGACTTAGTTGAATTTTCTCCAAAAGTTTGCAGCAAATAAATTTTGCATGAATCTAAATATTTGAAGCTTGTAATTGCTTGGAAAATACACGTAGAAGAGAGAGTGAGTGAGAGAGGACTCCACTTGTGGGAGGAACGGCCCCCGTCGAGTGTCCGGGCCGGAACCAAGGGAGCCATCATCTAGGTTCCGGGGGAAACGATTCCCGGGGGACAGAATTTGGGGATGGACCGTTGTGACAGACAGATGGGCTGAGGGAGGGACCAGTATAAAGGGGTGGGGAATCCCCGGGACGATGAGTCAGCAGACTGGGACAGAGGCAGCAGGAGACCGTGGGAGCGACTGAGAGCTAGAGCAACTTGCCAGTGTCAGGGAAGACGCTCAATGAGGACTCCAGAGGGACGGCGCCAAGACGATCATCTGGAACTTGCTGATCTGCTCCAACCCGCGGCCACTGCTGCCCCAGTCCAGCCCGCGGCCGCTGCCGCCTCACCTCACAGGTGAAGCTGTAACCCCAGGGCAGTGTAATGGCAATAGATGAGAATAGGCGTAGGTGGTGTGAGGAATGTTGGTACCCAGATGTAGCAGGGCTGGCGGTGTTGGCGCACAATTGAATGGAAGACACCAGGGCTTGTAGTTCCAAAGCTTTACTCACAGTTCGTGGTACTCACTGGTGCCTGCCTCCGTGCCGTGTCCTCTGGGGCAGAGACTCAATCAACCTCCCGGGCAAGTCAGGCTTCTCCTCTCCAACACTCCGCCAACATGTACCTTTCCTGAACGACTCCTCTATTGCGCCTTTTAGTGTGAAGAGCTCCAGTACCATGGTACTCTGAAGTTCCTCCTGTCAGATGTTCCTAACAACTCTTCTTGTATGACAGATAGCTGTAGCCTCTCTTGGGGACTCCTTTCTCCAGAGTCCTGGCTCTCTATTCAGTTGCTGTTGTGCCCCCAGTCTTGGATGGGAGTAGTGCCAACTACTCCACCGGTGTCTGCTGCAGAACCATAAGTGTCCATACAACCTCGGGGACCGGGCCCCGGCCTTGCGCTGAGAACCTATAGGCAGGGTTCCTCTTCCAACCCACAACTCCTCTCTGTTCTCCTACTCCTTTGTTCTACGCTGTTCCTTCTCTCTCTTATGGAAGATTAGGTTGCAGTTCTACGTTATTTTCTCCTTCTGTTCCTTTCCCGTGCCAACTGGCTCAGATCACTGAGGCAGCTGCAGCACTCCTTCATCCATCCCTCTTCCAGGGATCTGTCCTCAGACTCTCCTGACTGACTGATCTCCAGACTGATCTGTAATTCTAAACTTTCCCACTCTTTTATATCTAACTCCACCCACCTCCCAGCACATCTCGTGTTACGAAGCAAGGAACCACGAAAGGTCCTCTGCTACCCTCTAAGCATGAGCCGCAATGTGGTCATTGCTGAACTATCCTGTGTGTGGGATGCAGGTGTTGGAGTGTGGAAAGGAGTTCCCAACTTACCTAGTTGGTGGGGCACTACACCTTAGGAGAAGGTGCAGTACCTCTGTGGCGACTGAGCCTCAGGGGCGCCACACTTACACTCTACAGGAGAGAGAGAGAGGACCCCGCTGACCATAAGAGCTTATACTCTATAGGAGAGAAAGAGGACCCCACTGACCATAAGAGCTTGCACTCTACAGGAGAGAGAGAGGACCCCACTGACCATAAGAGTTTACACTCTACAGGAGAGAGAGAGGACCCCACTGACCATAAGAGCTTACACTCTACAGGAGAGAGAGAGGACTCCGCTGACCATAGGAGCTAACACTCTATAGGAGAGAGAGAGGACCCCACTGACGACCATAAGAGCTTACACTCTATAGGAGAGAGAGGACTCCGCTGATCATAAGAGCTTACACTCTACAGGAGAGAGAGAGGACCCGGCTGACTATAAGAGCTTACACTCTATATGAGAGAGAGAAAGAGGACCCCACTGACCATAAGAGCTTACACTCTACAGGAGAGAGGACCTTGCTGACCATAAGAGCTTACACTCTACAGGAGAGAGGACCGCACTGACCAAAGGAACTTACACTATACAGGAGAGAGAGGACCCCACTGACCATAAGAGCTTGCACTCTACAGGAGAAAGAGGACCCCACTGACCATAAGAGCTTACACTCTACAGGAGAGAGAGGACCCCACTGACCATAAGAACTTACACGCTACAGGAGAGAGAGAGCCTCGCTGACCATAAGAACTTACACTCTACAGAAGAGAGACTTACCCAGTGACTCTGGAAATGGAAAACGACTGCTGATCTGAGATTTGCTCACTCTGTGATGCTTCAGCGGTGTGGGAAATGGTGCCGTGCAAATTTTTTTTTCTTTAGCAAACCACGAATTGATTTTCATAATGTTCAAATTTGAGAGAATTTCAGTAATTTCTGCGCAAACTCGATTCTCTACAGATCCATCAACTCAACTCTAATTAATAATCATCATAGCGGGCGTTTTCTTCCAGCCAGTGATGTACAGTGCTCAGCATAATTGAGTACAGCCCGTAAGATTTTAATCAATATCTCACCGAACACAAGAGCAATTTTCAAAAGTTTGACAAGACTGAGTTTCCTAGAACATTTTTTAACCCCTAACCTCAAATTAAGATTAATAATACAACTTCATTTCCAAATTTTACTCAAATTAATTGATGCAAAAATGAGTGCACCTCACATCAAAAACTACTTCATCATATTTTAAGGACAGCACCAAGTCTTCTAAGCATGGAATGAACAAGTTGACGACATTTTTCAACATCTATCTTTTTCCATTCATCGGTAACTAACTCTTTTACAGCCTGGATGCCTGAGGGAGATTGATGACAACTTGCTTCTTCAGAATTCCCTATAGATCTTGAATTTTGTTGAGATCAGGAGACACCTGATCACTGAATCACTTTCACCCTATTTGTCTTCAGAAATGCAACAGATTTGTGTTTTGGATCATTGTCATGTAGGAAAAGTGCACGTCTTCCAAGGGCATGGAGTGATGGTAGCATCTTCTGTTTCAATATAGAGCAGTACATCTATGAAAGCATGATTTCCTCAATGAAATATAATTCCCCTACACCAGGAGAACTCATTCATCCCCACATAAGGATACTGTCACCACCATGTTTCACTGTAGGCATCATGACATTTTTCTAGATTCATTTATCTAAATGCATGGGGCCGGTAAAGAATAATGATTGGTACTATTACTATTTAAGATTTCTCCGTATTCTGGGTAATGCAGTATACTTGAAAGTTCTAGAATAATTAACTTTGAATTGATTTCACACAGATCTCTGGACAATGTTGTCTTCACACTGTTTCCCAGAAATGTACCTGGTAATAATCACTCACAAGCTAATTTGTAGGACATGACTTTAAAAAGTTAAACTGGAGAACGATCTCTTCTAACCCTACAACTAATCCTAAGAGCCTTTTCTCAACCAACTTCTCCTACCACTCCTACAAAATAGGAGTGAATCCTTCACACGCCTCAAGGCAGCAATTCTCCTTCTACAGACTCTTTGTTAACCTGCTAGGTTTGACATCCCATGTATTTCCTTAGTCCCAGCTGTAGGTTCATCATGGCTACCACCTTCCACAACCCAAAAAATGTTGACTTCCTCTTAAGCTAATATTTCTCTTACAGCCTCATCATACTCCATAAGACCGACTCTTCTGATGGTCCATTCCGCCTCAGCAGCAGGCCCAGGCCATGGAAGCTTTCAGTTTCCGCTATCTCAAAACATGGAAGAGAAAACTTGCTATTACTCCCAAGCTCATCCTCAAGATTTAACATGGCGTTGTATATACAGTATTTATGATATATTAGTGTGTAGAGTATATATGGTGTATGTGTATTTATGTGTGCAGTGTATGTGTAATGTCTTTGTATATACCCATTCAATAGGGAACCTGTTTTAAAAAATTTTTATCTCACCCCTGGAAAATCTTTCTCACACTTGGCTTCAGCCATACATGTACGTAACTTCCTGCATCCAGCGCCTTTTAAATTTATTTTTTTAATTTTGTTTTAGTCACTTATATAGGGTCATTAATTCTATAGCACTTTATAGATATAACCTGCTTTTATATAGAAGTACCAACTATTAGTAGTAATTATGATCACAGTAAAAACTCTACGCACCACAATGTATACAATCAAAGGCAACAAAAGAAACAGTGAATGAAATCACATATGTAAAAAGTTATATTATTGACGCATGGATAGGCTGAAAGTATGACACATCATTTTATAAAAGTTTTTATATATTACAGTCGCTGCATAATATTCCTGAGCCCTGAGACCCTCACCAATTCCTCGAAACACCTCTATGAAGTCTACAGCTTCAGCGTGAGAACTGTGCACCGAAAGCGGTGTACCGGCTCAATAATAAGTCTTTTGGTCCATACCCAGCTCTGTGAAAGTGAATGTAGGGAGCCATAGACTTACTATTGATCCCGTACAGCGCTCCATGCACGCAACTCGTGACTTTGAAGGAGTGTTTGAAGCAACCAGTGGAGATCTCATAAAATTTGGGCTGGCAAAGATGGACCACCATAACACTATGGGACTTTCTATTCTAGCTTTATACCCTCTGTTTTCCAGTTATTATAAAGTTCCCCCCTCCTCTTGCTTCTCCTCTCGCTTTACCATGAGCAGGAAAGTGATTACTTCTCAGCTCTTAATCAATACTTTGTGTCTCCAGCCTTAAGGTTTTGTTATTATAAAATATAACCCCTCACATTTTTCCACCTAAGCACAATTTCGCACAGGTACTTAATTTAGCCAAAGCCGGTTTTACAAGCGTATAATTCCTCTTAATGTATATATAATGGCACAATCATAAATTTAGGAAAATGTCTGCATCCATCTCATGTACGGCTGTATCCTGTGTTAATAAATGATGCCGTATTTAATTTTCTCTCAATTAATCTCAGGCTGTCAATATCGCTACACACCGCAGATTGAAATATTGTCCCATTCTTTTCGCCTTCGTCACTAATGGCTTTGGCTTAAAAACTCACAAAGAAACTTTAAAGGGCGTAATGAAATGATAAATCCAAATGAATAAAGAAGGTGATGTATCTGACAAGCTTTGGTGGTTGTAGACCCAAACAGATTGTGTTACAAAGCCAATAGATATCTGTAGGACCTAAAAAAAGTGGCCAGTTGTAGGATAGTAGGCAAACAAGTATACACCAACACCATTAGGAGTGAAAAATGTGGGGCATGAAGGGCGAAGGGTGAAGGATGTTAGCGGTCAACAGTAAGGGAAGACAAGGATATTACTCAGACATCACATTGCAGGGTCATCGAATCATAGCGTTTCTCACTCCCAAACTACCTCCTCATCCCGCTCTCTATCTTTTGGAGTCCCCCAGGGCTCTGTCCTGGGACCCCTCCTTTTTTCCATCTATACTCTTGGTCTAGGACAGCTCATACAGTCCCATGGCTTCCAGTGCCACCTGTATGCAGATGACACTCAGATCTACCTCTCTGACCCAGATGTCACCTCTCTGCTGTCCAGAATCCCGGAGTGTCTATTAGTCATATCCTCCTTTTTCACCTCTCGCTTCCTAAAGCTCAATGTAGACAAAACTGAACTCATTATCTTTCCTCCATCTCACGTATCTTCCCTACCCGATCTATCTATTATGGTAAATGGCATCACGCTCTCTCCCGCACCTGAAATCCGCTGCCTCGGAGTAACTCTCAACTCTGCCCTGTCCTTCAAACCACACGTCCAAACTCTTGCCACCTCCTGTCGCCTCCAACTCAAAAATATTTCCAGAATCTGTCCCTTCCTTAGCCCTCAGTTCTACTAAAACTCTTGTACATGCCCTCATCATCTCCCGCCTTGACTACTGCAACACTCTCCTCTGTGGCCTCCCTGCTAAATCTCTTGCACCACTCCAGTCTGTCCTCAATTCTGCTACCTGACTAATCCACCTCTCTCCTCGCTACTACCCTGTCTCTCCCCTCTGCAAATCCCTCCATTGGCTTCCAATTCCCCAAAGAATCCAGTTCAAACTACTAACACTGAACTACAAAGCCATCCACAACCTTTCCCCTCCCTATATCTCTGAACTAATATCCCAATATTTTCCCTCACGTACTTTTCGATCCTCCCACGACCTCCTACTCTTCTCCACACTTATTCGTTCCTCACACAACCGCCTCCAAGATTTCTCCAGAATATCCCCTATCCTCTGGAATGCCATGCCTCAACATGTCCGATTATCCACCACCGTCGGATCCTTCAAACGGAACCTGAAAACCCATCTTTTCAGGAAAGCTTACAGCCTGCAATAACCATTCTGCCGCCTCACCGGCGCCTGAGCTGCCGCCTCATCACCACCAGAGCTGCTGCACCCCCGACCTTTTGTCTCTTTCCCACTATCCCGTAGAATATAAGTCCATAAGGACAGGGTCCTCTCCTCTCTGCACCAGTCTGTTATTGTAAATTTGTTTACTTTTAACGATATCTATAACTTTGTATGTAACCCCCCTTCTCATGTACAGCACCATGGAATTAATGGCGCTATATAAATAAATAATAATACACTGTGTTCCAAATTATTATGCAAAAAATATTTCCTCCTATTTTCTGTAAATTACCTATATGAATTGCAGTCAGTGTTATTTTCCAGTCATCTACTATTCTAGTATAATTGCAATGTTTTTGAACAAACTGCCTATGAAAACAGTATATTTTTAAAAATAAGAAACACTCAAAATGCATGTTCCAAATTATTATGCACAGCAGAGTTTTCAACCTTTTTATTTTTATTTTGAACAAAAAAATGGTCAATTGGTAAAATTATAAGCATTATCAGCTTATTACAAAATGAAGTCAAACTGTTTTCAAGTCAAAACTTTATTCTAGGTGATGTTACATTTGCACATAGGACCCCTTGTTCGAAAGAAGCTTCTGAACTCTCTCGTCCATTGAATTTGTCAGTTTTTGGATGGTTTGTGCTTCAATTGTTTTGCATGTGGACAGAATACCCTCCCAGAGCTGTTGCTTAGATGTGAACTGCCTCCCGCCATCATAGACACTCCTTTTGATGATGCTCCAGAGGTTCTCAATGGGGTTGAGGTCAGGGGAAGATGGCGGCCACACCATAAGTTTGTCCTCTTTTATGCCCATAGCAGCCAGAGATGCAGATGTGTTATTTGCAACATGAGACGGTGCATTATCATGAATGAAAATGATCTTGCTGCGGAAAGCACGGTTCTTCTTCTTGAACCATGGCAGGAAGTGCTGTTTTAGAAACTCCACATAGATTATGGAGTTCATCTTTACCCCTTCAGGGATCCTAAAGGGGCCGACAATCTCTCTCCCCCCATGATTCCAGCCCAAACATTACTCCACCTCCTCCTTGTTGGCGCCTTAGCCGTGTTTTCATGGGGTGTCCATCAACCAGCCATCCTCCACTCCATCCATCTGGACCATCGAGTGTTGCACGGCACTCATCGGTGAACAAAACAGTTTGGAAGTCAGTCTTCATGTATCGTTTGGCCCACTGGAGCCGATTCTGCTTGTGTGCAGTGGAGAGGTGGTCGACAGGATGGCTTACGCACAGCTGCAAACCTCTGAAGGACCCTGCATCTTGTTGTTCGGGGGACGTTGGAGGCACCAGCAGCTTCAAAAACTTGTCTGCTGCTATGACAAGGCATTTTTGCAGCTGCTCTTTTAACCTGACGCAATTGCCTGTTGGAAAGAGTCCTCAATTTTTCCTTATCAGCACACAGCTGGGAATCAGCTACATACTTCTTGATTGTGCCATGATCACGATGAAGTGTCTTGGCAATGTTGATTGTAGTCATGCCTTGACCTAAATACTCCACAATTTGTTGCTTCTCAGCAGCCGACACATCCTTTTTCTTTCCCATTTTGGCAAAAAATGTAGGCTGCTTAATAATGTGGAACAGCCTTCTTAAGTAGTCTTGCCTTTATTTGGACACACCCGCCAAACTAATTTGCACAGGTATCTGCAATTGCTTTCAGTGATATAAAGAGCCCTGACACACATCACCATCAATGAGTTTAAATGACAGACAAAAAAAAATTCTAACCTTATCACTCCGAAACTCTTTTTGCATAATAATTTGGAACACAGTTTAATAATAATAGAATATTAGAGTTGGAAGTGACCTTCAGGTCATCGTGTCCAACCCCCTTCTCAATGCAGGACTCACTAAACCATCTCAGACAGATGTCTGTCCAGCCTCTGTTTGAAGACTTCCATTGAAGGAGAACTCACCACCTCTCATGGCAGCCTGGGTCGGATCCAACTCCTCATCAGGTACCTGATCCAACCACCAGTGTTTGTAGAATGCCACATCAGGTAAGCAAGTCCTCAGCACTTCCTAAGGAAATCTCTTGCCTCATTGATCCACACAATGGAGCTTCTCTGCTTCTTTTCTATTTCACAGCTTATAGTCCAGCTCATTTCTTTGGTTTTGCTATAATCTCTTGTACTTTGTATGAACAGAGATGTGATTCCCCCTTTCTGAGCTAAGTATTTCATCTTTATAGCTTCCCATGGATAGATGGGACCCTGTCCTGTCCTTATTCACATTTACACATAGTAAGATTTTAATACCAGAGGCAGGTTAGGACTGTCCTGATGGGTACACCTTATTGAGGTGGGATGACTTTTATGCCTTTTTGATCAAAATAGCATTAACTAAGTACCCTATGTTATTTACATGTACTACTAATATTTGGTTATTTATTTGCTGTAGGGTATATGCTCATTTTGTTTTTTTTGTTTTTTTTTCTTGGGCTTTGTCATTTTCATTGTAAGTGAACAAGGTAATACACATAAGATATGGTGAAACTTCCCTGTTGGCGCTAAGAGGTTTTTGAGAAGAGGCTTTCACACCATTGCAGTTAACGTAGACAATTTGAACCTTCTGCGTTCCCAAGATCAGCAGCTCTTGAACGTCGATTATGGCGCATTTCAGCCATATCTTGCATGGAGGTGCATCTGCTCGTCCTCCGCTTCATTCATCGTCAGTTGCAATGTTGGGTGTCAGGGCTTACTAGGTGAAGTGGATTCTCTAATACCCAGATCCGGGTGTACCCATGGACCCTTGACATTGATGTAACAAGCTGGAAAGTATGTGGGCAGCGAGAACTTGACACTTTCAGGAACCTCACTAGCAGCAGGACGGAAGACTTGGAATGCAACAGTGATGGAAGCAAGTAAAGCACCATGTGCACAGAAGGTGGAGTAGACCAGACTAAAGTGTAGGGACTGAATCCCAAGGCACAGGTGTGTGTGTGGCGCCCCTGAGGGTTCAGTCGCCACAGAGGTACTACACCTCCTCCTGAGGTGTGGTGCCCCACTATCCAGGTAAGGTGGAGACACCTGACCACGCTCCACATCTGCACCCCACACAACATAGTAGTGTAGCAAAGCACCCTTTGCTGTGAAAGGAGATCCCCTGAGTGGGATGAATGAAGGGAGTGCTGCAGCTGACCTCAGTGATCTGGGTCCTCTGGCACAGGAAAGGAACATAAATAGAAAGCCTGACTCTCCATAAGAAGGAAAGGATTAGTATTGAACGTGAGGAGAAGAAGAGAACTAAGAATTAGGGTTAGAGGAGAACCCTTCCCAAGTTCTAAGCACAAGGCCGGGGTCTGGTCCCTGAGTGTTATGAACGGGTCGCCGAGGAGGAAATAAAAAACAACACAAGCTAAGTCTCAGAAAGCCAAAGAGGTTTGTAATTATGCAGACTGCCGACCCCTGATCCTAACACGCAACTAGCAGCAGTCGTGGAGCATTCCTACGGTGGTTCTAGACGCCTCGTCACAACCGGAGAGCTAAATAAGCCTAAAGCAGGAAAAGAGGAAAACTAACTGCCCCAGAGCAGACCCCAAAGGAAAGACAGCCCCCCACATGTATTGACGGTGAAACAAGATGAAAACACAAACAAAGGCAGGAAAATAGGCTGAGCAAACGATGGGGCCAAACTAACTAGAAAGGACAGGAAAGGAAAGACACTGTCTGCAATCTGCCAAAAACCCTACCAAAATGTCCAACACAACTGATAGCAAAATTAACCCTGAAGTCACTAGACTTCTCCCACTATATCAGCACTCTGAAATATTCTGAGACAGAGCAAAAAGAGGCCAATCTAATAAGGGACAAAAAAAAGGCAATTTGGCAAATACAGATAAATAAGAGTGGAAATTCAGCACAGCCCAGCCGGGCTGGCTGACCACACAAAAAACTGAATTGACCAACAAGAGCAAGTGTGAACATTAGCAAAAACAAACTTAACTTGAGAAGACTGGAACAGAGCTGAGTCCAAGACCTGAGAAGCAGACTGAATCACCAGCACCAGGATAGGGCGTCGGCTGTCTTATATCCAGTCTGATACTCCAGAGATCCAATCGTTATCTTCCTCACCAGGTGGCAGATCACTACCAATTAAACCAACCTCACTACCTACTGTCACCACCAGAGGGAGAACGGAAGGAGAACTCTCAACTGGTGGAGCAGAAAATGAGCTCATAACAGTACCCCCCCCTTGAGGAGGGGTCACCGAACCCTCATCCATGCCACCAGGCCGATCAGGATGGGCCCGGTGAAAAGCACGAACCAATTTATTGGCATGAATATCAGAGGCAGAGACCCAAGAATTATCCTCCTGGCCATAACCCTTCCATTTGACCAAATACTGGAGTCTCCGTCTAACCAAACGAGAATCCAATATTTTTTCTACCTCATATTCCATATTGCCTTTAACCAACACAGGGTCAGGAGGTGCCGCCACAGGAACTACTGGCTCAAAAAACCTCTTGAACAGTGATTTGTGAAATACGTTATGGATTTTGAACGTAACTGGAAGAGCCAATCGAAAAGAAGCAGGATTAAGAATCTCCAAAATCCTATAAGGTCCAATAAATCTTGGCTTAAATTTTGGAGATGCAACCTTCATAGAAATATTCTTAGACGACAACCAAACCATATCACCCACTTTAAACCGGGGACCAATGGTCCTATGCCGGTTGGAAAAACGCTGGGCCTTTTCCTGAGAGAGTGACAATTTATCCACCACTTGGTCCCATATCTGCTGCATTCTCACAACCACAGTGTCCACACCTGGGCAGGACGAAGATTTCACTTGCCCTGAAGTGAATCGAGGATGAAACCCAAAATTACAGAAAAAGGGTGACATCAAAGTGGCAGAACTAGCTCTATTGTTCAGCACAAATTTGGCCAAGGGCAAAAATGAGACCCAATCATATTGATCAGCAGATATAAAACATCTTAAATAAGACTCCAGGGTCTGGTTTGTTCTCTCAGTCTGCCCATTGGTCTGGGGATGAAAAGCGGAGGAGAAGGATAACTGAATTCCCAGATTGGAACAAAAGGCTTTCCAAAATCTGGAAACAAACTGGACCCCTCTATCGGACACAATGTTCTCAGGAATCCATTGTAACTGAACCACCTGTTGTAAAAACAAGGGTACCAACTCAGCGGAAGATGGCAACTTTGGGAGTGGTACAAGATGGACCATCTTCGAAAATCTATCACAAATTACCCAGATAACAGTCATTCTCTGAGAGACAGGAAGATCAGAAATAAAATCCATTGAGATATGGGTCCCTGGCCTCTTGGGTAACTGCAGGGGCATCAGCAACCCACTAGAACGAGAACAGGGTTTAGACCAAGAACAAGTCCCACAGGACTGTACAAAATTCCTGACATCACGAGATAAGGCAGGCCACCAAAAGGACCGACTCACCAAATCTCTGGTACCAAAAATACCTGGATGACCAGCCAATGCGGAGCAAAGGACTTCTGACATCACTCTCTTTCTGCACTGGTTAGGAACATACAATCTTCCCATAGGGCAAGGCTCAGGTTTATCCTCCTGAAATTCCTCCAGGGCGCATCTCAAATCGGGCGAAATGGCAGAAAGAACTACCCCCTCACCTAGGATAGTAGTAGGCTTGGTCACATTAAGAGAATCAGCAAAGAAACTCCTAGAAAGGGCGTCTGCCTTAACATTCTTAGTGCCCGGAAGAAAAGAGACCACAAAATGAAAACACGTGAAAAACAAGGCCCATCTAGCCTGTCTAGGATTCAAGCGTTTGGCCGACTCCAGATAAGTCAGATTCTTGTGATCGGTGAGGACCACAAATTGATGTCTAGCTCCCTCCAACCAATGTCTCCACTCCTCAAATGCCCTTTTCATGGCCAACAATTCCCGATTCCCCACGGCATAGTTGCGTTCAGATGGGGAGAACTTTTGAGAAAAGAAGGCACAGGGATTCATCTTAGAAGTCACAGGATCTTTTTGGGACAAAACAGCTCCTGCACCAATCTCAGAAGCGTCTACCTCCACTTGAAATGGAGATGAGACATCAGGTTGCCGTAAAACTGGAGCTGAAGTAAATCTCCACTTAAGCTCCTGAAATGCTGAGACAGCCTCAGGAGACCAATTCAGCACATCAGCGCCCTTCTTGGTCAGATCAGTCAGTGGTTTGACAATACTAGAAAAATTACCTATAAATTTACGATAGAAATTAGCAAAACCCAAAAACTTCTGAAGAGCCTTCAAAGAAGTAGGCTGAACCCAATCATAAATGGCCTGTACCTTGGCCGGGTCCATTTCAATAGTCGATGGAGATAAGATAAATTCCAAAAATGAAATCCTCTGTACACCAAAGAGACATTTCGATCCCTTAACAAACAGGGAATTCTCCCTCAAAATCCGGAACACAGTCCGGACATGTTCCACATGGGAATCCCAATCACTAGAAAAGAACAAAAAATATCATCCAGATTGATGATCAAAATCTTATCCACAAAGTCTCGGAAAATATCATTCATAAAGGACTGGAAGACAGAAGGGGCATTGGAGAGTCCAAAAGGCATCACCAGGTACTCAAAATGTCCCTCCGGAGTATTAAACGCCATCTTCCATTCATCCCCGTGCTTGATGCGAATAAGATTATATGCCCCCCTGAGGTCAGGCTTAGTAAACCAGCAGGCACTCTTAACTCTGGAGAATAAATCAGACATCAGAGGTAACGGGTACTGATATTTAACCGTCATCTTGTTAAGGGAACGATAATCAATACACTGTCTTAATGAACCATCTTTCTTGGCCACAAAAAAAAACCCAGCACCTAAAGGTGACGAGGATGGTCTAATATGACCCTTCTCCAACGACTCCTTAATATAGGATCGCATAGCATCTTGTTCGGGTACAGATAAGTTGAAAAGCCGACCCTTGGGAAATTTACACCCAGGCATCAACTCAATTGCGCAGTCATAACTCCTATGAGGGGGCAAAGATGCAGACTTACTCTCACTAAATACATCAGAGAATTCAGCCAGATAATCAGGAATATCATGAGACTGAGGAGAGGTGGAGAAAACAGGAGCGTCCCTAAGAACACACTGACAACCCCAACTCACCACAGACACAGATCTCCAATCCAAAACTGGGTTATGAGTTTGCAACCAGGGGAAACCCAGAACAATAGTATCATGCAAATTATGCAGCACCAAAAATTTACAATTTTCTTGGTGGTCTGGGGCAACTCGCATTATCACCTGGGTCCAAAACTGAGGTTTATTCTCCGCCAAAGGAGTAGCATCAGTACCCCTCAAAGGAATAGGCGTCTGCAGAGGTGTCATGGACAAACCACAACGTTTAGCAAAGTCCAAATCCATCAGATTCAGAGCTGCTCCTGAATCCACAAAAGCCTTCGTGGAAAACGTGGACAAGGAGCAGATCAGTGTAATTGCCAAAATAAACTTAGGTTGTACACTGCCCACAGCAAATGTGTGTGCAAAACGTTTCTCTCGTTTAGGGCAGACAAAAATAGTATGAGAGGCGTCTCCACAGAAAAAACACAGCTTATTACGCCTTCTAAACTCCTGACGTTGCGCCCTAAACAAAACCCCATCACAATGCACAGGTTCTGACATTTGGTCAAAAGGTGGCAGCGCTTCCCGTGTAGTTTTACGTTCACGTAAACGCCGATCAACTTGAATGGCTAATGACATAGAGCCATCCAGACCAGAGGGAACAGAAAATCCCACCATAACATCTTTTACAGTCTCTGATAAACCTTTCCGAAAGAGGGCTGCCAATGCGCTATCATTCCATGTAGGACCGCCCACTTTCGGAATTTTTGACAGCATAACTCTGCAGGATCCTGACCCTGGTTTAATGCCAACAGGGTTCTCTCAGCTTGATCAACGGCATTAGGTTCATCATACAACAACCCCAGGGCTTGAAAAAATGCATCCACATTAGTCAGAATAGGATTTTCAGGTGTCAGAGAAAACGCCCAATCCTGGGGATCGCCGCGCAGCAAGGAGATGACAATTTTAACCTGCTGCACAGAGCTCCCCGATGAGTTAGGCTTCAAGGCAAGAAATAATTTACAATTATTCTTAAAATTCAGAAATTTAGACTGATCCCCAAAAAACAAATCAGGAGTAGGAATCTTGGGTTCAGCAGCATGTGACTGAATGAGGTAGGTGGAAATTCCCTGCACTTCAGCAGCAAGTTGCTCCACACGATCAGACAATTGCTTAATCTCCATTAGGCAAAAAAAAAAAAAAACCTCCTACGGCCCCAGAAAAAAAAAAAGAGGAAAAAATAAATAAAATAAAAAAAATTCTGACACTTTTTTTTCCCTTTTTTTTTTTAACAACTTCTTCCTGCTTTTGAGTACCCTAGAATCTGCGGTATGGCTGGTGATTCTGTTATGAATGGGTCGCCGAGGAGGAAATAAAAAACAACACAAGCTAAGTCTCAGAAAGCCAAAGAGGTTTGTAATTATGCAGACTGCCGACCCCTGATCCTAACACGCAACTAGCAGCAGTCGTGGAGCATTCCTACGGTGGTTCTAGACGCCTCGTCACAACCGGAGAGCTAAATAAGCCTAAAGCAGGAAAAGAGGAAAACTAACTGCCCCAGAGCAGACCCCAAAGGAAAGACAGCCCCCCACATGTATTGACGGTGAAACAAGATGAAAACACAAACAAAGGCAGGAAAATAGGCTGAGCAAACGATGGGGCCAAACTAACTAGAAAGGACAGAAAAGGAAAGACACTGTCTGCAATCTGCCAAAAACCCTACCAAAATGTCCAACACAACTGATAGCAAAATTAACCCTGAAGTCACTAGACTTCTCCCACTATATCAGCACTCTGAAATATTCTGAGACAGAGCAAAAAGAGGCCAATCTAATAAGGGACAAAAAAAAGGCAATTTGGCAAATACAGATAAATAAGAGTGGAAATTCAGCACAGCCCAGCCGGGCTGGCTGACCACACAAAAAACTGAATTGACCAACAAGAGCAAGTGTGAACATTAGCAAAAACAAACTTAACTTGAGAAGACTGGAGCAGAGCTGAGTCCAAGACCTGAGAAGCAGACTGAATCACCAGCACCAGGATAGGGCGTCGGCTGTCTTATATCCAGTCTGATACTCCAGAGATCCAATCGTTATCTTCCTCACCAGGTGGCAGATCACTACCAATTAAACCAACCTCACTACCTCCTGTCACCACCAGAGGGAGAACGGAAGGAGAACTCTCAACTGGTGGAGCAGAAAATGAGCTCATAACACCCGAGGTTGTTTGGATACTAATGGTCCTGCAGCAGACACTGGAGGAATAGATGTAGTGACCACTTTATTCCCCCACAAGACTTAGGGGCACAACGTGTGTGAGCCGGGACTAGGTAGAAGGAGTCCCCGAAGCAGGCTATAGCTGTCTGCCATACAAGTAGAGTTCATAGGAACATCTGACAGGAGGAACTCCAGTGTAACTCAGTACTGTGAGTACTTCACTCAAAGGCTCTAAGAGGGAGACGTTCAGAAAAGGCACATAATGTATGTTGGAGGAGTGTTGGAAAGGAGTACTTCATCTTGCCTGGAAGTTGGCTGAGCTCCTGACCCGGAGGGCACGGCATGGATGCGGGCACTTGTACCACAACAGACTGTGAGTAAAGCTTTGGAACTACATGCCTGGTGTCCTCCACTTATTCCTGCGCCAGCCTGCCCAACACCGCTACATCCCTCCTGCACCCGACACTACACCATCTAAGTGTCACTTCACCTACACAGCCCTGGGACTACAGCCCTGCCTGTGGAGGGCTATAACATCATTGCTGCACTACACCATCTGTCTCAGAGGTTCTGTCTGCAGCGTCGGCTTAACATCTTCCTTGCCGAACACCACAGGTGGCGTCATGAATCACTTATAAACGTTCACCACCATAAGCACACTGAAACAACTCCTTTGCAATGGAGCCCCAGGGCCACGGACCGGGTCACTGCTGCCGTGACAACTCCCGTTGAGAAGATCAGCCGGCCCGGTACCGAGTACCCCATGGCCCTGACGAGTGAGGGTGCTCCAACTTGGCGTCACGAACAGGATGACGAGACCCGGTGCCACCGGGGTCTGTGTGCCTACGATTTACTGGACTTAACAGCTTGTGAAAATGTGCAGAATAACCAATTTGATAGACTGTAAAATGAATGCTAAAAATGGCCGCCAGCGCAGAGAAGAAGGGCGTGACAACATGGGTGGTCCTAAGAAAAGTCCGCAAACTGTCCTAGGCCTCCCCTGTCTGAACTTCTATGTGACAGCAACATGGCCCACCCCCCGAGGGGTTCGTATACTGGCATGGTATGGGGGAGTAGGAAGAAGACGCCACCCCCAGAAGGAGGAGCGAGAGCCGGTGGCGGGAAAAGAGTCCAGACAGGAAGAGAAAGGAGAGAACACCATGATGGAAGGAGAAAGGAGGCCTGAAGAGCGAAGGGAGGTTAAGCTGAACCTCCCCGGCGCAATGGCTGAAGGCTACGATCTGGCTTCCCATCTGGGCCGTCAAAAGCTGGAGGAGGAGATTACCCGACTGATTCACGAACTGCGGCTGAAGCAGGAGGCGCTCTGGATGAAGAAATGGCAGCACGCCCGGGAGGGGCCACTATCTGCGGTACCCCAGTCACCGGTACCCGCCACTGCTGCACCGAATCTCCTCCAGGAAAACCCTGTGGAGCTTGCGGCCACTGCCAAACCACCGGCAGCATCTGTCACCGCCGCCCCGCTGTCACCATCGCTGGGAGAGGACTGCCAGGAGGAGCTGTCCGAAGGCCTGGGAGCCGAAGTGGAGGAGGAAGTAGAGCTCCCGCCTGGACCTGACTCAGCTGTGCAGGTCCCGCCGGAGACCCCCGCGGACCTGGAGCCGCCATCTGCTCCACCACCGCCGACATCTGGTTAGACTACCCCTGTGGATACCCCTGCAGCTGCCCACCGTCTCAAGCCTGCACCGGAGCCGGAACACCGCCAGAAGGCCCCAGGTACGTCTACTGTCCCTGCACCTGGGAAGGTCCTGGGGTGTACACCCGTGGCAGCGTCAGGACAGGTCGTGCTGGACCTTGTCTGGGACCAGGACTCTGATCCCTGGGGGGAATGCTTGAACCGCTAGCGGTAGTGCCCCTGTCCACGGTGGGTAGTGGCAGGCCCCGGGAAGAGGAAGATGAGACATGGGCTCGCTGCAAGGAGACCATCCGCCAGCTGGCAGCGGAGCAGAGAGAGAGAACAGAGGAGACTGGCTGTGCTAGGCCCAGATCTGGACCGGAAAGAAAGGGTTTGTACCGGCCACTTTGGTCCCCGGGACTCAGCAGGATGGGGACAGGTACTGAATGTGAACCAAGAACGGGGGTTCGGTTTCATTGCCGACCCCAAATGGATCTCCGACCTTTTCTTTAACCGGCGGGATGTGAAATCACACCTGAGGAAGGTACACCCTGCTAGAGATCTGCAACCGGGAGAATATGTAACCTTCACCCGGCATGAAGGGTTAAGAGATTGGTACGCCATGAATATCCGCCGCATCCCTGAGGATTTTATTGCAGCCTATAAGAAGGAGAAGGCGTTTGTACCCCCAGCAGGAATGCCTCCTACGGTAGTGGTTGCACCTACCAACACCAGACAGGCTATATCTACCTCCGTCATCCACCCCATGGTACTGGTAGCTACACTCGCTGTACCCCAGTCAGCAATCCACCCAGCTGCCACCACCTCGTCCTATGTGAGCCCACAAGCAGGAAGAGGATGCCCTGAAGTGCTCCCCTGGAAGCAGCCAAGGAAACCAGCTTCCACCACCCCAGGAGGGGACCACCAACATTAAAGGAAATACCAAAAACTAACTTTGTTACCCAGGAGGGTATTTGCACCGTTGTGCTTTAAAGTTATTTTTGTTTGTTCATCATGTTTTTTCCAGTTTTGTTGCCCAGTTTTATTGGCAGCGTTTTTCTTACTGAACTGTGGAGATCATGAACACTGAATGATCCAGAACTTTAATGTATATAGTTGCACCTCCTTAGGTGCCCTCTCTTGGTTTTACATAGCCCTTTTATGGATACGAACTACCTCATCTTGGAGCATGGCCCCTATCAAAAGGACACTGCAAGAGATCCCGACTGGGAGCGGTGTTCAGCACTTACAAGAATTATTGAAGTTTTGATGTGAAGTATTTTATAATGTGCCTTATGAAAGTATTAATAGAGAATAGCTTTTATATAGAATCTAGTTAATAGCAATGACTAATAGGAATGTTTTAATAAAGAGATGAAGGATTTGAATAAAGATAAAGATTTGAAAAATGCAGGTGACGAACCAGGCATCAACGGTTGTCACTTAAGGTTATAATAAAGAAAGTAGAAAATGTGAAAGAGAAGATGATGAAGAAATATGATATGATCACTTGAAAGTGGTAGTGTGTTTACTGCTAATAGCACTTTGAATTAGGAATCGTAGTAAGATATAGTTAGATAGTTAAAATGTTTGTAAAGTTCAAGACTCAGTACCTCCCACATTGGGATATTTAGATAAGAACTGTTTATTAGTATTATAAAAAATTTGTATGTTCCTGTATTTGTCATCCTTTGTTTTCTTGCAGCCCGTGGACGTGCTGTGTTTAACGGGGGGTATGTGGCGCCCCTGAGGGTTCAGTCGCCACAGAGGTACTACACCTCCTCCTGAGGTGTGGTGCCCACTATCCAGGTAAGGTGGAGACACCTGACCACGCTCCACACCTGCATCCCACACAACATAGTAGTGTAGCAAAGCACACTTTGGTGGCTCCCTGCTTGGAACACGAAGCGTGCTGGGAGGTGCGTGGAGTTTAGTTTGCACTCAAAAGAGCAGGAAGAGGATAGGATTGAGTTAGTTAGTCACAGGAGTCTGACGAGGTCAGTCTGTGAAAGGAGATCCCCTGAGTGGGATGGATGAAGGAAGTGCTGCAGCCAACCTCAGTGATCTGGCACAGGAAAGGAACATAAATAGAAAGCCTGACTCTCCATAAGAAGGAAAGGATTAGTACGGAACGTGAGGAGAAGAGAACTAAGGATTAGGGTTAGAGGAGAACCCTTCCCAAGTTCTAAGCGCAAGGCCGGGGTCCGGTCCCCGAGGTTGTTTGGATACTAATGGTCCTGCAGCAGACACTGGAGGAATAGAAGTAGTGACCACTTTATTCCCACACAAGACTTGGGGGCACAACAGCAACGTGTGTGAGCCAGGACTATGTAGAAGGAGTCCCCGAAGTAGGCTACAGCTGTCTGCCGTACAAGTAGAGTTCATAGGAACATCTGACAGGAGGAACTCCAGTGTAACTCAGTACTGTGAGTACTTCACTCAAAGGCGCTAAGAGGGAGACGTTCAGAAAAGGCACATATGTTGGCGGAGTGTTGGAAAGGAGTACTTCATCTTGCCTGGAAGTTGGCTGAGCTCCTGACCCGGAGGACATGGCATGGATGCGGGCACTTGTACCACAACAGACTGTGAGTAAAGCTTTGGAACTACATGCCCTGGTGTCCTCCACTTATTCCTGCGCCAGCCTGCCCGACACCGCTACATCCTCCTGCGCCCAACACTACACCATCTAAGTGTCACTTCACCTACACAGCCCTGGGACTACAGCCCTGCCTGTGGAGGGCTATAACATCATTGCTACACTACACCATCAGTCCCAGAGGATCTGTCTGCAGTGTTGGCTTAACATCTTCCTTGCCGAACACCACAGGTGGCGTCACAAATCGCTTATAAACTTTCACCACCATAAGCACACTGAAACAACTCCTTTGCAATGGAGTCACTGCTGCCGTGACAACTCCCGTTGAGAAGATCAGCCGGCCCAGTACCGAGTACCCCACGGCCCTGGCATGTGAGGGTGCTCCAACTGTTTCAATGGGCCTTAAATAGAGCTAGGGAGATTCAGTCATTGATACATGCCATGGAACCTGCAAAACCCAACGTGGAGCACAACAGAGGGCAGCAGACCCAGGAGAAGGAACTGAACCTGGGATATCCTGGGATAGTGTGAGGTAGCCATGATGGAAGTCGTGACAAGGGGCTGCTGTTCTTCCACATCCTGGCATCCCACAAATAAAAGATAATGTCCTGTCTGACGTGTGGTTTGTGCATAGTGTACAACACTCACGTTTGGGGTTGGAGATTCCTCTGGTTTTGCGATACTGCCACACATTCAACAACAGACTTTGTTTCCTATTTCAATAACTCAACTTTACTTAAGATCAGATGATTAATTAAAGATTCAGCATAGTACGTGTCCACTTGTTCATCCTGAGCTCTTCCTTCAAATTTTGGCACCACATTGTTTCCTCCCCTGCAGCTCCCATGCTTTCGGGCCCAATCTTCTCACATGATTTCCCATCTGGCTTATAAGGCATTTGCTTCCTTGTCTCATTTGGGCCGTAGGCCCCGAATATCCTTAGAAGACCCACTGAAGTTAGCAGCGACAGCCCACATGCTGCTTCTTTTGGGGTCCCGTACTCTCCAATGCTATCCATCCCCTTGGCTTAATCTGCTTTTCTTTTCATCTCTCTATCTTACTCTGCATCAACACTATCTCTCCAACTAACCAACTAACTAACTAATTAACTACCAGAAAGTGTCCTATTCTCTTTACTGCTCCTTTCTTTGCCAACTGGGAAATTCCTTACTATGGGGCTGTACTCATCTATGTTTAACCATTAACTAACTGTATATAACTATTTCCTATACTACAGTACCCTCCACTATACTAAACACAATCCTAGCTACTTCCTTATCTTATCTTTTACATCTAAGTCCTATTTCCTTACCTTAACACCTTCCTCAATATAATAATAACATTATTATAGGCAAGGTACACATAAACATAATTTGCGTTCCAATACATTAACTAGGCACACGTCATTAGGGTGAGAGGCGCATGACAGCTCCTGTCACATCCGTACCATAGGTATACATCACTGGAGCATATCAAGCACTGTACAGATCTTTCTGACAGGTTCATTGACAACTAATGGAGCGGAGGCAGAGCAGGCGTCCGAACTCTAGGATCGGGACCCCCAATGGTCAGAAGAAAACTTGTAATTATAGGAATAACCCTTTAACATTAGCAAACAAAGGACTGGATCTTGCCTTAAGGTCAAACCATCAAATTCTCATTCAAAGTAATGGGGTCCCAAAATATGGCCAGGGGAGAGTAACTGTCTCTCTACTTCTATCAGTGTCTTCCCCTGAGAAAAGGGGGTTGTCCGGTCTGTAACTTATGACATATCTACATATCATCTACTGCTGGGACCCTCACGTATCTTAAAGATATGATGGCCTCATCGTAGACTACCAAGGGTGGAGAGGCGGTCACGCATGCTCAGCTTTCTCAACTCCTTTCCACGTGAGCACTGAAAAGTGTCAAGCGCTCTTGCTTTGCCATTTTCAGAGTTGTCCTGACAATATGTCATAAATATTTAAAATGGGACAACCCCTTTCTATAATAATATTTTGTCTAAAATTCCAATAAAGAACTTTGATTTTACACCGAAAAACAAACTGATGTCTATAGTTGGTGGTACACTGAAGACTGAGCCCTTGAAATTGGGTAGAAATTCAGATCCTGGCCATAGCTTTTTCATATGCCATAATTATCATTTATAATCCCGGGAGACGTAGAGCAGTTTTATAAGCCGAGTTTCTTGGCACAATTTATTAATGTAATGGTAATAGCAAATCTATATATTCACAATGAATAAATTCATTCACAACAATGACTAAACTTCTGAATATTCATAATGAGAGTATCCTTGGAAGAAAATGACTTTAGAGCTAAAAAGTGTGATATCTTTTATTAGAGCCGTGAAAATTGGATGTAATGTACATCGCCTTTTAGCCAAATAGACCAATTAGTAGTAAGAAGTAGCTGCTAATTACAGGAGGGCTTGATGGATAGACCCCCAGTGACAGTCCTTTGTTAGATGGGATCATTAGTCTATCTGGGGCACCTTCTTCGTGATCCTCATGGTCTTGCTCTAGAAGGAATATTTTTTACTGTAATTCCCACCGGAAAGGTGACCTGAAAAATATACAGGGAAAATCTACATAAAGAACTGTCTAGTGCAACACGTTCGGAGGGTTGAAAACATTTGATAACAAAGTGTTAAGTTTGACCTAAGAGATAACCAAGATTAAGAATTAGGGTTTGTGCACGCAACATTTCTTGCTCACTCTTTTGAGCATTTAGTTAGTGCTTTTTCAGGTGGGTCTTGCATAGGACCCCCCTGAAAAAGCACTATCTAAATGATCATATACAGTATATCATTGGAGGGGAACCTTTTTTCTGCCAGGTGCCATTTCGATATTTATACCATCAGTCGGGCGTCGTAAAAAAATATCAACTTGAAATTTTCTCTGTTATATTTGGTCAAACATTTCATTAACTCACCCCTAATGTGATGGCTGGGGCTGCTTCTTTCTGGTGTGACGATGTTAGGTGGTATTGATGATTTTGCTGTTCACAACTGCTTTTCCAGATTTGCTTTGGTCTGGAGCGCAGTCAATTCTTTGCGATAAATTTTGAAAAGGACTAGCAGCAGTATGTTCTGAACACAGATGTATATTACATGGCAGGTCTTCTCACAGTGGGAAATTCATAACTGATCATGTAATATTTCTAGAACTCCAGCAATGGGAGGTAGGCAGTATATCCCATAGAAGCATTGCTGGAGCATATACTTCACACAAGAGATGCTGGGGCTGGAGCATATACATCACACTGGAGATGCTGGTGCTGGAGCATATGCATCACACAGGAGATGCTGGGGCTGGAGCATATGCATCACACAGGAGATGCTGGGGCTGGAGCATATACATCACTCAGGAGAGGCTGGGGCTGGAGCAAATGCATCACACAGGAGATGCTGGAACTGGAGCATGTACATCACACAGGGGATGCTGGGGCTGGAGCATATACATCACACAGGAGATGCTGGGGCTGGAGCATATACATCACACAGGAGATGCTGGGGCTGGAGCATATACATTACACAGGAGATGCTGGGACTAGAGCATGTACATCACACAGGAGATGCTGGGGCTGGAACATATACATCACACAGGAGACGCTGGGGCTGGAGTATATACATCACACAGGAGAAGCTGGGGCTGGAGCATATAAAGCACACAGTAGACGCTTGGGCTGGAGCACATACATCACACAGGAGATGCTGGGGCTGGAGCATATACATCACACAGGAGAAGCTGGGGCTGGAGCATATAAAACACACAGTAGACGTTTGGGCTGGAGCACATACAGTCATATGTTAAAGTTTGGGCACCCCTATTAATGTTAACCTTTTTTCTTTATAACAATTTTGGTTTTTGCAACAGCTATTTCAGTTTCATATATCTAATAACTGATGGACTCAGTTATATTTCTGGATTCAAATGAGGTTTATTGTACTAACAGAAAATGTGCACTCTGCATTTTAACAAAATTTGACCAGTGCAAAAGTATGGGCACCCTTATCATTTTCTTGATTTGAACACTCATAACTACTTTTTGCTGACTTCCTGAAGCACTAAATTGGTTTTGTAATCTCATTGAGCTTTGAACTTCATAGCCAGGTGTATCAAATCATGAGAAAAGGTATTTAAGGTGGCCACTTGCAAGTAGTTCTCCTATTTGATTCTCCTATGAAGAGTGGCATCATGGGCTCCTCAAAACAACTCTCAAATGATCTGAAAACAAAGATTATTCAACATAGCTTTTCAGGGGAAGGGTACAAAAAGTTGTTTCAGAGATTTAACCTGTCAGTTTCCACTGTGAGGAACATAGTAAGGAAATGGAAGAACACAGGTTCAGTTCTTGTTAAGCCCAGAAGTGGCAGGCCAAGAAAAATATCAGAAAGGCAGAGAAGAATGGTGAGAACAGTCAAGGACAATCCACAGACCACCTCCAAAGACCTGCAGCATCATCTTGCTGCAGATCGTGTCACTGTGCATCGGTCAACAATACAGCGCACTTTGCACAAGGAGAAGCTGTATGGGAGAGTGATGCGAAAGAAGCCGTTTCTGCAAGCACGCCACAAACAGAGTCGCCTGAGGTATGCAAAAGCACATTTGGACAAGCCAGTTACATTTTGGAAGAAGGTCCTGTGGACTGATGAAACAAAGATTGAGTTGTTTGGTCATACAAAAAGGCGTTATGCATGGAGACTAAAAAACACATCATTCCAAGAAAAACACTTGCTACCCACAGTAAAATTTGGTGGAGGTTCCATCATGCTTTGGGGCTGTGTGGCCAATGCCGGCATCGGGAATCTTGTTAAAGTTGAGGGTCGGATGGATTCAACTCAGTATCAGCAGATTCTTGACAATAATGTGCAAGAATCAGTGACGAAGTTGAAGTTACGCAGGGGATGGATATTTCAGCAAGACAATGATCCAAAACACCGCTCCAAATCTACGCAGGCATTCATGCAGAGGAACAATTACAATGTTCTGGAATGGCCATCCCAGTCCCCAGACCTGAATATCATTGAACATCTGTGGGATGATTTGAAGCGGGCTGTTCATGCTCGGCGACCATCAAACTTAACTGAACTGGAATTGTTTTGTAAACAGGAATGGTCACAAATACCTTCATCCAGGATCCAGGAACTCATTAATAGCTACAGGAAGCGACTAGAGGCTGTTATTTTTGCAAAAGGAGGATCTACGAAATATTAATGTCACTTTTATGTTGAGGTGCCCATACTTTTGAACCGGTCAAATTTTGTTAAAATGCAGATTGCACATTTTCTGTTAGTACAATAAACCTCATTTGAATCCAGAAATATAACTGAGTCCATCAGTTATTAGATATATGAAACTGAAATAGCTGTTGCAAAAACCAAAATTGTTATAAAGAAAAAAGGTTAACATTAATAGGGGTGCCCAAACTTTAACATATGACTGTACATCACACACAGGAGATGCTGGGGCTGGAGCATATACATTACACAGGAGACACTGGGGTTGGAGCATATACAGCTCCACAGAGGAGACCCAAGAAGAGGTGCAAATCCGGCTAAATAAGATTAAAATAGATAAATCTCTGGGTCCGGATGGCATACACCCACGAGTACTAAGAGAACTAATTAATGTAATAGACAAACCATTATTTCTTATATTTAGAGACTCTATAGCGACGGGGTCTGTTCCACAGGACTGGCGCATAGCAAATATGGTACCAATATTCAAAAAGGGCTCTAAAAGTGAACCTGGAAATTATAGGCCTGTAAGTCTAACTTCTATTGTTGGTAAAATATTTGAAGAGTTTCTGAGGGATGTTATTCTGGATTATCTCAATGAGAATAACTGTTTAACGCCATATCAGCATGGGTTTATGAGGAGTCGCTCCTGTCAAACCAATCTAATCAGCTTTTATGAAGAGGTAAGTTATAGACTGGACCAAGGTGAGTCATTGGATGTGGTATATCTTGATTTTTCCAAAGCGTTTGATACCGTGCCACACAAGAGGTTGGTGCACAAAATGAGAATGCTGGGTCTGGGGGAAAATGTGTGTAAATGGGTAAGTAACTGGCTTAGTGATAGAAAGCAGAGGGTGGTTATAAATGGTATATTCTCTAACTGGGTCGCTGTGACCAGTGGGGACCGCAGGGGTCGGTGTTGGGACCTATTCTCTTCAACATATTTATTAACGATCTGGTAGAAGGTTTGCACAGTAAAATATCGATATTTGCAGATGATACAAAACTATGTAAAGCAGTCAATACAAGAGAAGATAGTATTCTGCTACAGATGGATCTGGATAAGTTGGGAACTTGGGCCGAAAGGTGGCAGATGCAGTTTAATAATGATAAATGTAAGGTTATACACATGGGAAGAAGGAATCAATATCACCATTACACACTGAACGGTAAACCACTGGGTAAATCTGACATGGAGAAGGACTTGGGGATCCTAGTTAATGATAAACTTACCTGGAGCAGCAAGTGCCAGGCAGCGGCTGCCAAGGCAAACAGGATCATGGGGTGCATTAAAAGAGGTCTGGATACACATGATGAGAGCATTATACTGCCTCTGTACAAATCCCTGGTTAGACCGCACATGGAGTTCTGTGTACAGTTTTGGGCACCGGTGCTCAGGAAGGATATAATGGAACTAGAGCGGGTACAACGGAGGGCAACAAAATTAATAAAGGGGATGGGGGAACTACAATATCCAGAGAGATTAGCAAAATTAGGATTATTTAGTCTAGAAAAAAGACGACTGAGGGGCGATCTAATTACCATGTAGAAGTATATAAGGGGACAACACAATATCTCTCCGAGGATCTGTTTATACCAAGGAATGTGACGGTCACAAGGGGGCATTCTCTGCGTCTGGAGGAGAAAAGGTTTTTCCACCAACATAGAAGAGGATTCTTTACAGTTAGGGCAGTGAGAATCTGTAATTCCCTGTCTGAGGAGGTGGTGATGGCGAACTCAGTCGAAGGGTTCAACAGAGGCGTGGATGTCTTCCTGGAGCGTAACAATATTGTATCTTACAGTTATTGTTAGGTTCTTTAGAAGAACGTAGATCTGGGGATTTATTCTGACAGAATTTTATAGGCTGAACTGGATGGACTAATGTCTTTTTTCGGCCTTACTAACTATGTTACTATGTCAATGTGGACACATATGCCTTGTTGCTGGCTGTTTGGGCTCACATGAATTGGCCAACCCATAGATATAAATAGGTGAGTGCCATCCAATTATCGGAGGCAAATAATGCTGCACTCATTGAATAACATTGGTCAGAATGCAATCCGATGTTTTGAAAGATGGCACTCAGACTGAAACTGTCATCATCTCCATCATCATTCCCATATGGGACATCTTTTCTTCTGTATTTTTATTCCTATATAAAGCCATATTCGATTTTCTGATTGCATCTCCTGGAGTGAATGTAGCATTGTAGACAATAACAGATACCAGGAGCAGCGACAGAGTCTCAACTCTGGAAACAAAGAGGGAAGACTTTCTTGTTTGTTGCTTTTTTTTTTTTTTTTTCTTTTTAAACCAACTGTTTTGGGAAGAGAGGGGTTATCCCCAATCATAAAGCTTGTTTAAATAACCAAATAATGTAATAGTGAAAACTATAAGAAGTTGATACATGAATTATATTAGAAAACTGCAGTTTATTCATTCTACAAAGATAAAACTTCATTTTCACCCTTTTTCGCAGCTTTGAAATCAGTACAGACTAAATTCTACAATGCTTTTGTAAAGGTTTTATATCTATTCTGCTGCAACCTGTGCAATAAAGTGGAAAAATCCCGGAGTGACGAGGTTAGAATCCCGCTCAATGGCTCTGTTCACATCACATCAGGTTGGAGTAATTTCCAATATGTTCTCTGACATACCTATTTTATTGCAAAAGATTGCCCTTTTTCGATATGTTTAGCCGGTATATATCATCATTAGAATTGGTATGTAACATCAGTAATCTGTGGCCATTGAATGGGAGCCACGAAAACAGCTTCCTCTCTGACCGCATCAATGGATCTTCTTTTGATTAGCCAGCCTGGTTTGTCACATCGCAACAATCATTATGCACCAGGCCAGCTAATCAATAGAAGATCCAGGGATTCTGTCAACTACTGTACCTAGATGCTCCTTTTCCTGGTGATACCAAATCATTGTCATGGCCCCCACTTATCATGCTCCATGCATAGTCCAGCACATGCTAGTTTTGCCCCCTACACGGCTTTTTGCAACCTGCAGACGGGAGTTCTTATGGCTTTCTTACAAAAATGCCATTTTTGTGGAGTATACAACTAATAGTTGTCCTGTGGACAGATTCATTACCTGAGCTGTGGATCACTGCATCTCCTCCAGAGTGACCATGGGCCTCCTGACTTGTTCTCTAATTAGTGCTCTCCTTGCTTGGAATGTCAGTTTAGGTACACAGCCATGTCTTGATAGATTTGTAGTTGTTCCATTCTCCTTTCATTTTTTGATGATGGATTGAATAGTGCTCCGTGAGATCTGTAGCTTTTTTTTCAATAACCTAACCCTGCTTTACTCTTCTCCACAACTTTATCCCTGACCTCTCCGGTGTGCTCCTTGGTTTTCATGATGCCGTTTGATCCCTAATGTTCTCAAACAGACCTCTGAGGTCTGCACAGAACAGCTGTAGTTATACTGAGAATACATTACACACAGTTGGACTCAACTTACTAATTATGGGGAGACAATTGGTCACTTAGGATTTTATTTAGGGCTATCAGAATACAGGAGACTGAATACAAATCCACATCACAATTTTCACGTTTATATTTTTAAAATAAGTAGAAAACACTTGTATAATTTCCTTTATACTTCACAAATACTTGGGACTTTGTGTTGTATATCGTATAAAAGCCCAATAAAATAAGTTTGTGGGTGTAATGTGAAAAAATGAGGAAAATTCACAGGGTATAAACACTTTTTTCAGGGCACGGTAGGTGCACAACTGTGTTACTTTTTATTAATTAGTGACGCCAACTACACTTTTCAATATGGGTGATAATGAAAAAAAAATGCAGCATATATTTTTTTAACAAAAGTAGGCAATGTATGAAAACTGTACATTTTTGTAGAATCGCTCATGTCTAGAACACAATTTTTTGCCTTTTTTCCTTTTTTTTCTTTATATGACCCTCCAAGCGGAGAACATCTCTTCAGATGACTGCTGACATCATAGCTCTATGCCAAAATAATGGCTAATTGAGACATTTAGGAGAGAACAATGATAGATATTCTCCGAGAATGGGAAACGGCTTTGGTTTTGGATACAAGAATATTGGAGTTGGAAAGGCTTAGGAGCAGGAACGATTTGGATATTAGGAAAGAGCGGCTGATGATTCCATCATGAAGAGGTGGCAAAGTAGGGGAATGAAGTAAGACATCCCCTTTAAGATCACCCCTTTAAGAAGTCCTATGTATATATGTTGTTATTTGATGTGAACAATGCTAGCGGTACTGCTACACGAGCATGTATATTACCGCCCGTCTTATTGGTACTGCCACGTAATGTATGTGTTACCATGTTGTCGAGACTGTAATATATTGTAATATATTATGCTCTAAAATGTTTTACATATCATGTATAGATTAAGGTAAGCTGGTGCATCCTTTGGGGTCATTAGAGGAGGGCAGTATTAGTATAGAGTTCCTAGATATGGGTAAGTGTAATTCTGTCATGGGCCACTAGATGGGGGAATACTAGTGGGCCTTATTAGGTATAGCTGATAGGAAGTTCAAATAGGGTTAACTGTAGGAGGAGCTGCTATGGGGTAAGCAAGTGTAGGAGATAGGAATAGGTGAGAAGGGTGAAGACGCCCGAAGGTCCACAAGGGCTCTAGGCCCAGGATGACATAGCAGCTACGAAACTTTCTGTTGAAAGAGAAGTGCACGGGCACAGTCAGACGGGTGCTGGAAGAGACCTAAGCACCCCGGGAGTTACGGTTTATCACAGCAGCAATGAAAGGAGAGAATTACTTCGTCTAACAGTTGTGCAGGGCGCAGAATATTCATAATGTGGAAGATCTTAAATAGGGTTGAAGCTTGTAAGTGCGGGGCGAAACGGATGAACGGGATCCCCTATGTCTTGAGGTCCTACAGGAGTGATGCTGCAGTACCGCCTAGGGCGCTACTACCCCTTAATGTGCGTGAGGACAAAGAAAGCAGGAAAGGGAAAGTGCAGGAGGAATGCTGTGTGGACTGTAATGTTACTTATGTGCCTGGGACCATTGAAGAGAAAAGTAAAATCGTTGATTTGGCATCAGAACCGGTATCTGTGTCTGTTCTTTCAACCCTATGCACCGAAACTAAGTGTACAGGAGCTGTGCAACACCGCTGTGGAATCCTTGACGGTGAACTAGGACCACAAACAGGTACGCCGGTAGAAGCTGACAATTTTCCTGTGGGAAGAGGCCAGGACACCAAGGCTCTGGTGCCCTCGGCCACCACTACTGTCCTGGCCCCTTCTTACAGCAAAAGCACCAGTTTCTGACATGGCATCCTTGGACCCTTTAAATCAAACCCCATTTTTAAGATGTTCCGATTCTGAACATTTGTCTTTCCTATCCATCCAACAAAAAAAAACAAAAACTGACCAGGTGAAGGGACCACGTTCTCATTATAGCAAATTAATAAGCTTTTATTCTTGCTAGTGTCATAATGACTCTGATCCTGGCCAATCGAAACACATGTATACGCCCAGTTGGTTAAAAATGAAACTTTACTTTGGAACGAGGTCTTTTTGCTCCTCTGTGTATTGCTGGCTGCAGAAGAGCTCACTCAGAATATGACAGTGAGCTCCTTCTGACAGGCGGATGGGGAGTCGGTAACTCTTATTTGTCTTTTTCTTAGGCCTGCTGTTGTGATTTATGACTACAGACCCCATCAAAGCTGAATGAAGAAGGAACCAAAAAGCCTGTAAAAGTCAAACGTTGTAATGGAACCCAATTTCCAAAATTATTGTTAATCCCAAATACATGAATTTAATATAAAAAAAAACAAATTCCTCAAAAGTGGATCACCCCTTTAAGTGAAAGGTCCTCATTAAACTGTCAGGCATTGGAGATATCTCTGATCATGCCAGTTGCAGGTAGATAGAAGCTGTATAACACAGCCGGAACCCACCAGAGTGGACTCTATACGTGTACATCACATGTCGGGAAGGGGGTAAAAATACAAACAATGGCACCAGTGTTCCTAGATTTGATATTTGTGGTGCTTCTACTTGCACACAATGGAAATAGGGGATGACTGATTGCTAAAAACTCATCAGCACCATGTTCTGGAGGAATATAATACTAGCGGACTCAGTGACTTTGTTATTAAAGCGGTTGTCCACTAATAGGACAACCCCTTCTTAAAGTAAATGTTTGGCCCCGATAATAGAGCAGGAACAGAAAAGATAGATAGATAGATAGATAGATAGATAGATAGATAGATAGACAGACAGACAGACAGACAGACAATATCAACAGACAGCCCTGGCACACCAGCCTGACCAAAGAACTGAGGCAAGCTTCCAGGGCTGCTGAGCAGAGATGGAAAAGATCCCACTTCAATGAGGATTTCATCGCATTCAAACAGTCCCTCACTACTTTCAAGGCCACACTCGCAGCAAAACAAAGCTACTTCTCATCTCTCATATCCTCCCTGTCTCACAACCCTAAACAGTTATTCAACATCTTCAATTCTCTCCTCAGCCCCCCAGCACCTCCTCCCTCCCCACTCATCTCAGCTGAAGACTTTGCCTCATTTTTCAAGGAGAAGATTGATAACATCAGATACAGTTTTGGTCAACAAGCCCCAGAGCCCTTCCTCCTAACTGCCCTGCCCTCCTCCTCCAAAACCAACTTCTCCACCATTACAGAAGAATGACTCTCCAGTTTACTCTCAAGATCACATCTCACTACCTGTGCACTTGACCCGATCCCATCCCACTTCATCCCAAACCTCACCACAGTCTTCATCCCAACCCTAACACACCTCTTCAACCTATCACTAACAACTGGTGTTTTCCCCTCAAGCTTTAAACATGCCTCAATCACACCTATCCTTAAAAAGCTCTCGCTTGACCCATCCTCTGTATCTAGCTATCACCCTATATCACTTCTCCCCTATGCCTCAAAACTAATGGAACAACATGTCAATCTTGAACTGTCCTCCCACCTCTCTTCTTGTTCCCTCCTTGACCACTTACAATCTGACTTCCGGCCACACCACTCCACTGAAACTGCCCTAACTAAGGTCACCAATGACCTATTAACTGCCAAGGCCAAGCGACACTACTCTTTCCACCTCCTCCTGGACCTGTCCTCTGCCTTTGACACAGTGGACCATTCCCTATTACTACAGACCCTCTCATCTCTTGATATCACAGACTTGGCCCTATCTTTGATTGCGTCAAACCTAACAGACCGGACATTCAGCATTTCCCACTCGCACACCACCTCCTCACCGCGCCACCTATCCGTCGGAGTCCCGCAAGGTTCAGTACTAGGGCCTCTGCTCTTCTCCATTTACACCTTCGGCCTCGGACAGCTCATAGAATCTCATGGCTTTCAGTATCATCTCTATGCTGATGACACACAGATCTACATCTCTGGACCAGATATCACCTCCCTACTAAACAGAATCCCTCAATGTCTGTCTGCTATTTCATCCTTCTTCTCCGCTAGATTTCTTAAACTTAATATGAACAAAACAGAATTATTCATCTTTCCCTTATCTCACTCAACTCCTCCAACAGACCTATCCTTTAAAGTAAATGGCTGCCCACTCTCTCCAGTCCCACAAGCTTGCTGCCTCGGGGTTATCCTTGACACTGATCTCTCTTTCAAGCCACATATCCAAGCCCTTTCCACTTCCTGCCGATTTCAACTGAAAAATATTTCACGAATCCGTACATTCCTCAAGCAAGAATCTGCAAAAACCCTAGTCCATGCCCTCATCATCTCCCGCCTTGACTACTGCAACCTCCTGCTCTGTGGCCTCCCCTCTAACACTCTTGCACCCCTCCAATCTATTCTAAACTCTGCTGCCCGACTAATCCACCTGTCCCCCCGCTATTCCCCGGCCCCTCCCCTCTGTCAATCCCTGCACTGGCTCCTCATTACCCAAAGACTCCAGTTCAAAACCCTAACCATGACATACAAAGCCATCCACAACCTGAGTCCTCCATACATCTGTGACCTCGTCTCCCGGTACTTACCTGCACGAAACCTCCGATCCTCACAAGATCTCCTTCTGTACTCCCCTCTTATCTCCTCTTTCCACAATCGCATACAAGATTTCTCCCGCGCTTTCCCCCTACTCTGGAACTTTCTACCACAACATATCAGACTCTCACCTACCATGGAAACCTTCGAAAAGAACCTGAAGACCTACCTCTTCCGACAAGCCTACAACCTGCAGTAACCACCAATCCACCAAACCGCTGCATGACCAGCTCTACCCTCGCCTACTGTATCCTCACCCATCCCTTGTAGACTGTGAGCCTTCGCGGGCAGGGTCCTCTCTTCTCCTGTACCAGTTATGACTTGTTATGTAAGATTACTGTACTTGTATGTATTATGTATACCCCTCCTCACATGTAAAGCGCCATGGAATAAATGGCGCTATAATAATAAATAATAATAATAATAGTTAGATAATAGATAGATAATAGATAATAGACAGATAGATAATAGATAGATAAGATAGATCAATAGATAGATAGATAGACAGACAGACAGACAGACAGATAGATAGATAGATAGATAGATAGATAGATAGATAGATAGATATTAGCCAGCCTTCTTGGCACTGTATATATATATATACAGTCTCTGTAGACAAATCATTAAAGATTCACCAGTTAGTGACATTGATGAAATATTTATTTCTCGCTAACACTCCGGGTCCTCGTTGGCATTTGCCAATTTTTCTTTCTGATTCCCTTTATCCGGTCTCCTGTGTTTCCGGCTTTCTGATGGGATTTGAATTTCCTTTTTACTTAATAGCTTACGACATTAAAAAGTCTGAAAGAGTAGCAAGAAACGCTACCAAATTGAACAGTGAGGCTGCAAATCAAAAGTGCAGCGCGGCCATATTGAATTTACAGGATCAGAAGAAAATCCCCGCACAGGAAATCTATGAATTCACAAGAACGATACAAACACTTTGAACTTCACAGAACCTGACCGGCAATTCATCTGCAAACATTAGATGGATGAAATGTCAGGGAGAGCGTAGCTCGATGTGAGACTGGTAACACTTAATTGTGCGAGTTTGTTGTTTTGTATCTCATTTTTATGTCATATAGCGGATGTATACGAGCTCCGAGACGATTAGGGCCGTAATATGGCATCCATAGAAGTGCATGAGGCCATGGTGTGCCTATGCGTGCTTCCGATTGATAAGCAGGGATATGGAATCTGCTGTGTAATACAATCACATATGTGTGCACTATATGGCGCAAATTGAAGGACTACAGCTACATTGTTCGAAGCTGTAGTTACTTTTCATGAAGAAAAACACTGCAATACTAAGACATACAATGTGACCACATGGCAGCACAATATGGCTACATAGTAGGAAGCAACATGTACTTCTAGGGAAGAATACCGATACACGGGAAGGTTTCGGCTACATAGTACAGGGATCCAGATACGTCTAGGTGACAATACCGCCATAATAGAGTGAAATACTGTGGGGCCATATAGAGGCAAATGGAGTGATGGCATACTACATACTACAGAGCACCATACAACATACTACAGAGCACCATACAACATACTACAGAGCACCATACAACATACTACAGAGCACCATAGTAGATACTACAAAGCACCATACTACATACTACAGAGCACCATACTACATACTGTAGAGCACCATACCACATACTACAGAGCACCATACCACATACTACAGAGCACCATACTACACACTATAGAGCACCATACTAGATACTACAAAGCACCATACTACATACTAAAGAGTACCATACCACATACTACAGAGCACCATACTACACACTATAGAGGACCATACTACATACTACAGAGCACCATACAACATACTACAGAGCACCATACAACATACTACAGAACACCATAGTAGATACTACAAAGCACCATACTACATACTAAAGAGTACCATACCACATACTATAGAGCACCATACCACACACTACAGAGCACCATACTACACACTGTAGAACACCATACTAGATACTACAAAGCACCATACTACATACTAAAGAGTACCATACCACATACTATAGAGCACCATATCACATACTACAGAGCACCATACTACACACTATAGAGCACCACCATACTAGATACTACAAAGCACCATACTACATACTACATACTATAGAGCACCATACCACATACTACAGAGAACCATACTACACACTATAGAGCACCATACTACACACTATAGAGCACATACTAGATACTATAGAGCACCATACCACATACTACAGAGCACCATACTACATACTACAGAGCACCTTAAAACATACTACAGAGCAGCATACAACATACTACAGAGCACCTTACAACATACTACAGAGCCCCATACTACACACTATAGAGCACCATACTAGATACTACAAAACACCATACTACATACTAAAGAGTACCATACCACATACTATAGAGCACCATATCACATACTACAGAGCCCCACACTACACACTGTAGAACACCATACTAGATACTACAAAGCACCATACTACATACTAAAGAGTACCATACCACATACTATAGAGCACCATATCACATACTACAGAGCACCATACTACACACTATAGAGCACCACCATACTAGATACTACAAAGCACCATACTACATACTATAGAGCACCATACCACATACTACAGAGAACCATACTACACACTATAGAGCACCATATTAGATACTACAGAGCACCATACTACATACTAAAGAGCACCATACCACATACTATAGAGCACCATATCACATACTACAGAGCACCATACTACACACTATAGAGCACCACCATACTAGATACTACAAAGCACCATACTACACACTACAGAGTATCATACTACACACTACAGAGTATCATACTACATACTATAGAACACCATACCACATACTACAGAGAACCATACTGCACACTATAGAACACCATACTAGATACTACAAAGCACCATACTACACACTACAGAGTATCATACTACATACTATAGAGCACCATACCACATACTACAGAGAACCATACTACACACTATAGAACACTATACTAGATACTACAAAGCACCATACTACATACTACAGAGCAACATACTACATACTACAGATCACTATACTACATACTATAGAGGACCATACTACATACTACAGAGCACCATACTACATACTACAGAGCACCATACTACATACTACAGAGTATCATACTACATACTACAGAGCACCATTCTACATACTATAGAGCACCATACTACATACTACACAGCACACGGAAGCACCACATGGTGCTACACAGAGTGGTTATGACTACATACAATGCGGCTACTACATAGTATGGAGCCACAGGAAAATAGGCTTCACATGTTGGCACATTTGTGGTTGCTATTACATAGTATGGAGCTGCAGGTACCTTGAAAGTAAAATAGGCCCATAATACTGACATATGGAGTCACTATGTGGAGGCATAAATGGGGGATTTCACAAAAAAGTACAGGGTCACATGGATTTTAGAGAAAAAAATGTTTATATACAGTGCTATAAAGAGGTATTAAATGGCGGCATACTAAGTTGATGTGGCTGTTGTAGATGTCACCTATCTGAGTTAAAGGGGCTATCCAGGTTTGACACAAAATCCGAAGTCACTATGTGACTGAAGACTTGTAAATCCTCACGGCATGCAAGGTGCATGGAGTCAGGATTCTCCAGTGCCGGGAGCAGGCTGCCACATTACTACAATACAGGAGTGACACACACGTCTAGTCGAAATGTGGCCGGAAGAGTGCAGTTCGCATCCGCTGCTGGCACCGGAGATTCAGGACAACGTGCACCCTGTGATGATTGACTGCAGAATTTTGTGCCAAACCAGGATAGCCCCCTTTAACTCTGATGCCTTCCTCTGTCACCTCTTTGATTCCATGCAAAGTAATGTAGAATGCTGACTGAGGGGTTGCAGATTTCAACTTTCAGCAGAATCTTCAGCACCCAGACATTGTGTGTTAATGAACCATTTAACTTAAAATGGAGAATTCAGGGGAGAATATTGATACAAACATACCATGGAGAAGTCATGCAGTGCAGTCTGAATTGTGCCCAATACCTTCTGCTGTCTGTTCCATATAGTGCCTCCACAACATTAGCCTGCAACTGTTGTATACTCCATTAGTGGTTACATCGGTTGCTTTTGTGTTTTTTGCATTTGTTGTTTGGTTTGTGACATATTCACCTTTACATTATGCCTTTTTTATGCATCAATTTTATTTTAGTTTGCCACTGTAGGCGGCATTTAGGATTTCCAGGTTTTTTTCATCCATTTTATCATTTGGAACTTTTCGAAAAGTCACTAAATTATTTTGCACCAATGCGTCCGATATTTTTTTTTTGTTTGTGAAACTTTTGGAACATTTTAGAAGGCATGGCTTTGAGTTAAAAAGTAGCAAAAAAAAAAGGTTGAAGATAAAAATAAAGCAAAAAAAATGTCATTTTAATTTTCTTGAACCACTTTGAATAATGAAAAAAAAAATCTGTGGACATCATAAGTCAAAAAAAAAGTGACTTTAAAAAAAAAACCCTAAATGATGTATGCCTCCATATAGGCTCCGCCATTGTACACAAGACCATGGGACCCTCACCGTCCAATAGAAAGGGCGTCCAAATCCCCAATATTTGGAAAAATGATGCCCACTGACTGTCCTAAAGACTTTGCATATAGTGGGGATATGCTCTATCACAACTGTTCACTGTATGACCACCGTAAGGAGGAACCGAGGGTTCAGGACCCCCATTCTTCAGATTGGTAGATTGGTGATTATTACCCCTTTAAGCAATGTAATACCCACATTCAAGTGTCTTATCTCATAGGGAACCATGAATAAGGGTTTATTTGTAGAAAGTTATGTGAACAAATGTTATCAAAATGGAAAGTATGGTAATTAACAAAAAGAAATGAAGAATCCCGTGCACTCACTGACTAATCTATACGAGGAAATGGACTTTGTCCTTTTAATAACATAGGAAATTGACTAGGGAAAAAAAATTCAATATTGTGTCGCTGACCAGATCTGTGTACAGTTTTTCCTGCACATTGAAGAGCCCTGATCAATGGATAATACAGAAGGACTGATAATTAGATATTATTAAAGGGGATATCTCATAAAGACATGTAGGGGGTAGTCCTCTGCTCAGGACCCCAGTCTATGATCCAGAGAAAGTTATGGCTGGCTACTATGAAAGTATACTGTTATAATTGGTTCTTGTTTGTCCCAAATCCACTTTCCAAGACCCCATGTCAACATACATTAAAGTAGCCCTTCTCCTCCTCTTCCTCCTGCCATGAAAGTTTTTATCCTCTTAATATATTGTAGTCATCATATTATATAGCACTGTGTACTTACAATTGCTCATTTTGCCTTTCTACCCAGATAATTCGTCTCTTTCCATTAGGTCTATGACATCACGTGATTAAAAGCTGACTAGCTGAATCCTTCTAAACTCTATGTAGAACCAGGAGGTCAATTTTCTCTGTATAAGTCATGAGTCATCACTGCAAAAATCTATGGCAGGGGAGAGGAGGAAGCAGCTGGATCAGGAGTTGAAGAGGGGAATGATAAATGCAAGGAAAAGAGACTTCCTGTTTCTACATAGAGCAGAGAAAAGAGAATAATTAGCTGGTAGAAAGGCATAATGAGCAATTGTAAGTAAATAAAAACTTTGATGGGAGGAGGATTGCTTCTTTAAAATAGGTGATGTGGCCAACCACAGGTCAACCCATAGTACTCAGGGGTACAGAGAATGTGGTACTGAGTCCCCCATTACTTCTCTTTACAGTCAGGGATGAGTTTAAATGGAGTGTCATTGGTAATCTAATAAAAGGAATGCTTGTATTAACACCTCCATACATATTAGAATAAGTTTGGAAGAACCTGATGATTTTGGCAGAACTATCCAAACATTTAATGCGTACAGGGCCTCCTGGCTCTTCGCTGACATCAACTGGAGAATTGAAAGACTCTCAGTCACAATAGATGATCTCCCAGTTCCACCAGCTTGCATTCATGCATCGTTTTCTTCTAGAGGAAGACACATAAGATGAGATGGCAGAAGCTTACTCACGTCTTCCCATACTTATCCAAGTTATCCAGGCTTGGGATGAAAGTCTACATAACTACAAACTTCTGAATAATGACAGCATGCAGTGTGCTCACTATCAGGATTCTCTGGTGTTGCCGTTGAGAGTGGGCAGTCACGTCACCATATGTATAAGATTTGCATACGTCTGCTCACATTCAGACTAGACTGCTTATCCTCTCTTAATGTATTTCTATTGAAAAAGGACAAGCACGTCTAGTAACAGAGAAACAACAGAGCAGGGGCCACTCATAGAGTTATACCTGGTGGTTTAGTGAGGTATCTATTAAAACGGGGATCCACTCACCTATCCCAGTGGTGCAACCTTGCACAACCTCGGAAATAGCCTGTAGTTAGTGAGGCACCAAGTGTCGGGCTGTAGGGTGTGGAGTCCAAGCTGACACGTGACCGGAAGCACGTCTAGTTGACATGTGTTTGGTAGTACGCAAATCTAACTCTTAGGCCGGGGTCACACTTGCGAGTGCAATGCGAGAAACTCGCGCATCAATACCCGGCACTGCCGCTGGCACTTGGGACCGGAGTGTGCGGCTGCATGCATTGCATGCTGCTGGGTTTTCCCCACCCGGTGGCCGCTGGTGTTACTACATGTTTAATCAGTCAGCAGGTGTGACCACTCCCTCCTTCCTATAAAGGGTCCTCAGGTGCTGCACTCACTGTTGGCGATTTTATTCATTTGGAGACCAACCAAGCTGGACTCAGGAGCAGGCTGTGTTGCATTTGAACTCCAGCTATCCCCTTGTTCTGGTGCCTTACTCTGCTGCTCGGAGCATTAGCAGCAGAGAGAAGCTAAGTCTTGTTTTTTAATTTATTTTAACCTTAGGTGTCTGTCGTATCTTTCCTTGTTGGTTATTTGGTGCAGTACACATTTTCCCTGTCTCACCTCCTGGGGAGGGGGTTTGGGGTTTAGCTCAGGGCTAAACAGGAGATAGGGACAGGTTGGGGACTTGGGCCTCACTACCATCAAGTGTACCCCCAAGTTAAGGAGAGTCAGGGCACACCCTTAGCAAGAGGGGCAGTTCAGGGGCCCAGGTTCCACATCTCCTGTTTTCCCCCTACTGACCTGTGACAGTAACTCCGCTATATTGCTTACCAGCTCTGCCTTGGACACTGTGACAAATCCAGCTCTGCTATATCACTGAACACCTCTGCTATAACACAGCTCAGCTCAGCCATATACTTGCGACAAACCCAGCTCTGCTCTGTTGCTTGGTAATTCAGCTATACTGCTAACCAGCTATGTCTTGGACTCTGTAACAAAGAGAGCTCTCTGATATACAGTTAGGTCCATATATATTTGGACAGAGACAGCATTTTTCTAATTTTGGTTCTAGACATTACCACAATGAATTTTAAACAAAACAATTCAGATGCAGTTGAAGTTCAGACTTTCAGCTTTCATTTGAGGGTATCCACATTAAAATTCGATGAAGGGTTTAGGAGTTTCAGCTCCTTAACATGTGCCACCCTGTTTTTAAAGGGACCAAAAGTAATTGGACAGATTAAATAATTGTAAATAAAATGTTCATTTCTAGTACTTGGTTGAAAACCCTTTGTTGGCAATGACTGCCTGAAGTCTTGAACTCTTGGACATCACCAGACACTGTGTTTCCTCCTTTTTGATGCTCTGCCAGGCCTTCACTGCGGTGGTTTTCAGTTGCTGTTTGTTTGTGGGCCTTTCTGTCTGAAGTTTAGTCTTTAACAAGTGAAATGCATGCTCAATTGGGTTGAGATCAGGTCACGGACTTGGCCATTCAAGAATATTCCACTTCTTTGCTTTAATAAACTCCTGGGTTGCTTTGGCTTTAAGGTTTGGGTCATTGTCCATCTGTAGTATGAAACGACGACCAATCAGTTTGGCTGCATTTGGCTGGATCTGAGCACACAGTATGGCTCTGAATACCTCAGAATTCATCCGGCTGCTTCTGTCCTGTGTCACATCATCAATAAACACTAGTGACCCAGTGCCACTGGCAGCCATGCATGCCCAAGCCATCACACTGCCTCAGCCGTGTTTTACAGATGATGTGGAATGCTTTGGATCATGAGCTGTACCACGCCTTCGCCATATTTTTCTCTTTCCATCATTCTGGTAGAGGTTGATCTTGGTTTCATCTGTCCAAAGAATGTTCTTCCAGAACTGTGCTGGCTTTTGTAGATGTTTTCTAGCAAAGTCCAGTCTAGACTTTTTATTCTTGATGCTTATGAGTGGCTTGAACCGTGCAGTGAACCCTCTGTATTTACTTTCATGCAGTCTTCTCTTTATGGTAGATTTGGATATTGATACGCCTACCTCCTGGAGAGTGTTGTTCACTTGATTGGCTGTTGTGAAGGGGTTTCTCTTCACCATGGAGAATATTCTGCGATCATCCACCACTGTTGTCTTCTGTGGGCGCCCAGGTCTTCTTGCATTGATGCGTTCACCAGTGCTTTCTTTCTTTCTCAGGATGTATCAAACTGTAGATTTTGCCACTCCTAATGTTGTAGCAATTTCTCGGATGGGCTTTTTCTGTTTTTGCAGCTTAAGGATGGCTTGTTTCACCTGCATGGAGAGCTCCTTTGACCGCTTGTTTCCTTCACAGCAAAACCTTCCAAATGCAAGCACCACACCTCCAATCAACTCCAGGCCTTTTATCTGCTTAATTGAGAATGACATAACGAAGGGATTGCCCACACCTGTCCATGAAATAGGAGTCAATTGTCCAATTACTTTTTAAAGCAAAGAAGTGGAATATTCTTGAATGGCCAAGTCAGTCACCTGATCTCAACCCAATTGAGCATGCATTTCACTTGTTAAAGACTAAACTTCAGACAGAAAGGCCCACAAACAAACAGCAACTGAAAACCACTGCAGTGAAGGCCTGGCAGAGCATCAAAAGGAGGAAACACAGCGTCTGGTGATGTCCATGAGTTCAAGACTTCAGGCAGTCATTGCCAACAAAGGGTTTTCAACCAAGTACTAGACATGAACATTTTATTTACAATTATTTAATCTGTCCAATTACTTTTGGTCCCTTTAAAAACAGGGTGGCACATGTTAAGGAGCTGAAACTCCTAAACCCTTCATCCAATTTTAATGTGGATACCCTCAAATGAAAGCTGAAAGTCTGAACTTCAACTGCATCTGAATTGTTTTATTTAAAATTCATTGTGGTAATGTCTAGAACCAAAATTAGAAAAATGTTGTCTCTGTCCAGATATATATGGACCTTACTGTAACTGATATACACTGGACCGCTCTTACTTGTACTCAGTGACAAACCCAGATCTACATATAATGCAAACGTGATGTGGACAAAAGTGGAATAACATATTTTACATACTTGAAAATGACCATTTTTTATATTAGATTCCTTCAGATTCTGCAGAATGTTTAGGTCTTTTGTATTCATATTCTTATTTTACATCCATTGTGTACTAGCTATGCTTAAGAGTTCTCATGTACGAAGGCTTTAATACATCTTTCTAGCATTCTGCTGTTGTGCAGGAGCCATAAATGTGCAATAAATTAAGGCGCTGAGAGGTTGGTGTGAATGCGGAGCCGGCTCCATTTCTTCATATTATAGCGTTCGTTTTGTTGCATTTTCGAAATGCACTTTCCTTACAAGAAGTCAGCATGAATGAAAAGATAACGAGGCACTGGAAGGTGTTCTGCAAATGAAGAGAACATGAATATTTACGGCGGTGAAAGAAAGAAGACAATGTTAACCCCTTAATGATGAGACCTATCCGGCGCGGCTCTTCTGCTCATTCCTTTCCAAAGACTATGGTGGCTCTTTCTGTGAGTTTCAACTGTACAATTGCTAAGAGTACAGACTTGTAATGAACAAACGTGTTTATTGGACCCCTATTCTCTTATGCTTTGAAGGTCCCAAAAGTGGAACCCTAATCAGCCATTGTCAGTTAGATTTGGTAAGAAAATTTGGGTTTAAAAACTCAGCATCTTTTTACGGACCCTTCCTGACTTCTACAAACCACTCCCTTTTACTGACAATTTTTCTTGGGGTGCTCCTCACTCTTGCAAAACATTTTTAAGGAGGGTATCCAGTGAGAACATGTTATCATCTATCCAACAAATGGGTGAAAACTTGTTGATCAGAGGGAGTTTGACTGCTGGGACCTGTGCCGATCGGTTGAATGGACCTGCAGTGGACAGGCCCATGGTGTACTCAGGGCTGCTGAGCCCTTTTTCCGGAGAATTCCTCCTGGGACCTTACCAGGCAGGACATGGTGATATCTGGGCCTTACTAGTGGTTAAAAAGGCTACAATAAGAAATTATTGGAGAAGATCAATTAAATTAATGTGGAATTCAACTCTACTAAAATTTTACAAAAATCCGCATTTGCCATGGAGGACGGTGGCGAGCGGAGGGGCCGAAAAGGTGAATTTAAGGATTTTTTTTAATTTTTTGAATCTTACGTTTATTATGCTCAATGGTCTGGAGAGACGCCAGACCATAATAAGGGACATTAAATGAGTGGAAAATAACTTCTCTGCAAATCGAATTGCCACATCGGCTGGGATCTCTTGAGTGCACATGGAGCTCCTGACCCCGGCCATCTCCCCTTAGCATGAGCAGCAGTCTAGGAACAGTCCTATATAGTAGCTCACATCCCACCCTGTCACCTTGTAACCCATGTTATACCCCTTCACGTGATTCAAATACTACTCATACTATCCCCTCGGCGCTACCACCACACATTCACCACCTCTCCTCCCGATCCAGACAATGATCCTGATTACACCCAATGGCATATTCCGTGAATCCCACCCCCGCAGGATCGTGATGCAGATACTGATCATAATTCCTCCCCTTGACTGCGCTACGTACACACTTTCATCCCCGACCTCGTCTGGCCACCACATTCGTTATGCCACCCAACACTTTTTATATAGCATCAGAAGCGCACATAATTCAGACCAGCAGCAACGTTACTGCTAGTGTGAACTGTCAATCAAAAAGTAGCCCCTGCCTTCAGGCAAACAAGAATTTTGAGAGGCGGGGGAGCTGTGTGCTCTTAAAGAGAGAAGATAAGATTTCCCCATTAACTGACCATGAGTGCATGTATTGTTTCCTTCAACAACAATTAACAGTGTGCTATGTTTCGTGGACCACCCACTACATTTCTTAGTGCCCAATGAAGTGGAAATGTCTACAACTACCTGTGATAATAACTGATTGTCGGAGGTCTTTGTGGATGAACACACTAATCTCTGGTAATTCTTAAAGGGGTTTTCTGGTTTCCAATAACCCCTTTCCCTCGGCTGCAGTTTGTTTTAAAAAAAAACAAAAGTACTTTACTCACCCTGTCCCAGTCCAACACTGAGCTTTTACCACCATTCCCTGTGTCTGTTATTGTCCGCAGCTCTGACGTCACATTAACAGCGCTGCAGAAAATCACCCAGCGCTGCTCAAGTTGATGGCATTAGCGATGCAGAGCTACTGGACCCCAATGCAGCGTCGTTGATGTTACTTCAGCACTGCAGACAATCACTGAGCACAGCAGCTCTGCTCAAGTTGACCGCGTTAGCAGCTCAGAGCTACTGGACTTCACTGCAGCATCTTTAATGTTACTTCAGTGCTGCAGACAAGCACTGAGCTCAGCAGCTCTGCTCAAGTTGATGGCGTTAGCAGCTCAGTGCCACAGGACTTCACTGCAGCATCTTTAATGTTACTTCAGCGCTGCAGACAAGCACTGATCTCAGTAGCTCTGCTCAAGTTGATGGTGTTAGCAGCTCAGAGCGACAGGACTTCACTGCAGCATCGTTAATGTTACTTCAGCACTGCAGGCAATCACTGAGCTCTGCAGCTCTGCTCAAGTTGATGGCGTTAGCAGCTCAGAGCCACTGGACTTCACTGCAGCATCTTTAATGTTACTTCAGCGCTGCAGACAAGCACTGATCTCAGCAGCTCTGCTCAAGTTGACGGCGTTAGCAGCTCAGAGCGACAGGACTTCACTGCAGCATCGTTAATGTTACTTCAGCACTGCAGACAATCACTGAGCTCTGCAGCTCTGCTCAAGTTGATGGCGTTAGCAGCTCAGAGCCAATGGTCTCCACTGCAGCATCGCTGATGTTACCCCAGCGCTGCAGACAATAACAGACAGCAGAAGCAGCGGTCGACCCCAGGATAGTGAATAAAGCACAGTTTCCAAAATTGGAAAGGCCCTTTAATTTTAACTAGGAGTATTTTTATTTTTTTCAGCCGAAGACACAATTTTTGCAGTTTTCTTTTAGAAAATAAAATGAAAACATTTTTACAAGCATGGAACAGAACTCATTTTCAGAACCTAATTGAAACTCTTTGCTCACATTGTTAATTCCCTGTGAGTGTGTGGGATACAGTGAATTATGGGCATTAGAATCCCTTAGTCTCTCAAGCCCCGAAGGAAGAAAGCAATAACAGCTAATATTTCAAGCCATAGTGGGCTTTTGCTACTAGATATTAACATTTAAGCACTAAGCATTTACTATAAAGCTAAAACTAATAATACACAACATCCTTCATCTAGACGTGAACAGCATTTGCATGGGGTTTCGCCGAAAACCCTATTAAATTGAACAATGGTTTAACTTAATTGCATTTTTCTTAAACTTTTCCCTTGCTCACATTTTCTGTCAGTTTTCAATTTATGTCTGTTTGGCTTTAGGTTGTTTACTAAAGTCTTTCTCCTCTTCCCAAATTTTATGTCTGGTACCCACTCAGTCCCGACTAAGAATCAGTCCTAGGACCAAGAAGTTGGACTTCCTATCATAAGTTTTAAGGGAACATATCATTAAAAAAAATGACAAATCAAGTTTTTAAAAATTGTTCATGATTTTTGTTTCCATTATTCTCGACAATATTTATTTTTAAAAAATGAAACCTTGCAGTTTTTACTCTGAGCCTCAAAAGTGGCTGACACTTCGTGTTCCGTAGAGATCACTTTTCAGCAATCTCATTATCATCACTGGCAGGATCACAGTGGAATGTCAATTCACCTTATTGGGAGTCAACCTATTTTATGCACCCTCTCCTTCACCCAGTTTTACAATGGTATATAGTTTTCACTTGGTTGCCACGGAGGGTGGTTAAAAAAAATTGTAAGATTGGCCAATGAAGGGGCCTGGTCTGGGGTCTAACATTAATATAGTCGTTTGGTCTGCGGTCAGATATTGTTTGAGGCTGATATTAAAGAAGCCCTTTCAACGTTTTTATCCTCTTAATATATTGCAGTCATCATATTATACAGCACTGTGTACTTACTATTGCTCATTTTCCCTTCTACCCAGCTAATTCTTCTCTTTTCCATTAGGCTATGACATTAAGAACTGATTAGCTGAATCTTTCTAAGTTCTATGTAGAAATAGGAAGTGTCAGGACTCTAATGTCAGGACCCTGTCAGCGTCGGCAAACTGCCATGCCGAGCAGGGTGACTTACCCACACTATGGGAGAGCGCGGGGTCCAATACAGTAGTGACAGTTCAAGCAGACAGGACCTGCGGCACTGAAAATAGTAAGGAGTCCCAGGACCTAGATCATGTGACTACAGGGGGTGAGGCTTATCGTCCTACTGCTGCAGATGATATAATGTACCTACTGCAGGGAAACTGTAGAAGAGGAGAGGAAAACGCAGGTCAGACAAGCGAGGGTTCGTACACGGAGAGGGCTGTGCGGTACCAGAGGGACGAGTAGAGAATACTCAAGTCACAGGCAGAGGGTCATACACAGAGAGGTAGCGCAGTACAAGAGGGACAGGCAGAACTCGTAACAGGGACAGAACTGGATCAAAACCAAACAAGCAAGCAAGTTATCAGGCACACGTACGGACGAGGTCAACTAACTCAGCCGAGGGCAGGAGTATAACTGACACCGGACCTAGGTCAAGTGAGCATTAAATAGCCGCCCTCTGCCAGAGAGAGGCAGAAACAATTAACCCCTGTCTGACCAGGATGGGCCATCTCAGGATACTTGGAGTGAAAGGCCCGGACCAACCAATCCGCATGAACCAATCGAGCAGGAACCCACGACCGGTCTTCAGGACCGTAGCCTTTCCAATGTGCAAGATATTGAAGGGCACGACGGACCAACCTAGAGTCAACAATTCGTTCCACCTCGTACTCAGACTGCCCGTCTACCAAAACCGGTGGTGGGGAAGACGATGATCCCTCCCCACAGGACCTCATAGGTTTCAAAATGGCCCTATGGAAAACATTGGGGATCTGTAGAGATGGCGGGAGATGCAACCGACAAGCCACCAGGTTAACCACTTCGGTAATTTCATAGGGACCAATAAACTTAGGTCCAAGCTTTGCAGAGGGGACCTTGAGCCTTATATTCTTGGTAGATAACCATACCTTATCCCCAATCTGGAACACCGGCCCCGCGGACCGTTTCTTGTCTGCAAAAAACTTATATTTATCCTGGGCCTTCGTAATGTTACTCTGGATCTCCCGTCATACCTCCCCCAACCGCTGGATAGTCTCATCCGCCCCAGGACACCCAGAGTCCAAACGGGAAAACTCTCCGAAATGAGGATGAAACCCATAGTTGCAGAAAAAGGGAGATGTACCCGTAGACTGGTTAATGCGGTTGTTAAACGCAAACTCAGCCAAAGGTAATGCAGTACACCAATCATCCTGTTGGGCTGAGGTCAAGCAACGCAGAATTTGCTCCAGAGACTGATTGGTCCGCTCGGTCTGCCCATTAGTCTCTGGATGGTAAGTGGATGAAAAGGACAGACCAATACCCAACCTCTTACAAAATGCCCTCCAAAATCTGGAAACAAATTGTACCATCAGACACCACATTCAAGGGTACCCCATGCAACCGCACCACATGCTCAACAAACAATCTGGACAACGTTTCCACATTACGTAGAGCTGCCAAAGGTACAAAATGTGCCTGCTTACTAAACCTGTCCACCACAACCCAAACGACGGTATTACCCTTGGAGGGGGGAAGGTTGGTGATGAAATCCATGGACAAATGAGTCCATGGTCTCTCAGGAATTGGCAGTGGTAACAATTCCCCGGCCGGTCGGTTATGGGGGGTTTTCGCACCGGCACAAACATCACACGCAGACACATATTCCCCAACATCAGAGGCTAAAGAAGACCACCAGAATATTCTAGCAATGGCCTTCCGGATAGCCGAGATCCCTGGATGTCCACCGAGAACTGAGTCATGGAACTCCCAGAGAACCTTGAGACGAAACTGAGCTGTTACGAAAAGTTTATCCACCGGCTTAGTCGGAGGTGCCAGAGACTGGGCTTCCCGAATCTCCCGTTCCAACATATTAGAAATACCTGCCACCACCACCCCGGGCTGAAGAATGGAGGATGGAGGTTCGGGGGGGGAAACCGGATCTAGACTGCGTGACAAGGCATCAGCTCTGACATTTTTGGATACTGGCCGAAAAGTGATAGAGAAGTGGAATTGGGAAAAAAAAGTGACCATCTAGCCTGTCTAGGAGTCAACCTTTTAGCTGACTCAATGTAAGCTAGGTTCTTGTGGTCTGTAATTACGGTTATAGGATGGACAGCCCCCTCCAAAAAATGCTCCATTCTTCAAAGGCCAACTTCACGGCCAGAAGTTCTTGATTCCCAACATCATAGTTTCTCTCCGCAGGGGAGAATTTCTTCAAGAAAAAGGTGCAAGGTCTCAAATGAGTCAAAGTGGCAGGTCCCTGGGACAATACTGCCCCCACCCCCACCTCTGAGGCGTCCACCTCAACAATAAATGGTTCAGACGGGTCCGGTTGAATAAGAACCGGAGCAGACATGAAACATTTTTTTAAAAACTGAAACACCGCTATCGCTGAGGCTGAACAATTCTTGATATCGGCCCCCTTTTGAGTCATGTCTGTGAGGGGTTTAACCACCTGTGAGAACCCCCTTATAAATTTGCAATAATAATTGGCGAACCCTAGGAAACGCTGCAGAGCTTTTAAATCACATGGTTGGACCCAATCGACAATGGCCTGCACCTTATTAGAATCCATGCGATACCCCTCAGCAGACACAATGAACCCCAGAAAAGACAGTTCCTGTACAAAAAATAAACATTTCTCTAGTTTAGCAAAGAGACAGTTCTCCCGAAGCCTTTGGAGGACTGCTCGAATATGACCAATGTGAGCCTGTTTATCAGGAGAGTAGATCAGTATGTCATCCAAATACACCACCATAAAACGTCCAATAAAATCAGAGAACACGTGATTTATGAAATTTTGGAAGACCGCTGGAGCATTGGTCAGACCAAAAGGCATGACCAAATTTTCAAACAACCCTTCAGTAGTGAGAAAAGCAGTTTTCCACTCATCTCCTTTCCGGACTCGGATAAGGTTATACGCTCCCCGTTGATCTAATTTCGAAAACCACTTCGCTCCAGACAACTGGTTGTACAAATCAGGAATAAGTGGGAGGGGATACGTATTTCACAGTTATCTTATTTAACTCTCGAAAATCGAGGCATGGGCGTAAAGCACCGTCTTTTTTCTTTACGAAAAAGAACCCCACTGCCACGGGAGAGACAGAAGGACGAATGTGTCCCTTACGGAGACTCTCGGAAATGTAATCCTTCAGAGCAGCCCGTTCGGGATCCGAAAGGTTATACAAGTGGGCCTTGGGCAATTTAGCACCTGGAACCAGGTCAATGGCACAATCAAATGGGCGGTGTGGTGGTAAAACCTCAGTCTCTTTTTCGGAGAAAACGTCCGTATAGTCTTTTAGGTACTCCGGAATACCTTCCAGACCCACGGACGACACAGACACAGTAGCAAGACATTTTTCAGAACAATAGGGACCCCACGTAACAATGTCCCGAGATTCCCAATTAATCACTGGATTATGTAATTGTAACCAGGGGAACCCCAACACCAGTCCCGCAGGCAGGTTGTCCATAACAAAGCATGAAATATGTTCCTGGTGCAAGGAACTCACTTTAAGGAGAAACTCCTCTGTAAGAAATATGACATCATTCTTAGCCAGTGGTGTTTTGTCAATGGCAACAACGTGGATAGGAGTCTCCAGCCTAACTGTCCCTAACTTACACCTGGACACCAAGTCAGAGTCAATAAAGTTCAACGACAATCCGCAATCCACAAAAGCAGAAGTGGGTGTGGAGACACTCCCACAACAAAGTTCCATTTGCAACAACATTTTTGAAAATGGAGAAAAAGGTACCTGAGAGCCTGGGTGACCTCCACGACAATCACCCGGGCTCAGTCGCTTGCTGGTCAGTGGACAGGAGGGGCAATCCTTTTTCCAATGTCCGGAATCACCACAGTGAAAACAGCATTTTCCCAAGCGGCGTTGTCTCTTTTCTTTCTCCTTGACGTCGATGGTTCCCATCTCCTTGGTTTCCAATGTAGGACTGGCTCCCCTTCCTTGGGAAAATAACGGGGTTTCAATCTGCATCACTCCCCTGGCCTGTAGACTGTGATCCATTCGGACGGCTTGTGTCATAGCATCCTCCAGGGAATCAGGCGGAGTGTGGAGAGCCAAGGCATCCTTCAGATGTTCAGACAGGCCTCTACGGAACAAACCCCAGAGGGCGGCATCATTCCAGCAGACCTCAGCAGCCCTGCGTCTGAACTCTGAGCAAAACTACTCAGCTGAGTGCTTCCCCTGGCACACACTCATCACCCTGTCCTCAGCCATACGCATCCGATCAGGCTCATCATAAATATGCCCCAGGGCCTCAAAAAATGCATCCACAGTCATACGCTCAGGGGCAGTGGTCGGAAGGGAGAAAGCCCAAGCCTGGGGAGCTCCCCTTAACAGAGACATAATGATCCCCACTCTCTGACTTTCATCCCCAGAAGAGTGTGGTCTCAATGAAAAAAAAATCTTACAGCCCTCCTTGAACACTTTGAATTCCCTTTTATCTCCAGAAAAGGTATCTGGTAACTCAACCGGAGACTCAGGGGAAATTAATGTAACATCCCGAACCCCGATGATAAAACCCCCTGCACAGTGTCAGCGATCAACTGCTGATACTGAGCCAGGGTGAGTTGTTCCCCCAGGAGTCTCTGAGACATCTGAGTCAGGTGCTTTACCTGCTCAGAAAGAGCGTGCATAGGATCCATCACACACACAGGAGAAAGGGAGCAGAGAAAAAAAAATGGTAACGGTCAGTTATAATGTCAGGACTCTAATGTCAGGACCCTGTCAGCGTCGGCAAACTGCCACGCCAAGCATGGTAACTTACCAACACTATGGGAGAGCGCGGGGTCCAATACAGTAGTGACGGTTCAAGCAGACAGGACCTGCGGCACTGAAAATAGTAAGGAGTCCCAGAACCTAGATCATGTGACTGCAGGGGGTGGGGCTTAGCTTCCTACTGCTGCAGAGGATATAATGTACTGTGATAAAACACTCCGGGATCGCCTTTGCTGGGGTCAAAGGTCACGTGCATTCAGCATAAAACTCAGGCGCAGAGCTGGGATTCGGGTGTAACTGACTATGGGTCAGGTTTATTAATGGTGAAAGCAATGCAAAAGGAAATAAACCATAAAACAAATCCTTGCCTGTCTGGCACTAACTAAACAAAGTACAACCTAACTACCAACTGGTGGGCTTCTCCCGTCCAGCCAAACCACAGTTGCCGTGGGCACTGCTTCCACTCACGTGTGTCTCTCACACAGACAGGCTCTCTGTGTTCCCAGGCTGAGACACTCACACAACCACCTGGCATCCTTTTATATCCATCTCCCATTATCCATTAGTAAGCAGGTGCGATACTGACCAGACTAGGCCACATAGGAAAGGAATCTGGGCGAGATATACCTGCCCTCATCCACTATTCCCACATGATTCTCACATATCCCCCCCCTCTGCTCTGACCACTCCGGTCGAGCAATGACACCCGCCAAACAGTGCACTCGGGACAGGGCATCTGCATTTCCCATCTGTACCCCTGGGCGGTGCTCCACCGTAAAAGTGTAGGCCTGCAGGGCAAGGAACCACCGGGTCACCCGGCTATTCCGTTCCTTGTTCAAGTGCATCCACTTGAGAGGGGCATGGTCAGTGATCAGCCTGAACTTTCGGCCCACCAGGTAATATTTGAGGGCCTCTAGAGCCCACTTAATGGCGAGGCACTCTTTTTCCACGACTGCATACCTTTGCTCGTGTTTATTCAGCTTCCTGCTGAGATAGAGGACTGGGTGTTCCACTCCGTTCCTCACTTGTGAGAGTACGGCCCCGATACCGGTATCAGAGGCATCAGTACGGGCTGAGAGCAAAGTGCCCGTTTTAGGCCATGGAAGGCTTCTTCAGCCGCTAAACTCCATTTAATCATGACGGAGTCTTTCCCTTTTGTAAGATCCGTCAGGGGGGTAGCGATGGCTGCAAAATTGGGTATGAACCGGCGATAATAACCGGCGATCCCCAGGAAGGCTTGCACCTGCTTCTTGTTGACAGGTTGTGGCCAGTCCTGAACCGCCTGAATCTTATCAACCTGGGGTTTAACAACACCCCTCCCAATTACATACCCCAAATACCGGGCTTCTTCTAGCCCGATGTGACATTTCTTGGGGTTCGCGGTTAGACCTGCCTCCCACAGGTCGTCAATCACAGCTTGTACTTTCTGGAGATGAGTCTCCCAGTCCAAGCTGTAAATGACAATGTCGTCCAAATAGGCCGAAGCGTACTGCCTATGTGGCCTCAGGACTCGATCCATCAGTCTCTGGAAGGTCGCCGGTGCTCCGTGCAGACCAAACGGCATATACACATACTGAAATAGACCTTCTGGGGTAGCAAATGCTGTCTTTTGTCTGGCAGCCTCCACCAGAGGGATCTGCCAATACCCCTTTGTTAGGTCTAGGGTCGTAATATACCGGGCTTTTCCTAACCGATCTATCAACTCGTCGACCCGGGGCATGGGGTAGGCATCAAATTTTGAGACCGCATTCAGTTTCCTGAAGTCATTGCAGAACCGGATGGTGCCGTCCGGTTTAGGAATTAGCACAATCGGGCTGGACCAAGCACTGTGCGATTCCTCAATGACACCTAACTCTAACATTGCCTTCACTTCTCGGGAAACGGCTTCACGGCGCGCTTCTGGGATTCGGTAGGGCTTTACGTGAACTGTGACACCAGGTTCCGTTACGATGTCATGTTTTATTAGCGTAGTCTGCCCGGGTTTTTCTGAGAAAAACTTTTGGTTGTGAAGTAGAAACTGCCTGACCTCAGTCTTTTGCCGCTCCGAGAGAGTCTCTGCAACCTGTACCTCCGGTATGGTATGCGAGCAGACAGGACGGGCCAGCTCCGCTGACAAGGCAGACCGATCCTTCCAGGGTTTTATCAGATTTACATGATAAATCTGTTCAGGTTTCCGTTTACCTGCCTGGTATACTTTGTAGTTTACTTCACCAACTCTTTCCTTGATCTCAAAGGGGCCCTGCCACTTTGCCAGGAACTTACAGTCCACCGTGGGGACCAGGATCAACACCCTATCTCCGGGTGCAAACGTACGGATCTTGGCGCCCCTATCATAGATTCTTTTTTGGGCTCCTTGAGCCTGTACCATGTGTTCTTTGACGATAGGCATAACAGCCGCAATACGGTCCTGCATTTGTGTGACGTGATCTATCACTGTTTTAAACGGAGTGACCTGACCCTCCCAGGTTTCTTTTGCAACGTCTAACAGTCCGCGAGGACGTCGGGCGTACAATAACTCGAAAGGCGAGAATCCCGTGGAAGACTGGGGTACTTCCCTGATGGCAAAAAGCAAATACGGAAGTAAATAGTCCCAGTTCTTCCCATCCTTGTCTATCACCTTTCTCAGCATCTGCTTCAGAGTTTTATTGAACCGTTCGACCAACCCGTCTGTTTGAGGGTGATACACGGATGTGCGTAATGGTTCGATTTGTAACAATCGGCAGTGCTCCTTCATTACCCTGGACATAAAGGGGGTCCCCTGGTCGGAGAGTATCTGTTTTGGTATACCGACCCGACTAAACACATGCACCAGTTCCTTGGCAATCGTCTTGGTGGCCGTGTTACGCAAAGGGATGGCCTCCGGGTAACGAGTGGCATAATCCAAGATGACCAGGATATGTTGGTGTCCACGTGCAGACCATGGAAGGGGCCCAACTAAATCCATCCCAATCCTCTCAAACGGGACTTCAATAATAGGTAGGGGTACCAAAGGGCTACAGAACCGGGGCTTAGGTGCAGAGGCTTGGCAGTCTGGACAAGACTCACAATATACACGGATATCGTGATGCATGCCTGGCCAAACAAAACAGTGTAATATCCTTTCGGTGGTTTTCTGGACTCCCAGGTGACATCCCATCACATGTCCGTGGGCCAGGTCCAGCACCTGCCGCCGGTAGGGTTTTGGCATGACTAATAGTTGCACCGTATCTTCCCCCTTTTTCTCTATCTGATAGAGTAAATCATTCTCCAGAACCACGTAAGGATATGCCAGCCTAGAGCCAGGTTCTACCCGTACCCCATTTATCACTTTTACATTTGTCCTAGCCTGAGAAAGGGTAGGATCCTTTATTTGCTCGCTTTGGAAGTCATCTTTCTGAACTTCTAAATCCGGCAAACGGGGAGGTGGACGGCTGTCGGCCTCCTCCTCTTCCCCGGTCTCCTCCGTATCACCCGCCATAACTGAAAACGGGAACTGCAGGTCATTTCCCGCAGACTCTTCCCCCGAGTCTTCCGGGGAGACATCTTCCAGGGGTTCGAGACCCCCACGTGCCCTGGGAGAAGAATCATGTACACTATTACCCGAGGGCATCAACTGATTCTCCCACAATTGCCAGAAGTGGGGAAAATCCCGGCCCAGGATAACATCATGCAATAACGCCGGGACGAGTCCCACTTTATGTTGCACAGACCCATAGGAAGTAGTAATGCATATGACCGTGGTGAGGTACGAACAGGTGTCTCCATGCACACACGTTACAGAAAATTTGTCTGATGGTCCAGTCGGGGCTGACACCAGACTGGCCTTCACCAGAGTCACCACACTTCCTGAGTCTAACAATGCCACCACATTTTTGCCATCAACAGTTAAATCACACAAGTGTTTCTCCACATCCTTTTGACCGGCATTCACACTCACCACCCGTGCAACCATAGACATGCGGTTTTTAGAATCTGTGACGTCGCACTGCATGGGTTCAGTAGTGACCGGACAGTTCGCAGCAATATGTCCCATCTCTTGGCAGCGGAAACACCTAACGGGCCCCTTGCTTAGACCATAGTTCGTTACTCTCGGCCTCGCAGTGCGGGCAGTCCCGTTTTCCTCCCCCACTGTCTTAGGGATTTTTCCATCTCCCCTACTCCCTGGAACAGTCTTACCGGTTCCACGTGGAGATGATGAAGAACGAGGTGGGGTAGCGTCGTCTCGGAGTCCTTCCGCCACGGAGTAACGTTCAACCAGATCCACCAGTTGATCTGCTGTCGTAGGATTTCCATGGCTTACCCACTTCCTCAGTGCTGGCGGTAGAGCTCTCAGGTACTTGTCCATGACGACTCTCTGGATTATCTCTGGCGCTGTCAACACCTCGGGTTGTAGCCACTTCTTCGTCACGTGGATCAGGTCGAACCTCTGGGACCGCGGTGGTTTATCCGGCTGATAAGTCCATTGATGCACTCTGTGCACGGACAGCGGTCATCACTCCCAGCCGGGCCAAGACCTCGGCTTTCAATTTGTCAAAGTCCTGCGCGGCTTCAGGCTCTAAGTCATAATAAGCCTTTTGGGCCTCACCGGAAAGAAACGGGGCAATCAGGCCGGCCCATCGTGCCTTCGGCCATTTTTCTCGCACCGCCGTCCGTTCAAACGTGGTCAGGTATGCCTCGACGTCATCTTCGGTCGTCATTTTCTGCCAGTACCGACTCACGTGAATCACTCTCGACTCGGCTTCCAGGTTAAGCTCAGGTAAGCTTGCCAAGCGCTGCGCCACCTGCTGGAGAAGCGAACGATCGGTAACTGTCATGTCCACCAACTCCTTCAGCTGGGCCATCATCACCCGATTAGCTTCTTGCTGGACAGCGGTGGACTGTACCAGCGCTTTCACCACGTCCTCCATGCTCATGCTTGCAACGTGATGCCTGCGTTCTCCACCACAATGTGATAAAACACTCCGGGATCGCCTTTGCTGGGGTCAAAGGTCACGTGCGTTCAGCATAAAACTCAGGCGCAGAGCTGGGATTCGGGTGTAACTGACTCTGGGTCAGGTTTATTAATGGTGAAAGCAATGCAAAAGGAAATAAACCATAAAACAAATCCTTGCCTGTCCGGCACTAACTAAACAAAGTACAACCTAACTACCAACTGGCGGGCTTCTCCCGTCCAGCCAAACCACAGTTGCCGTGGGCACTGCTTCCACTCACGTGTGTCTCTCACACAGACAGGCTCTCTGTGTTCCCAGGCTGAGACACTCACACAACCACCTGGCATCCTTTTATATCCACCTCCCATTATCCATTAGTAAGCAGGTGCGATACTGACCAGACTAGGCCACATAGGAAAGGAATCTGGGCGAGATATACCTGCCCTCATCCACTATTCCCACATGATTCTCACAGTACCTACTGCAGGGAAACTGTAGAAGAGGAGAGGAAAACGCAGGCCAGACAAGCGAGGGTTCGTACACGGAGAGGGCTGTGCGGTACCAGAGGGACGAGCAGAGAATAATCAAGTCACAGGCAGAGGGTCATACACAGAGAGGTAGTGCAGTACAAGAGGGACAGGCAGAACTCATAACAGGGACAGAACCGAATCAAAACCAAACAAGCAAGCAAGTTATCGGGCACAAGGCACACGTACGCATGAGGTCAACTAACTCAGCCGAGGGCAGTAGTATAACTGACACCGGACCTAGGTCAAGTGAGCATTAAATAGCCGCCCTCTGCCAGAGAGAGGCAGAAACAACTCCTGTCTGACCAGGACGGGCCAAAGACAAAGCCCATCCTGGATCATGACAGGAAGTTTCTTTTCCCAGCATGACTCAAAAGTCACCGTAAAAGTCCCTGGCAGGGGCAGGAGGGAGCAGATGAGTAAGGAGGTGAAGAGGGAAATGATAAATGCAGGGACAAGAGACTTCCTGTTTCTACATAGAACAGAGAAAGGAGAAGAATTAGCTGGGTAGAAAGGCAAAATGAGCAATTGTAAGAGGATAAAAACTTTGATGGGATTGCTTCTGTAACAGAGAAATCTAGAGAAGTCATTTAGGGGTCTGGTATAAAAAAAAATGAGAGTCTAAATTTATTTGACCACACCCTTGTATAGAAGCCATGCTCTTCTATAGGACCAGTTCAATTTTTACTGCAATCCGTCACTCTGTGCTGGCGTCTCTCAAGTTGACCTCTCAGTATAGGATGATGTATATGGTGATGAGAACAGCTTACCTCCTCCTTCTCCCTGGAAAGATCCCATTAAAGTCAGTGAACATCTATATCTATAGATTCCTACGGTCCATGTAGCTTCTACAACTATAACCATGCACAGAAAATAGAAATTAAAAAACTGCAATCAAAAGATAAAAATAATTATTTATTTACTGAATATATATAATAAACAGTGTGTATATATACACAGTATATTTAATTATAATATTTAATTTAAATATATTAAATTAGATATAAATATATATTTATATATTAATATAATATATTAATGTAATATTGATATTAAATATAAATAAAATATTTAATTTACTAATTAATACTATATATATACAGTATATACTGTATATATATATATACTGTATATATATATGTAGCTTCTTTACTAAATAAATATATATATTCTCTTTAATATTTAAATTTAATTCTATTTTCTGTATTTATAAAGCCCCTTTAAATCACCACCCCTCAAAAACATAAATAAATTTAAAAAAAACATACTATTTCAGTAATAAATGGCTGGGATGCGGGATGATATTTGTGTTATTCTAAAACCGCAATAAATGCAACTTTTCCTACATAGTTTAGTAAATGCCAAATGGACAAGACTGTAAATGTTCTCATTACAAGTGATACACAGCCAATTATTCAGGGCAATAGGCAGTTGTCAATTTCCCCAGTGAGTAATTTTCTCGAATTGCAGCTGAGAAGAAGAAGTTGTCTATGGCGGCTAAATGCTAAATCACCAAGGTTTGGGACTAAATCCCATCTGTTGGAACATGTCTACTTATGGGATTTCTATCTATGGGAAATGCTTTCAGACAAATATTGATTTTTTTTTAATGAAGTGTATTAAATTCTCAAATCATACGACTAATTACTATATATCATGGATGTGTTTTACCGGTCAGTAGAAGAGAAGCCTATGTGTGTTATTATCTGTCCATATTATATATAGCATCAGGAAGCAAGTAAGCTATTAGAATTAATGATACTGGAGAGATTACCATATATCTTTGGGTTGTTATTGGAGGCTATAAATGTGGCCTTTAAAGGGAACCTATCACCACCACTACTTTAGCCACCCCCACCACATTATTTTACTGTTTAAAGGGAACCTGTCAGTAGGATCAACCTTCCCAAGCCGTCTATACGGGCATGTAAGTCATAGGAAGCTGAATAAAATGATACCTAGATATCTGCGATCAATGTCTTATTCCAGAATGAGCTGTTAAGATCTATGGGCCGGACATAGATCTCCCCGAGGATCTGCCTCCAGAGCTTATTTTAAATAAAAGGTAGAGTTATCAGTGTGAGACATGTAATGACTAACACTTTGCGCTTATAATCACACACAGAAATACAGTGAGATCAGAACTAGCAGTGCAGCAGAAGTGATCTTTGTCTCATTACAAATATATTTGCAGCAGCATTTGTCCTCTCACAGTGCTATCATCTCTGCTGCAGAGGTGTGCCTGGTTATAACTAACACAGTTCAGCAGAGCTGTAACTTGTCTCCTTACAAACATAACAAGCTGTTTCTATAGAGTGGACCCTCTGGATCGTGGCACCCACCCACCTAGGGCGACCTGACCTTGTGAGGAACCACCCCTTATACAGGGAGTGTCAGGGGCAAGACCAAGGGGGTGAGCCACCACGACTGCTGGAACCAGAATGCCGGCTCAAGGTAGACACAAGTGTCTGATGACAAGGGACGTGCAGGAAACAAGACAAGGTGTGAATTCAAGGTATCTTCATTAAGGCAAACTCAGGGTAACATCAGGTGCAAGACGTGATAACAGGAAAACACAGCAAGTTGCGTGCGTGGGCACGCCAAGGTCCATGGCATGGTATGTGCTAGGTGGAATGCCTGGGTACGGGCAAGGGCTCGATGGCATCGGACTCTGGACAGCTGGCAGCGATCAACAGGATCAGGGCATCAGGCTGCAGACATCAGCTCCGGACATCAGCCCGCAGTCATCAGGCTTAGGATCTCTGGCAGCGATCGGCAGGTTCCGGGAATCCGGCAGGCACCAAGGGTTCAGGCAAGGAGGCACGACAGAGCTCAAGACATGGTGCATGTTAGGAGACACGCCAAGGTCCAAGGCAGGGTTCAAGGCAGGGTGCGTGCTAAGGGGCACACCAGGGTCAAAGGCAGAGTGCAAGTCAGGGTGTGTGCTAGGGGCACACCAGGGTGCAAGGCAGGGTTCAAGACACTAGACATCGTGCGTGTTTAGGGGACATGCTAGGGTTCAAGGTCCAAGGTCCTGGACGCACTAGAGGAGCCGCCAGGATTCAAGATTCAAGGTCCTGCATGTGCTAGAAGCACACCAGGGGCACGGTACAAAGAATGGTCCTGACCGTGCTGGGAGGCACACCAGGGTACATGGTTCACGGCAGGTACCACACGTGCTAGAGAACACGTTGGGCTTTGAGGTTCAGGACAAGGTCCTGCGCGTGCAGAGGCGCACGCCGATGTCAGGGTTCAAGGCATGGTCCTGCGCGTGCCGAGGGGCACGCCAGGGTCAGGGTTCAAGGCAAAGAGCAGAGCGTAGGCAGTAGCACTAAGCTAGGTACGAACAAGACTTAAAGATTCAAGACAGGTCATGGAACTCAGAACATGACAGAGAGACAAGGTTCAGGACAGAGCAAGGATAGCAAAAGACTTGTGCTAGAGTAGCACGAAAACGCACAGTGTGAGAAACAACATGAGTGCAAGGGAGCACGGAAAAAATTACTGAGGCACCGGCAGGCGGTACCAGCTGAGGCACAGGCAGATGGGCACGACTGAGGTGGCACGGCTGAGGCACAGACAGGCTGAAACCACAATAGCACTGGCCGGCGAGCACGGCTAGGAGCACAGACAAGGTGCACGGCTGAGGCACAGACAGGCAGGCACGACTAGAGCGGCACGGCTGAGGCACAAACAGGCGGGCATGGGTACGACCAGGCGCGTGCAAGAGGGCACGCAGCCACAAAGCAGGGCTAGGCAAAGGTACAGGACAACGACGCGTGCAAGATGGCATGGTGAAGCCTAGTACGAAACATGAATGTGCAAGAGCGCACGAAAAACGGATCTAAGCAGGTAGTGCGCTAGGAGCACAGACAAGGTGCAGTGCTAGAGAGCGGAACGTAGGCTGAATCACAGAGCCGGGTACAAGAAAGAGAAGCGGAACGTATGCTAGAGCCCAGAGCCGGGCAAAGACAGAGAACATAGGAAGTACTACAAGGCAAAGAATAGCAAAGACAAAACATGACACAAAAGACAACACAAGACATGGCACGGGACAAGAGGCAGAGTACAAGCACAGAGCGTGTGCAGAGACGCACAACAGGGCATAGTGCAGGGGCACAGAATACAGGGAGCGACACAGCAGACCAAGCAGCCATGCAGGGAAGCAACATGATACTCAGGCCCTGACCATAGGAAGGGGCGGTCTGATATAGGGCATTAGCACCTGAACTTCCGGGTCAGGACCAAGGGAGGACTTCCGGTTCCAGTCCTCAGGATCATAGAGAGGACCGCATGGTCGGGTCCTCCGGGACCATAGAGAGGATTGCTGGATTCGGTCCACCAGGACCATAGAGAGGACCACAGCAGGCAGAGCAGAGACGAGACCGCACACAGCAACGACATGCAGCCATGAGGTAAAACACACATGCGCACAGCAAAGGCATGCAGCCATGGTTCTGGTACGCGTGCACACTAGCAATGACGCACTGCCATGAGAGATAGCACATGTGTGCACAAGCAATGGCAGGTTGCCATGAGATGAGGTGCGCGTGCACACTGCTCCAGGGATCACACAGCACAACAGTTATGAGGTGTGCGTGCACACTGCTCCAGGAATCATGCAGCATAACAGACATAACAGGTATGACAGCTAGGTGCGCGTGCACACTGCTCCAGGGGTCATGCAGCACAACAGACATGATGGGCATGACACAAGCGCATTCACAGTTGTCTTCTCACAGTGCTTACAGCTCTGCCGTACTGGCCTTCTACCTCAGTGGCTGCCTGAGACATGGAAGCTGAAGCACTCTGAAAGGACAACTACAGCAGCAAATATGTTTGTAATAAGACAAAGTTCACTTCTGCTGTACCATGTCAGCTTTGCTGTACTGAGTTAGTTGTAATCATGGCTGCAGAGCTGTTATTATGAGAGAAGACTGTCAGTCATTACAAGTTTCACTCTCGTAGTGCCTGATTTCAGTTAAAATAAGCTCTGGAGGAAGATTCTCGGGGAGATCTATGTCCCACCCATAGATCTTAACAGCTCATTTACATATTAAAATAACTTGGATTTCTCTGAAATAATACATCGGATCTTAGATATCAAGGCATCATATTATTCATATTTCTATGAGCTACATGTCTATATAGACGACTTAGGAGGGTTTATTCAACTGACAGATTCCCTTAATAGATTAATTAGTTTTTATTATATGTCGCATTGTGTTAAAAAAAAAAAAAGAAATAATCAACAAAGTTCTGCTTGCAAATTACCAGTTAATAGTCATCTGGCATGAAGCAATATCTCCCAGATATTCACAGAGAAGTATGATTTCGTCTGCTCATGCTCAAAATTTCCTTTACTGAGCATTACGGCAGCGGGCTCAACGGCAGCTGAAGCTATGGAGACATGGCTCCAGTCTGGATTACGTGACGATGTTCCAAAAGTGAGCAGCAGTCGTATTAAAAAGACTTGCTGCTACTTTTTTTTATTGATCGCTTATCTTTAGGATAACCCATCAATATCTGATTGGTGGGGTGTGAAACTCAGCACTCCAGCTTATCAGGTGTGATCGGCCGGAAGTTGTCGGATGCTGTAGTGCCGCAGCTGGGTACTGCAGATCCATCCACTCCCTATTCATTTGAATTGTAGGTGAATCTGCAGTACCTGGCCGTGGCTACTATAGAAATGATGGAGCTTATATGTTTTGGCAGCATCTGATAATTTCTGGCCAGCGCCGATAACAGCTAATTGATGACGGGTGTCCAAAGGATACGGTGTGGTCAACCCCTAAGCATGGGCAGAAGGGTCATGTCAATGATGCAACCCCAAAAGTTAAACAAGCAGCTTCCTTCACAGACACATTATTTGACCGCAAAGGGCCCATATACTCCTCTTGCTCACAGCAGCCTGTGGCCTATTGGCCTGTGAGACAGATCTCAATATATTGGCATCATGCCGAATATTCGTGCATGCTTAGAGTTTAGAGGTACTTGGACAGAAGTTTTAATTGTTGCCTCAGTGGCCTCCACACCCTGCAGTACACCACTGGTAATACCACATTTTTCCGATAGTGGCTGCTGCAAGGATGGATGTGCAGACCCCAAAAATACCAGTGTCGGACTGTAGTGGCAAGGGCCTACCAGTAACATTGAATCTAGAGGCCCATTATTCAGCTACATGCAAAAATAACCTGACCCTGGTACACAGACTCACTTATAGTCGTTTATAATCTTCAACAGAATAGTTTGTATAATTAATCATCAGATGATGCCTTTTTCTGTAAATATTGAATTAAGTGTCCTTCACAGGAGCCCACCCGGGAATTTTCCGGCTCCATGGCGGGCCAGTCCGAGCCTGGCTCAGGTTATTGCTACTAGATACGAAGCAAATTAACGATCAACATCAAGTCTCCATTTCTAGAAGATGTTGTCCAGATAGAATAACCCTTTTAAGCTCTTTTAATCTTTTCATTTTCTTTATGGACCAGATTAGAAGGACATTGCATTTTGCTGCACAGCTCATTTATTAGAAATAGGTTTTAGTGAAATCGCATCTTAATGTTCCTTAAAATGCCAGAAAGTTCATTAGTTCGTGTTTTCCACAAGGGAGAGGTCATTCATCAGACTACACGGTGTTAAATCCATATATCTCATTGATTGGGAAGAGTCTGAAAGTTAACAGACTAAACTTATATGTTTCCAAAACACAATATTTTTAACACAATGTTTAGTACATTTAAGTTTTCAAACAATCTCATATGGTGGATGCAATTAACATAATTACATAACTACCCTTCCTCACTTTCGTCAGAAGATTGGATACTTGTCCTTACCCCAATTTTTAGAGGGAAAGTTTTGCTTAGTTTTAAAAAGTTCTAACAGTTCTAAATCTTTAAAAAATCAAACAGCTACTCAGAGGTGAGTGAAAATTTCATACATGACGGTTTCCTGGAATATTAGAAGTGGGTGGAGCCTAATTAAAGGGACGTGGTTTCATTTTAATTGGACTAAGTAGAAGTCCAATCAATGTGGGAAGGATTTAGCTATGTCTTAGCCAAAGGTACAGTTGTGGCCAAAGGTATTGACACCCCTTCAATTCTGTCAGATAATATTCAGTTTCTTCCTGAAAATAATTGCAAACACAAATTCTTTGGTATTATTATCTTCATTTAATTTGTCTTAAATGAAAAAACACAAAAGAGAATGAAGCAAAAAGCAAAACATTGATCATTACACACAAAACTCCAAAAATGGGCCAGACAAAAGTATTGGCACCCTCAGCCTAATACTTGGTTGCACAACCTTTAGCCAAAATAACTGCGACCAACCACTTCCGGTAACCATCAATGAGTTTCTTACAATGCTCTGCTGGAATTTTAGACCATTCTTCTTTGGCAAACTGCTCCAGGTCCCTGATATTTGAAGGGTGCCTTCTCCAAACTGCCATTTTTAGATCTCTCCACAGGTGTTCTATGGGATTCAGGTCTGGACTCATTGCTGGCCACCTTAGAAGTCTCCAGTGCTTTCTCTCAAACCATTTTCTAGTGCTTTTTGAAGTGTGTTTTGGGTCATTGTCCTGCTGGAAGACCCATGACCTCTCAGGGAGACCCAGCTTTCTCACACTGGGCCCTACATTATGCTGCAAAATTTGTTGGTAGTCTTCAGACTTCATAATGCCATGCACACGGTCAAGCAGTCCAGTGCCAGAGGCAGCAAAGCAACCCCAGAACATCAGGGAACCTCCGCCATGTTTGACTGTAGGGACCGTGTTCTTTTCTTTGAATGCCTCTTTTTTTCTCCTGTAAACTCTATGTTGATGCCTTTGCCCAAAAAGCTCTACTTTTGTCTCATCTGACCAGAGAACATTCTTCCAAAACGTTTTAGGCTTTTTCAGGTAAGTTTTGGCAAACTCCAGCCTGGCTTTTTTATGTCTCGGGGTAAGAAGTGGGGTCTTCCTGAGTCTCCTACCATACAGTCCCTTTTCATTCAGACGCCGACGGATAGTACGGGTTGACACTGTTGTACCCTCGGACTGCAGGGCAGCTTGAACTTGTTTGGATGTTAGTCGAGGTTCTTTATCCAACATCCGCACAATCTTGCGCTGAAATCTCTTGTCAATTTTTCTTTTCCGTCCACATCTAGGGAGGTTAGCCACAGTGCCATGGGCTTTAAACTTCTTGATGACACAGCGCACGGTAGACACAGGAACATTCAGGTCTTTGGAGATGGACTTGTAGCCTTGAGATTGCTCATGCTTCCTCACAATTTGGTTTCTCAAGTCCTCAGACAGTTCTTTGGTCTTCTTTCTTTTCTCCATGCTCAATGTGGTACACACAAGGACACAGGACAGAGGTTGAGTCAACTTTAATCCATGTCAACTGGCTGCAAGTGTGATTTAGTTATTGCCAACACCTGTTAGGTGCCACAGGTAAGTTATAGGTGCTGTTAATTACACAAATTAGAGAAGCTTCACATGATTTTTCGAACAGTGCCAATACTTTTGTCCACCCTATTTTTTTATGCTTGGTGTGGAATTATATCCAATTTGGCTTTAGGACAATTCTTTTTGTGTTTTTTCATTTAAGACAAATTAAATGAAGATAATAATACCAAAGAATTTGTGTTTGCAATCATTTTCAGGAAGAAACTGAGTATTATCTGACAGAATTGCAGGGGTGTCAATACTTTTGGCCACAACTGTATAGAGGGCACAGTCCCAGTCCACCAACCTTTTAGGCATGAAAGAAAGAAGGGGAGAAGAACCAAGATATAAAATGAACGTATTTAATAGAAATTCCAAGAATTTCAGTTTGAAAGTGTTTTCTTTTTATATCTCACCTGATGAGGTGGATCCTCAAAGTTCTTGGTCCAGATTAGCAGTTGTTACTCAGCTTGGAGTGATGATGTTGGTGCAACAGGGAGATCCAGATGGAGCAACAGAGGTTGTTGTGGCAGAACATCAGGAGAACACTGGAACAATGAGATCTGATGAAGCAGATGAATAACCGGAGAATCAAAGCTGAGTAACAATGATATGGCAGAGTTGACTCAGCTATATAGCAGAGCTGAGTTTGTCACAGAGTCCAATGAGAAGCTGGTAGCACATTAGTAGAGTTCGATCAGCGATGTATCAGAGCTGAGTTTGCCACAGAGTTTATTACAAAGCTAGCAGTTGGGTAGCAAATTTGACTCTGGGTTTGTAAAAGTGGCACTCAGATGTAACCCCGATGGGACGCTATGTTGCTGCCATGTAAGGAGGGACAACAAAATCCAACAGTATGACCAAGATCAATTCCCAGTGTCATACAAAAATAACCACTAAACAAAAATGTGTTTGTTTAAAAATTACATTATTTTAATTAACATATTTTAAAAAACACATTAACTCAATTAAAAAGATTAACAAGATGCCTCTTGTGTAAGGGAAGAACTGACCAGAAAAGACCACATATGTATAGTTTTGATATGAATATCTATATAGGCTATAAGGGACAATATCCAAATTACATATCAATAGGCTTATATGTCATATAATAAAAAACATCTTCTCCTTTAAAAATATTGGCTTTAAAAAAGGGGTACAAGTGCCCATATATATGTATTCGCAATGTCAGCCTGAAGATCCTACCAAAAAATCCTTGCCAAGTATGAAGGAAATAAGTTACCTATTGAAGTAAAAATCCAAAGTGTAGGGTCCAGCGTGTTACTAAAGGGTCAGGCAGTGCTTCCCTCCACCCCAACGCACGTTTCGTGATATCTTCCTTTCATATCAAAGCTATACATATGTGGTCTTTTCTGGTCAGTTCTTCCCTCACACAAGAGGCATCTTGTTAATATTTCTAATTGAGTTAATGTGTTTTTTAAAATATGTTAAATAAAATAATGTAATTTTTAAACAAACACATTTTTGTTTAGTGGTTATTTTTGTATGCCATTGGGAATTGATCTTGGTCATATGTTGGATTTTGTTGATATCTTTATATAACCACAATTATTTTGAACATTGTTTGATAATCTCATGTAAGGAGGAAGACCGTGCTGCGGGTACCTGTGCAATGCCAGGTCCGGAACTGCCGAGGTTGCGTCCTGTTTTGCAGGGGGGAAGGAAATTGGAGCCGGACAAGACCCATGACCTGGAGAGAAGGGTAGTGGTAAGCAGGGGGATGAGAGAGAGTGTTGCACGGGAAAAGCAAGAGAGTTCCCGCAGGGTAAGGAGAAGGCAGGGGCTAACTGCGCTCTGCGAAGTAAGGTGAAGCATGGAGCAGAGACCCAGGAGGGGTTCAGTGAGGGCTCCGGAGTATCAGTAAGCGCGCAGAGGAACGGGCGCCCAGCAAAGCAGCACGGCATGGGTGCACTGAGGAACGAGCACCAGGAGCAGCATTGTGCGATGTGTATCCAGTTATTGGCCGGTGTGCGGCAGAGCACATGCCGAGTAGAAACTTGTGCAGAGCTCAACACTTCGGGCAAAACCGGTGACCACCCGTTGCTGCCAGAAGTGGAACCGTGTGTTGGGCGGAGAAGACTGAAGACACAGTGTCAGCCTCCACCGGCATTCCATCGTCCATGGACCGCATGCCACTAAAGGACAGAGGAATCACAATAAGTTGAATTTGACAGCAAGACTGTTGCATTGTATCACAATAACACTGTTATCCTCTGCTTGTCCCCTTCCTGTTATTTCCCTGTTATTCCACTGTTATCTCCCTGCAAGGAGTTTATTGCTGTAAATTAAACTGCACTCTTGTTAACCCTTGCACTGCTTCCCTACGTTACTGCATCCTCTTACCTGCTTACAACCGCACAAAGTTTAGATGGATTTGCTTTTTGTTGAACGTGTCCTTTTTTTTAATCGAGCACAAACATATAGTCAACATTCAAGTAATATTTCACAATAAGCTCTCTCATGTGTGCTCATGAGGGATAACACTATTTCCGTTCATTATGGGACTTGTATCCTGCAGTTTTCACCTGTTTCTCTCTACAACTCTATCTCTAATTTTTAGTTATTTTCGGGCTCAAATTCAGAAGAGCAGGAGGAGCCGCAAGATGGAGCTCATTATGTATCAGTACTAAGCAGTGTAGCTGTGAATTCAGGTCTAGAGTGAGAAAATTCATCTTAGGCTAGTTTCACACTAGTGTTCTTTGGCGCAGCGCATGGCCGCTGCTAGGCCCCGCCCCCGGCCACGTCCCCTCCGGTCAGTTCCTCCTCCGATCGCATGAGGCTGCATGCAATCAGCGTTTCCTATATTTAGCGTTGGATACGCTGATCGTGCGCTGGTCTGATTTTGCTGGCGCTGCGCCCTTTTGACAGTTCATTTTTTGTAGAGCAAAACGCTTTTTTGCAGTTTTAAAAAAACACGGATTGCACTTCCACATTACATTTTGTCACTAAGTTACTTATAACCCACAATGTTATGTGTATCGAGGAAATCGTCCAGCCCTTTTTTAAAAGTTGTCATATTGTCGGTCATTACTACCTCTTGTGGTCCACAGTCCAACTGCTCTAACTGTAAAGAACCCTTTTCTAGTTAGCTGCCGGAATCGCCTTTCTTCCACCCATAATTATTATTATTATTATTATTATTATTTATTGTTATAGCGCCATTTATTCCATGGCGCTTTACATGTGAGGGGGGTATACATAAAAACAAGTACAATAATCTTAAACAATACAAGTCATAACTGGTACAGGAGGAGAGAGGACCCTGCCCGCGAGGGCTCACAATCTTCAAGGGATGGGTGATAATACAGTAGGCGAGGGTAGAGCTGGTCGTGCAGCGGTTTGGTCGATCGGTGGTTACTGCAGGTTATAGGCTTGTCGGAAGAGGTGGGTCTTCAGGCTCTTTTTGAAGGTTTCGATGGTAGGTGAGAGTCTGATATGTTGTGGTAGAGAGTTCCAGAGTAGGGGTGATGCGCGAGAGAAATCTTGTATGCGATTGTGGGAAGAGGAGATAAGAGGGGAGTAGAGAAGGAGATCTTGTGAGGATCGGAGGTTGCGTGCAGGAAAGTACCGGGAGACGAGGTCACAGATGTATGGAGGAGACAAGTTGTGGATGGCTTTGTATGTCATGGTTAGGGTTTTGTAATGGAGTCTCTGGGCAATTGGGAGCCAGTGAAGGGATTGACAGAGGGGAGAAGCTGGGGAATAGCGGGGGGACAGGTGGATTAGTCGGGCAGCAGAGTTTAGAATAGATTGGAGGGGTGCGAGAGTGTTTGAGGGGAGGCCGCAGAGCATGAGGTTGCAGTAGTCAAGGCGAGAGATGATGAGGGCATGGACTAGGGTTTTTGCAGATTCTTGGGTGAGGAATGAACGGATGCGTGAAATATTTTTGAGTTGAAGTCGGCAGGAAGTGGAAAGGGTTTGGATATGTGGTTTGAAGGAGAGATCAGCATCAAGGATTACTCCGAGGCAGCGAGCTTGTGGGACTGGGGAGAGTGGGCAGTCATTTACTGTAATTGATAGGTTCGTAGGGGGGGTCACGTGAGATGGGGGAAAGATGATGAATTCTGTTTTGTCCATGTTGAGTTTCAGATATCTAGTGGAGAAGAAGGATGAAATAGTGGACAGACATTGAGGGATTCTGGTTAGTAGGGAGGTGATATCTGGTCCAGAGATGTAGATCTGTGTGTCATCAGCATAAAGATGATACTGAAAGCCATGAGATTCTATGAGCTGTCCCAGGCCAAAGGTGTAAATAGAGAACAGCAGGGGCCCTAGGACTGAACCTTGTGGGACTCCGACAGATAGGGGGCGAGGTGAGGAGGTGGTGTGTGAGTGGGAGACGCTGAATGTCCGGTCTGTTAGGTATGATGAGATCCAGGAGAGGGCCAAGTCTGTGATGCCGAGGGATGAGAGGGTCTGTAATAATAGGGAATGGTCCACTGTGTCAAAGGCAGCCGACAGGTCCAGGAGGAGGAGGACAGAGTAGTGTCGCTTGCTCTTGGCAGTTAAGAGGTCATTGGTGACCTTAGTAAGGGCAGTTTCAGTGGAGTGGTGTGACCGGAAGCCAGATTGTAAGCGGTCGAAGAGGGAGCAAGAAGAGAGATGGGAGGACAGTTCAAGGTAGACGTGTTGTTCCAGTAGCTTGGAGGCGTATGGGAGAAGTGATATAGGGCGATAGCTAGATGCAGAGGATGGGTCAAGAGAGGGCTTTTTGAGGATAGGTGTGATGGAGGCATGTTTAAAGCTTGAGGGGAAAACACCAGTTGTTAGTGATAGGTTGAAGAGATGGGTTAGGGTTGGGATGAAGACTGTGGTGAGGTTTGGGATGAAGTGGGATGGGATCGGGTCGAGTGCACAGGTGGTGAGATGTGATCTTGAGAGTAGAGTGGAGAGTCGATCTTCTGTAATGGTGGAGAAGTTGGTTTTGAAGGTGGAGGGCTGGGAAGTCGGGAGGAAGGGCTCTGGGGGTTGTTGACCAAAACTGTCCCTGATGTTATCAATTTTCTGCTTGAAAAATGAGGCAAAGTCTTCAGCTGAGATGAGTGGGGAGGGAGGAGGTGCTGGGGGGCGGAGGAGAGAATTGAAGGTGTTGAATAACTGTTTAGGGTTGTGAGACAGGGAGGATATGAGAGATGAGAAGTAGGTTTGTTTAGCTGTGGCGAGTGTGGTCTTGAAAGTAGTGAGGGACTGTTTGAATGCGATGAAATGCTCGTTGGAGTGGGATCTTTGATAATGAGTGCCCCCTGGTCCTTAGTATGGTCCTTGGAAGGAATAAGTCATGTGCCGTCCTTTATACTGACCACACATACACTTATACATGTAAATGAGATCTCCTCTGTACTGACCACACATACAGTTAAAATCATCTACTATATAAAAAGACACATCTGTATGTTTTTTCTCAAAATCTCACGCGAAAACAGAATAAACCTTTCCTGTTTTAGGTCAATTAGGATCACCATAATTATCAATATTTGCCAAATGCCAGATTAATGAGAGAGAGAATGTTTTAAGGCATTTTTAATACTTACTGCAAAGTTAAAAGTTAACATACATTTCATTAGTATTTGGTACCATTGTCCTTACACTGAATGACTTGGGTGTGACGTTTGGGATCTCTTTCCACAAGCTTCTCAGAATAGTTGGTCAGAATTTAAGCCCATTCCTCCTGACAAAACTGGTGTAACTGATCCAGGTTTTGTAGGTTGCCTTGCTCGCACCAGCCTTTTCAGCTTTGCCTATAATTTTCAATAAGACTGAGATCAGGGTTTTGTGATGGCCATTCTAAAACATTGACTTTGTTATCCTTAAGCCACTTTGTTACCATTTTAGCAGTATGCTTCAGGTTATTGTCCATTTGGAAAACCCATTTCTGCCCAAGCTTTAACTTCCTGGCTGATGTCTTGAGATAGAGGGCTTCCACATTACTGGTATAAAAAGGCTCTGGAAAAGCCAAATGGCTCCATACCTGCCAAAACAGATTCAGAAAATTCTCCACTCCTAAATCCAAATGGCCTCCCTCCCCTCTGAGCCCCACAGAGTACCTAAACCACATATTGCGTCCACCTTTGGCATTTCTGAATAAGATAGGATTCCTCCTAACTTATGGGTGCATGCCTCCAGAAGCATGAGCTGGGCATAACGTACTGGTCACTACAGCGTACTGGTCACTACAACGGCAGTTTGCAATTTTCACTCGACAATATCTATTGCTGCATGTTTCTGGAAAATACCCATAGAGTCAAAATCGGCACTACACCTGCAGATAAGTACCCCAAGGGGTATAGCTTCCCAAATGGGGTCACTTGATGGGGGATTCTGCTTGTCGAGCAATTAGGGGCTCTGTATATGGAGTCCACAAACTGTTGTAGGAAAATCTGCGCTTCAGGAGGCAAATAGTGCTCTGTTCCTCCCGAGTTTCTCCGCATGGCTAAGTAGCACTGTACAGCCACATATGGGGTATTGCCACGTTCAGTAGAAATTGTGGGATAAATTGTAGTGTCATTTTTTACCCACTTTTTGTGCGAAAATGTAAAATCTGGTGCCAAAGCAAAATTTTGATGATAAAAATGTAGTTATTTTGTCTTCACTGCCCAATTGTATAAAATTCAGTGACACACCCGTGGTGTCAATATAATCATTGCACCCCTAAATGAATTCATTGAGAGGTGTAGTTTGTAAAATGGGGTCACTTATGGGGGGTTTTGCTGCTCTGGCACCTCATGGGCTCTCCCAGTGGGTCATGGCACCTGCAAGCCATAACAGTAAAATCTGGAGCTCCATCCCTCCCGATTACATGTAGGGTGTTTGCGCACTCAGGAAAAAATGGACCTCAGTTTGTTGTAAAAAAAAAAAATTCCTATTAGTTCTTAGAAAAATTAAAAACTTGCGGCTAAAATCACATTTTAGTGGTAAAAATGTAATTTATTCTTTCTTCACCACGCAGTGGTATAAAACTCTATGAGGCACATGTGGTGTCAATATGATCACTGCACCCATAGATTATTTCATTGGGGGTGTAGTTTGTAAAATTAGTTCACATATGGGGGGTTTCTTTAGTTCTGGCACCTCAGGGGCTCTACCAATGTGACATGGCACCCTCAAACCATTCCAGCAAAACCTGAACTCCAATATGGTGCCTCTGCCCTTCTAAGCTTTGATTTGTGCCCCAAAAGTAGCAATCCCCCACATATGAGGTATCGGCATACTCAGGAGAAATTTCACAGCAAATTGTATGGTGCAATTTCTCCTGTTACCCTTATGAAAATGCAATATTTTGTGCTGTAAACATATTTGTGGGGAAAATTTGATTTTTTTTATTTTTACGGCTCAAGTTTCTAAACTTCTGTGAAGCACCTGAGGGTTCAAAGTGTTCACCACACATCTAGATCAGTTCCCTTAGGGGTCTAGTTTCCAAAATGGGGTCACTTGTGGAGGATTTTCACTGTTTAGGCACATCAGGGGCTCTCCAAATACGACATGGCATCCGCCAATTGTTCCAGCAAATTTTGCATTCACAAAGTCAAACGGCGCTCCTTCCCTTCCGAGCTTTGATGTGCACCCAAACAGTGGTTTATCCCCACATATGGGGTATCTGCATACTCAGGAGAATTGCAAAACAAATCTTGCGGTCCATTTTTTCCTGTTACCCTTGTCAAGATTAAAAAAAATTTCGACGTGAAGTAATTTTTTGGGGGAAAAAATTTAAATGTTCATTTTTTTTCCACATTCCAAAAATTCCTGTGAAGCACCTGAAGGGATAATAAACTTCTTGAATGTGCTTTTGAGCACCTTAAGGGGTGCAGTTTTTAGAATGGTGTCACTTTTGGGTATTTTCTATCATATAGACCCCTCAAAGTGACTTCAAATGTGACGTGGTCCCTAAAAAAAAAAATGGTGTTGTAAAAATGAGAAATCGCTGGTCAACTTTTAACCATTATAACTTCCTAACAAAAAAAAATTTGGTTCCAACATTGTGCTGATGTAAAGTAGATATGTGGGAAATGTTACTTATTAAGTATTTTGTTTGACATGGCTCTGTGATTTAAGGGCACGAAAATTCAAAGTTGAAAAATGGCGAAATTTTCCCAATTTTTGCCAATTTTCCATTTTTTTCACAAGTAAACGCAAGACATATCGAAGAAATGCTACCACTATTATGAAGTAAAATATGTCATAAAAAAACATTGTCAGAATAACCGGGATCCATGGAAGCGTTCCAGAGTTATTACCTTATAAAGGGACAGTAGTCAGAATTGTAAAAATTGTCCCGGTCATTAACGTGCAAACCACCCTTGGGGGTAAAGGGGTTAAAAAAATTTTTATTGCACTCATCATATTTTATAATTCTCCTATTGTTTATTCCCCTGACTAACTGTATCACACGCCGCCTTGCAGCATCTATCTCATGCAGCGGCAGATTTTAATCGAGATCCAGAATTCCAGACGTTTCATACACGGCAGCCTCCACTCCATTATCCACCCTCCTCTCACACTGAGCTGACATCTCCTGTGCTCCAAGCCGGGAGAGATGCTGATCATTCGCAGGAGTAGGGTCTATTTCAATGTTCTCTCTCCTCCTATATATTTATTTATTTATTTTTTTATTACATCAAGTGTGACAATCTGGGATTGGCCGGCGACCAGCGCTTCCTGGAACCGAGCACTATTTAAATAACAGTGATTTCACAGAAGCGAAGATGCTGCGCTGCAAGCAAGGCGTCCACAGGCTGATCCCAGGGATCCTCAATCGCTGGATGCAAGGTAAGCAGTCAGTCGTTATCTGTATCCAAGCCGTCATATACCGGGATCATCTCTATATGTGATACGTTCTATCCGTATAATGCCATGCAAGATAGTAATATAGTCACAGTACGGACAGAAATGCAATATCTCTATCTAATATATTCCGCAGGACGGCACACAGGGGTTCACAAACTAATTTCTAGATCTCATTCGTACACCTTACGGTGCTGGAAACTGGATAAAGCCTACAAAGGCATGAAGAGAACATGCAAAGTCCATAAAGATGGCTTTTTTTTGTTTTGGGGGTTGTCTTTTTGATAGTAATATATATATATACTGTATATATTATAAGAATTATTTTATTATTTTTTAATTTTTAATTTTTTTTTTTTTGGCCATGGGTTGTATATCCATAGAGATGTTAGACTGTGTCGGTTTCAATCTCCACATCCTTGTGCTGCAATATAACTATGCTAACTACTGATATGTAGATCTAGTTTTAATGTCATTTACCATAATATTCATGATTATAGAGATTTAATATCACATAGGGATTTATATTATATTGGCATTATTATTAGTAGTAGTGAAACTATTTTTGGTATTATTATTGGTCCAATTATTATTGGTTACATTATATTGGTATTATTACTAATGTATTATTAATTCATTATCAATTAATTATTAATCTTTTTACCCTGCATATAGTATATCTATATACTATTTTATATCCATTTAATGGTTGCATTTGAACCCAGTACCCCAGCACTGAGCCACTGTACTGCCCATATTATAATCTCTCTCTCTCTATATATATATATACACACACTATATAATATGGGCAGCACGGTGGCTCAGTGCTGGGGTACTGAGTTCAAATCCCACCAAGGAGAATATCTGCAGGGAGTTTATATGTCACATGTAAAGCACCATGGAATAAATGGCACTATAATAATAAACAATAGTAATAATGTTATAAGTTCTCCCCATGTTTCTTGGGTTTCCTCCAGGTTCTCCAGTTTCCTCCCACACTCCATAGACATAGTGATAGGGAATATAGATTGTGAGCCCTATTGGGGACAGTGATGATAATGTATGTAAAGTGCTGAGAATAAGATAGTGCTATATAAGCGATGCTTAATAAAGAAATAATATATATACTGTATATATATATATATATATAGTACTAAAGCCAGGTAGGACAGGGTTAAGACCTAGCTCTGCAGAATTTCATGCACCTGCCTAGCTATTTACTAGAACCAGAGCCTGTGATCACTAGGTGTGTTAGTCTGCTGAATGAAACAGAGTCGAGTTCTGAGCTGTAGCTGAAAGAGTGGCGAGCTGAGGTCTCTCTCTGAATGGAGACTGCATTGATCAGCTAGGAAAGCTGAGCAGTCTGTGTGTTAGAGCTGCAGACTAAGGTGTGGAAGCTGCAGCCTATTCAGTGTGAACCGTGCCTGAAGTTGAACACTTATGTTCGGCGCTAGAAGCTGCTGGAGCTCGTGCTAAGGGAATATCGAGACTAGACTGGACCTTTTCTGTGTATAAAGTCTAGGAGAAAGGGCTATAATATGTGCCTGTAAAGTGAGCGGTTTAGTTTCCCCCAGAACAGGCTGCTTTTAGTTTTGAATCCCTAGGAGTTTTATGAAAGTGCTAAAACTGCACCTGTTTGCCTGTGTGAACGCTACCTAATGCCTACCTGAAAAGCGTGAATCCCTACTATATATTCTTTATTTTTGAGTGTTCAGAAAGACATTATTCTTTCACTATAACCGCAGTAAAGAGTATCAACATTCATTTGTTCGAAGAAAAAACAACGAGGGATAAACTTGAAAGAGGAGGAGCTGGGGAGAAGGAAGAAGGAAGGAAAGGAATGGAAATAGGAAATAGTTTTTTATTTGCTTTGCATGAATGGTTTTAAAACAATAATTTCAGCCCCATCCACCTCGCCCCCATACCCACACCAAATCTAGTGCACCTGCGGAAGCCATGTCTGCTCCATGCGGAAGTCAACAGGACAGGTGATTAGAAGAGAAGAGTGCGTCATCAATATTTCACTGTTGACACGTTCTTCTAATCATCTGATCGGCGCAGTAGTCCTTTCCACTTCTGGACACAGCAGACATCGCTTCTGGAGTGGCCCGCACTGGATCTATGGGGCGCTCGAAGGTGAGTATGCCTCAACTTATTGTCGTAAAATGATCATTGACTAAAAAAATATATATATATGTTTGGGTGTTGGACAAATCCTTTAAGAAAAGTGTTATCACTATATATATCTATACGGATATATATCTTTATATATGGATACAGTATATATACTGGATGTATATCCATATAGATATATATAAATCAGGATTTTTTAATACATATTTATATAGATATATATATATATTATTATCAACCTGTATCTAGTTATTAATCTGAATATATATATATATATATATATATATACTGTATGTGTGTGTGTGTGTGTGTGTGGGTGTATATAAAAGTATTCCTAGATATGGTTAATTATTATGAGAATGATGCATATGAATGTGATAATATAAATCAAATCTAGAAATAAATTAAAAGAAAATAGATAAATTATTTTGATTATAATAATAAATAATACGTAATCATAAAACAGATCATTATATGGTAAAGAAATGAAATACACTATTATTATTATTATTGTGATACTTGCACGATCTCCATTAGAAAGCTGATAATAATAGTCGTAATATTAATAATCCATTTCCTCTCAGTATTATCTTTACATAATATTCTATTTCTCAGGCTTTCATCCTGTCTTCCATTTTGTTTATTAGCTCATTTAGCTGCGCAATTTCCTAAAGCGTAGAATTGCCAGGAGTCTCCGCGCTGACAGTTCTGGAGAGTTCTTGAGATCCAGCCAAGAAAATCTTTTGCATAAATTCACACAAGTGAATCTGCTCGGTGTGGACCTTTGTAGTTGCTGCAGGCACAAGTGATAGTCGCAGTTAAAGATTTACTATTTATTCTCGCTGCGTTCGGGCATAGCGAGAGCTTGCAGATGGAATGAGATAAATTCCTATCTAGAGTCTATATAGAATGTATTAATTATGATCCTTTATATTCAAATTTAATTTGAGACACACTTCCAAACTGCCATCCAAATCAGGGGTAGCGGCGTTCTCACCTGGGCCCTGGTGCCTGTGGGGACCCAAAATCTAGATCCTGCAGGAGCTTCAAGTTTGAACTTGATTTCAGGGATGAACAGACATTTTTTCAGTAGACTTTTAACTATTATCACGTTGCCGTAGATAGTCATGGCGGCATATATCTCCATAACTCCTAAGGCTACCACTTCTCTCCAGTGACAATATTGGGATATTGGCCATCGGAGATGTTCCTTACATTTGTCATAAGTAGTCCAGTCCAGAGGATGATGAAGGTGGGCAGACATAGTGACATTGCCAAGGTCTGTCCTACTCCAGTGGCGCCATGGAGAATGGTGACCAGTATCGGACTGGGGTATAAAGGGCCCACCAGTAACATTGACCTACTGTTCGGCAACATGCAAATATTACATTACCCTTTTTCACAATTGTACCTCTGCTTCTATATAATAATAACCTGAGCAGATTGTTAAATGAAGGATGAGATGATGCTTCTGTCGCCACACAGAGAATCAAGTGTATTGTGCCATCAATTGCTCATGTTGGGGAGTAAGTGGCTACCGGAGGTTTCTCCTGTGGGCCAGTCCGAGCCTGCACAGCGGCTTACCAGAGGATTCCCCTGTTCTCTTGTGAGCCAGTCCGAGCCTGGTGGAGACTAAGTGATCTGACCTGTAGGCGCTGGTTAAAAATTGCTATTTATTGGGGATGGAGAATATTTATGAAAATAGCCATGTCAAGAAAGCTGATAGGTCCCCTTTAAATACTTGTATAAATGTTCATATCTTTCTTCAGTTGACTCCTATTTTCCAAAAATGTAGTCTAGGTTGATAGTTTTCACTCTAAAACCAACCTGAGTGAAGGATTTCAGAGTAAATCATCAAAATGGTATTCAGCACAGCAGGTCATCCAAGAGGTATAGAGATCCAAAGAACCAGAGCATCTTTGCAAAACCACAACCAGGAACACTTTACAGGATAGTTGCCAGATAATGGCTCCATCATGAGAGACACAGATTTGACAATCTACAGGATGCCATCTTAGGGGACCATGGCCCCGGCTGAAAGAATACAGATCTGCTCCATTGATCATTACTGAACCATGGATATATTTGAGGTAGTCAGGAATTTGACCCAATGGTCATCTGAGCACCATGGATACGTTTGGGAAAGCCAGGCATGAGCCCCACCGGTCACCTGGCTCCACACAGATGTTCAGAGAAGCCAGGTTGTGACCCTCCGGTCACCTGGCCTTGTACCTAAATGGAATGTCATCTTCCTAAGCTTGTCATTACCTCTTCTCTGTGCGTGTCAAAGGTGACGGTAGTCAACCCTGGAAGATCTAACGTCACATCTGCTCTTATCCCAGCGAGTCAGCAGAAGAGTGAGACTCTGCAATTTTGCACCATCTTGGGTATTTTTCTGGAACTGTTCTATGTGTTATTTGCCTGTTTTGTGGTTTAGTAAAGTATTGCCACACTGTTTTACCCTCACCCTGTGTTGTCTAAGTAGCATTATGCCCACGGTACAAGGAGAGCGGGCGTTCGGTGGGATGAGTCCTGTTTCATGCGGTTTCGGGCTAGCGGACTAGAGAACCCGCTGATCCCCCCTCCCCCGTGTCTCCACACCATCCTTTTTGCATTTTAGACTATACATAAAGTTTTCTGCATGAACATATAAGAAAAACAGCGCATCAGGGACTATTCAATTGTAAAGAATTTTATTAGCACATAGATTGCAAAAATCACAATATAACACATAAAAACAATTAAAAGGCAGGTGGGTCAATTTTCTCAAGCCTAGAAAATGTGTGACACCACAGCCTGACAGGAAACACTATTGGTATTGGCAATAAACAACAAGTAATGTTTTAGACAGCAAAGAAAAAATCCTAGTCCCCACAATTTGAGAGCAATACTAATCAAGGGCTAAAGTGCATAGTGAATACTCTCCTTGTAAACAGGAGATCAAAGCATGCTGTCAGAGTAACATATTACATAAGATTATACTGCAAGATCTAAATCATGGTTTATCTGTACTACAGTGATGGTGCCAATTCCCCTACGCGCGTTTCAGCAGCGTGCCTTCGTCAGGAATGGTGGCATCATGGCCTTCACATGCTCATTAAAAGTGTGCCCCAACCAATAGCTGTAGTATCCCAGTATGTGTCATAAGGATGCGATTGATTGCCGTAAATCACCACCAGTAGGGCGGTGTGTCACGCTGACGCTGTATGATTGGCGCTTGGAGGGTCGACGTCATCCAGCTACCAGCACAGCGGAGGGCGAGTTCCTCCTAGTATTAGAGAAAAATCCTGGGAGACTATTAAAAGTAAGGCCAAGTGTACACCACCCCCCTCCCCATATATATGAACGGTATCAGTCATACCAGCTCAATCCCACATTTGAAAACCATTTTGAAGCTTATATATAGAAATGGACTTGTCACCAGATCAAAAGTGTCCAGTTTTTGCTCTTTTTTTATTTCCTCTGTTCCCCTAAACATTAAGTTTTTTGTCTTTTTAAAATCAACAAATGGTTGCAGAGATATGAGCCTTTCAATTAAGCTCTCATTTTTATGGTCTTTACAGGAGGCGTGGCTCATATGGGAATAATGCAGCCTAAAGACACACCCCTGAGGATCCTGTAATACCCCAAAAATAAAGTAAGAGCTAAAACTTTGACTTGCTGACAGATCCTCTTTACGTACTGTAACTTTGCAAATATATCTCCTTATTAATGTTGTACTTATTCAAAATTATAGCCTGCATTATGCAGCAGAGCAGTATTCAAAATTCTGCTGGCTTAAGTTAAAGGTGCTGTCCCGTAAACAACGTATGTCACTTAGCCACTGGAAAGACGATAAATGTGTGGTCTCTGGGGGTTTTATTGACCTGGTCATGAGAACGGGAGTCAAAAAGTCCTCATAGTAAACGAAGAAGTAGTGAGCATGTGCGACCACTGCTCCATTCACTATCTGTGGTCGCACAAGCTCTGTAGTACCACTACATTCACAAAGGGAAAATTGGGATGGATTTTCAGAAACCATAGCACAAGTGATCATACATTTATGATAAATGTTTCCATTCTACTGTATCATAGGAGCTCAGCTAAACAGCCTAGGATATGTCTGTGTTCAATCACAACCAGCAGAATTATGAATGCAGCTCTGGAATATAATACAAACTATAGCCCATGACATGCTTTTGACAAAATGGAGATACTGATGCCTTTTAAAATTCCTGACTTGAGTCACTGCTCAATAGAACAAGTGATATGCAAAACTAATAAGTAATTGGGTCACCTAAAGGTGAGAATCATTATTTCAATTTTTCAGAAAATCAGTTCATATCCAGTCTCTATTATCCTTTCCACCTTGTAAGAAATGTAGTATCCTTGACATTAATTTATTATAGCCATTAATTGTGTCTATAAAGAACCACTAATGGTTAATTAAAGCCTAAAAACTGCTTTGGTAAATTAGTGAAATTGCTGATTCGGACCAATGGGTCCCCCCAAATTTACCTAATTAACATCTCAGGTCTTACGTCAGGTATTTGGTCGATCATAATTTAATATAATGTATTCCACATCCTGATTGCACTTTACAGGAAATATCAACCAAAGACAGCCCCCGTCCATATGATTTAGATTGGCATATGACCTCATAGAGAGGGGTCCACTACTCAGGACCCCATCTATAGAACCAAAGGGGTGAGCTGCTATCAAACAGCATCTCTAGCTCAAAGGGATAAGATTTCTCCTTCAAGGGTTTATCCAGGCTTGGGATTCAAGTATGCAATCACTATGCGTCTACAGGCTTGTGAATCCTAACAGTGCACAGTGTACGCGCCGGCAGAAATCTCTGATGCCAGTGCCAAGAGTGGGCGCATGCTTGACTGCAAGTATGCAATTTGCAGACATGCGGTCACATGCCGACTAGACGTGTGTGGCTTCGCTCGATGAGAGTGAAGTGAACGAGGCTGGACAGGTCTAGTCAGAATGTGACTGGAAGTATGCAAATTGTACACTTGCCGTTACATGACCGTAAACTCCCGACGCCGGAGAATCCTCACTGTGAGGATTCACACGCCTGCCGTCACACATAGAGTGACTGCAGGCTTTAGCCCCAAGCCTGGACTACCACTTTAAGGAGACTACGAGGCAAGTGTAGAGAGACTTATAGGCCATGCAATTCTCCCATGGAAAAAGGTATGCCAACGCCTCTTCACAAAGGAAGAGAAGCAGAGTCGTTAGGGCCAACTTTTGGAAGTAGCAATCCTAGAAGTCAATATTGATCCTTTAGAAATCTACTTTAAAAAGAAAATACCTCCATTTGCAGAAAGGTGTTTCGTAGGGTCTTCTTTGTCAGTGCAACGTAGGAGATTGGTTGGCTGTGATGGAGCATCTAAGGGATAAAGTTTCACTGAAAGGGATTATCTGGTGAAAGCAAGTTATCACTTTCTGATCAGCAGTCCCAGTGGTCCGACCTCTACTGATCACCTTGGATAGGTGATAATTTTATTTTCACTGGACAATTGATTTAACGTGAACACAAAGCTGCTGTAAGGAGACTTAAAGGCCATTCAATGCTTCCTGGAAAAAAGGTATGCTAACTCATCTCCTTACTTGCAACGACAAGAGGCAAGAAAAATGAAACAGCAGTCTGAAAATGAAAGGGGTTGTCCGGGCTTTTCACATAATCTCAGTACATATCTGGGCTGCAGAATTATCACAATAAGTAATTTACTTTCTGTCACTAGTTTGCACGGTTTTCTAGATATTCTGAACAGAACATCCAAGGGGGGGGTGTTATGACATTGAAATGAGAACTAGTCGTAACCTCCTACTCTACTCCAAACATGCCCTCTATAGCAACAATCCCACCCTCCATAGCTACAGGCCCTCCCCGTCCACATGAAGCAGCCCTCATCACACAGTAACGAATTCTTCCCCTCCAGCAGCCTCAGTGCAGAGAGCTGCTCCTCCCCCAGACACACCCTGAACAGTTATCTATGGAAAGTAAAACTAGTGAGGAGGGAAAATCGTCCTGTATTCTGGGCCATTCCATGATTACAATACATAACTCATTATCAGTAATTCCTTCCCTCACTGTCCCAGGCTGCTGGCAGCAGTGAGAACAGACTGTGTGATGGCCAGTGATGGGGGTCTGCAGCTTCTAATCTGCACAGGGGATGGCAGTCACTGATGTAATCTGTTGTGTGACAAAGCCTCTGCTGTGTGAATGAGACAGCTCTGTGTCACTGATGTCTTCACACAGAGGCAGATTTGGTGCAGTGTATGTGCGAAGCTCCACCAAACTCCCAGCAAGCTCCAGTGACCAGCACCACCCACTGCCCACTCATTGGCTGGCAGTAAACTGCACCAGCTCTCATCTTTATCATCATTCCAGCATTGGAAAGAACACAGCAGTGATCCTGTATTTGTGAAAGCAGCACATTACATACATACATAGACCCCCCAACACTTCACACTGTTACAGCTGCTGATTGGACAGGCTGCTCCCATCAGTATTTGTGTCATTAGAGACACAGTGCTCACACATACACTGCACCAAATCTGCTGCGTGTTGTGATGACCCCAGAAGGTCTGAAGAGCAAATTCCTTAATTGATGTAAAAAGACATTTTCAGTTAGCCATTAAAAGGTATCAACCACTGAGAACTCTCAATTCTAAATATTCTTCTATCTACTGGCTAACACGGTACAAAGATATATATCTTTCCTGTATCTTTATAAGGAATTTTTACCAGAAAACCTATGGTTACTCAATTTAAAGCGTACACAAAATAGGAATGAGGATGATTAGTAAAAATTGGCAATAAACCAATTTTACGTGAAATGCGGTGCATAAAATAAAAAGTACAATAAATGTTAATATATGCCCTGCCAATGATATAGGATGCAAATAAATGGGAAAAACATGTTTACTCACAAAGAGATTATTTGGGCCCCAAGGGCACTGTGTAATGTTTCATCTCTACTGTGTGGGCACTGTTTGGAATTTAACCTCTTCCAGACATAGGATGTACCAGTATGTCCTGTGTCTGTTGCCGGTGTATGGAGCTGCACCCGCTACTTACATGCCGTGTTATACATGTAAGTCACCTCCCAGGCGGGAGGTGTTGGCACTTGTTTTCCGTGGTATTATCGTGCAGTGTTGTGACACATGACGCTGGCGCCCAATCAGCGCCGGCGTCACTGTCCCCGCCTTCGGACAAATCGAACATGAAGAGCAAGTCCGGGCTACGGTCGATCTCGGACTTCCTCTTCCTGTTCAATTCGACAGGAGGCGGAGACAGTGACACCAGTGCTGATTGGGCGCCAGTGTCACGTGTCACAACAACGCGATAACCCCAGGGAAAGCAAGTGCCGACACCATGGGAACAGCACCGGTATGGGAAATGAGTATAAGCTTTATTTTTTTAAGGGCCAAGTTAGCGGTATGAGAAGTTGGACAACTTCTTTAACCTTTTAGATTGGTTGACAGCGTTGGAAATGTTCAACAATAAAATGAATCATCAAAAATGCAAACTGCCGACTAATTTTGGACCGGTTTGATTTCACACTGTTTGCAGATTATTTTGTAATTATGTTTTTTTCAGTTGAAAATACATACATCTCAGTATAAAAAAGGGTTCTTTAAGATTCCAGAGTAGTATATGGGATATGAAAATATCATGGGTTTGTGCCACCATACATGATGCATGGTGCCCTAATGGGATCCTCCGACATGCATGCTTTATCCTATAGATACTGTATAGGAAAGACAAGGTCAAGTTGCAAAGACTGCCGTGACTGTAGTCACATTTATTTATGGTGAAAATAGTAGAATTATCACCTTTCGACTCATAAAAACATTACCTTGAAACCCTAAACTGAGAACGTAAACAAGATAAAACCTTTTATTGTTTTGTAGGGTATTTCTCTATGATTATCTTTATAAGGAATGTTGTAATACTAGACATACTATGGCTTCAAAATATAATAGTGTGTAAAACGAGGAAGTGGAAGATCAGAACAAATTGGCAATAAACCAGCTTTGACATCAACACTAGCACATAAAGTATGTCAGGAGGTACCATAAATGTAGTGTATGTGTCACGAACACCACTCGCTCACGACACACATGCCTCGGATGCAATTGTAAAGGGGGACCCTGATTCCCACTCACTTGTCCATTTACCTATCGTGATAGGTCAACAATGAGCTAAATGCACCCTACAGATGGTCCCCACATCAACGCCCCACTTTACACAACCACCACTCGTCGTTTTACCACTGGTACACATGCTCCATCAGCTTTCCCAAGCTCTTGAAAGGTAAGACTCAGACTACAAGGAACAACTACCAAGCTTTCGTCTCTACTTGAGATTGTAGGCAAGTTAGATCAACAAGGGACAAATTTATAATATTTTAGATTTAATATACAAAAAGAAGTACAGTACTTAAAAAAGGTGAAATATGAAAAAGTCGTACATAAAACAAACAGTTAAATAAAAAAGGAAAATTAAAGAAAACATACGCCATTGCATCGTGAGCTTTCTTGGAGGACAAGACGCCATAGAAAATGTTGGGGTACAGAATGACCATACGTGTGTAGGTCTTCCAGATCTGACCCTGATATTCGACAGATGAGATTTTGGAAAGGATCTCACCACACCCCATCACTCTTCCTTTTGCTGAGGTAAGAAAGGGACAGCCAATTAGATTCCATCTTTATCTAGTCTTAGCCCTCATTTCTGCTGTAGGTCATATTTTCCCCCAGGATCTTCTTGGAGAAACAATATGGAGATTTCTTTGAGAAGACGCCACAAAAAATGTTGTGGTACCAAATGACCATATGCATGTGGTTCTTCCAGATCTAACCCTGATATTCGGTAGATGAGATGTTGTAAAGGGTCTCACGAGACCCCTCAATCCTTCTTATGCTGAAGTAAGAGAGGGACAGCAGATTATATTTGATTTTTACCTAGTTTTAGACCTCACTTCTGCTGTAGGTAATATTTTCCCCCCAGGATCTTCTTGGAGAAACAATATGGAGATTTCTTTGAGGAGAAGATGCCACAAAAAAATGTTGGGGTACAGAATGACCATATGCGTGTGGTTCTTCCAGATATTCAGCAGATGAGATGTTGGAAAGGGTCTCACCTGACCCCTCACTCTTCCTTTTGCTGAGGTAAGAGAGGGACAGCTGATTAGATTCGATTTTTATCTAGTTTTAGACCTCACTTCTGCTGTAAGTCAAATTTCCCCCCAGGATCTTCTTGGAGAAACAATATGGAGATTTCTTTGAGGAGAAGATGTCACAAAAAATGTTGTGGTACAGAATGACTGTGGCGCCCCTGAGGCTTCAGTCGCCACAGAGGTACTGCACATTCTCCTAAGGTGTAGTGCCCCACCATCCAGGTAAGGTGGGAACTCCTGACCACACTCCACACCTGCACCCCACACACAGGATAGTTCAGCAGGGACCCATCCATGCTTTATGCTGGAAAGGTCATAGGGTGCCTTTTGTGGTCCCTGGCTTCGTAACACAAGAGGTGCTGGGGAGGCAGGTGGAGTTAGCTGTAAAAGAGAGGGAAGGTGTAGGATTTCAGGTCAGTCTGGGGTGAGTCCCAGAGAAGAAGGGCAGTCAGACGAGGGTCTGAGAGAGAGAGAGCAGGCTGACAGCAGGTCAGCCTGAGAGGAGCTCAAGGCGGAGGAAGGCAGTCAGTCAGGAGAGGCTGAGGACTGGTCTTAGTGGAATGAGCTCCCTAGGAGAGGAAGAGAAGGAGAAAGAGATGTAGATTGAAGACTACAGATTCCATAAGAGAGATAGAACAGATCGGAACGAAGGAGACTAGAAGGACAGTGGGAAGCTGGTTGAGAAAGAGAGATAACCCTTCCAGTCCAGAGAGCGCAAAGGCCGGGGCCCGATCCCCGAGTTTGATTGGATCTTTATGTCCGGCAACAGACACCAGAGGAGTAGTGAGCCGCTAACGCCTTGCTCCCATCATAGACTTGGGACACAACAGCAACTGAATAGAGAGCCGGGACGCAGTGAGGAGTCCCCGAAGCAGGCTACAGCTGTCTGTCATACAAGTAAAGACTAGGAACACCTAGAGAGAGGCATTCCAGGGTAACTAAGTACTGGAGTGCTTCGCACCTAAAGACGCATTGGAGGAGTCGTTCAGTAAGGTACATGTTGGCGGAGTGTGGAAGGGAGAATCCTATCCTGCCTGGAGGTTGGCTGGAGCCCTGACCTGGAGAACACGTTACGGAGGCAGGCAGTTGAGTGAACTGCATACAGTGAGTAAAGCTTTGGAACCGCATACTCAGGTGTCCTCCAGTTATTCCCGCACCGCTACACCTGGGCACCAGCCTCCATACCATTCTGCGCCTCTCCTCATCCATTGCACCTACACTGCCCTGGGACTACAGCTCTACCTGTGGGGAGCTACACCATCTTTGCTGCACCACACCATCAGTCCCAGCGGATCTGCATGCAGCGTTGGCTCAACATCTTACTTGCCAAACACCACGGGTGGCGTCACGAACTATTCTAATAAACTTTAACACCATTAACATCACCGCCATTGATATTGGGCGCCCAGGGCTATGGACCGGGTCACCGCTGCTGTGACACATTCCCACCTTGACACCGGCCCGGTACCGAGTACCCCGCTGCCCTGGGTGTGCGAGGGTGACCCATGACCATACGCGTGTGGTTCTTCCAGATCTGACGCTGATATTTGGTAGATGAAATATTGTAAAGGGTCTCACCACACCTCTCACTTCTCCTTTCGCTGAGGTAAGAGAGGGACAGTCGATTAGATTCGATTTTTAACTAGTTTTAGCCCTAATTTCTGCTGTGAGTCATATTTCCCCCAGGATCTTCTAGGAGAAACAATATGGCCGTCATCTTACCGAACGTCCTTCAAGCAATCTGTGCGTACCCCACATAAATATGATATATCCATAATTCAGGGAGATTTTGTTCTCTTGTCGGTTGCAGGCTTCTGAAACTATATATATAAAATATGCTCCTCAATCATGGATTTATACATGGATTCTGTAAAACTAGAATCATGATACAACAAATCTTAAAATATTGTTTTACCTTATCATGATTGTGCCGTACAGATAGGGTGGCTATAGAAGATGAAATCATTGAGGCCCCTGCATTTGACACCAATGTACTAGTGGAGGCATATACGGACACATCTGCTGACCAAAATAGTCATCCAACATTGGCCACTACTCTGTGTACACACTCCATGTCTGCTCTTCATCAGATAACCTACTTCAATTACCTGTTCACAGCAGGAGGTGCAGGCAGTGATCCAATGCCCCCAGCCTTCATCCTGTTCACATAACCCCACTTATCACAGTATTTAATACCAGTGATATAAACTTATGTGCCCTGACACAAACAACTGGAATTCAACATGGGTCGGGCTCCCTAAGAGGCCATTAATTTCTGTATTGCACTATATAGTACAAACGTTAAATGATCACAGGTTCCGGTCCCCGAAAGGGACTAAAAAATAAATTAAAAATACACAAAATATATTAAAGTTTGAATCACCCGACTCTTTCCAGCTTAAATAAAAAAAATAATAAATAATAAACCTATTTGGCCCTGTCCCTACTCTAACAACGACAACAAAAATGAACATTGCGAAGCAAATAAATATTTTTTAATGATTTTTTTTATTTTTTTCACCACTTAAAAAAAAAAATAAATCTATATGGTCGCCTTATGACGACCTGAGCTCCATACATCTGCACCAAACCTGCGCCATATACGTACAGCAGCTGTGATGTGTATTATGAGGTTCTGCAGCACCTGAGGTGTATTATGAGGTTCTGCAGCAGCTGAGGTGTATTATGATGTTCTTCAGCAGCTGAGGTGTTTATTATGAGGTTCTGCAGCAGCTGAGGTGTTTATTATGATGTTCTGCAGCAGCTGAGCTATGTATTATGAGGTTCTGCAACAGCTGAGGTGTATTATGAGGTTCTGCCGCAGTTGATGAGTTTATTAAGAGGTTCTGCAGCAGCTGAGGTGTATTATGAGGTTCTGCAGCACCTGAGGTGTATTATGAGGTTCTGCAGCAGCTGAGGTGTATTATGATGTTCTGCAGCAGCTGAGGTGTTTATTATGAGGTTCTGCAGCAGCTTAGGTGTTTATTATGATGTTCTGCAGCAGCTGAGCTATGTATTATGAGGTTCTGCAACAGCTGAGGTGTATTATGAGGTTCTGCCGCAGTTGATGAGTTTATTAAGAGGTTCTGCAGCAGCTGAGGTGTGTATTATGAGGTTCTGCAGCAGCTGAGGTGTGCATTATAAGGTTCTGCCGCAGCTGAGGTGTTTAGTATGAGGTTCTGCAGCAGCTGAGGTGTATTATGAGGTTCTGCAGCAGCTGAGTTATGTATTATAAGGTTCTCACTAAAAAATGCAGTAGAATATTATGAAGTTCTGCAGCAGCTAAGGTGTGTCTGAGGTTCTGCAGCAGCTGGGGTGTTTATTATGACAAGAAGCTATTTTTCAAAGAAGAACCCAACAGATGTGGAATGTGCGTCTTTACATACATTATGTAAGATAAGCGGCGCCATGCCGTGCCACTCCTGTCGTCAGAGGTCGTATCATTAACAAAGCAGGCAATAAAACATGTCTAATACATATTCCAGGCATTTTATAATCATGTTTTCATAGTATATAAAATAGTGAAGGACTCGTCCACCGAGAGCAGATAAGACGAGACGCTTCCATAATTGCCATCGTAAAGTCATTTGACAAGGATGACCTGCTGAGCCGCCGCGCTGTACACCGCTCCGCTCCGGGCTTTACAAGGTCAGCGACTATTGATATGCAGTTACATGGCGGATTGTAATATGAAGGTCATCATCAAACCAACCCAGATCAATAACCGATCACAGTCTGGTTTCATGGGATTAGGTAGAAATAACCCGGCGATGGAGAACGCTGGGATTTGTAATTTACTTAACAGCGGGAGATCTGTTCACTATGGGAATTGAAAAGGCCGCGGGAGGGTGCGCGGTGCTTAGTACGACATCCTGACAGCGTCGGGGTTGGTTTTATGGGAGGAGATTGCACTCTTTACTGGTCTTGCAAGTAAATGCTTAAAGTATTATTTCAACGATAGTTAATCATCCCCCATCCATAGCGTAGTGGATAACTTACTAATCGCTGGTGGTCCCAGAGGTGAGGCCTCCACCAAACAGTAATTAATCTTGAGATCGGGGCATCTGGAACTTGGGAACTGAGCTTGATGAAGCTGAGATGAACATGCACAACCTTCACTCCATTCATTGTCTATGAGAACGCCAGAAGGAGATCTGCACACCCGGATATAAGGGATCTAGAGCCAGTACCATAACCACAGTCTGATGAGCCTGGTGAAAAATTTGGACCTGAGGCCCCACCTGCATGATGGTCAGATGTATGCTCACTACCCCCACATGTATTAATGTCCTTCGTCCTGGCTCCTTCCTGTAATAATATCTCTAATGATGGGCCCTTTTCAGTAATAATGTCCTCAATCCTGAGCCACTTTCAGTAATAATGTCTCCTGTACTGGGCCCTTCTGGTAATAATGCCCTATACTATAAGAATTTTCCCCCTATCCTAGGCTCCTTCCTGGTATAATGTTCCTCATCATGGAATGATGTCTCCCATCCTGGGTCTCTTCCTATAATAATATCCTTGATCCTGTGCCCCTTCCAGTAATAATGTCCCCCATACTGGGCACTTCCATAAATAATGCTCCCCATTCTGGGCCCCATCCTATAACTGTGTCTCCCATCCTGGGCCATTTGCTGATATAATGTTCCCCATCCTGGTAAAATTTCCCTCGTCCTGTTACCATGCCCCCACCCTGGGCCCCTTCCTGCTACAATACCCCCTCATCGTGGGCCCTTTCTTGGTAGAATGCTTCCCATTCTGGGCCCCTTCCTAGTGCAATGCCCCCCATACTGGGCACTTTTCCTGGTATAATGCCCCCAATCCTGGGCCCCTTCTTGGTACAATCCCCCCATGCTGGGCCCCTTCCTGGTACAATATCCCCCATCCTGGGCCCCTTTCTTCTACAATACCCCCCATCCTGGGTCCCTCATCTTGGGCCTCTTCTCTGTGTAATGCCCCCCATCCTGGGCCCCTTCTCGGTATAATGTCCCCTTCCGTTCTTTTTCAGAACATTTAAAAAAGAATCAAATGATTATTCTTATTTTCTCCCACTCCCATGACTCGTGCTGACCTCCTCTAAAGGACTCACATCCTGGTGAAATTGGCATCGGCATCAGTCACGGTCACATATTGGTTACACTCCTGTCTATAGAGCCCCTTTCTCAGGATTGCTGGGAGTCCTCCCAGTGATCAGTTCCCCTAGTAATCAGTAAGTTATTTCCTAACCTTTCTGTCTTTGGAATAGCCTTTAAAAGAGAAACTGTCAGCGGGTCAAAAGTGACCAGCGTTTGCTCATATTTTATTCTCGCTCTTCCCCTGAGTTTTCCATTTTTATTGTTTTTCTAAATCCTCCAGAGAGTTCCAGAGATGTGGAACTTATTAGTTAGTGACCACTTTTATGATCTTTACTAAGAAAGTATGGCTCACAGGATCCTCAGGGGTGTGTCTTTAGGCTGCTTTACATAATTACCATGTGAGCCACACCGTCTTGATAAAGATCTAAAAAATTAGCACTAAATATAAAGGCCCATATCACTGGAACCCTATGGCCGATTTGAAAAAAAAAATACTCATGGGAGCAGCAGGGAATATGGAATTGATCTTCAGCTCACCTGATCCAGCCTGCCCAGTCCTCCTTTCCATGATCTCGGTGCACGGAATAAATCCATCCCCATCTGGGAGAAAATTCTTAGTGAAAAAAACTTTTGTAGTTCCAGCACACGATATAGAAAAATTAAAAAAAGCCTTTATTTAGTCCATCATTAAAAATTACAATACCATGTAATAAAAGCATGTGTAGGCTTACGCGTTTCGGATCATATTTGACCCTTAGGGTCAAATATGATCCGAAACGCGTAAGCCTACACATGCTTTTATTACATGGTATTGTAATTTTTAATGAGGGACTAAATAAAGGCTTTTTTTAATTTTTCTGTATCGTGTGCTGGAACTACAAAAGTTTTTTTCACTCAGGGGAGCAGCAGGTATAACATACGAATAAAAACGGGCCACATTTAACTTGTTGACAGATCCTCTTTAAAGGAGTTTTCGCATATATAAACCACCCATGTCCATATACCTTATTAGAGCACATGGACTTCATAGAGGGGCTCTGTAAGAGCAGCTTCTGAAGCTCCGTACTGCAACTGCACCCCTAGAGACCTTCAAAATAATATTAAAAGGGTGTTTTTCAAGGACTTAGAATAGATCATCAATATCAGATTGGTGGAAGTCCAACTGGCAGTATACCCATCAATCTGCTGTTACCAAGTCCCACGGTCTCTGTAGGTACCCAATGTACAGAGCCAAAAACCACAGTGCCCCGCATTGGGTAGTGGCCGTGGTGAGGTACTGCAGCTCAGTATGTGATGTAGACTGCAGTACCCGAGACTGGCCACTACAGGACTAGGTGTCTCATGCCTCCTGGTCCTACCAAGCCTCCACAACTGATTGGCTGCTTTCTGTCAATATACAGTGTACACAGAAAGCAGCCAATCAGTGGTGTGGGCGGGGTTATACAGAGCTCAGCATTTGAGTTCTGCTAGATCTGAAGCACAGAAAACTGGGATTCTATCACAACTGCTACACCCAGTAAACTAAGTGATACATTGCCGGAATCAGGGTCTCTGTCTCTACATCATGCTGCTTTTAGACTACACAGCAAAAATCTTTTGATAGATTCCCTTTGACATGCCCTGACGCAGAAGTCCTTACAAAGCATTTTCATGGTAATTGGGCCTATACCGATGTGACTGTAAATCTCAAGACCCTACAAACTAGACATGGCCCATTATAGTTTTGTGGCTTAATGACTTTGCCTCAGTGGGGTAGGAATAATTCATGATGTATTTGAGGAAGCAAAATATGTTCCTATGTACATTGGGACCAGTTGGCAAAAAGCCCTCTTTATGGGTTGTTTCCCGATAAGATTGTCAACCCTACTCTATACCATAGCTAGACGTGAATTGAAGTCCTTTTCAGTTTCATTGAGGACATTTTAGCTTAAATCTCACAAAATTGAAGCTGATGAATCTAGGGATGCTCTCAACGAGACACAGAAAAAAAAATCAAAAACAAAAATATATCTATTAAAAATAATGAATCCCATTAGACCCAGCAGCATTTCTCTGTGTGATTAATGCAGTACATGGGTCGTCTATAGATTTTGTCCCAGTTTCGCGACCAAACGATGGAAGTAAATAGTCTCCCGTGTGTCTTTAATAGCTCAGTGCTGAGATTAATGATGCAAGTTCTTTATATATTTGACCTCTCGAATTTATGGGCAATAAGCAGACTTAAATCAAGCTGAACTGTGTTTTTTTATGCTTTGGTCATAACTATTTGAGATGACTTCTAGCATCGAATGTAATTTAACGCTTGGCTTCTCACCCTTGATGGAATTGACAGTGGTAGGGAAAACATTTTGGCTTGTGTAGATACCGGAATTTCTTTTACTAATTTATGGGAAAAGTGTAAGAACTTGTCCTGTATAGCCAGTGTTACACATGAAGACGGTGACTCAAATTGGGCTTTGTACTTGGTGCTGGTTGATGCCACCAACCATCTCATTCCATATGTTACACACATGTCCAGGATAACCTAAGCTCCACTTCCTTCCTCTGGATCCACTGCTCTTTGTTGTGCTCCACGTCTAATAACATCATCTCCCTAGATTATACATGTCAAACGCTGGCCCGTGGGCCAAATCTAGTCCGCAGGTTGAGTATATTTGGGCTGTGATGTCGAGGGGGAGGAGGGCGCTGACCGGCATTGCACTTTCAATTGTATTGGCATCCTGGATGCTGATACAGTTGAAAGCAATGATGTAGGAGGGACTGTCATCTGACATTTCCTCTGCCATCATTCTTCCATCCCTGATGGATTCCACTTCATCCATCCTGCTGCTTCTGAGATTCCTGAGTGTGCCAAGTATTTGCTGCCCATGCACCTTCCAGCTTACTACATCAATGCCTGAGGTCCTTGTGCCCATCCAGACCTGGAGCTTAGAGAATCCACCTCACCTGGTCATCTTGGACGACTACTTCCATCCATCCCAGAACACAAGAGTTGTTTGATTCTTGGCCGGTTCCTCTGTGCTCTTGTTTGGTGTATGGGTCTTTATAAATTGGTAATATGGCAACTTAAAACGGTTCTATATCCTATAAGTAGAACTTCATTTTTTGGCCCTCTCTAACCAGATTGGAGAGCAAAATGTCCACTAAAATATTGAGTTGGTGGAAGTCCCAAGACCCCAAAAATGTCCTTAACTCCACCTTATTCTTTACTGTACTAGACATGTTCCCACTGGGTGGCTATGAATAAAGCTTAGGGCTACACCCAAGAATGGAGTCTGGATTTCGAGGCAGGTTGCTAACGCAGAAGTAGCTAAAACAGACATGAAAATGAGCAGATGGTACCAAGATGTGGTACCAGCTCGTTGAGCAGAAGTCTTAGTCATCTCAGTTAGTTATGGCACAACGACAGACAACCAGGTGAATCAACTATTTTTTTTTTTTTTAATTCTGCTTTGGGGTTTTTTTTCACCACCAAAGAAAAACAGTTGGGTATCTCCGTAGTCTGACTGACCTGGAGAATCCTGTTGTTAATGAAAAAAATAAAGCGCTCGATTCTTCATTTTTGATTTTTGGGAAGGCACTTTTCTTTTTTTGTCTTATAGTATTCCCTGATGTTTCTTTATGCCAAATTCATTAAAATGTGACATGCACTTCATAAATTTTGCTTAAAGTAAAAAAAAAATGGTCTTCTTTCTTAAACCTTTTTGCTGACTTTCTAGGGCAAAAAGTCACTTTGTTATAAAACAATTACCCCTAAATAACTGGTGTACATAAAAGCCACTCCGTCAAGAGATAGGGTGGGCTGGAATACATTTACCACAAATTGTGAATTAAATGAAAGCATCTGGAAAACCAAATCCCTCTCTACAATGGCTTCATTTGGATAAATGTTATTTAATATGGCTGCCCAGATGACCATTTATTTTTGGTTACTTAACTCATTGGTAAAACATTGAGTTGGTAGGGCATTGAGTTGGTAGGGCTTTGGTTACTTTGCCAATAGGTAGGGCATTGAGTTGGTGGGGAATTGGTTACTTTACACATTGGTAGGGCATTGAGTTGGTAGGGCTTTGGTTCTTTTACACATAGGTAGGGCATTGAGTTGGTAGGGTTTTGGTTACTTTACATATTGGTAAAGCATTGAGTTGGTAGGGCTTTGGTTACTCAACACATTTGTAGCGCATTGATTGGTAGTGCATTGGTAACTTTACACATTGGTAGGACATTGAGTTGGTAGGACTTTGGTTACTTAACACATTGGTAGGGCATTGAGTTAGTAGGGCTTTGGTTACTTCACACATAGGTAGGGCATTGAGTTTGTGGGGCATTGGTTACTTTACACATTGGAGTAGGGCATTGAGTTGGTAGGGCTTTGGTTACTTTACACATTGCTAGGTCATTGAGTTGATTGGGCATTGGTTACTTTACATATTGGTATTGCATTGAGTTGATGGGGCTTTGGTTACTTTACACATAGGTAGGGCATTGATTTGGTGGGTCTTTGGTTACTTACATATTGGTATTGCATTGAGTTGGTAGGGCTTTGGTTACTTTACACATAGGTAAGGGCATTGAGTTGGTAGGGCTCTGGTTATTTTACACATAGGTAAGGGCATTGAGTTGGTAGGGCTTTGGTTATTTTACACATAGGTAAGGGCATTGATTTGCTAGGGCTTTGGTTATTTTACACATAGGTAAGGATATTGAGTTGGTAGGGCTTTGGTTACTTTAAACAGTGGTAGGGCATTGAGTTGATAGGGCATTGGTTACTTTACATATAGGTATTGCATTAAGTTGGTAGGGCTTTGGTTACTTTACACATAGGTAGGGCATTGAGTTGGTAGGGCTTTGGTTACTTTACACATTGGTAGGGCATTGAGTTTGTGGGGCATTGGTTACTTTACACATTGGAGTAGGGCATTGAGTTGGTAGGGCTTTGGTTACTTTACACATTGGTAGGTCATTGAGTTGGTAGGACTTTGGTTACTTAACATATTGAGTTGGTAAGGCATTGGTTACCTTACACATTGGAAGGGCATTGAATTGGTAGGGCTTTGGTTACTTAACACATTGGAAGGGCATTGAATTGGTAGGGCTTTGGTTACTTTAAACTGTGATAGGGCATTGAGTTGATTGGGCATTGGTTACTTTACATATTGGTATTGCATTGAGTTGATAGGGCTTTGGTTACTTTACACATAGGTAGGGCATTGATTTGGTGGGTCTTTGGTTACTTACATATTGGTATTGCATTGAGTTGGTAGGGCTTTGGTTACCTTACACATAGGTAAGGGCATTGAGTTGGTAGGGCTTTGGTTATTTTACACATAGGTAAGGGCATTGAGTTGGTAGGGCTTTGGTGACTTTAAACAGTGGTAGGGCATTGAGTTGATAGGGCATTGGTTACTTTACATATAGGTATTGCATTAAGTTGGTAGGGCTTTGATTACTTTACACATAGGTAGGGCATTGAGTTGGTGGGGCTTTGGTTACTTACACATAGGCAGGGCAATGAGTTGGTAGGGCTTTAATTACTTTATACATAGGTAGGGCATTGAGTTGGTGGGGCTTTAGCTACTTTACACATAGGTAGGGCATTGAGTTGGTAGAGCTTTGGTTACGTTACACATAGGTAGGGCATTGAGTTGGTAGGACTTTGGTTACTTCACACATAGGTAGGGCATTGAGTTTGTGGGGCATTGGTTACTTTACACATTGGAGTAGGCCATTGAGTTGGTAGGGCTTTGGTTACTTTACACATTGGTAGGTCATTGAGTTGGTAGGACTTTGGTTACTTAACACATTGAGTTGGTAAGGCATTGGTTACCTTACACATTGGAAGGGCATTAAATTGGTAGGGCTTTGGTTACTTTAAACAGTGGTAGGGCATTGAGTTGGTAGAGCTTTGGTTACTTTAAACAGTGGCAGGGCATTGAGTTGATAGGGCATTGGTTACTTTACATATTGGTATTGCATTGAGTTGGTAGGGCTTTGGTTACTTTACACATAGGTAGGGCATTGAGTTGGTGGGGCTTTGGTTACTTACATATTGGTATTGCAATGAGTTGGTAGGGCTTTGGTTACTTTACACATAGATAGGGCATTGAGTTGGTAGGGCTTTGGTTATTTTACACATAGGTAAGGGCATTGATTTGCTAGGGCTTTGGTTATTTTACACATAGGTAAGGGCATTGAGTTGGTAGGGCTTTGGTTACTTTAAACAGTGGTAGGGCATTGAGTTGATAGGGCATTGGTTACTTTACATATAGGTATTGCATTAAGTTGGTAGGGCTTTGGTTACTTTACACATAGGTAGGGCATTGGTTACTTTTCACATTGGTAGGGCATTGAGTTTGTAGGGCATTGGTTACTTTACACATTGAAGTAGGGCATTGAGTTGGTAGGGCTTTGGTTACTTTACACATTGGTAGGTCATTGAGTTGGTAGGACTTCGGTTACTTAACACATTGAGTTGGTAAGGCAATGGTTACCTTACACATTGGAAGGGCATTGAATTGGTAGGACTTTGGTTACTTTAAACAGTGGTAGGGCATTGAGTTGATTGGGCATTGGTTACTTTACATATTGGTATTGCATTGAGTTGGTAGGGCTTTGGTTACTTTACACATAGGTAGGGCATTGAGTTGGAGGGTCTTTGGTTACTTACATATTGGTATTGCATTGAGTTGGTAAGGCTTTGGTTACTTTACACATAGGTAAGGGCATTGAGTTAGTAGGGCTTTGGATATTTTACACATAGGTAAGGGCATTGAGTTGGTAGGGCTTTGGTTACTTTAAACAGTGGTAGGGCATTGAGTTGGTAGGGCTTTGGTTATTTTACACATAGGTAAGGGCATTGAGTTGGTAGGGCTTTGGTTATTTTACACATAGGTAAGGGCATTTAGTTGGTAGGGCTTTGGTTACTTTAAACAGTGGTAGGGCATTGAGTTGATAGGGCATTGGTTACTTTACATATAGGTATTGCATTAAGTTGGTAGGGCTTTGGTTACACATAGGTAGGGCATTGAGTTGGTGGGGCTTTAGTTACTTACACATAGGTAGGGCATTGAGTTGGTAGGGCTTTGGTTACTTTACACATTAGTAGGGCATTGAGTTGGTAGGGCTTTGGTTACTTACACATAGGCAGGGCATTGAGTTGGTAGGGCTTTGGTTACTTTACACATTAGTAGGGCATTGAGTTGGTAGGGCTTTGGTTACTTACACATAGGCAGGGCAATGAGTTGGTAGGGCTTTGGTTACTTTACACATTGGTAGGGCATTGAGTTGGTAGGGCTTTAATTACTTTACACATAGGTACGGCATTGAGTTGGTGGGGCTTTAGCTACTTTACACATAGGTAGGGAATTGAGTTGGTAGGGCTTTAATTACTTTACACATAGGTAGGGCATTGAGTTGGTAGGGCTTTAATTACTTTACACATAGGTAGGGCATTGAGTTGGTGGGGCTTTAGCTACTTTACACATAGGTAGGGCATTGAGTTGGTAGAGCTTTGGTTACATTACACATAGGTAGGGCATTGAGTTGGTAGGGCTTTGGTTACTTTACACATTGGTAGGGCATTGAGTTGGCAGGGCTTGAGTTGACAATACTGATGAAAAATCCAGAGCAATTTTTTATACTTAATCTTACTATCTTTTGTGACAACGAGTTTATTTGGAGCCTAATTTCTTTAGGAGGAGTTTTTCTTTAAAATAAATTGTTAATAGCAGACTATGAGTGCCAAAACGCCAACAAGACCATTCTGACGGGATCTTATTTATTCGGCAAGTCGTAGGAATGTGGGAGAGAGACAGATTGCCCACAGTACAAAATCAATGGCCGAATTTGTATTCCATTGTAAATTAGGCTCAATATGTTTATGTAAATCAATGATCAGATCAATGGATTGCGCCGTCTCTTTCAGCCATGAGTTCTGTAGGTATTTAGCTCCTAAAATTCCCGCAGGATGGATGGTGGAAGATTAAATGGCTACACGAGGGTATTCTTAATTAACTCAAACCGGTTATTTCTCTGAGAATACGATGAATTACTGTAAACTTGAAAACACTTTATTTTATCATTTTCTACGCCCCACGGCAGCCGGTCTCTAGAGAACGAGCAGCTCGATTGACGTCTTTAATGAACACATCATGGTTTATACCACATTTTCATCACAAATTTAACCTGATTTTATTGTTCTACCTGTTACCGATAAATTATATTTTTAGGTTCATTAATGATGAGAATAAATGTATAAAAACTTAAAAAAAAAAAAAAATAATTAATATATACCATGACCCAATACATGCCTGTCTCCATTATTACATTTTCTTCATTATCCCACATCCATCGGAATAACTAATCATATTCCAACGGCAATTTGCAAATATAATTAGTGCTGTCAATTTTGCAAGAAAATCCCATTACATTGGGATGTATTATTCATAGGTAGTTTTACAATTAAATATCAAATAACTATAGCTTTTATTTAATTTAAAGAAGCAGGATCCATATTGATAGTGAGTTGCCTAGAATTTGCACTCAAAAGTACAGCTTTACCATGACCCTCTTGTGACTTTACTGGGTCCTATAGGTTAGGAAGCTCATTTTCTGATAAGTTTTTCCACATTTCCTACCGAGACCCATAGTTATTATTATTATTTATTTATAGAGCACCATTGATTCCATGGTTCTGTACATGAAAAGCGGTTACATACAAAATACAGATATCACTTACAGTAGACATACTAACAATGATAGAAGAGAAGAGAGGACCCTGGCTTTGCGGGCTTACATTCTTCAGGCTTATGGGGAAGGAGACAGTAGGTCGGGGGTTGCAGTAGCTCTGATGGTGTTGAGGTGGCACCATGGTTATTTCAGGTTGTAAGCTTTCTTGAAGAGATGGGTTTTCAGGTTCCGTCTGAAGGATCCGAATATCGTTGATAGTCGGACATGTTGGGGCACAGAATTCCAGAGGATGAGGGATATTCGGGAGATGTCTTGGAGGTGATTGGTTGAGAAGCGAATAAGTGTGGAGGAGAGGAGGTCTTGGGAGGACCGGAGATTACATGAGGGAAGATAATGTGAGATTAGGTCAGAGATATACAGAGGAGAAAGGTTATGGATGGCTTTGAAGGTCGGTGTTAGTAGTCTGAACCTGATAAGTTGGTGGAATTAGGATCCATTAAAGGGATTTGTGGAGAAGTAGCGAGGAGAGGGATGAACTAGTCGGGCAGCAGAGTTATGGATGGACAGGAGAGGTGCGAGAGAGTTTAACAGGTAGGCCACAGAGGAGGATGTTACAGTAATCAAGGCGGGAGATGATGAGAGCATGCCTAAGCGTTTTGGTAGAGTGAGGGTTGAGGAAAGGACAGATTCTAGAAATAGTTTTTGAGCTGGAGGCGACAAAAGATGGCAAGAGATTGAATGTGCAGTTTGAAGGGCAGGGCAGAGTCAAGGGTTACGCCGAGGCAGCAGATTTCCAGTGAAGGGGAAAGAGTGATGTCATTTATTCAAGTACGTCATCAGATACACTAACCTGGTTTGATCCTTTGAATAAAGTGAGAAATATAATGTGGGAGATATCACCTGCAGCAGATCCATGGGTCAGCAAGTGACCATATCAGAACCAGAGTGTAGTGGAATGTGGACATTATCTGCGCTGCTGAATAAAGCATTAATCCAGATAAGATGAAATAAAAGATGGTGGTTTATTCTACATGTTTCAAAGTATGAGATACTTCTTCATCAGGGAATTACCACATGCGTCTTTGTCTCTACAGGAAGTGGGGGCAGGTCTTTGTCTCTACAGGAAGTAGGGACTGGTCTTTGTATCTACAGGAAGTGGCGGCAGGTCTATGTCTCTACAGGAAGTGGGGACTGGTCTTTGTCTCTACAGGAAGTAGGGGCAGGTCTTTGTCTCTACAGGAAGTGGGGACTGGTCTTTGTACCTAAAGGAAGTGAGGGGGTGTTGTTTTTGTCTCTCTACATGAAGTGAGATCAGGTCTGTTTCTCTACAGGAAGATGGGCTAGTTTTTGTCCCTACAGGAAGTGGGGGCAAGTGTTTGTTGGCATTTTTCGTGTTTCACTCCCTCACAACTTGGAATTTCACTGTTTATTTTGTAAAGAACATACCTAATTGTTAATATTTGTTTTTCTTTTTAAACAAGATAACTGAAAACTTAAGTGTGCATAACTATTCACCCCCTAAAGTCAGTGCTTTCTAGAGCCTCCTTTTGCAGCAATTACAGTTGCAAGTCTCTTTGGATAAATCTCTATGTGCTTTCCACATCTTGCCACTGGGATTTTTGCCCATTCCTCAAGGCAAAACTGCTCCAGCTCCTTCAAGTTAGATGGTTTCCTCTGGTGAACAGCAATCGTCAAGTCTGACCTCAGATTCTCAATTGGATTCAGAGCTGGGTTTTGACTAGGCCACTCCAAAACATTTACACATTTACTCTTAAACCACTCGAGTGCTGCTTTACCAGAATGCTTTGAGTCATGGTCTTGTTGGAAGATGAACCTCCGTCCCAATCTCAAATCTATGTAACCTCTCAGAAAAGGTAAAGTGTATTGACTGACGGACATGTGACACACAGGAGCGTCCTGTCCTGTCACTAAGCATGTGATTTATGAAGGGAATTGCATGCACCAGAAATTTTGGGGGGCTTCATCTCAAAAGGGGTGAATACATATACACATGTCAATTTTTAGTTATTTGATTCCATAAATGTATTTTTTGCCTCTATTTTTCTCACTTCACTTCACCAACTTAGAATATTTAGTGCAAATCTAATCACAACAATATTTACACGCAGGTTGTAATGTAACACAATAGGTAAAAAGCCAGGGGGTGAATACTTTAACAAGCCACTGAACTCTTTCATTATAAAGTTCAATATCTAAATAGAATGCAGAGTGTGGGTATTATGTTTGTTCAATTACTTTTACACATCAAGTATGATTATCTATGTCCTTTCCGCTCTCAAATCCCGAAATGTGTGACACAGGGTTACAGCCTTGCTTTAAGAAACCCATGATTTTAGGAAACTCAGTCGGGAGTTGATTATGCTATATATATCCATATGTATCCCCACCCACTGGTTTTCACATGATTTGCAGCCTGTGAAGAATTTTGCTAGCTTGTGAAGATACACAGTGGACTAAATACGGTAAGTATTGAATATGTCAGCTATTTTCTAAGCAAATCTATTTCTAAAGGTGCTATTGACATGAAATTCTCACCACATGTCGGTAACAACCCATCCAATCCACACAGAGAAATCAAACCATAGATGTCCATAAATTGTGTGTGATTGTGAGAAATGACACAGGAAAAAGTATTGAACACACTTACAGAAATTTAATACTTAAAACACAAGCCTTTGTTGATAACAACAGCTTCGAGACTCATCCTATATGGAGAAACTAGTCACTGGCATTGCTCAGGTGTGATTTTGGCCCATTCTTCTACACAAACACTCTCCTATCCTGAAGGTCCCGTGGGCTCCTTCTATGACCTCTAAGATTTAGTTCTTTCCATAAATTTTCTATTGGATTCAGGTCCGGTGATGTGCTGGGCCATTGTAGCAGCTTTATTTTCTTTCTCTGAAACCAATTGAGAGTTTCCTTGGCTGAGTTTGGGATCATTGTCTTGCTGAAATGTCCACCCTTGTTTCAACTTCATCATCCTGGTAGATGGCAACAAATGTTTGTGCATTTGGCCATTCATCCTTCCTTCAATTATATGAAGTTTCTCAGTGCTGTCTGAGGAAAAACAGCCCCACGCCATGATGTTCCCACCTCCATTGTTGGTTTGGTGTTTTTGAGGTGACATGTAGTGCCTTTTGGCCTCCAAACATGGTGTGTATTATGGCATCCAAAGAGTTCAATTTTGGTCTCATCTGACCAGACTATATTCTCCCAGTATTTCACAGGCTTGTCTAAATGTTGTTAAGCAAACTTTAAATGCGCTTGAACATGCTTTTATTTCAGCAATGGAGTCTTGCGTGGTGAGCATACATACAGGCCATGGAGGGTGAGTGCATTATTTATAGTTTTCTTTTAAATAATTGTATGTTACGCACACAGGTGGCTCATGTGGTTCGGGGACCTACTGTGCTACGAGGTCGAGCTTACCTAGGAGGAGCATAGCTAACGGCTACCTGGTGTTTACTGGAGCTCCTGATGGTGGAGTCAGGCTTAAGCTGCAGGTATCCACCAGGTACCAGTCTAGGCAATCTCTTGTACTGCAGCAGGTGACCACAGGGGTCAAGTACACAGATATGGATAGGACTCAGGTTCCATTCATACTACTAGGTTCTGGATCCTCTGGAAAAACGGTCACTGAAACGAGATCGGGCTCCGTTCATGCTACCAGGTTCAGGATCGTCTGCAGAAAGAATACTGACACAAAGACTCAGAAGGCGCTGATTTGGAGACTGGTTGTAGCAGTCCATATACATGGAATATTCAGATAGGCACACGTTCAGACACACGGTTCTTGGATGCTGGTACTGATTTAGTTAGTGCCAGAGCGGCTTCAGAGTTCAAGACTGGCCACACAAGAACCAGAGACTTCGGACTCAAGACTGGCCGCTCAAGGACTAGGTGACCTTACAACTCACTAGTGGACTAAACACTACCTAATTATATTTGGTTGCTTGGAACCTCCCTATTGGGGAGAGTGCCTTGTAGACAAGATGCCTCCCAGCTATTGGCTGGGAGCCATCTAGCAGGTGCATGCGCTGGCCTTTTATGAATAGGGCAGCATGCACCACTGGGAAACAGAACTAGGAAGGAAGTAGGTAGCACGTCGCGCGGCCAGGACGGCGAGTATGCCAGTATCCCAGCATGATGAAAGGGAACCATGAAAGGGGAAAGGGAACCATGCAGGGATGCCGACAAGAGGATTATATTGTACCTGCTGATTCCAGATCTTTCTGTAGCTCTCTACAGGTCGTCCTCGGCTCATGGACAACTCTTCTGATAATTCTTTTCACTCCTGTCTGAAACGTTGCACGGAGCACCTTGCCGTGGCCAGTTTATGTTAAAATTATGTTTTTTCCATTTTTGAATCATGGCCCCAGCAGTGCTCACTGGAACCTTCAGTAATTTAAAAATTCTTCTGTAACCAATGCCATCAGGATGTTTTGCAACAATAAGGTTGTAAAGGTCTTGAGAAAGCTCACTGGTTTTACCCATCATGAGATGTTTCTTGTGTGGCACCTTGGTAATGAGACACCTTTTCTTAGGCCATCAGTTGAACTAGCTGACATTTTTCACTAAAGCCCCTGTTACACACTGCGATATCGCTAGCAATATCGCTGTAAAGTCACCGATTTTGTGACGTTACAGCGATATTGCTAGCGATATCGCTGCATGTGATACTTACCTCCGACCGGCTCCCCCGCTGGTTATCGCTGATCGCGCGAGAAGCTGCTGGATCATTTCTCATCGTCAGCTTCCCGCCGCGCTTCCTGCTGTGATGACGAGCGACGTGTGGAGCCGGGCGGGAGGACGCAGGATCGCCGCGTCTGACAGGTAAGTAGCGATGCCCGTCCCCTGCGATGTCGCTGGTGAGATCTGCCTGAGTGGCAGCTCACTAGCGACCACCCAGCGATTCACCAGCGATCCTGACCGCGTCATATCGCTGGTCGGGATCGCTGGTGAGTCGCTAGGTGTAACGGTACCCTAAGTTGCAGGATTGTTATCTAATTACTGATAGATTTCAGCTTGTGCCAGGACTTCCCGTGACTTTTTACACATCTATTCATGTGTTCAATACTTTTTCCTGTGTCATTATTACACATAACTTAATTTGTGGAAATCTATGGTTTGATTTCTTTGTCTGTCTGGATTGGATGAGTTTTTACAGACATGTGGGGGGAAATTTCATGTCATTAGCACCTTTAGAAATAAATTTACTTAGAAAAATTGGTGACGTGTTAAATACTTTTTTCACACACTGTATTTGACATCAATGTAAACCAAGTTTTTAGCTTTCTGGCCCTTTTTAAATTAATTTTTCATTAAATCCTGCTTTGAAACATGCAACACGGCTATATATCCATATCAGAGGAACAGGCTTGACATGAGTGACAACAAACAGCTCATATATGCGTAAAATTAGCTATGCATGAATACCAAAGATGACTACATGGATGTTGTTAGACCGAATGCATTGGATAAAAAAAAATTACACTGAAAGCAATTTCTGAGCACATGTCCTCGGCTCCCTGCTAGGCACACTGCTGAATCCCATAATAATGGTACAAAAGACCCTGCAGTCGATGAAGTCAGCAGCAAACTATTTCAAGTTTATTATATCCAACCTGATTTCACAGGTCAAGATGCAGGCAAGAATCGGGTTTTGGGAGAAAGGGGGGATGTAAAAATTCCTTAAAGAGTAACTGTCATTTTAATTTTCATTTAATTAATCAATAGCGCACATGAAAATTGGCAACTTCTTATCAGAGAAATCTTCTTTCTTCTGGATTGATCTTTCCTTCTCATTTCATGGGTAAAGTGTATAGTCAGAGAAGACAGATTCCCCATTACTGAGATAAGAGATGACAGTTGGTGCTAATAAGATTCTATGGAGAGGGAGAATCTAGAGGCAGTCACATACATTCTAGGGAGGAGCTAGAGGCGGACATAGACGTTCTCTAGGGAGGAGCTAGAGGTAGACTCAGACATTCTAGGGAGGAGTTAGAGGCAACACAGACATTCTAGGGAGGAGCCAAAGGCAGACACAGACATTCTAGGGAGTAGTTAGAGGCAGACACAGACATTCTAGGGAGGAGCTAGAGGCAGACACAGACATTCTAGGGAGGAGCTAGAGGCAGACACAGACATTCTTGGGAGTAGATAGAGGCAGAAACAGACATTCTAGGGAGGAGCTAGAGGCAGAAACAGACATTCTAGAGAGGAGTTAGAGGCAGACACAGACATTCAAGGGAGGAGCTAGAGGCAGACACAGACATTCTAGGGAGGAGCCAAAGGCAGACACAGACATTCTAGGGAGTAGTTAGAGGCAGACACAGACATTCTAGGGAGGAGCTAGAGGCAGACACAGACATTCTAGGGAGTAGATAGAGGCAGAAACAGACATTCTAGGGAGGAGCTAGAGGCAGAAGCAGACATTCTAGGGAGGAGTTAGAGGCAGACACAGACATTCTAGGGAGTAGTTAGAGGCAGACACAGACATTCTAGGGAGTAGTTAGAGGCAGACACAGAGATTCTAGAGAGGACCTAGAGGCAGACACAGACATTCTAGGGAGGAGCTAGATGCGACACAGACATTCTAGGGAGGAGCTAGATGCGACACAGACATTCTAGGGAGGAGCTAGATGCGACACAGACATTCTAGGGAAGAGCTAGAGGCAGACACAGACATGTTTCTCCTGAAACGAGTTCTCTTTAGAACTTTATGAGCACCAACTGTCATTTCCTGTCTCAGTAATTGGAAAGTCTGTATTCAATGAAGACACATTTTACCCACATGGAAAAAAAACCCATAGAAAATGCTATGTGTGAACAAACACTAAGGATGTGTCTAAGCTATGCACTGTGAGGTAGCGCTGTCATCTAAGTAGGGGATCCTCGCTCAGCAGCCACAAAATCAGATCCGGCACAGGTTTTCCATAAAATCATAACAGTCCATGCGGTTTATTAAGCATCATAAACCATGACCAGCAACATAAAGATCAAATAAATGGCATAGCGTCCATGACAGAGCTTCACTCTGTTAGCAGTGTCCAAAACACAGGCTTTTCAGCCTCACAGTTATATCTCACCCCGTCAGGGTTCTCTCATGGCTGCTTCTCCATGCTGCAGACATTCATTCCCCCCAGGGAACTCTCAGGCACTTGCAGCCATTAAACACAGTGTCCACATGCTGTCAGGAAGGTAGCCACACGAGAACCTTCCAAACGGACCAATCAGGTCCCTGCATTCACCCCCATGTGACCTACCCTGGCCACATTATATGATCCATAGCCACGCCCACCGGGTCACATGACTATGACCTCATCACAGGTCCTTCAACCACTCACACTCTTTACTACAGTGTTCTTTAAATACACCCCCTGGGTGGGTTTGTAGGTAACTGGCCCGCCCATCTCCCTAGTTACCTGGAGACTTCTCCCTGACGCATTAAAGCAGCACCTCAGCAGTATCACTGCTGGTCAACACATAAGTCTCCATCTCAAAGCCACCCACTTTGAGATACATAACGGCCATTCCGTATTCTGCCATTCATCCTTTCTCCTGGGACATCCACATACCGCCCCCTAGCGGACACATAGTTACTACACCACAGCACACATAGCTATTTCGGAAATTCCTGGTGAAAAAATGCAGTATATTTCAAACAAACCCAGATGGACCACTCTATTCTTCATGTTTGAGCTCTTTATGTAAATGCAAGCTGTTAGCAGGATTTAGAATCGCAAACATTGATCATCAATCTTTTATCCAGAGCAAAGACAAGCTTTAGGCTGTGTGCCCACATAAGCATTTTTTTCGCGTTTTTAAGCTTTTTTTCCATGCAAAAATGCTTTAAAAATGAATACATTAAGCATCCCATTCTTATAATGCATTCTGCAATTTTTGTGCACATGATGCGTTTTTTCTGCATAAAAAACGCATTGTGATAAAAAAACGCAGCATGTTCATTAATTTTGCAGTAAAAAACGCATTTCCAACTATATTTTATGAGACTGGGGATGCTCCGGAAAAAAACGCGCAAAAAACGAGCGGGGAAAAAACGCATTTTTCCTGGGAAGGTCTGGCTTTTAGTCAGGAATTTTCTGCATACGTGGGTACAGAGCCTTATAATGATAATTTTCAATCTTTAGGTAGATTCTGGATAATGGAGAAAAAAAAGCTCTAAAAACTGAAAGACGGTCGGGTGGTGGAGCCAAGCATCTCTCCCGGAGAATTCAAGATGACCTTCTAGCCTGAATGACGTCCCACGGAAGAGATGTATTATCAAGCCAAGAACGGGGTCTGAGAGCATGACTGTTTTCTCCGTTGGGCAAAATTTCCAAGAACATAGAAGGACTTCTTAAACCAGTCACTGTCCTGGATCGGACAGGTTTGTGCCATTTTGGAGGACTAGAATTTCCAACATACATTACATACGGTAGATGTTCGACCAGCAGCCATTTCTGTCACCTCTCCATAAGTGTACACTGAAGAACTTTCAATGCGTTCTCTTTGAGAGAGCCACTGCCAGACATCTCTGGAGGGGGTAATATCATCGAGAGAAAAAAGGATTGGCAGTCCAAAATCCGACATGCTGGATTCTTATCTCCACCGACAATCAATCATTCTGGACATCATTATCGGCAGGTCCAGCTGACATTTAATGTGTTTTGGCGAAGGCTTTAATACTGTTGAAAGATTCCATTTAAATATGGACTTTATTGATCCAACCAAAAAAATCCAAGATTCCATAATAAGGGTCAAAGGAGAAGAACAGGAGGAGATTGATGTCTCAGGATACCCAATGGTCCATACTAGGAGGACAGTCAGAGTCATGCATCAAGTACCAGGGAAGATCCAAGGCATAACCATAAGACTTAAGTCAAAAGGTCAAGCAAGGTAAGGACTGGCCGCCCATGATACCAATGTAACTAGCAGGAGCGCAGCTGAGGAGAGGTCATGGAGGCCAAAGGAGGTTTAGCTAGTGATGTGCTTCCACATTGTACCAAATATGACATGGAGAAAACATGGAGCAGGTCACTGGAATTCAGATGATAGCCATAAACATTAGGTTGACTAGACCCTGTTTCAGGAGTGACCGTGCCAAGGACGGCGCCAGCACCCACCAAACTCAGACTAATCCCATTGCCAATGGTGGGTGCCCACTCATTCCAGGTTTCCAGTATCAACATACGCCATGTATGTATGGAGCGGGCCCAAGAGCTGAACGTCGGCCGTGTTACAAAGCTTGAGTCTAACTGCCGTGATCCGAGCTGGCACTGGCACAAGAGGAGAGTATAAGCTTTTTTATTTTATCGGGGCCAAGTGAGGGGTATGAGAAGAAGTTACCCAAGTAGTAGACAACTTCTTCAAGACCTCTATTAAAAAAAAGTTAGAGTTCTTCCAAGTTTGGAGGAAAAAAAATCAAAAGAGAAGAAACTTGAGGACCCAATGTATAAATGTATATGAGGAAATTTTCGATTTTTGTGGTTTTTTAACCCCTGATTTTCATCCGGGATCTGAGCCGTGGAGCTCGCCTCCTACAGAGCAGATGGCAGATATATATTTTTTCCATTTCTGCCGAGTGATGAACGTCAGGCTGTCGCCATTTGCACCTAATTTGATAATGTAATCCTATAGACGGTTTGTCTTATTAACCTTCCTACAAGTCTCCTATGCAATAAACAGAAAACGCTTTATTTCCCGCTATCTCGCTACAACTCATCCCATCCGTCGGCGGAGGAAACAACCTTCTTCTTGATGGAGCTATTTCTTGTCGATGGCTAAAATTTTCTAGCTATGAAAAAATAATGTACGGAAAATAGATTCTGCTGAAAAATGGAATTTTACTTTGCTGAGATACAAAAATCTTGACTTAACGCGGAAATATTTATGTCACATTTGCAAAAGAAATTACTATGAGATCAAAGAATAATATTTTATTAAAATTTATTCGCCCGAGGCTGGATTCAAATACAAAAAAAAGTCACACTGTTCTTGGCGTGATTTTTATTTTCTGCACCATTTTCAGACCATGCCCCTCCTAACTGAAGCCATACCCATTTACTCAATAATTTTAAAAAAAATGTTGTAAAAATGCAAAAAAAAAAAAAGTGTGTTAAGGAGGATTTTAAGAGGTTGTCCAGGACCAATATATCGATGACCGATCTTTAGGAAAAATTAATAATATCAGATCGGTGACACCCGACATCGATCAGCTACAGCCAGAAAATCACAGCTCCGTGCACCGTGTAGTGGCCATTCTTGGGTATTGCAACTCAGCTCCTATTCACCTTAATAAGAGTTTAGTTGCAGTACCCAAGAATGGCCACTACACGGTACACAGAGCTGTGTTGTCTTTGCTCTATACCATGCATCCTTTCCCTGGACGTTGAATTGAACAGGGCAGCATGGTGGCTCAGTGGAGTCCTGGGTTTGAATCCCACCAAGGACAACATCTGCAAGGCGTTTGTATGTTCTCCCCGTGTTTGCGTGGGTTTCCTCCGGGCACTCCGGTTTCCTCCCACACTCCAAAGGCATACTGCTAGGGAATTTAGATTGTGAGCCCCATCGGGGACAGTGATGAAAATGTGTGCAAACTGTAAAGCGCTGCGGAATATGTTAGCGCTATATAAAAAAATAAAGATTAAAAATAAAGATTACCAGCTGATCTGTGGCCATTCTGAGGGTCGGACTCCTAATGATCTGATATTAATGACTTATTGAATATCTTAGTATCCATGTTAGGAGCCCTACAGCAAATGTTGAATTTTTCTGCAGCGCCACCACAGGGGAAATTAAGTATTACACCATTTTTATTGAAATTAATAACCATGTAATGCATAGATGGGTCAGGTTAGCGTTAATTAATCAAAAAGCTTCCACACCGTTAGGCTATGAAGAGTTTAAAAAAAAAAAACTACAAATTTTTCAAGTGGAAAACACTGATGGAATCCACCAGCAAAACCAACATAAAAAATGAACACAATTCACAAGAATGTAAAAACAATATTCTACTCGTGTTCTGTCTTTTGTTACATCTTTTACAGAAAGTAAATTTAGGTCATGGGAAGCTGAATCAAATGACACCTTGATATCTGCGATACGATGTCTTATTCCAGAGAAATCCACATTTTTCTTAATATGTAAATGAGCTGTTAAGATCTATCAGCCAGACATAGATCTCCCCCGAGAATCTGCCTCCAGAGCTTATTTTACACGAAAAGATTGAGACATGTAATGACTGACGGTCTGCACTCCTGATCTATATTTCTCACACTGGTAACACTCCCGTTAATCTAGAATAAGCTCTGGAGGCAGATTCTTGGGGAGATCTATTTCGGATATCATGATAATATTATTAAGCCAATGTAGGCACCAACATCACTCAAGCTGCAATTCCTGGCACAGCCTGCTTACTACAGTGATGCTGTTCCCTAAAGGGGTAAAAAAAAAACAAAAAACAGATTTTGGTGATGGTGAATTTCTGACTTTGCCTTTATATCTCAGATTTCACAGACAGCTGGTTATTATAATTTATTGATGAATATGTTAATGATTTCATTATGTATTTTCCACGAGAAGCATCTCGTTTTTTGCCTAGCGAACCCCCCGCAGCTCCATACACGTTTCCCAGCACCGTGACACACATGAGCATATGTTTGCCTCTGATTGAAGTCATTACGAGATGTTTCTTCCTTTCCCGTGTAGTGACGCTGATGTGACAGCTTGTGACACTTCTCGCTGGTTTGCTGCTCCGACTTCCTATGACTATGAGCTGTAAAATAAAACTGCATTTACTGATTGGATTTTTTTATTTTTTTTTTATTTTTTTTTAAAATCATACGACAAATGGTCTTATTGATCCGCGTAGGAAATCAAAGACGGATGTTTCTAGCAGATTGTCGATTCTAATTTTAAGTTGTGACTAAATGCTGTTCCAGCGGGTAACGCTCAGCGCCTATGAATCAGTTTTGACTATGGCAGAGTATATGATGCATAGGAGATCCAGGGAAGATTTTACTGTTCTGTATAATCCATTTAAAAAGTAATCCTTATTTTCATTTTTAGTCCATAAATCAATAGTACAGGTCAAAATAGGAAACTTTGTAATATATCTCATTAGAGCAATCTGCTTCTTTCTACTCCTGGACTGATTTTTATTCTTAATTCAGGGGTAAAATCTGTTTTCAGTGAAGACAGATTTTCCCATTACAGAGATAGGAGATGACAGTTGGTGCTTTTAAAAGTCTATGGAGGATGAGCTAGACACAGACATTCTAGGGAGGCGCTAGAAGCAGACACAGACATTCTAGGGAGGAGCTAGAGGCGGGCACAGACATTCTAGGGAGGAGCTAGAGCCAGACACAGGCATTCTAGTTTAGGAGCTAGAGGCGACACAGACATTCTAGGGAGGAGCTAGAGGGAGAAACAGACATTCTAGGGAGGAGCTAGAGGCAGACACAGATATTCTAGGTAGAAGCTAGAGGCAGACACAGACATTCTAGGGAGGAGCTAGAGGCAGACACAGACATTCTAGGGAGGAGCTAGAGGCAGACACAGACATTTTAGTGAGGAGTTAGAGGCAGACACAGACATTCTATGTCCGTGTCTTGTCCGGATTCTTTTCATGGACTTTAGCTCAGCGTTCAATACCATTGATCCGAATTTACTTCATAAGAAAATGGTAGCTCTTGGAGTCCCTCTCAACTTATGCTTGTGGATTTATAACTTCCTGACAGCCAGGATACAGAGTGTAAAAGTTGGACCATTCACTTCGGACACCTTGGTCACAAACATCGGGGCACCTCAGGGGTGTGTTTTGTCCCCGTTACTGTTTTCTCTCTATACGAATGATTGCATCTCTTCAGCAGACTCAGTAAAAATCTTGAAATTTGCCGATGATATGACACTGATTGGTCTCATCAGGGGAAATGCTGAAGACTTGTATCGGAGTGAGGTGGAAAGAATATGTGACTGGTGTAAAGCCAATAATCTTGTACTCAACACTAAAAAAACTGCTGAGATGGTTGTGGATTTTAGGAAAGATCAACATGAGATACTTCCAATCTACATCCATGACGAAGTGGTTCTTAGGGTCACAGAGACCAAATTCCTTGGTGTTATCATCTCTCATGATCTTAAATGGGGGAAAAACGTGGATGCTGTTATAAGAAATGAACAACAGAGGATGTTCTTCCTGCGTCAGCTGAAAAGATTTGGTTTGTCTAAGAATCTGCTGATCTTATTCTTTAATGCTGTCATCAGATCTGTGATTTGTTCCTCTCTGATAGTCTGGTATGGGGGAGCCACTGCGCATGACAAACTCCGCTTACAAAGGACTTTCAGAACAGCAGAGAGAATTATAGGCTCCCCCCTGCCTAAAATCCAGGATCTTTATGATAAGAGTATTCGATCCCACGCATTGAAAATTTCATCCGATCCCTCTCACCCGGGACACTCCTCATTCCAACTACTCCCTTCAGGACGTCGCTTCAGAGTCCCCAAATGCAGTACCAACCGCCATATGAACAGCTTCTATCCACTCTCTGTTCAACAATTAAATCGTCATGTGTAGACTATATACTGTATCTGTCTTGTTAGATGTTACTTGTTGTATCTGTTGTTATATATTATGTTGCCTCTTTGCCACAAAGAATTCCTTGTATATATGTAATATGTACTTGGCGATAATAAATTTGATTGATTGATTCTAGGGAGGAGCTAGAGGCAGACAGACATTCTAGGGAGGAGCTAGAGGCAGGCACAGACATCCTAGGGAGGAGCTAGAGGCAGACAGACATTCTAGGGAGGAGCTAGAGGCAGGCACAGACATTCTAGGGAGGAGCTAGAGGCAGACACAAACTTTCTGCTGCAAGTTTTCCTGAAACAACAGTTACAGTTCTCCATAGAACTTTATAAGCACAAACTGTCATCTCTTGTCTCAATAATGAGAAAACTTGTATTCACTGAAGCCACATTTTACCTGTGATTTGAGAATTTTGAGAATGAAAGATCAGTGAAGGAGAAAAAAGCTGGATTCTCTGATAAGATATATTACAAAGTATGTGTACTATTGATTTATATAAAAAAAAAAAAAAATAAACAAAGCTTCCATGGATGACGCATGATGTCACTGCTATGCCCTCCAATGTGAGCTGTTGGCCTCTGATTGCCTGGCAGCATGTATTGTGGTACAGGTACCTGGTGGGTCTCTGTGTCGCAATACACTTCAGCTGAAATATTTGCTAGCGTCAGTGAGCCCCTCTCCAGCACGAGTCTGACCGCAATTGTTACACCCCTGCTAGAAGGCCTAAAAGCTCCCTTTGGCCAATATGAGAAGACCCTTGATAATTGAGGGCCCTCTTTGAAATTTTGCACATGGGCTTATAAGCTTTAATTTTCACCAGTGCCTGGACCCCACATTTAATTAAAAGGACTTTATTATGGGTGTTCGTTTTTTTATACAACTATCACCCCACTTGCCACCGCATCAGGGCAAGTGGGAAGAGCGTGGCTAAGTGCTAGATTTGGCGCATCTTGTAGAAGTGCCATTTCCGATGTGGTTGAGAGCTGATGAATTTTAGTCTGGGAGGGGGCCAGTATCCATGGCCCCTTCTTAGGCTATTAATATCAGCCTGCAGTTGGTTATTAATTATAGGGTGACCCTATGTCATATTTTTGGGGGGTCCTCCATTTTAATAATCAGTAAGGTCTAAGTATTCAACTGTTAGATTATATTAATAGCCTGGGAAGCTCCATGGGTATTACCCTCTTCCCAGGCTATAAACATCTGTCCCTAGCTGTCAGCTTTCCCTCTGCTGGTTATGAAAATTACATGGGAGCCCACACCATTTTTTTTTTCAGAAAAATCATCATTAATTAAATACATATACAGTAAGCTGCACAAAGGCTGTACTAATTTTATTTGTGACATCTTTATATCTATTTAAAGTGTGTATATATATTCTAACCTGTCATGCTGTGAGCTCAGCGTATGTGGCAGACGAATTGCCATCTTTTCATCGATCTATCTAATCTATGATTGTATGTATGTGTGTGTATATATATATATATATATATACACTAGCTGAAGAGCCCGGTGTTGCCTGGGCATAGTAACCAACTGTGGTTAGTTCTAACAAATTATAATGATTATATTGCACATAAAAACATTTCACATCATATATTCAACACAACAGATTTGCAACACAAATTAACTAAACGATTACCCAAGTATTGATAGTATTTTATTTTCAACTCAATCAAGAGCCTTTTGACAAACAACATGTGTGTCTAACTAACCCTATCCTGTGTGATACTGTCTGCTGAGCCGTGTACCTAATCCTCTCCTGTATGATACTGTCTGCTGAGCCGTGTACCTAATCCTATCCTGTGTGATACTGACTGATGGGCCGTGTATCTAATCCTATCCTGTGTGATACTGACTGCTGAGCCGTGTATCTAATCCTATCCTGTGTGATACTGCCTGCTGAGCCATGTATCTAATCCTATCCTGTGTGATACTGCCTGCTGAGCCGTGTATCTAATCCTATCCTGTGTGATACTGCCTGCTGAGCCGTGTATCTAATCCTATCCTGTGTGATACTGTCTGCTGAGCCGTGTATCTAATCCTCTCCTGTGATACTGACTGCTGAGCTGTGCATCTAATCCTATCCTGTGTGATACTGTCTGCTGAGCCGTGTATCTAATCCTATCCTGTGTGATACTGTCTGCTGAGCCGTGTATCTATTCCTCTCCTGTGTGATACTGACTGCTGAGCCATGTGTCTAATCCTATCCTGTGTTATACTGACTGCTGAGCCGTGTATCTATTCCTCTCCTGTGTGATACTGACTGCTGAGCCGTGCATCTAATCCTATCCTGTGTGATACTGACTGCTGAGCCGTGTATCTATTCCTCTCCTGTGTGATACTGACTGCTGAGCCGTGCATCTAATCCTATCCTGTGTGATACTGACTGCTGAGCCGTGTATCTATTCCTCTCCTGTGTGATACTGACTGCTGAGCCGTGTATCTAATTCTCTGCTGTGTGATACTGACTGCTGAGCCGTGCATTTAATCCTATCCTGTGTGATACTGACTGATGGGCCGTGTATCTAATCCTATCCTGTGTGATACTGACTGCTGAGCCGTGTATCTAATCCTATCCTGTGTGATACTGACTGCTGAGCCGTGTATCTATTCCTATCCTGTGTGATACTGACTGCTGAGCCGTGTATCTAATCCTATCCTGTGTGATACTGACTGCTGAGCCATGTATCTAATCCTATCCTGTGTGATACTGACTGCTGAGCCATGTATCTAATCCTATCCTGTGTGATACTGGGCTTCCCCTGCAGTCTGTGTCAGAGGGTGGTCTGTGTTGGCGCGGTAATAAATTGTTATTTCCAGCTTTACAGAAGGACGATAACACCATGGAAATGATAAGAATAATAGGTCAAATTGTTTGGTGAATTGGAACGCCTATGACGCTCTTGGGGTCCAGACGCGTGACTGTGCCAAATTTTGTGACTGTAGCTGCGACGGTGCAGATGCCAATCCCGGACATACACATTGAGCTTTATATTAGGGGTGTATATAAATATTTATTTGGAAAACGCTGTGTAAAGGACAGAGAATTGCTCGGTGTAGAAGCTCGTGTTACAATCGCACTGCATTCGGAGGTAAATAGGATTGTACTGGCATGAAAAACGCCTGACACTCGTCCAACCTTTCAGGACCGAAATCTGAACTGTTCACGGCGATGGGCAGGAGCCCTCAGAGAAGGACTTGTCCAGAGGTCATGTCACCAGTATCCCCCAATAACATTTAAGGTGTAGCTAGAACCTGTGATTTCATTGTTCTTTTAGGTTTCAAAGTTAATTTTATTTATTTTAGTTTATTTTTTTACCCGTCCGTCACAGCGGGAATAAGGGAATAATACCGCTTTGTGTTGTTGTTTACGGATCGCAGCTTAGAAAGGAAACAGATGGCCGTGTAGTAATGATGAAGCCCCCGTGGCGCTCGCCGATCCCGCTGAAGCCCCTTTGTCATGCGCGTAATTTCGATAAATGAGTCGAGCAGCAAGTGGGAAATAAAACATCTGACGCTGAACAAACCACTGGGGTTACTAAAAAGATGTCCAGACTGTAAACTTGGTTGCTAGAACTAAAAAAAATGTAATTGGATTCCACAAAGTAAACGAAACGCGGAAGGTAAATAATATAATCCACTCTATGCGGACCGAGGTAATTAGGACTACAAAAAGATTTGCAAATAAATGTCTGTACAAAGAGAAGACAAGGAATGAATAATAATCATGTAGTATATGCCTCGAGGATGCAATGGACACCGAGAGTGGAAAAGTATTAGAAGCTGCAGTACTGGCTTGTAGCCACTAGATGGTGCACCATAAAAAGACCATTGTTATCAGTGGAGAAGACAGCACCACCTGGTGGTCACGATTGCATCCTGCACACTAGAAATTGCAATTCGCCATTAAATCTTCATTTGTCAAAAGGTGAACCCAAAAATACTAAAGGGGTTCTGCACTCACTGCAAGCAGAGATTGTGAGTCACTTTGGAAAGGCTTTCCCACAATGGATATCTATTATGCATTTATAGAAGACACCAGATATCGTCGGCAGTCCCTTAGATGTTGGAACAGATCCTTACGCTCATTGTAGTGGTCAAACATTGATCACCCCTGTGCGCAGTTTTTTAATGTCCATTATGTGAAAACCGCTTTAAATTTACAGTATATTAAATTCATAAAATCTGCCGCCTATACTTGTTACGCACCTGTCCCGGAGCCGGGCTTTGTTACCCTCTCCCTGGACATTTGAACTCTGCTACCTGTCTGCGGCCTCCAGGGCCTCCGCTACCTGTCTGCGGCCTCCAGGGCCTCCGCTACCTGTCTGCGGCCTCCAGGACCTCCGCTACCTGTCTGCGGCCTCCAGGACCTCCGCTACCTGTCTGCGGCCTCCAGGACCTCCGCTACCTGTCTGCGGCCTCCAGGACCTCCGCTACCTGTCTGCGGCCTCCACTGAGCTCAGTGGTTCTGAGCAGCTCCTGTCATCAACTCAAGCAGAGCCGCTGAGCCCGCTGATTAGCTGCAGTGCTGTCAACATGATGTCAAAGCTGCAGGCAATAACAGACACAAGGAGCAGCAACGGAGACACAGCGCTGGACCTGGTGAGGATAAGTAAGGCAGTGTTTTGAAACTGGAAAACCTCTTTAAATTAGGTTTTGTGTAGTGACTCTGTGCTTGTGTCTTCAGGTAGAGGACCCCTACACAACCTCAGCCGTAATGCTGTTCATCCATAGATCATACATCCTCTTCTGGGGGAGGAATATACTCTTTTTATCCTAAGGATCTAAGAATTTCCAATGACCGGAATCTTTGACTTTATTTTACTTTTTAATTCTGATTTATTCTTTACATTTTTAAAAACTTTTCAAAAAAACTTTCAGCGACTCTTGGAGAACGTCCCCGCATCACATTTTCCTGCTCGATCTTTCTCCGCCGATAATGGTAAATATAATGAAGTAACAGGACGCGCTCGTACCTTTATTTCTTTCTTTTTTTTTGTTTCCTTCGAGAAGCGTAGACTTTATTATTTTGGATCCTAGTGACAGCCGACAGCGTCTCCCCCCCTCCATAGAATCTGCGGAAGGATCCGACTGACACATTGTTCCTGAGATCTTATCACCTGGACCCTGACAGCTTATTCCTGCAATGAAATATGTCAGCAGTCTACACAATAGGATCCTTCCTGAAAGGCGGTGGAGGCGAGACGCCTATTCTTTACTTTTCACCGTCTTTTCATTGTGGTTGATATTAATATCCAGGACATAGAGAAGCCTTCCGCAGTTTCCTCCAGCCGCAGCGAGGATAATGCCCGTCCTGCCGGCGGACATCTGGAGCGCTGGAAATGTCTGCGCGGACGATAGATCATTGAGAAAATTAATTTAAAAAAAATAAATAAATGCCGGTCCTAATGGCGCTGATCTGACAAATGGTGATTGTTATTGTTCTAACTGATTAATGGCGGCTGCATGGGACTGTAAGGAAGAGATTCATATTGTGAAATGTAAGATATTGGAAGAGTCGCATAGGAGAATTAGATCTGGTGCGTCAGCCGCTATAACCTGTGTCATCAGAACATGTCCTATTGTTTATATATAGTTTTCATGGGGGAAGGGGGTAATTCCCGAAATCTGGCAGTTTTTATTCTGATTATCGAGTTTCATAATGGAGTGACACTACATCCACTGACTATAGGCGATCTCACAGCTCACCTCCTCCTCCTCCTGTGCAATGACTGATAACACCTCTATATATAAATCTTTTCTCAAACCTCAATCTGCTAAAATGCGTGTGCATGCCCTCATCATCTCCCGCCTCGACTACCGCAACATCTTTTTCTGTGGCCTCCCTGCTAACATCCTCACACCTCTCCAGTCCATCCTTAACTCTCTCCTCGCTACTCCTCCGCTTCTCCCCTCTGCAAATCTCTTCACTGGCTCTCATTCCCTCAGCGTATCCAGTTCAAATTACTAATTCTGACCTACAAGGCCATCTATAATCTGTCTCCTCCATATGTCTCTGAACTAATCTCCCGATACCTTCCCTCACGTAATCTCCGGTCCTCCCAAGACCTCCTTCTCTCCTCCACACTTAGTCTCTCCTCACCCAACCGCCTCCAAGACTTCTCCCGAATTGCCCCTGTCCTCTGGAATTCTTTGCCCCAACAAGTCCGACTATCAACCACATTGGATCCTTCAGATGGAACCTGAAAACGATGATGATCCCCACTGCCTCCTCACCACCCCTGGAGATACCGCCTCACCATCACTGGAGCTGCTGCAACCCCTGTTCTGTCCTTACTAATGAGGAATGGGATTCGTGTAGTGTATACAGGCAGCTAAACCGCTATACCGGGGTCCAATAAGGGAGACTGTAGTTGAATCTGTATTTTATTAAACGTAGGGTATATAGATGTGGTGAAACTACAAACAGAAACAAACATACATAGAATCAGTCAATAAGGGAGACTGTAGTTGAATCTGTATTTTATTAAACGTAGGGTATATAGATGTGGTGAAACTACAAACAGAAACAAACATACATAGAATCAGTACTGGGTTCATGGAAATCCACAATAAACATAGCATACACAATCTAGACTAGTAGCTGAGTGTGTGTGTGTGGGGGGGGGGGGGGGAGTGTAACTAAGCTGGCTAATATAAGACAAAAATCATATACAGGGAGCATGTTTACATACCACCGATGCCGACACAAGGGGAGTAGAGGAATGAGATGTTCCCAAAATGCAGGCTTGATAGAAAATGGCAGACAGGAGAGAAAAATGGGGCTGGAATAGACCATGATGCTTTGCAAACTTACCCAGGATACATTGTGGATTGGAGGGAAAATATAGAAGGGAAAATGAAAGAAAGAGAATAACACTGCAGTTATTATTTTGGCCACTAGATGGAGTCAAAAACACTAAACATTAAAGTCTATGGAAAAACTGAGCATTATTGATATTCTCAGCAAATCACTAGGTATATACATAAACAAGTAGTCTGGGATCATGAATTATGTCATAGACAGAACACTCCCAACCTACTGTCTCCTTCCCCACCATCCTATAGAATGGTCCCCTAGAAATTTACACGTTTGTACAATCTCAACTTTTAAGTGAATCCTACTATCCCTGTAACCCCGTATGTGAGATTTGTGCCAAGTCACGACTGTTTCATGTCTTCCATAGGACATACGGCTGAAGCTATGTAAATTCTGAATGATGGAGTGTTCATGGAAAGTCTTTGTGCTGTTCGTGTTTACATCATTGGGAATCCAATACACAGCCATTAAGTCCATCAGGATGACCTTCACAACACCTTGCCGAAGTTTGACGCCCGAGAATCGCTGTGGACACAAAGGTGACAAACTCGCTTTCTTGTTTTTTTACATTTTTTTTTTTTTTTACAGCTTTTTCAGTGTTTTATAGATTTTTCTCTATAGCTTGAGCGGTAACATCCTCTTACTATCCAGATTCATTACAATGCGGCTGTTTCCTTCCCAGCCTTGGCTTTTATACTGGCTGTGGATAGTCGTTCCTGATTGCCTGTGCAATACCACGTGATGTGAAGCAGTATGAGACAGCCCACTCGGCTTTCCCCACGGTGATGTGATCGTTTTCTGGCTGATACAAGATTCTGCAGTGTAGATTCACGTAAATCAAGTAAAGGCAAATGGAGGGCACCGGGTATGGTGACTATACATGAGAAATATATGGTCACTTTTCAGTCTCAGGGTAGAGGGTATGAGACACCTGGTGTTCGGTGGTATATCCAGTATTAGACTCCTGGTGGTGATTATTATGAGTAGTTCTCTTTTAATTACGACATTGTAATACTTATCTTCTCCTGTGGAGGTGCTGCAGGGAAACTGAGCACTTACTGTCAGAAGTTGCCCCATGTAATCGCTGGGAATCCCAGCTGAGGGACATGTTGTACTCAACTTTTGATAAGTAGAATTTCCAAGTTGGTGACCCTCCCTTTTTTCTACAAAGTATAAACAGTAACTTCTATGTATTACGCTTTCTCTCATAGATAATGCAACAAGAGCCTTATGTGAAGAGGTCAACGGACAACCGGGCAGAAAACACATCCTAATATTCACCAGTGCTAGAAGCGGGTCTTCATTTCTTGGGCAAATTTTTAACCAAAACCCTGACATCTTTTATCTATATGAGCCCCTATTCCATGTACAGGACATGTTTACCAAAGGCCTTCCTTCCATAGACAAGAGGTCTCTTCTTGGGGCCTCCAGAGATTTGCTGCATAACCTCTTTGACTGTGACTTTTATCTCCTGGAAAACTACATCAAGCCCCAACCTAAAGATCACATCACGTCTTCGTTTTTCAGACGAGGATCAAGTAAAGCCTTATGTTCTCCTCCCATATGCAACCAAGAAAACGAAAGTCAATGTATGAAGCACTGTCGAAAAATAAACTTGACTTTGGCTTCCACCTCTTGTCGATCCTACAGAACCATGGCCATAAAAATAATCAGAATTCCTGAGCTCAACCATATGAGGACTCTGGTGGATGATCCGAGATTGAGTATTAAAGTGGTTCATCTCGTCAGGGACCCCCGAGCAGTTCTGGCCTCCAGAATAAATACTTTTGTAAGCCAGTATAGATCTTACCAAATCTGGAACTCATCAGGTCGAAAACCTCACAACATGGACCTGACATCGCTCATCAACATGTGTACAGATTACAGCAACTCCCTCAAAACGGCTTTCAGTAGACCTTCTTGGCTGAAAGGAAAGTATATGCTGGTACGGTATGAAGACCTCGCTAAGGATCCTATCAAGAAAGCAAATGAAATTTACAACTTTCTAGGTCTTCCATGGAAGGAAGAACTCTCGTCCTGGATTGAGGAGAACACCAATGCAACGGTTGCCCCTAATTCTAGCAAATTTGCAACTAGCCGGAACTCATCCAAGACTGTGGAGAACTGGAGGTTAAACTTACATTTCAGTATAGTCCAAACTGTGCAAAATTTTTGCAACACCACCTTGTCCCAACTTGGTTTTCAACTGGTGGACTCCATCCAACAACTGAAGAACCTTTCTCAAAACCTTGTTGAACCAAGGATGTTTTTGCCCTTTATCTAACAGAAAGAGAGCAAAATTTGTGAAGTCCGCGCCAAGATCAAACCAACAGAGATTAATGGGATATCACAAGTCTCACCAGTGATCGCAAGTGACAAGACGGAAGATGAAGAGCGCCTCGGAGGCTCCAGAAAATTAACTCCAAGATCATGTTCTGTTCCTTTCAAAATCAAAAAAAAATCTGTAATTTTTGTAAAAGAAACTTTTAGTAAAATGTATTTCCTATTTCAGAGTAAAATGTGTTTTCTATATTAATGGACACAAAAGTATGTGAACCCGAGGACAATCCTACAAATGAATTAATCATGAAACTTATTCTTTACACTATTTTCTGAGGGTGTGTGCACACGCTGCGGATTCTGCTGCGGTTCCGCAGCGGATTTGGCCGCTGCGGTGTACAGTACCATAATATCCTATGGATTTTAAAAACCGCAGTGCAGACGGTGCGGATTTTTCCGTGCGGTTTTCCTGCGGTTTCTAAACCGCAGAAAGAATTGACATGTCAATTCTTGCTGCAGATTCTGCTGCGGTTTGCCATCTCCTCCATTGTGGAGATGAAAAACCGCAGGCTAATCCGCAGGTAAAACTGCAGGTCTTTTGACCTGTGGATTTTACAAAATCCACACCCCAATCCGCAGCGTGTGCACATACCCTTAAGGGGGTTAACATTGCATTCTCTTGACTAAGGTACAGCTCCAGTACCAAGTGACAGGGTATTCAGAGACCCTTCTAACACACACTTAGAGACCCTTTAAGAATATCTCTTAAACACTATGACTCTCATAGCTAGAATTATACTGACACAGTCAAGAAGACTTTGAACATATTAGAACATATTAGCCTATGGAAAAGGGTAGGGCTATTTCTAGGGGGAAAATCACCTTTTTCTTGCCTACTACTTTGGACAACCCCTTTAGGCCAAGTTTACCAAGCCTGTAAGGAAATCCGCTGGTCAGACCAAACATTCAATATGAGCACATATTTCCGTTACTGGAAAAACGAGTACCAAAGCTATCCGTGTCACATATACCAGCGCCTGGGAAATGCGGTACAGTTTGCGCTGTTCCCAGGCATCGGAGACCACTTGGATAATTGGCTCCTGGTCTCACTGAGATCAGAGCAATCAGATGACAATGATGGGCGTTGTATTCAGTATCCAATGTGTACACTGTGTAAAAATAACAAAAAAAAAAAAAAAAAAGGAGCTGTGTTTTTCCAATAATGGATATCATCTTTAAACCCTGGAATGGAAAAACATGGCTTCCTTAACACAGGAATAAAATAACGTACAAATTCTATTATTGCCCTTTGAAATCACACAACACTGCGAATACCTATATGATCTGACCTGCGCGCCCAAATTAAAAAGAGCATTCCAAGTCCTGGGGTCCGCACGAAGGTTAATTCATTTGTCTAGAAAACAAGTTCTACCTGAACAGCACCACTGTTCCCTTTAGGCCATGTTCGGTATTGCACCTCAACATCATTCAAGTGAATATAAATGAACTGCAGTACCAGACAGAGCCTACTGCCAAGTGTGGCGCTGTTTCTGGAAAAAAAAAATTCTAGTCTTTTACAACTTGACATAGCTTAATCCAAAGCCAGAAACTGATCCAACAGGAAAGTTGTCAAGTAGGATTTTTTCCTCCAGATATTGTACCAAAAGTATAGTATCCTTGTTTAAGTATTTAAAGCAACAGGACACATTATAGGATGGGGTTATATGGCTTTGTTTTGTCCCAACTAGAATCATTTAAAAGGGTTTCTCTCCCCCCCCCCCCCCATTTCATAGATGTGTATTTTTGGATACAGGTTGTAAGAACAAGCACTTTTACCATTTGGTAAAATGTTCAGCCGTTCTTGATATATTAACACTTTTCTTTAGTTTACAAATGCTTGCCGACCACCGCTGATGTCCAGCTTGTAAGCACTGGCTGAAGCCAGCTGGGATTAGGTGGTAACCGTGCGACCAGCTTTGAAACAGCACTTACAAGCTTAAGAGAAAAGAGCTTGTTAACAATTTGCATGTTCTGGTGTCTAGCTGTGGTGGTCGGTCTCCAAGGCAACAACTTACACCAAAAGAAACAAAAAAAGTTTTATATTTCAAGAACGGCTTAAAATTTTAACAAACAGTAAACAGCAAAAGTCATTGTGTTTACAAGCACTATACAACCATACCATTTGTGAAAATGGGAGAAAATTCCCTTTAATTCACATGAACCTAGGTGAGATCCATGAAGTTCTTCTGCTCGGGAGTCTGCAGATCTAATCTTTGCTTAGGACTAGAGTTGAGCGACTTTTGGTTTTTTAGGGTCGAGTTTCGTTTCGTGAAACCCGACTTTTCCAAAAGTCGGGTCGAGCAAGATCGTCCGATTATAGGGAAAAGTCGGGGTCGTCCCGAAACACGAAACCCAATGTAAGTCAATGGGGAATAAAAGTCGGCAGTGAGAGGAGGACAGGAAACACACCTACAGTGCCCATTTGAATGCCAAAAGCATCAATTCTTCTTACTTAAGCTTGTCAACCTTAATTAACTTCATAATACAAGTTACGCACTGAAAAATGGGGGTTATTTGGCTAAATTTGTGGGGGGGGGAGGGCTGGCTGCAGGTTTTCATGTGCCCTGGGCGAAAGAGCGCCCCTTTAACACATACCACAACTCATCATGCTCGGATACGGCAGAGAAATAGCGGTATAGTACAATGAAAAATACCTCACTTTTTACATCTCATGACGAGGCCCATCTATTTCTCCATACAGAATCATTGGTCCCATATAATGTTTGAAACAGTATATGATGAGCTCCACATAATGCTACAGTATATGTTGGTCCCCATGGATGAAGCTCCACTGTCTTATGGGCCCAAATAATGCTCCAAACATAATGGGCCCCATTTCTAATGCTCTAGTGTATAATGGGCCCTGTAAATGCTGCTCCAGTGTCTGATGTCCACCTTTGGAATGTTCCAGTGTATGGTGGGCCCCATCTATCATTCTCCAGAGTATAGTGCTCCCCAAAAATTGCTGTCCCAACATTGAAAACAATCAAATAAGTCTCCTCGCTAGGGAATCCCTGTACTAGTCTGGACTCCTCGTCGTCCCCATCTTCCATCTCACTGCACAGTATTTCAACTTTGCAAGTGCTGTGATCCTGAGCAAGCAGGGGGGCCCACTCGTTGGCGACGGCACTGGCACAGGGCCCCTGATAGTACGGTGGTGCGTCTGATGGCGGGTGGGCCGAACCTGCACTTTCATCTGCAGCTTCCTCTTTGTCACCGTGTAAGATGGAACTGTATATGGGAAGGGTAACCTGAGTTTCATCAGGGTCAGATTCAGGCCGTGTAGCGTGCGAGGGGAATGTAGTGGTCTGGGTCAATGTACCAGCAGATTCATCGAGCAGTGGCTGGACATCAGTGCACTTGTGTCGCCCCCAGGAGTACGGTCGCCACAGTGGCATTACCTTCCTCCTAGGGAGTGTGATGTCATGCTTGGGAGCAACGAAGGATCTCTCTAGCAGGTTAACTGATTGGGCGGCGTTATTCCCACGAGTCATGACCCTCCAAACAGCGTTCATGAAGGCAAAGTGTTTGTTTTACGTGGGCAGTATGGTTGCAAAGCTGAACCTTAAAGGAATGTCCAGAAGGGCACCACCAGGAGTGGAGCCTACGGTTAAATTCGACTCCACCTGGGAAACCTCAACCATGCCAGCTACAGAAAAGATGCACACATTGCAAGCTTAATTCCGTTAACGAACGAGACTCCGTCATGCCCCGCGGTCCGAGTCCGGCTTACTAGAGGGACACGTGAGGCTCTGGCACATGAGATTAGCCAATAACTGGTGTGTCATGCCCTTACATGTCCGTGGCTGCATGTGCGCTACACTGAAAAGGCCAGCGTTTGTCGCTTACAGGTGCAGATAACCCGCTGAACAACGTTAGTGATGGGGATCACTGATTACAATTATTACCCGCGAACAATGATTTCCCAGTAAGTGCAGGTCAACCGCAGTTCCGGAATTAGGCCTTAGGGTATGTGCACACGTAGTTTTTAGTCTCTGCGGATTTTGTAGAGAAAACCGCAGGAAATCCGCAGGACAAAGTGCTGCGGTTTTTCTGCGGTTTATCTGCGGATTATCTGCGTTTTTTCTGCGGTTTTGCCCTGCGGTTTTACACCTCATAATGGATGAGGTGTAAAACCGCAGCGTTTCTGCACCAATTGACATGCTGCGGATTGTAAACCGCAGCAAAACCGCGCGGAAAAAAACGCAGCATGTGCACAGCTTTTTTTTATTTCCATAGGAAATAAAGGTACTGTACAACTCAGCAAAATCTGCTGCGTTTCTGCAGAGCCAAAAACGCTGCAGAAACGCAGCAGAATCCGCAGCGTGTGCACATACCCTAACCGTCATTCCTGAAAAAATGAAAAACTTACATGTGCAAACCACAGGTGCTGTAGCTTGCCTAACAGCTCGCCAGCCGTTCTCACGCCCAGTATGGATTGCACGTGATTGCACAAAGGTTAGAAAGGGTACCGTATCCCCAGATAACATGTATGGATAGCGTACACATTCAAAATATATGTCTATACATCAGGAGGCAGGCTCAGATGGTGTTAGGCCCAGTATGGATTGCACGTGATTGCACAAAGGTTAGAAAGGGTACCGTATCCCCAGATAACATGTATGGATAGCGTACACATTCAAAATATATGTCTATACATCAGGAGGCAGGCTCAGACGGTGTCAGGCACAGTATGGATTTGACGGCCCAGACTACACAGCGGAGGAGCAGGGAGAGGTAAAGATTGCAAATGCTGGGGCCCTGCCCAAGCAAGGGGGGCCCACTCGTGGGCGTCGGTACTGGCACTGGGCCCCTCATAGTACGGCGGTGTGTCTGACGGCGGGTGTGCACCACCACCGTCAGAGACACTTGATTGCACTATGAAGGACCCTGTGCCAGTGCCCGAGCCCAAGAGTCGGCCTACCCACCTGTCCAGGGCAACGAGAACTCGCACGGTGTCGTGCGCTAGGTGGTGACCCCGGCCATGGGGGGGGGGAGGCAGCACAGTTAGGGAGTTTTAGAAAGTGGCATATGTTGATGTTGGACATTCAGCTGATGCAAAAGGTGAAATAGGTCAAGTCCCAGGAAGAGGTGGACCAAAGCAAGCCATTTTTCTGTCACCCTATGTGTCATCAGGGGAAGGTGGGACAAAATCCTTGGAAACCCATGCGTGGTTCATTTTAATGAAGGTTAGATCATCCACATTTTGGGTTGACAGACGGGTCCTTTTTTTCTGTCAGGATTGATCCAGCTGCACTGAAGACTCTTTCCGATAGCACACTTGCAGCTGGGCAAGCGAGCTCCTGTAAGGCATATTGGGCCAATTCAGGCCAGGTGTCCAGTTTAGCGGCCCAATAGTCAAAGGGGAATGACCTGTGTGGGAGAACATCGATATGGGAGGAAAAGTAGTTTGTAACCATAGTTGACAACTGCTGTCTCCTGTCACTTTCCATCGATGCAGTATTACCAGTTGTGTGAGCGGTATTTGAAAAAATCAGTCCACAACATTGTCATGAAACCCCTGTCTCCAATGCCACTTCTGCTGTGTGCACCACAAACACCTCTGCCAAGCTGCCCCCGGCCCGTACGGCTCGTGTGAGAACCATCACCGCTGCTGTGTGCTGGGAATGCCTCAAGCAACCGATTTACCAGAGTTGCTTGTTTATTAGCCAATATTAGGTCAAGGTTCTCCTGTGGAATGATGTTTTGTAATTTGCCTTTATAGCGTGGATCCAGGATGCTGGCCAACCAGTAGTCGTCATCGTTCATCATTTTGGCAATGCGGGGGTCCCTTTTTAGGATCTGCAAGGCATAATCTGACATGTGGGCCAATGTTCCCGGTGTCAATGATGCACTGCGAGTGCTGGGTGGAGGAGCACTTTCTGGCAAATCCACATCCCTCCAGTCACGCACAAACCCTGTACCAGACCTTGCCACGCCAACATTTTCACTTGCCCCACGAGATGCATCCTCCTCCCCTAAGTAATCATCCCCATCATCCTCCTCCTCCTCTTCTTCCTCCACCTCGTCCAGGAGAGGTCCCTGAGCAGACAATGGCTGAATGTCATCAAGGATTCCCTCCTCCTCTTCCTCCTCATCAACATTGGCTGCAGACGCCTGCTCCTTAAGGTGCGTCAAAGTTTGCATGAGCAGACGCATAAGTGGGATGCTCATGCTTAGGATGGCGTCGTCTGCACTTACCAGCCGTGTGCATTCCTCAAAACACTGAAGGACTTTACAAAGGTCTTTCAGCTTCGACCACTGCACACCGGTCAACTCCATGTCTGCTCTCAAAGTGCCTGGCCGTGTATCCTCCCACAAATGCATTATGGCCTGCCTCTGCTCGCACAGCCGCTCCACCATGTGCAGGGTGGAGTTCCACCTTGTTGCAATGTCGATAATGAGGCGGTGGTTGGGAAGGTGGAGCAATCGCTGCAGCTTCTGCATACGAACGGAGTGTACAGGCGACCGGCGGATGTGCGCGCACAGTCTTCGCACCTTCTGGAGCAGGGCTGTTAACTCCGGATAATTTTTGAGGAAGCACTGCACCACCAGGTTCAAGGTGTGAGCCAAGCAAGGTATGTAGCTGAGTTTTGAAAGGGCTATGGCTGCCACAAAATTACGCCCGTTATCACTAACTACCTTGCCTGCCTCAAGATGTACACTGCCCAGCCATGACTCAGTTTGTCGCTTCAAGTACTCGGCCAGCACCTCGGCGGTGTGTCTGTCGCCCAAACACATCATCTGCAACACTGCCTGCTGACGCTTTCCACTAGCTGCTCGATAGGGGGACACCTCGTGTGCAACAGTGGCAGCTGCAGATGGAGTGCTCGTACGACTGCGCTCTGTGGACGAGCTTTCGCTTCTGGAGGAGGGTCGAACGCCTACAGCCAACTGTTTCCTATACCGTGGGCTAGGCAGCACTGTCCCACCACCGCTGTCCCCTGTGGACCCTGCATCCACCACATTAACCCAGTGCGCAGTGATGGACACGTAACGGCCCTGGCCATGCCAACTGGACCATGCATCAGTTGTGAGGTGCACCTTTCCGCTCACTGACTGCTTGAGTGCATGGACAATGCGGTCTTTCACATGATGGTGGAGGGCTGGGATGGCTTTGCGAGAGAAGAAGTGGCGACTGGGTAGGTCATAGCGTGGTACTGCATAGGCCATGAGTTCGCGGAAAGCTGCGCTTTCCACCAACCGAAAGGGCATCATCTCAAACGAGATTAGTTTGGCAATGTGGGCGTTCAAACCCAGTGTACGCGGATGAGAGACTGAGTACTTTCTTGACCTACTCATAGTGTCTGGGAGGGTGAGCTGGACTTGAGAGCTGCATATGGTAGAAGTAGCGGTGGACAGGGCGGACTGAGAGAGGGTTGATGATGGTGATGGAGTTGGAGTTCTTTCTGATGGCCTAGAATCAGTCTTTCGTTGATATAACAGTGGGATTCCCTGACTGCTGTGGCCTTGCAACGACACCTCAACATTTGCTGCTGTGCTAACCGGTGGGGGAAACAATGTAGCGTTGCTGACTACCTTCGTTGTGATCAGTTGCACATGTGGCACTTGAGGTTTGGTGTTGTGTCCACGCTTGCAAGTGCATGCTGGTTAAATGTCTAAGCATGCAACTGGTATTCAAATTTTTCAGATTTTTCCCTCGGCTAAAGGTCTTTGCGCACTTCTTACAGATAACCTTGGCCTGATCATGAGGATTTTGTTCAAAAAAGTGCCACACTGCACTCTTCCTTCTTTGGCAGACATTTTGCAGCCTAGCACACTGTGATCTTTTGACCCTCTGGACAAGCTGTCCAGCAACTCTTGATGTTTGGAACCTGTCTTTGGAGTGCTCCGGGCCTGCCAGATAACAGCTGTTGCGATGTCGATGTCTGCTGTGGATGCTCCTCATCTGAGCTATTGGAAGCAGCACCCTCTTCCCCCAATGGATGTCGCACCCTCTTCCCCCAATGGATGCCAATCTGGGTCAACAACTGGGTCATCCATCACCTCCTCTTCTATGTCATGTGCACCTTCCTCTGTGTCACCGTGTATGGTGGTATAGTGTGCGGGAAGGGGCACCTGAGTCTCATCAGGGTCAGAATCTGGCTCTGTACACTGCGAGGACAATGTAGTGCTCTGAGTGAATGTACCAGCAGAATCATCCATCAGCGGCTGTGCATCAGTGCACTCCATGTCAGATTCATCTTGGCCTGGGTAATTCACCATTGCACTTGATAATCCAGGCATGGTATGTGAAAACCGCTCCATGGAGTAATCAGTAGTATGGCCTGCGTCATCCTTCAATCTTGGTTGGGGTGAAGGACACAAGGAAAGGTGTGGTTTATGAACATGAGCCTCCAATGACGACTCAGTGCTTTTACAACTGAAGAAGAGGAGGCGATAGAGCTGGAGGCTGAGTCAGCAATGTAAGACAAAACTTTTTCCTGATGCTCTGGCTTTAAAAGCGGTTTGCCAACTCCTAGAAAACTAAGCGTTCGAGGCCTTATGTAGCCAGACGATGACGCAGGCTCAACACCTCCTGCATTCGGTCCTATTTTGCTCTTGCCACTACCATCAGATCCACCACCAACACCATCATTACCAGCTGCCAACCCCCGCCCAATTCCATGGCCTCTTCCACCAGCCTTCCTCATTTTTGGTAGAAATGTAGACAAAATCCAACAAACTATATAGTAATGTAAAACAAGGTACAAGGTGTCTATAGGACAGGAGAGATTTTGAATTTCTGCAGACACTTGTGGACACTGGACACTTTTGGATTGTGTGAGGCCCAATGAATATCTGAGCGCTATGTGACAGGCTCAATGGCACAGCTGTGACCAAAGTGACTAGAGGATAAGGGAGATTTTGAATTTCTGCACACACTTGTGGACACTGGACACTTATTCAGTGGGCCTCACACAATCCATATCACAGCGCTATGTCACAGGTAGAAATTGGCTAGTGTATCACAAACTACAAGGTGTATGTAGAATTGGGCAGAATAGGAATCTCCCTAGAGTGCAGGTCTGTAAGAACAGAACATGTCCTCGTTTTATTCACAGAGTGACACACTGATAGCTTCACTGTGGCTGTGATAACAGCCGTTACACGGTACTGTGTGAGGAGCGTACACCGCTGTATGGTGTGAAAAAATGCACGCTCAGTACCTCAGGACAAAAAAAAAAAAAAAATTGGGATTGCTTTTAAAAAAGCAGTTTGCGGAGCAGTGGGTAAACAGCAATGCAGGAATGTCAGGAAGCCTTAGAAGGCAGCTTAACAACCAACACCACTGATACACCACTATATAGCCTCCCCTTGCACTGCACACACAGTGACTGGTGTGTTGTACAGGCAAAATCGCTAGCAGCAGAAGCAGTTTTTGGTGTCTTCTTCCCTGCCTAACGCTCTCCCTACAAAATCATCAGCAGCAGCAGCTCTCCCTATTCTGAGATCAGCATGAGTAACATGGCGGTCGGCGTGCACGCCCTTTTATACCCTGTGACGCCCCCCAAAGCAAGCCAATCACTTGCATGCCCTTCTGAAAGATGGTGGTGACCCGTGCCTATGTCATCACATTGCCCTCAGTGTCCGTGGATCCTGATTGGCTGAAAAAGAGCGCAAAACAAACTTTTGAAACGCGACTTTGGCGCGTAAGTCGCCGACCTCGTGGCCAACCTCATCCTAGGGTCGGGTTTCGTTTCATGAAACCCGACTTTGCCGACTTTTGAAATTTTTCGACCCCTTTCGCTCAACTCTACTTAGGACACCTTAAATGATTTTTTTCTTCCTAAATGCATGCATTTTAGAAGGAAAAAAAATGCAGTTGGGTTCCATTAAGAATTGTACAGGCTCTCTTTTTCCCAGCACATTTCTAGTATCAGAACAAACAATCTGTCACTGATTTTCTTCTGATGGGGTGGTTCGTAACTCTTTTTCCCCGAACTGCTCTCTGCTTATTTTAAAGACCATATCAAGGTTTGGCTCAATTTTGATCTGTGCTGATTTTGTGAACATAGGAGTTCAGAAAAACACATACAAGTTTTAAACTCCATAGCAAAACCAGCTTACTGATGGGCGTTAAATGAGAATCCATCAGTAAGCTGGTTTTAGTGGAGAGTTTAAAACTTGTATGTTTTTTTTCTGAACTCCTCTGTGCTGATTTAATGACCACATCAAAATGGAGCTAATCTTTGATGTGGTCCTAAAATCAACACAGAGGAGTTCGAAAAAAAAAAAAAAAAGTTATAAACTACCTGCCAAAACAAGCTCACCGAGTTAACTCATTCTGTAGCCAGCAATGTAAAACCTTAATGCAAAATTTAAGAAATTCTATTGCAAAAATTATTTACGACTCAATTTTAAAGTACAGACATGGCCTTTTAAAATCTATTATGGCTCCATAATATAAACACCCAAACAAATCTATGAAGCCATAGCAGGCCTCAGAACGTCCCGAAATAAGGAGGAAGTCCACGTCACTACAAGTCCCAGGGGCATGTAAACTATGAGGTTAATAACCTACAAAACAGCTGTCAGCAAGTAGAGTCCTTTTCCTTTTGGAGAAGTTTCTAGCTAAGCTCTTAAAGGGGGCCTGGCATCAGATCAAAAGTGTCCAGTTTTTGCTCTTATTTTATTCCCGCTGTTCCCCTGAATAATACGCTGTTTCTTTTTTTTTTTTTTAAATTAGCTATACGGTTCCAGAGATATGGGCCTTTTTTAAAGGTCCTCCAAAGGGGGCATGTCTTTAGGCAGCTCTATTGTTCTGAGCCACACCCCCTTTGATAAAAAGCTTAAAATAACTAAACAAAAAAAAAATAATAATTATCTCAAACCAAATGGCCGATAAGGAAAAACAAAATACGCAGGAGAGTAGCATGGACAACAAAAACTGGACAATTAAGTTTTCGTGACGAGTTCTTCTTAAAGGGTCAAAATGGACTTCTAGGATTGTCACTTACAATAGGTGGCACTAGAGACCCCGTTTACTTATTTGCACTACAGGGTCTATGCGCAGCCTTTTTTAAATGCATGCAAGGAATACTAGATCCGTCAACAGCAGCTTACTTATGGGTTCCAAGTAGTAAGAACAGCTATATAAATCATTTTCAGGTCCTAGATACTCATATTGTAATGAATGTTAACCTGATATTTTAAAGGGTTGGTCCAGAATATTTTTTTTTTTTTTTTTTTTACCATTTCCACTTTGATGCTTTGTTTGAGTGTGTCAGTGATAAACGAGCAGTCATCAGGGGGCTGAGGTCACGGGCTATAACTAATTTTTGTCACTGTGAAATGCGCACAGTGACAGTGCGCTCGCCGGCTCAGATAGGAAGTAGAGCCATCAAGAGATTGCATGGTCAGTGTGCGTTGTAACATGAATACCTGGCATGCAGAGATCAGTGCCCGTCTCCGCTTTTCCCCTCACACCGAGTAATCATCTTAAGGTCCCGTTTCACTTAGAGACGCACCAGCGATCCAGACAACGATGCGACCTGGTAAGGATCGCTGGTGCGTCGCTAAATGGTCGCTAGTAAGCTGCCAAACAGGCAGATCTCTTCAGCGTCATAGCAACGATCTGGTGATCCGTGTAACGACCTCGGCGGTCGTTGGTACCTTGTCACAGCAGCTATTCTGACGATTCCCGCCTGCTTCCCCGAGTTCTGTTTCACCGAGGTTGCTCGTCGGCGTCAAACAGCGATGCGCGCTGGCCAGCAGGACACCATCTATGAAAAAAATTGCCTAGGACATTCGAGCACAATCAGCAATATCCAGCGGGGGGGGGGTCGCCGCTGCGTGTCACATGTTGCGAGATCGCTGTTGCGTCACCGATTTTGGTGACTTCAGCGATCTCGCTATGTGAGACGGGAGCTTTACACTGCGTGATGACAGTGCGCTCTTGGCGGTTTGTTACTCCTGATTAGAGCTTTCAAGCAAGAGCACTGTCACTGTGCATATTGCACACATAAAAAGGAAGCAGTTAGCGTAATGACGAAATGCAGTGGGGGAATTTTTAATTATTGTATATTAGAAAAGAGATTAGATTATGACAATAAGTAGTAATTTTGAAGTAAAAAAAAAAAAATTTGTTTCAAACTACTCCTCTAACACTTCCCACGGTGTACAACCATGCATACATTTTATAGTGCTCGGAAGCCCTCTGGCTGGAGAAACCCTTCACTTCAGTAGTAATTAACATATGGTGTTACATCAGCCAACAAACACTTCCACATTGAGGACTTGTGAAATTATCCTACAGATTAACATAATATCAATAGAATCGTATACCTACAGCTGTGTTCTGTTCCATGCAAAACATGCAGCATTCGTGTAATGGAAAATGATCATGTACAGAATTGCCTGATGTATATTATCCCAAGCCTAAACAAAAAAAAACAAAAAAAAAAAACCACGGAGTTACTGTACTGAAAAGAATTGCACAATGCTGAAAAAGGAAAGAGCTGAAGAAAGGACTTCAGGGAATGTGTGATGGAAGGAAGATCTCTCTCCACAAGCTCTCCCTCACTACTGTAGCCCACTTTCAACACTTTTGTATTAAATCCATCTCATATTGTAGGTTTTGCACTACAGATAAGATTTTATCTAAATCACCAGCCAATGGATTAAAATGCAAATGCTGGAGGTATAAAAACACTTGTTAATGAAGTTCTGTGATTACAGCAGCATCAACACATACAGCTCTGGCAAAAATTAAGAGGCCACTGCAAAATTTTCAGTTTGTCAGATTTTTCTCTTTATAGGCATTTTTGAGTAAGATGTAAATTGCTCTTTTATTCTATAAACTACTGACGACATGTCTTCGAATTTCCAAGCAATAAATTTTCTATTTTCAGAAAATAAGAAATGGTCAAAATAACAAAAAAAAAAAAAAATAAAAAAAAAAATGCAGTGCTTGTAGAACTCAAATAATGCTAAGAAAACAAGTTCATAATCCTTTAGAAACAATACTAATGTTTTAACTCTGGAAGAGTTCAGAAATCAATATTTTGTGGAATATCCATGGTTTTTAATCCCAGCTTTCATGAGTCTTGGCTGCTTTCCACCAGTCTTTCACACTGCTTGTGGGTGACCTTATGCCACTCTTGGTACAAAAATTTAAGCAGCTTTTTTTTTGTTTGATGGCTTGTGACTATCCATCTTCCTCTTGATTTCATTCCAGAGGTTTTCAATGGGGTTCAGGTCTGGAGATTGGGCTGGCCATGGCAGGGATTTGATGTGGAGGTCCTTCATCCACACATTGATTGACCTAGCTGTGTGGCATGGCCGTGCACTTTACCCCAGCTGCCATCCTTTTGTAGGTCACTTGATGTCATCCTGCGGTTGCTGAGTGACATTCGAATAAGATGACGTCATCCCGGTCAGTGGAGAGTCGTTTTCACCCTCTGCCGGTCTGTAGCTTTGTTGTCCCCAATGTCTACTACTTGACCTTGTTGTAATGGACTGCTGTCTCAGAAATTTTAAGGATGGAGGCAACATGACACTCACTATATCCCTCTGCTAGTAAAGCCAGAATTGACCCCTTTTCCTCACTCAAGACTTTTCTTTTCAACTCCTTTGGCACGGTTAAAAGTTATTTTTTCATTTCTATTACTTTGTGGATATTACTAGCACTTGTTTTGCCATCCTGCTTGTCCAATTGCAAGAAGATTGTGAACACCACAGCAGGGGTTTTTGCCAGAGCTGTATTTGAGAAACAGGATAACTGTATAAGCACAACATATTTTCAAGAAACAGGAGAACTGTTTTGTATAATATAAGCAGGCAGTCTTCTAGAAACAGTGTATAGCTTTTTTAAAGAAAAAAAAATTTGATTCAAAGAAGCAGCTTCCTTAAAAAAAGTTAAAAATATATTATACACACACTCTGCAGGTAAATCGGTTTTCTTACGGTTTACTGAGGCCGGCCATTCATAGACTGCGGCCTGCCGAATGAAAAATTCATCCGAGCAGACTTTCTCTCCCGACTTACCCACCCATACGCAGGAACGCTTAGCCAAGCCTTGTTTTCAATGGAAAGAGGCGCAAAAGCTGATGTCAGACACCTCTTGAACGGCACTTCTATGCTCTCCCCACAATATGGAAATGAGAAGTACAACAATCAGCTCACTGGTGCAGGAGGAAATCCATCATGGACGTGATGCGTGGAAGGCTCCAGTCCAGTTCCTGTGCACATTGAGTAGTAGAAGGTAATAGGGACAATCCAGCATCTGTGAAATTCAGGCACGATAAACTGTTTCCTAAAATTGTGAAGTTTTAAAACCAGGGTATCTAATTTATAAATCACGATGTTACGGTACATGCATGAAAAGATACCAGGTCTACGCGTTTCATGCCAAAGCCCTTAACCTTGGTAGATGTATGAAAAGACACCAGGTCTATTCGTTTCGAGCCAAAGCTCTTTGGCAGATAAAAAGACACCAGGTCTACGCATTCTGACCCAAAGCGCTTACTCTTCAGACCAAGACTCAAAACGCGTAGACCAATATATTTTCATGCATCTACCATGATGTTGTATATACACTCCGATTTTAAGCCCTTTCCAATAAATGTAAAGTTTTCTTACCCGATTTCCGCCGATGCCCGATTCCCTCTACCTGCTAACACTCCCCATATTTGCGTAGGTTGTGAAAAATTAAGATTGCGAGCGGTCAAAGACAGGGGTTGCTGACAAAGCTCTTTAAAAAAACAGCAGAATATGTTGACATGTACAAGCAATAGAAAGTTAAATGGCCTAGTCTACAGCGCCATATACTCTGGGCTTTGGTGCTGCCCCCCTAGGTTGAAAATATTGTGAAAAAAAAATAATTTTCTGATCTCTAATAGTGTAAAGAAACCGAAAATACTAGATAAATATATTTAGGCACAAAGTTTATTTTTAAATTTTCTCTTTCACCATAATTCACAGTTTAGGTGGGCGACTAAGTAAATATCAGAAGGATAAAGATACACAAGGGTGGGAATTCTAGAAAGAAATTCTTACATTTCGGATCTTTTCTTTCCAAAGACAAAGCGAACAGTTATAGTCTATATAGAAAAGAAGCTTCCTACGATGTATAAAAATAAGTAAACTATGACTTTTTTTTTTTTTTTTTTTTGGGGGGGAGATTTCAGCTCCAAGGAGGAAACAAAAAAAAAAAAAAACACACACGAAAGAGGGAGTGTTGACAGTGGTGAGAGTTAAAACCCGGAGCTTTATACAAGAGGCCCTACAAGAGGAGCGAGGGTGGTAGCAGAATCCGTAATTATGTTGTGTACCTGAGGGCGATCTATAAGGCACTAAAGAGGAATGGGAGGAAAAACGTGAAAAATTAAACGTATTGGTCTACCCTCAAACTAATGTCACATACAGAACTACCAAGCACAAAAGAAAAAGGCAAAAATCAAAAGAAAGAAAAAAAAAAAAAAAGTGAAATTTTTGGACATACAAAAATGAAAAACTGAAAAATTTGCATTGATATTATAAAAAAAAAAAAAAAAAAAAGTGTGGATTTTCCGACGAGTGCCACCGAAAGATAAAACACTATATACTATAGAAGTACCAAACTGTAAGTCTACGTGCTGTGAATTTATATACATATAAAAAAAAAAATCTAAAAATACAAAAAAAAAAAAAAACTATAATGGAAACACATGATTTGGTGTAATAAAAGTGTAACATTTGCAGTTTCAATGAACCCTTCATAGTCCGTTCACCGCGTGACTGCCGCAATCCCATCTGTGTGCTCAGTGGGCCGCACCGGCACTACACAAACAAGTGTCTTGGGTGGTGTGATCTTTGCTTGCCCATTCTACAGTTACCAAGTCACTGCTGGGTCAGTCCTTGTAGAAAAAGACAAAAAAAAAAACCCCAAAAAACAAGAAAAATTATATATGCGACTGGATCAATCAGATTTGTCCTTCTTCTTGCTGGAGACTTTACTGGAGACGGCGGAGCCGACGGCAGCGACGCTCCCGGTGACGGCCGACACTCCGCCCTTTACAATGCCGACCCCTATACTAGGCACCGATGTGACGGCTGTCTTTGTCACTTCATAGCTTTTGCCTCCGATCCAGGCGACTCCACCTATGGTGGCACCAACGGCACCTTTGGTTATGCTGAAGATGCCCCCTGTTACACGGGAGATCATGCCGGGCTGAGCTTGAGGGTGGTCTTTAACAGTTTCTGGAAAAGAGAAAAAAAAAACAAAAACACGATGAATGTCTTATAGTAGCCAAGCTTAAATATGGGGGAGAGTTGTGATCATGAACGGCAATTTTGACAGGAAGTGGGAGAAGGAGAGCTGTGATATCTATTGTCAATGTTAGATCCTGTTATCTGCTGTATATAGAAGGTATTAGTCACTGTACAGGAGGAGGTGGTGAGCTGTGACATCTATTGTGAAGGGTGGATTCTATGTTATCTACTGTATTATTATTATTATTTATTGTTATAGCGCCATTTATTCCATGGCGCTTTACATGTGAGGGGGGTATACATAAAAACAAGTACAATACTTGTTACAAACACAAGTACAAACAAGTACTGTATATAGAGGCATCAGTCACTAATGATAATGAGATGACTGCTAAGAAGTGATATCCACAGAACAAGAAGTATCAGTCTACTAAAACATATTTAAACTGCAAGATTTCAGGATTTAAAAAAAAAAAAAAAATAAAAGACAAAATGTAAAAAGTAAAAGAAAAATCACCGCTAGTAAGAGGAGTTGTCATCCACATCCTGGATTTTATAAAAAAAGGCCCAGATTGATGAAAAGTAAAAATAATGTCCACTCCCCCTACAAATCTGCCAACGCTTCTCAGATCCCACACATGTTTCTGTGCATCCCCTTCCTACCTGGCTGCAGGTAGTGATTGGCTGCAGCTGTCATACCCACCACTGGAAGTAAAAAGACCAGAGGAGAACCTAGGCAGCACTGGAAGAGGAGCAGTGGAGCTTATAAAAAAAAAAAAAAAAGAAAGAAAAAAAAAAAAAAAAAAAGTACCGTACTTTTTTTTGCAAAATAATAAAAAAATAATAAATAGAGAGATATATATATCTAGGTTACCGTACTTACCGGTAACAGGATTTTACAGAGCCCATGACAGCACCACCTGAGAGGCGGTATCCGCCCATCAAGGACAGGAAACGTACTGAATAAGAGGGCAGTACCATTCCGCCCCATCAGTTTGGGTTTCAGAGCACCTCCAGACAGTAACACAACCGTCAGCAAATACATTTTTCTTACCACCTTTAAAAGCGCATACCACACGTGACAAAGCGGGGGAGGGAATATAAGGGTGCTGTCATGGGCTCTGTAAAATCCCGTTACTGGTAAGTAACTAAGGCTAGTTTCACACTAGCGTTTATGAGCGCAGCGATGGCCTGCGCACGGCCACCGCTAAGCCCCGCCCCCTGCCGCGCCTCCGCCGGTAGCTCCGCCCACCGGCGCATGACGCTGCATGCGCCCCCTATCTTTATCACAGGGGGCGCAGGCCGTGCGCAGTATGCGTTTGGCGGCGCATGCATCCTTTTGACGGTGCGCCGACCTGCGCCAAACGCAACCTGCTGCAGTTTGGTTGCGTCGGCGCACCGTCAAAAAGGCGCATGCGCCACCAAACGCATACTGCGCACGGCCTGCGCCCCCTGTGATAAAGATAGGGGGCGCAGGGCGCATGCAGTGTCATGCGCCGGTGGGCGGAGCTACCGGCGGAGGCGCGGGGCTTAGCGGCGGCCGTGCGCAGGCCGTCGCTGCGCTCATAAACGCTAGTGTGAAACTAGCCTAAGACATTTCTCTTCTCCCATGACAGCACCACCTGAGAGATTTAAATAGACGAAAAGCACCACAGGGAGGGATCACCGCTTGTAAGACTTTCCTCCCAAAGAATAGGTCAACAAAGGAGGACAGTTTGAGGCGATGGTGGATCTACTCAGACCACGTGGCCGCCTTACATAGCTTGTCAATCGCCACCACCGCTCTTTCAGCCCAGGAGGTCACAATGGCTGTGGTGGAATGGGCTGTCTCAACACCACTCTATTATCTGATACCTGCATACAGGACGATTAATAGATAGGACCTGCATATCACTAACCCTGCGGGCCGACGTCACGGCCACTAGAAGAGCCCCGTCACACATAGTGACGCACCAGCGATCCCGACAGTGATATTACCTTGTCAGGATCGCTGGTGTGTCGCTACATGATCGCTGGTGAGCTGCCAAACAGGCAGCTTCACCAGCGATCAGCGACAGAAGGGGGAAGAAGCGACGCACGTCGCTTAGTTACCCACTGTGTACCTTGGTTACCAGCTCCCTGCACCAGCACGCTGGTAACTAAGGTACACATCAGGTTTCTAAGCTCTGCGCGCCGCTTAGAAACCCGACGTTTACCTTAGTTACTTACCAGCACGCTGATCGCTGGTCTCCTGCCTGTCACACGCAGCGATGCGTGCTGGCCAGCGGGAAACCAGCGATCAAAAAAAAAAAAAAATGTTCTGGCCATTCTAGGACGATCAGCGATAACCGGCAGGAGGGCCGGTTGCTGGTCAGTGTCTCACACAGTGATCTCGCTGGTGAGATCGCTGTTGCGTCACAAAACTTGTGACTCAGCAGCGATCTCGCTAGTGAGATCGCTATGTGTGACGGGGGCTTTAGTCTCTTATCTGACACTTCATGTAGGGGCTCAAAGGGCGATCTTGTCAAGGCTTCCAGGACTACATTTAGGTCCCACGGATGCATCTTTGTAGTTGCTATAGGCCTAGACCTCTGGCATGCTTTAATGAACCTAGCCACCCAGCTATCTGCTGCCAGGTCAAAGTTGTATAGAGCCTGCACCTTAATGGTGTTGGTGGCCAGGCCCATCTCCATACCCCTCTGAATGAATTCTAAAAACCATCTGATTGGGACCATACCCCCAACAGAATGCCCAGAAAGTCAAGAACTTTGCCCTTATCCTGCCATATATCTTAGTTGTTATAGGCTTCCTAATCTGCATCAGGCTAGCGACCAAGGACGGAGTGAGCCCTGTCTGTACTAGCAGAGCCCTCAAAATTCAGGCTGTCAAATGTAGACCTGAGTTCTGAGGATGTGACACTGGGCCCTGCTTGAGGAGATCTGGAACATCCAGGAGAACCCAGGAATCTGCCAAGGACATTCTCCTCATCCATGAGAACCATGGTCTCTTGAGCCAAAACGGAGCAATGAGGATGACATCAGCTCTTTCCTCCCGAATTTTCCACAGAACTGCCAACACTAACTCAGGAAATGCATAATCCAGTTGGAAACCCCAAGGAATCTGTAGTGCAGCTATTGCAGTAGCCACACCATCATTGATAGTGCAAGTTGCGGCTATTGCCGGCTTTAATGAGCCTGCCGATGATTCTAAGGCTTGTTTTAAGACCTCTGCCTTCTTATCCAAGGGATCCCTGAGAGTTCCTAGGTCCTCAAAGGGAACTGGAGATCTTTTGACTGACTTAGCAACCGAGACGTCGATCTTTGGGTTCTTCTCCCATATGCCTGCGTCTTCCTCATAAAAAGCATATTTCCTTTTCGAAAAAGACGGTAGTGGCCCTTTCCTCTCCGGCTTTTCCACTCTCTACTATTGAGCAGTTTGATCTTTTCATTAACTGGAATGGAGCGCCTCTTCCTCTGATCCAAGCCCCCAAACATTATGTCCTGGACTGTTCTGATCGTCTTGGGATCAGATATGCCCATAGTGGACCTTATTGCCCTGACCAGCCTGTCAGTAAAATACCCCCACCCCCAATCCTCATCAGAGGAGGATGAATCCGTCAGGTCCAAATACTCCCTCTTAAATTCTACTGATCTTTCAGACTGACAACAGTAGTTCTGGCTTTCCCTCTTCTCTTTACCCCATCAGGTGTTTTATGGACTCTTGGACCTTCAATCTAATGATGACCTTCAGGTCCATAGCGAAACCGGGGGTTTCTTCTGAGATTGTCTGCTGTATACACCCTGGGCAGAGTCTCTTATTATAAGTGCTGGGTAGATCCCCCCTTGCACAGGGCACACTCTATTGTTCCGCTCTGAACTACGTTTCAGAGGCCTTCCGTAGTAAAGGAATACACAGAGAAAGGGGGGGACTGTTAATACAGTGCATTTTCACGTAGATCACTCACCATTCAGCTGATTAGTCTATGGTACTGGAGACGGAGGATGCTCTGATTTTGAAGAACGTCTCCCCCTAAAGGTGGGTTTGTGACCTGTCTTGCTCTTCAGGCTGGGCTGGTCCTGCTGCCTGTAAGACTGCCAATGCCGATGCTGTTGGCAGTGCTGAAAAGGCTCCTGTGTCAACTGCAGCGAAGAAGATGGTGGCAATGGGAGTGGCGGCTGCTGTAGTGGCGTCGCTGCTGCAGTTCATCCATGGTTTGGATTGCTCCAAGAAATGCCACCATCTTCCCGTGTACTTCTCCTTAAATTTCGCATGGACCCACCCACCTCTGGCTACGGCGTGTTGCGAGCAGGGATCCCCTTAGCCCTGCACACACGCAGTCACGGATGGCTGCTGTAGTCCCCAACGCGCTACGTCAGTGGGAGCTGCAGGATATATCCTCCTACGTCCCGTGCATTCCCGGGCAGCCTCGCTTTCCGGCGCACTCGGCTCCAGGACACGCCAGCTTCCTCCAGCGTCCAGACATGTGCAAACCCAGAAGCGGTTCCTGGCGCACAACGCTGGGGCGCTCCTGCAACTCCCAGCACGTGCAGACTTGGGACCTCGTGTTGGCTTGGAGACATTTGCCCAAGAGGTCTCAGCCTGCAACGGCACTGCACCAACCTCCCAGTCCGCGTCACCTCACCCGCAGACGGCATCCCACACTCCTGGACACTCCCCCAAGGTAAGTGTACTGCAGGTTCCCACGAGGACAGGAAACCGAACTGATGTGGAGGAGAGATACCGCTTTTTTATCCAGTAGGTTTCCTGTCCTGGTGGGCGGATACCCCATCTCAGGTGGTGCTGTCATGGGAGAAGGGGGGGGGGGGGGGAGAAAAAAATAAATAAATAAATACTTTAGGGGTGGACAACCCCTTTAAGTACATTGCCAACTACAAACACCATTGTTTTGAGGCCCGAAAGCCTCTAGTTATTTCTTAGAACATCTTTATAGGGATGAGGAGTCCCTTCTCACAGCCATAAAGTGAAAATGAAAATTCCACCTGCAGCCACCTCAGGGGAGTTTACGGAAGACATATATACACACACACACACACACACACACACACACACACACACACACACAGTACAGACCAAAAGTTTGGACACACCTCATTCAAAGAGTTTTCTTTATTTTCATGACTATGAAAATTGTAGATTCACTCTGAAGGCATCAAAACTATGAATTAACACATGTGGAATTAATTAACAAAAGTGTGAAACAACTGAAAATATGTCTTGTATTCTAGGTTCTTCAAAGTAGTCACCTTTTGCTTTGATTATTGCTTTGCACACTCTTGATGAGCTTCAAGAGGTAGTCACTGGAAATGGTCTTCACTTCACAGGTGTGCCCTGTCAGGTTTAATAAGTGGGATTTCTTGCCTTATAAATGGGGTTGGGACCATCAGTTGTGTTGTGCAGAAGTCTTTGTATTATGGCAAGAAAAAAGCAGCTGAGTAAAGAAAAACGAGTGGCCATCAATACTGAAGGTCAGTCAGTCCGAAAAATTGGGAAAACTTTTAAAGTCTCCCCAAGTGCAGTGGCAAAAATCATCAAGCGCTACAAAGAAACTGGCTCACATGAGGACCACCCCAGGAAAGGAAGACCAAGAGTCACCTCTGCTGCGGAGGATAAATTCATCCGAGTCTCCAGCCTCAGAAATCGCAGGTTAACAGCAGCTCAGATTAGAGACCAGGTCAATGCCACACAGAGTTCTAGCAGCAGACATCTCTACAACAACTGTTAAGAGGAGACTTTGTGCAGCAGGCCTTCATGGTAAAATAGCTGCTAGGAAACCACTGCTAAGGACAGGCAACAAGCAGAAGAGACTTGTTTGGGCTAAAGAACACAAGGAATGGACATTAGACCAGTGGAAATCTCTGCTTTGGTCTGATGAGTCCAAATTTGAGATCTTCGGTTCCAACCACCGTGTCTTTGTGCGACGCAGAAAAGGTGAACGGATGGACTCTACATGCCTGGTTCCCACCGTGAAGCATGGAGGAGGAGGTGTGATGATGTGGGGGTGCTTTACTGGTGACACTGTTGGGGATTTATTCAAAGTTGAAGGCATACTGAACCAGCATGGCTACCACAGCATCTTGCAGCGGCATGCTATTCCATCCGGTTTGGGTTTAGTTGTAGCATCATTTATTTTTCAACAGGACAATGACCCCAAACACCTCCAGGCTGTGTAAGGGCTATTTGACCAAGAAGGAGAGAGATGGGGTGCTACGCCAGATGACCTGGCCTCCACAGACACCAGACCTGAACCCAATCGAGATGGTTTGGGGTGAGCTGGACCGCAGAGTGAAGGCAAAAGGGCCAACAAGTGCTAAGCATCTCTGGGAACTCCTTCAAGACTGTTGGAAGACCATTTCCGGTGACTACCTCTTGAAGCTCATCAAGAGAATGCCAAGAGTGTGCAAAGCAGTAATCAAAGCAAAAGGTGGCTACTTTGAAGAACCTAGAATATAAGACATTTTCAGTTGTTTCACACTTTTTTTTGCTAATTATATAATTACATGTGTTAATTCATAGTTTTGATGCCTTCAGAGTGAATCTACAATTTTCATAGTCATGAAAATAAAGAAAACTCTTTGAATGAGAAGGTGTGTCCAAACTTTGGTCTGTACTGTATGTGTATATAATATATAATTATGTCTAATTCCATGGTTGAATAAGGCTAATGAGATTCAGAAGATAAAAAAGTCACTTATTTTTGCTTGTGATGCAGCCTTCAGTTCAGTGAAATGTCAATGCAATGTCCAATTGAAGTTTTTTGGGTAGATATTTGAAGGTATGGAGATCCCAAATATGTTTCAACGGGCGCTGTATAAATCCAAATGCAGCAAGTCTATGAAAGAAAAATCAGGAAGGAATTTTGGATGCTACAGAAGTGTTAAGAAAAACGGAAGGTCGTTGTAAAAATGAAAACTACAAGAAAGTTAAGTAGAGGGATGCACATCCGGCTCCTGCACCTTTCCGGATTCCCGCTGCGATAATATCACATTCTGCAGATTGATAAACACGCCTCATTAGAAGTGGACGATAAACTCCTGGTAACATCAAAGCCATTTGTCTGGATGGAGCGCGCCGGCTGGACTCACAGTCTTCCTCGCCTCGAGCTCTTCCCACAAACTTTCATCTCCAGTTCAATCAGCGCCATCTCAGAACCTGCCTTCCGTGGGCACAGCGCACAGTTCCTCAAAAGCAGGTCTGCATCTGTCACATCAATAACACAGACGGCACACTCCGCTGATCGCGGAACGGGGGCAGGTGGCGTCAGGTGCGGCAGCTCCACCATTAAAATACATCTGTCAGAACGTGTTTCATCATGGAGGAGTGCAGCGCACCTAGACAGCTCTGCTGTATTACATAGTCACGCTGCGCATTATTGCCTTCCAGTAATAGAAAAAAAAAAAAAAAAACACAGATTTAAAGAAGCAAAATCTACTTGAAAGGCCCAAAAGCTAATGGCAGATCCACTGCCAGGGACGACCTACTGTAGATCGGTCATGCTATTTAAAGAGGACCCATCACAAGATCAAAAGTTGCCAGTTTTTGGTCTTACGTCTCCCTGCTCCCCTGAATTTTTATGCTTTTTTTTTTTTTTTTTTTTTTTTTTAAATCCACCCTTTGGTTCTGGCGATATGGGCCTTTATATTTAGTGCTCATTTCTATGGTAGTTACAAAGGGGCGGAGCTCTCAGACTCCTCTGGGGCGGGTCTTTAGGCTCATAAAAAAGTTTGCATCTCTGGAACCATAGGACGGATTTTTAACAGAAACAAGTATAAAGTAAGAGCAAAGACAGGCCACGTTACACCTGATGAAGAGCCCTCATTAAAAACACCGGTACTCAACCTAACAGACTGGCAAGCATGCTGGAAATCATAGAAATGGGAATACACTCCAAATTACTATTCCCCCTTCCTTACAGGCAACTAGTACTTAAGGCCCTGTCACACATAGCAATCTCGCTAGCGAGATCGCTGCTGAGTCACAATTTTTGTGACACAACAGCGATATCACCAGCGAGGTCGCTGTGTGTGACAGCGATCAGCGACCGCCCCCCCTACCGGGTATCGCTGCAGGAAAGGCCAGGACTTTTCTTTGGTCACTGGTCTCCCGCTGGCCACCACACATCGCTGCTTGTCACAGGCGGGAGACCAGCGATCTGCTGGTAACTAATGTACACATGGGGTATCCAAGGAACGTGTGTCCCTTAGATACCTGATGTGTACGTTAGTTACCAGCTTCCTGCATCAGTGCGCTGGTTACTAACGTGCACAGTGATGCCGGGCGCTCGGCGTCACTGTGCTGATCGCTGGTGAAGCTGTCTGTCTGACAGCTCACCAGCGATCACATAGCGATTCACCAGCGATCCTGACACACTGATATCGTTGTCGGGATCGCTGGTGAGTCGCTATGTGTGACTCCAACCTTAGGGTCATATACCCAATAGCCATCAGCCTTAACTTATCAAACGTTGCTTTTAAAATTTGTCACAAGATTTTACAACAAAAACAGCATCAATTATTAATATAGATATACAAATCCTGATGAGTCTGATATACTTGCTGTGAAAATCCATACTGCAATGCCTGCATATTCCTTTATGACAGTTTCTCTCAATCTCCGCCGATCTTACCGACTGGCAGCACCACAGTGTCCCTCCTCCCTGCTGAGATCTCACACTACTCTGTATAATCTGCTGATGTCAGTCTGTCCGGGAAGGTAGAACCTGAGAATGTTTAGACTTGTGAGCCTTTTAATTCTATAGCTGGATTCCTAAACTGATCATCGAACATAGTCATTCTGACATGGATTTTCAAAGCAAGCACACCAGTCTCACCAGGTCTCAGATCCATTTAATATAATAATGTATGCCGTTTGCACTGTGAAATCTGGTGGCAGGTCCACTTTAAAACAGCGTCAGTCATTATTCAAAAAGTAAAAGCTAGAGTAGTAGTGGTAAGATTATTTTTAGGGAAGGAAAACAATCTACAAAATACTACAATTGAGTAACCTGAACATTTCCATCAATATTAATCTCTAAGGGCCCCGCGATGCTGCCACTTGTACAGTAGGTTACAGTGCCCCAAAATAGCCCCGTCACCAGGAATGCCATCACACCTGATAAAGTATCTGTACGAGCCCCAGACGCCGGAACAACCTGACTCTTATGTAAACAGGTTATTTCCATATTCCAGACGTGTAACACTAGGTCATAAGACCGCCACGTGGTGCACAAGAGCTCTTCAAAACAGGTGACGTTTTGCAATGCACAATGCTGGAAGTCAGTTTAACCCCTGCCGGAAACATGGTGGGAGGCAAGGACAAAAAACACAAACTCTCCACATGCCTGTACGCCATGAGGACACAGTACATCGATCCCTACATGTCTATACGGTCAAGGCCAGGGGAGCAAACACCATCCCTTTACATTACAAAGTATGACCACATCTAGTGTTTGCTCAGTCTAACCCTGGGTGTCCCAATTTCCATTTGGTGGGAAGTAAAAGTTTAACATTCCCAAAACGTCACCTGTACCGATAAATCTGAAAAACTAATCCCTATAGTCATGGTGGCCACTAGAGCCAAAATGATTGATGGCCGCAGTAGTCCATTGCCGCCAGGACAGAGCCATGCAAACCATCTCCTACCTTCCTGCAGCCCTGTTGTATGGCGACGACGCACCAGTTACTTATCAAAAGAGGAGACTCGCAAATCTTTTCATATAAAGCTCTCAATCAGGAGACTGCAGGGGACGTCACTCTGCACTGACCACTCCCCTGCCCTGTGTTTCTGAGAGCTCCGCCCACGAGGAGGCAAAGTATTGGGTACCTGCCATTATAATTCTCGCAGCTCTTCAAAGAGTCATGACTCCTACATGACCATCATCCCAAGTATTTTCACATGGCTCTTCCTGCCCTCTACATAGCGCTAGAACTTCCACACTCAGGGCCCCCAATACAAATGACATGAAAATGGTCTGATTGGTCAAGAAAAAAAATTGCGTGTTTGGGACAATGATTCAGGCAGTGCTGAGATTTGGTAGATAAAAAAAATAAAATCTTATGAGAAGAATGTTATTAGGCAGTCGGTGGAAATGACCGATTGTTCACTGGTACCGGCGGACCAGCAGACAATCGTTCAAATTTTATTTAATGTGGCTCCCTTAAAAAAAGCGATTGTTGTGTTAGGGCTTGGAAAAAAAAAAAAAAAAAAAAAAAAAAAAAAAAAAAAAAAACACACTTGCAATTATTTACAAACTGTTGCCTAGGAGACCGACCACCGCTGATCTGAAGCAGATTGGGAATAATAGTCAACAGTACCCGCACCACTGATCCTGGCCAGCTTCAAAACAGCGCTTACAAGCTCGATAAAAAAGAGCTTCTGAGCACTGCGCATGTTTTGCTGTCTAGCAGAGGTGGTCGGTCTCCGAAGCAACGAGCAGTATATATATAATCTCCTCAAGAACAGCGTTTCATCACCCGAACTAACGTCGTCACAGCAGCCGTAACACGGAAGCTATAACGGCACCTACATTACGGGTGTCCGAATAGATTCTCCTGGATGGGAATAAGACTTCATATCTTTAGTGCCCTTTTCTCCGGGTAGCGGATGGGTGGTCTTTTTAGGGCTCTCACAGTAAAGCCCCCCCTCCATTCTAGTATTGCACCGTATATACTATAAGTACAAAGCGTCGGAGCGATCCAAAAGCCTTGATAAGAAAACGGACATGTCTTAAAAGTAAAGAAACGTGTCATCACCCTCTGGCGTCTCATCCCGTAGATAGGCGGGGACGTCGTCTTCTGCCTTATCCGTGTGGTTCATCGTGTCTGGAAAACAGAAGAGGAGAATTATAATTATGGCCGAGGAGGAGGAACAGGAGGAGGAGACAGAACGAGCAGAATCTCTCAGCGACATTATGCAAACACTTGCAAGATGTGACTAGATTGCCGTTTGCAGCGCGGTGACTTCCCCCTCCCCAGAGATGCTCAGCGAACACCAGCACAGAACAGCCGATGCCGCGTACAAGCTGACGATGGATCGTCCTCATCAGTCGGAACCAGCTTTTCTGAGGCCCTGAATGACCCATTACAGAGCACTGAGGGACAGGGGATTAAATCTTGCTCCCGTGCCGATGCAAACCCAGGCATAGTACGGCACGCTGCTTTCTCTGAAGCCACTGTAGTATACAGTGTACGCTCTTCTCATACACACCATCCTGCCTTTCCCGCTCCGCACAAGTCACAACCTGTTAGGTCTCCGCAGCCTTTATTAAAACCAGTCCCGGCATTGTGGGTTCAGGGAAATCGTGGGAAATGTAGTTTGAAAAGCAACGCAAAGTGTCGATCTCGGCCAGGGTTATATATGGAATGCTGGAACTTTTAGTTCTACAGGTAGTAAAGTGCTTTCTTAGCAGATAAGACATTATAATTACTTCTCCCGGTCATTACAGTGAATATTGGATGTGACCCAGCTTTCCGACAGCCTGAATGGAAGATGGGCCCAGGAGTGATAGTACAGGGAACATAACTAAGCAGCTTTGGAGCCTGAGAATGATACTTAAATACCCCCATAGAGGCCATTGTTGTCACCACAGAAGCCAGATTTGATGCCACACTGCTTTCTCAGAGTCCTGAATGGCCGACCTGTTCAGTAATCCACCTATGGAGGAGCAGTGGACAGAGCAATGTTTTCCCTGATCCCATATAAGTAGATTTGCCATTTAGGCATATAAGAAAGTAGAACATCTTTGCAGCAGGTTGTCACCCAGCTTTCCTACATCCCAGAATAGCAAGTATATACAGTAATGAATCTTTAAAGGGGAAGAAGGTGCAATGATGTAGGCCCTGATCCCATGACACAACACTAGGTAATCACAAACTACTGTGTTCATATTGTCATCACCCAGCTTTTCTAGTGTCCTGAATGGCACAGATGTAGAATAACCTTGCCACAGAGGAGGGGAGAAAGAATGAATATATATTATACTTGTCAATCAGGAGTATGGGAAAACTGAACTTGGCTAAGGTTATATTGGTTGTCACCAAGCTTTTCCAGAGTCCTGAATGTCAAATTGCTACAGTAGAGCTTGTATGGATGAGCAGATCACTGCAGATCTCAGGTTAACAAATAGGAAGATATGCCACTCAGAAGAGGAGTGCTGCTTTTGTAGTTTTATTGGTGGTCACCCAGCTTTACTATGGTCCTGAATGGCTGACCTGTACTGTAGAGCAGCAACAACATACGGTAACTAAGCAAATTTGCCATTCTGACGTCTGGGAAATTTAGGTAAACTCCCCAGCGGTGGCCATGTACTAGCTGTCATCCTTCTTTCTTACACTGCAGGATGTCTCCATGATCCCCTGTAACTACATATCTAAGCAGTTTGGGAAAGCTGGGTGAACACCCTTGTGACAGCAATATTAAAAGCGACCGTAAAGTAGGTAGATTTGCCAATCCGGAATCTAGGAAAGGAGGACACCACTGCAGTGGCCAACTTTAGCCTGATCCCAGACTCACATATTAGGAAAGTAGATGTCGGTTGTCACTCAGCTGTCTGAGGGTCGTGAATGGCTGTTCTATTAATAAGACATCTATAGATCTGCTTAGTAACGTATGAGATTATTCGTAGCCAATCTGCCATCGGAGGCGTCTGTCCGGGAAAGCCAAGTCAAGAACCGAGCAGCAGCCATATTGGCTGTCATCCTACTTTCCTGAAATGCAGATAGATACAGTAGAGCATCCATGGCGCAGCAGAGGACTCTCCTGCTCCGATATATTAGGTGTTTTGCCATTCAAGAATTTGGGAAAGCTAGGCGAGAACCGTATACGGTTGTCTTATTAGTGATCACCCTGCTTTCCTAAAGTCCTGAACGGCAGACTTGTATAGTGCCATGTCAACATAGATCTATGGATGAGCAGATACAGCAACTCTTCCTAATCCTATACAACTAAGGCAGATTTTTAATTTATGAATTTGTGAAAACTGGTTAATCATCCCCGCAGTGGCCATACTTGATGCCACCCTTCTTTCCTAGATTCCTGAACTGTTGCTAATTGGAAGAACAGTGGATACAACAATATATTCCCAGAACCCGTATGACAACATTACTAGGTAGCTACACCATTCAGGAGTATGGTGGAACAACCCTGTACTAGAACACGCAGCTTTCTTAAAGTCCTGAACGGTAGAGTATATTAGTGCGGTTATAGAGGACGCAGTGATGCAAAAAATGATCCCATCCTATAAGGTAGATATAACTTCCAGGAGTCAGTCGAGAAAAACTTATAAATACTACCCCTAGTAAAGGCCATGTTAGTGGTCACCCATCTTTCCCATAGTCCTGAACAGAAGAGTATAGTACTGTGGCTGTAAGGGATGCAGTAATGATAACATAGGTATATTCAGGAATGTGGGAAAGATTGGTGAATCCCCTCATAGCAGTCATATTTGTGGTCACCCAGCTGTCCCACAGTCATGAACAGCAGTGCAGCTATAAGGGATGAAGTATTGATACCATAGGTATAATAAGGAGCCTGGGACAGATTGGTGAACCCCTTTATAGCAGCTATATTGGTAGGAACCTAGCTTTCCCAGTCCTGAACAGCAGTGCGGCTATAGGGGATGGTATCAATACTGCATAGGTATAATCAGGAGCCTAGGAAAGATTAGAGAACCCTCCTTGTAGCAGCCATACTGGTGGTCACCCAGCTTTCCCAGGAGAACATCGGCAAGTACAGATGACCAAATCTAAACCTCCTGCATCGTAGCCATCCACACACCACATCCTGCTACATATACCCACATCTGCGGGACACCACACGTCACAAGCACCCAGCGCTGGCACCGTAGTCACGATATGACCATGGTTTTTAAAGCCACAGAACAAAAGACTGTACAGGATTGAGGGAGGAGGCTGGAGGACAGCGCGGCTCCTCTACCCTCCTGTGACGTGGCAGAGGCATAGACCTGATCCCTGGCAGCCCGGCCACGCAGCGCAGCAGCAACACGTCCATGTCATCCCAGGGGGGACGCAGAACAATTCACCTCTATGTACAGACACCGTGCAGTCTGCAGGAGGAGGCTCCACCCTGCGCCACAAACGCCCATTATCCCCCCACCGCCAAGTATTCAGGTGCTGCAGGTTTAACCCTGTTGTCACCTTCTTCCGGTCGGATCTCAACAATATGCAAAACATACACATCAAGCCAAGCCCGCCCCTTAAGTCTGTTCTGATCATAGGAGGGTCCCAGCTGCTAAACAGAGAAAGCGAGGGCCAGATGATGACTACTGTCATAGCCCTAGGCCAAAAAACGCGAGATGTCTGGGTCATAGCGTTAGGATTTGGAGGACGGCCTGAAACGCGTCGGAAAGATCAATGCACCATCATAAGCATCCCATTAAAGGGGTACGTCACTCTAAGTAAACGATCACTTGTCCGCTACATAGGCGATTATTGCTAGGGTCCCGCACACCGACTGCCAGAATTTGCAAGACTGATACCAGCAGGAGCTGAAAGCCCCCCGCAGCACGACGCATGTGCAATCAGCGGCACCATTCAACCTCTTCTGGAGTCAATCTTGCAACAAGGGGTACCTGCACTGATAGGCCAAAATACCCCTTTAAAATTTCATCAAAGGCTAAGCTACCTAGGGAAATTTATTTAAGGGTATGTGCACACATACTGAAATCTGCTGCGTTTCCGCAGCGGTTTTGGCTCTGCAGAAACGCAACAGATTCTGCTGCGTTGTACGGTACCTTTATTTCCAATGGAAAAAAAAACGCTGTGCACATGCTGCAGATTTTTCTGCGGTTTACAATCCGCAGCATGTCAATTCTTTGGTGCAGAAACGCTGCAGTTTTACACCTCATCCATTATGAGGTGTAAAACCGCAGACAAACATTTTCTCTACAAAATCCGCACACCCAAAAAACTACGTGTGCACATTCTATGGATAGAATGATTAAAAAAAATAAATGAATATATTTACTTTACAACACCCCCCACGGATCTGACGCAGTCCCTTCTGGAGGTCTGCTCACTTGGTGGCAGCGATGGCAGTTTTTAGTGCTGCGCTTCGTGCGCATACATCCTGCGCCCCTATCTTTAACATGGGGGCGCATGGTCTAGCGTATGCACGCGTTTGTATGCGTTTTTGTGCACATGCGGTTTTTAGTAGTGCGCGTCGGATGCAACCTGTTGCATTTTGGGTCCAGCTTGGCTCAAAAAAAAAAAAAAAAAAAATCACATTACAGTCTATGGGAACGCAGGCGTGCACATGCCTACGTTTAAAATAACATGCGTTTTAAGAATTAACATGGCTAGAAACTGGTTAAAACGCATGCGCCTAAAATAAGCAAACGCATACAAAAAGTATGATGCGTTTTTGTGCATGCGATTCTTTTGCGCACGAAGCGCAGCGCTAAAAAACACTAGTGTGAAACTAGCCTTACATACGTTTCACAAATCCGGCCGATATCTCTGTGGAGGCATTGGAAGGCGAATAGGCCTCTGTTCATTGTTTTTAATCAATCTACGCCAACAGGAGAAAAAAAAAAAAAAGTTTTACCATCGTACCCCTTTAAGAGTTTGCTTTGCATGCAAGCCACCTGTAATTTAGGATTTGCAACACAAATTAGATGCAAAAAAATAAAGTAGAATTTTTTTTTCCAGAAAAATGTAAATTTGCAGCTTCACAAAATTTTTTCTTTTTTTGCAAAAATAAGGTTGCGGTTTAATCAACCAAACACGGGAGTAAGGGAAGGAGGAGCTGCAGGTTTATTTTGCATGCCGGCATGGAAGGGGTTAAGCGTATCCATCATACACGCCATTGTGTGATGCCGAGCCATGTGTGTACATACAGTGCTCGTGTGTGTACGGCTCACATGGCAGCGCTGCACAAGGTAATGCGCTGATATGCAACCTGTGGCTGCTGCACATAGCATGCTGGGAGTTGTAGTTTTCCATCGGCTGTAGAGGCCACAGATAGGATATATTACATTAGTGTTCTCCAATTTGGGGGTCTCATCCTCCCAAATCAATAGTTTATCAGACTACGTCTACAGCAGTCAAAATTATCAGTAAGGAAGATTTCCCATAGAACAACATGAAAACAAATTCTCTGCAGGACCCAGCGGGAGTTCTGCTGAAGCGGACTTAAGCCCCCCACACATTAGTATAACGTTGGCAAGACCTTTGAAAGTCAGTGAGCTCGGCCAATAGTCTAATGTGTATCTGGGCCTCCTGACTGCTTCGGCAGAAGTAAGGATCCGACATGTCCAAGCGCCCCTTGGACACGGTTTTGGCCAAAACAATAGCTGAAGTTCAACTGAAAAGGACTCAGATCCTCATGGATAACCAGACATCCTGGGATACAGCTGAAGTGGACTCAGTTCACCATAGCTAACCAACCTCCTGGGGTTCAACTGAGGCGGACCCAGAGCTAACCAGGCGGCTTGGGGTTCAGCTGAAATGGACCCAGATCCCCATAGCTAACCAGGTCTCTTGGGGGTTAAACTGAAATGGACCCAGATCCCCATAGCTAACCAGGCCTCTTGGGGGGTTAAACTGAAATGGACCCAGATCCCCATAGCTAACCAGGCCTCTTGGGGGGTTAAACTGAAATGGACCCAGATCCCCATAGCTAACCAGGCCTCTTGGGGGGTTAAACTGAAATGGACCCAGATCCCCATAGCTAACCAGGCCTCTTGGGGGGTTAAACTGAAATGGACCCAGATCCCCATAGCTAACCAGGCCTCTTGGGGGGTTAAACTGAAATGGACCCAGATCCCCATAGCTAACCAGGCCTCTTGGGGGTTAAACTGAAATGGACCCAGAGCCCCATAGCTAACCAGGCCTCTTGGGGTTCAGCTGATATGGACCCAGAGCCCCATAGCTAACCAGGCCTCTTGGGGGTTAAACTGAAATGGACCCAGATCCCCATAGCTAACCAGGCCTCTTGGGGGTTAAACTGAAATGGACCCAGAGCCCCATAGCTAACCAGGCCTCTTGGGGGTTAAACTGAAATGGACCCAGAGCCCCATAGCTAACCAGGCCTCTTGGGGTTCAGCAGAAATGGACCCAGTTCCCCATAGCTAACCAGGCCTCTTGGGGTTCAGCAGAAATGGACCCAGAGCCCCATAGCTAACCAAGCCTCTTGGGGTTCAGCAGAAATGGACCCAGTTCCCCATAGCTAACCAATCCCCTTGGGGTTCAGCTTTAATGGACCCAGCTCTTCATAGCTAACCATACTTCCCCCTTGGGTTCATCAGAAGTGGACCTAGATCCCTATAGACAACCAGACCTTCTGGGGTTCAACTGAAGGGGACTCAGACCCCCACAGTTAACCAGACCTCTCTGTGTTGAACTGATATGGACTCAGATTCCCTGAGCTAACCAGACCTCCTGGAGGTCTACTAAAGAACACCCAGATCTTCATACCTAACCAGACATCCTGAGGTTCAACCAGAAGAGAACCTAGATCCCTATAGCTATCCATACTTGCTGGGGTACAGCTGAAACAAACACTGGTCACTATAAAGATAGCATGACCACCTAGGGTTCAACTGAAGTGGACCCAGATTCCCATAGCTAGTCAAACCTCCTGGGGATCAACTGAAGCGGACCCCAATAGTTAACCAGCCCTCCAGAAGTTCAACTGAAGCGGACTCAGATCCTCAGAGGAGGCCTGCAGGATGCCATTATGTACCCCTTACCCCCAATGTGTCCCTTCCACCGCTGCAGACAATCCACATCATGTGACAAGCACTCCTCCAATCACAATCCCTCTGGGATACGTAGCGCACACCCCGACATCTGCCATTTTCAGTTGCCAAGATGGCGACCACAGCGCCATTCACCTGATAATTCACTATCTGGGCGATGCAAATGGCCAATGAATGCGATTTTTGCATTTTAAAAGAAAAAAAATAAGAATAAAAAGGTTTTAGGGGAATTTTGTATTTTTATTTTTTGCAAAAATATCCAAACAAGCCTAACAGGAGGAGAACTCCTATCCTCTATGGGGACTACTTCCCCCAATAAGCCCCGAATATTGACCCTTGAGCGCACGAGATTATTTACCCCCGGGGACATGTAGGTGCCGTCGCACTGCTCCAACCCACGTCACAACCCGCGCACAGTTCGGTGTGACCGCCACTCACCGGTAGACATCACGTATCACCTCCCCGTATGGCGTCTCCCTCCGCCGCTGCTCTGCTTTACCTCTCCGCCGCTCTCTCACTTCACTCTGGCCGCTGCAGACGTGGCGCCTGACGCATCCTTCCGCTCAGCCAATAGGAAAGCTCGTAGGCGTCAACCAATCACCTTCGAGCTCCTGCTATTTAGTGACGTGGAACTGGCCCAGATGTTTCAGAAAAACAGTTATATGTGTGGTGGTTGGGGCGGCAGCTGTTGCGGAGCGGCCCCTCAGGGCAGGGTGTGTGTGTGCCAGGGGGCATGTATGAGGGAAAAACACGTATAAAAGTAATAAAAAATCTAACATGGCAGCACCACAGTCCCGCAGGTGCCAGCTGTGCCCCCATTTCCACACAAAATCCTGAATTTAACCCCTTCCTGGCCAATTTACCCTTCTGTCTCCATAATTTATATGATGAGGTCTTATTTTTTGAGGTACTTTTGAACGACCCCCAACTAATTTTTACCGTATAATAACAGAGAAAAAAAAAATTCCAAGTAAAATGGTGGAAAAAAAAAAAAACAACAACAACAACATACGATTCCACCATTGTTTTTTCGAGTTCTGTTTTTACGGTGGTAAAACTGACCCGACGATACAATTCAGTAAGATTACGGCGATACCAAACATGCATATTTTTTTTTTTTATTTTAGTGGTAAAAAAGAATTCAAAAGTTTGTAAAAAAAAAAATTCAGTTTTGTGTCACCATTTTCCGTAAACTAGAACGTTTTTACTTTTCCGTCAATGGGGTGTGGTAGTTTTTTATTTTTTTTCATTTGCGTGCCAAATTGATGGTATTTATTTATATCATTTTGGCGTCCATAAAACGCTTTGATCGCTTTTTATTGTATTTTTTTTAGGAAGGTGTGGTGACCGAAAAACCACAATTCCAGAGTTTTGATCTATTTTTCTCTCGTTATATCGTTTACTAATTAGGTTAATTAATTTTATATTTTGATAGATCGCTGTTGCTACCAGGCAGGCGCTGGCTGTATGACACAACTGGCACCTGCCCTGGGTGGAGTGGGCTCAGAGAGTGACTCCGTCCTGTGCTTAGAGTCCTCTTCTTTACCCATGTCTGCTCTGATAAATGCCCACTGACTCCCACACCCTGCCCAGAAGGGCTGATCCAGCAGGTTCTACCTCTCTGCTGCTGCCTGACCTGCTGTCTCCATGCTAAGGGTGCATTCACACTACTGTATCTACCTGAGGAACAAGGTTCTGTGTGTGGCTCCTCCTCGGGACTGGAGGACACAGAACCCGGTTTTCATAGGTGATAAATATTCTTGGGATACCCATACTTCTCAACTGTTTCAGATCCAGCAGAAAAGTCACAAATTTTTGGAGGTTGGGGGCATGTCCCAACTTCATCTGTATCTGTGGGTCCGTGGAACAGATACAGTTGAACACAAAAGGAGTGTAGAATCATCAGATGCCTAATTCACTGTTCACTGGACCACTCACGATCAATTCAGTCGAGAAGTAAGACACACAGAAAAGTGGAATGCTCGTGTGGGGGCATTATACTGTGTGTGGGAAAATGTACTGTGGGGCATTGTAAGGAGGTGGCGGAGAACCTCGTTGTCTCCCCTCTCTCCTATGTGCTGGTCTCGGGCCTTTTATGTGGTACCCGGAGGGTGTACCTGTGTTAAGGACTGGCGGAACGCAGCTAATTAAATAAACGTAGAGGCTAGGTGCGTTCGCAGTCCGGGGTCAGAGGTGTTAACTGCTGCTAGACAATAACGGACAGTGTATAGTAACAAACAGCCGAACTCACAAGGGTTAAAGTCACCCGGTGTGAATTGAGGCAAACTCTGTTACCTCCCAGAGAGTGCCCTGAACGGCGTAGGAACCTAAATCTGCTCAGCCTCACAGACTACGGATAGGAAAACGCAGGTGTGACATCACAGGACGCCGCCCCAAGACACGGGGTCAGCGCCCCTCTAGACCCACCTGCGCGTGAAACCGCTACTGCCGTACCAGGGCTATGCCCTTAAGGTAAGCTGTGCCCTGTTAACTGTCACAGGGTGCAGCAGCCAGTTGCTTACCGCATGGAGTATGTACAGCGCCGCACTGGTGGACGCCACTAACCAGCCTCAGCGTAGAGCTGGAAAGCGTACTGACTGCGCACGGCGACAGACGCTGTGGTAATGCGGTACCGAGGTGCCGTGTACTGAATGGCGCCCTCGGGTGCTAAAGTGTAGATGGAGCTGAGAACACTGCGGCGCTAGGCAGTGCCAGTACTCGGTGCTGACTCAAAGACCCTAAGCCCTAACAACATGCGTATCTGTGGCGCCCCTGAGGCTTCAGTCGCCACAGAGGTACTGCACCTCCTCCTAAGGTGTAGTGCCCCACCATCCAGGTAGGGTGGGAACTCCTGACCACGCTCCACACCTGCATTCCACACACAGGATAGTTCAGTGGGGCCACTTAACAGCTTCAGGCTGGGAGTTAGCAGAGCACCCCTCGTGGAACCCTGCTTCGTAACACGAGATGTGCTGGGAGGCGGGTGGAGTGAGATGATACAAAAGAGTGGGAAGAGTGAGAGTTAGGGGGTAGTTGGTTAGAGGAGAGAGAAGATAGAAGATGGATGTTTGAGGGACGTGCTGCAGCAGGTCCCAGTGATCTGGGCTGCTGGCACGAGAAAGACAGAGAAAGAGACTGATAAGATTGATAACCTAACCTTCCATAAGAGAGATAGAACAGATCGGAACGAAGGAGAATAGAAGGACGGTGGGAAGCTGGTTGAAGAAAGATAGAGAACCCTTCCAGTCCAGAGAGCGCAAAGGCCGGGGCCCGGTCCCCGAGGTTGATTGGATCTTTATGTCCGGCAACAGACACCGGAGGAGTAGTGAGCCACTCACGCCTTGCTCCCATCATAGACTTGGGACACAACAGCAATAGAGAGCCGGGACGCAGAGAGGAGTCCCCGAAGCAGGCTACATCTGTCTGTCATACAAGTAAAGACTAGGAATACCTAGAAAGAGGCATTCCAGGGTAACTAAGTACTGGAGTGCTTCGCACCTAAAGGCGCATTGGAGGAGTCGTTTAGTAAGGTACATGTTGGCGGAGTGTGGAATGGAGAATCCTATCCTTCCTGGAGGTTGGCTGGAGCCCTGACCTGGAGAACACAGTACGGAGGCAGGCAGTTTTGTGAACTGCAATCAGTGAGTAAAGCTTTGGAACCGCAAACTCTGGTGTCCTCCAGTTATTCCCGCACCACTACACCTGGGTACCAGCATCCATACCATTCTGCGCCTCTCCTCATCCATTGCACCTACACTGCCGTGGGACTACAGCTCCACCTGTGGGGAGCTATACCATCTCTGCTGCACCACACCATCAGTCCCAGCGGATCTGTATGCAGCGTTGGCTTACCATCTCCCTTGCCAAACACCACGGGTGGCGTCACGAACTATTCATATAAACTTTAACACCATTAACATCACCCCCATTGATATTGGGCGCCCAGGACCACGGACCGGGTCACAGCTGCCGTGAAGCTTTCCCCTCCTGACACCGGCCCGGTACCGAGTAACCCGCTGCCCTGGGCAAGCGAGGGTGACCCATATCAAAGGGAGGGAAATCATAATAAGTCATTCACCAGAGTCAGACATCCATCATCAAACACACCACTAGCTACAAGTCTCTATATTAGCGCATGGCCGGGCGGCCATGTGAACCTTTTATAGCTGCAGCCTGCCGGGACCTTCCTGATGGCCCAATCGGAGCAGCAATAGGACCTGAGCACGTGACCTCCGACCTCCAATGAGAAGTCATCCCACGGGCAAGCTCAGTAGGGGAAAAGCAGGACTTAGTCCCAGGAGCGTCTGTTTGCTGCTGACTCATCCATGATATAATAGAAGAGCCAGAAGGAGCAACCAGACGCCTAGCATTAGCCTGCGCAAGGCGCTGGGACCGACGTCTCTGCTGAGCAGCCTCCTCTCTGGCTGGAGAGGAATGGGAGAACGCAGAAGGCAAGGCTCGAGTTCCTTCCTGTGCAGAGGCAGGAATTTGACGCCTAACATTAGCCCCACCCAGACCCCCCTCCTTCCTGAGCCTCGCTATGTTCAAAGGCTGCAATTAGCAGTGGAACGTGAATGTTGTCCACCGGCTCACAGGTCCGATCCTCTGGGCCATGACCCCTCCAATCCACTAGATAATACTTTTTCCCACGTACCACCCTGCAGCCCACAATGGCGTTCACCTCAAACTCGTCCGGCAGATGACTCAGAGAACCGGGACATGTGGACGGGCTTAAGGATGGAAACGTGGAAGGTATCAGTGATACCCAGGTGTGGGGGAAGGGCCAGCCGGTAGACCACAGGGTTGACCTGTTCGAGGACTTTGAAAGGACCAATGTAACGAGGTGCGAACTTGGTGGACTCGATCCGCAGCCTGATGTTACAGGCGGAGAGCCACACTAAGTCGCCAGGGGAGAAGGACGGAGCGGGGGAGCGGGGCACCGGTGTGCGTCGGCGGAGGACCTCATTCTCTCCTTGGAGGCCCGGATGGCATCCTGAGTGCGGTCCCAAATGTCATGTGCCTCCACCGCCCAGTCTGCCACCCTGGAATCGGTGGAAGTCATGGGCATGGGAACATGGACGCGAGGATGCTGGCCGTAATTAAGGAGGAATGGGGTCTGACCGGTGGAATTGGCCACAGCGTTGTTCAGCGCAAACTCTGCCCATGGTAGCAGGGATGCCCAGTCAGGTATGTGATCAGGGTCTGGTTGGCCCTCTCTACCAACCCGTTCGTCTCGGGATGAGAGGCTGAGGAGAGATTCAGCTCAATGCTGAGCAGACTACAGAGTTCTCTCCAAAACCGAGACGCAAACTGGGGGCCCCGGTCACTGACTACCTTGTCCGGCATGCCATGTTGGTGAAAGATGTGTTTAATGAACAGTGCTGCCAGGCCCCGTGCCGAAGGTAACCTCAAGAGAGGCACCAGATGCACCATTTTGGAGAAATGGTCGGTGACAACCCAGATAACCGTGCTGCCCCTGGACTTGGGCAAACCTACCACAAAGTCCATGCTGACCATCTCCCAGGGCCTGTCTGCCACTGGCAACGGGTTAAGTCGCCCAGCGAGTCGTTGCCGGAGAGACCTGTTTTGGGCGCAGGAGACACACGCCCGAATGTAGTCTCCGACGTCCCAAGTCATATGCGGCCACCAATATGTTCTCGCCAGTAGGTCGATTGTCCGCCTCGTCCCAAAGTGTCCACCCACCCTGGACACGTGAGCCCAAGAGAGGACCTCTGGTCGCAGACGGGCAGGGACAAAAGTCTTGCCCGGGGGCACTGAATCTAGAGCGACCGGAGCCACGGTCCTCAGGCTCTCGGATGAGATGATTAAGCGTGACTCTGTCTCCTCCTCCGATAACACCACGGAGCGAGAGAGAGCGTCGGCCCGGACGTTTTTCTCACCGGACAAAAAATGCAGAGTAAGGTGGAAACGGGAGAAAAAAAGTGACCATCTGGCCTGGCGAGAATTTAGCCACTGGGCCGTCTGCAAGCAAACCAAGTTTTTGTGGTCAGTGAACACCTGGAAGGGAAAACAGGCCCCCTAAAGGAGATGTCTCCACTCAGAGAAGGCCAACTTCGTTGCCAGCAACTCCCTGTCCCCGATGGAATAGTTCCTCTCCGCCGGTGAGAAGGTTTTGGAGAAGAAGAAGCATGGATGCTTCCTACCTTGAGCGTCTTTCTGAAAAAGAACCTCTCCGGCACCAACGGAAGAGGCATCCACCTCCAAGATAAAGAGCTTATCCATATCGGGGCGGTGTTGAATGGGAGCGCCAGCAAAATGAGTTTTGATGGAGAGGAAGGCCTTGGAGACCTGTTCTGATCACAACTTGGGGTTGGCTCACTTCTTGGTGAGGGCGACCAAGGGAGCTACCAAGGTGGAGAAGTGGGGAATGAACTGGCGGTAATAGTTTATGAAACTCAAAAAGCGTTGCTCCGCTTTAAGGAAATGGGGCTCCTGCTAGTCCATTACCGCCTGCAATTTGGCAGGATCCATAGCCAAACCCTGGGACGAGATGATATAGCCCAGAAAAGGCAGGGATTCCTGCTCGAACTGGCACTTCTCCAACTTAGCATAGAGGGAATTCGCCCGTAAGCGGTCGAAGACCTTGCAAACCTCTCTCCGGTAGGACTCCATATCTGGAGAGAAGATGAGGATGTCATCCAGATAGACCACCACCAAAGAGGAAAGCATATCTCGGAAGGTGTCATTTATAAAGTCTTGGAAGACGGCCGGGGCATTACAGAGGCCAAAGGACATGACCAGATACTCATAATGGCCGTCCCTTGTATTAAAAGCCATCTTCCACTCGTCCCCCTCACGTATACGTATCAAGTTGTAAGCCCCCCACAGATCGAATTTGGTAAACACCCTCGCTCTCCGCAACCTATCGAACAGTACCGATATCAGGGGCAGTGGGTACTTATTTTTAATGGTGATGGCATTAAGACTGCTGTAATCAATGCAAGGTCACAATTCTCAATTCTTCTTCTGGACAAAGAAGAATCCCGCCCCTGCTGGTGACACCGGCTTCCTAATAAATCCTCTTGCCAGATTCTCCCTGATATACTGTGACATGGCCTCCGTCTCTGGGAGAGACAAGGGATACACACAAACACGGGGAGGCTCAGCACCAGGCGAGAGGTCTATAGGACAGTCGTAGGAGCGGTGTGGCGGAAGAGTCTCTGCCGCTCTCTTGGAGAACACATCTGCGTACTGCTGATAGTGCTTAGGGAGCGAAGAAAGATCTGCGGGGACCTCAGTGGAGGCAACCTGTACATATTCTCTCAGACATCTACCCTCACAGGACTTGCTCCAACTAAGAATTCTCCCCGAGGACCACTTTACAGTATATGGTGTGAGTGGCAACGCAACCAGAGAACTCCCAAGAGAACCTGATCGATTCCCTTGGGCATTATGAGGAGGGACACAGTCTCGTGATGGGACGGAGACAGCGAGAGCCTTAGTGAAGCAGTCTGATGGGTAATCTGCGAGGGTAGTGTCGAGCCATTCACCACTCTGATGTTGACAGGTTGAGGTAACAAAACCAAGGGGATGGCGTGCCGTAGAGCAAAGGCTGAGGACATAAAATTGCCCTCCGCTCCGGAATCTACGCAAACCTCCACTGCCAGAGTGACAGAACCGAACTCTAGCATGCCCTTGAAGGTTAGCTTGGAGGAGAATGGTATGGTGTCTAGTAGGCCTCCTCCTATTGTCACTAGACGCTGGCGTTTCCCGACCGCTGTGGGCACCTGTTAGCCAGGTGACCAGGCTGTCGACATTGGAAACATAACATGGGGGTGCGCACCAAGCGGGACCTGGAGCCCGTGCGAGACACCTCCATGGCCTCAGGAGGCTCGGACACCCGATCAGAGAGTTACAGAGGTTTAGAGAAGGTTGGGGCCAACCTAAACCTCGGTCTGGACTGGGAGCGCTCCAACCCTCGCTCCGTGAAGCGGAGGTCTATGCGGGTGGAGATGGTGATAAGCTCCTCCAGAGAAACGGGAACCTCCCTGGTGGCCAGAGCGTCCTTGACATGTTCTGCCAAGCCTCTCCAGAACACCAGTATAAGTACCTTGACCGGCCATTCCAGCTCAGAGGCCAGTGTCCGAAACTGGACGGCATAATGGCTTACTGTGGAGGGTCCCTGTGCCAGTGCCCACAACTGGAGCGCAGTATCATGTGTGACCCATGGCCCCAGAAAGACCTGTTTCAGGGAGACCAGAAACTGGGAGGCACTCTGTACCATGGGGTCACCACCCTCCCACAATGGAGTGGCCCACTCCAGAACCCTGCCCGACAGGAGGGAGATAATAAACCCCACCTTAGCCCTCTCAGAGAGGAATCACATAGCCAGCAGCTCCAGCTGAATAGAGCACTGGCTCACGAAACCCCTGCAGGACGCGCTATCACCCGAGAACTTTTCGGGCAGTGGGAGACGGGACAAAGTCGGGGCAGGGATGGATGTGGAGGCGTGAGAGACAGCCTCTGCGGCTGCCTGAACAGCGACTGCAGTAACATCCGCAGCTGAGGTTGACCGCTCGAGAGCTGCCAACCTGCCCTCCAACTGCTGGATATACCTCTGCAGACGCTGATTGTCCGTCATTGCTAGCCAGACCCTGGCACTAATATAATGTTAAGAACTGGCGGAACGCACCTACTTAAATAAACGTAGAGGCTAGGTGCGTTCGCAGTCCGGGGTCCACCGTGCAGAGGTATTAACTGCTGCTAGACAATAACGGACAGTGTATTGTAACAAACAAACAGCCGAACTCACGTGGGTTAGTCACCCGGTGTGAACTGAGGCAAACTCTGTTACCTCCCAGAGAGTGCCCTGAGCGGCGTAGGAACCGTAATCTGTTCAGTCTCACAGACTACGGCTAGGAAAACGCAGGTGTGACGTTACAGGACTTCGCTCCAAGACACGGGGTCAGCGCCCCTCTAGACCCACCTATGCGCGGAACCACTACTGCGGTGCCAGGGCTATGCCCTTAAGGTATGCTGTGCCCTGTTAACTGTCACAGGGTGCAGCAGCCAGTTGCTTACCGCATGGAATATGTACAGCGCCGCACTGGCTGACGCCACTAACCAGCCTCAGCGTAGAGCTGGAAAGCGCACGGCGCCTGTTATGAATGAGTCACCGGAGGAGAAAACAAAAATCAAAAGATCAAAATATCATCCAGATAGATGATCAAAAATTTATCCACAAAGTCTCGGAAAATATCATTCATGAAGCACTGGAAGACAGAAGGGGCATTAGTGAGCCCAAAAGGCATCACCAGGTACTCAAAATGTCCCTCCGGAGTATTAAATGCCGTCTTCCATTCATCCCCCTGCTTAATGCGAATAAGATTATACGCCCCCCTGAGGTCTAGCTTGGTAAACCAGCAAGCACCTTTAACTCTGGAGAATAGATCAGAAATCAGGGGTAACGGATACTGATATTTAACAGTAATTTTGTTGAGGGAACGATAGTCAATACAAGGCCTTAATGAACCATCTTTCTTGTCCACAAAAAAAACCCCAGCACCTAAGGGTGAAGAGGATGGTCTAATATGACCCTTCTCCAACGACTCCTTAATATAGGATCGCATAGCCTCGTGCTCGGGTACAGATAAATTGAAAAGTCGACCCTTGGGAAATTTACACCCAGGGCTCAGCTCAATTGCGCAGTCATAACTCCTATGAGGAGGCAAAGACGCAGACTCATTGTCACTAAATACATCATAAAAATCAGCCAAATAGTCAGGAACAGCAAGCAACTGTCACTAAGGGCACACCGACAACCCCAACTCACCATAGACACAGATTTCCAATCCAAAACTGGATTATGGATTTGCAACCAGGGAAACCCCAGAACGATGGTATCATGCAAATTATGCAACACCAAAAATCTGCAATTTTCTTGATGGTCTGGGGCAACCCGCATTACCACCTGGGTCCAAAACTGAGGCTTATTCTTCGCCAAAGGAGTAGCATCAATACCCCTCAAAGGGATAGGCGTCCGCAGAGGTGTCATAGGAAACCCACAACGTTTAGCAAAATCCAAGTCCATCAGGTTCAGAGCTGCTCCCGAATCCACAAAAACCTTAGCGGAAAATGTGGACAGGGAGCAGATCAGAGTAATTGCCAGAAGAAACTTAGGTTGAACACCACCCACAGCAAATGTGTGTGCAAAACGTTTCTCTCATTTAGGGCAGACAGAAATTATATGAGAGGCATCTCCACAGAAAAAACACAGCTTATTACGCCTTCTGAACTCCTGACGTTGCACCCTAGACAAAACTCTATCACATTGCATAGGTTCAGACATTTGTTCAACAGGTGGCAACACCTCTCGTGCAGTTTTGCGTTCACGCAAACGCCGATCAACCTGAATGGCTAATGACATAGAATCGTCAAGACCAGAGGGAACAAGAAATCCCACCCTAGTATCTTTTACGGTTTCTGACAAACCCTTCCGAAAGAGAGCTGCCAAGGCACCATCATTCCAGGTAGTAAGGACCGCCCACTTTCAGAATTTTTGACAGTACAACTCTGCAGAATCCTGACCCTGGCTCAATGCCAACAGGGCCTTTTCAGCCTGGTCAATAGCATTAGGTTCATCATACAACAACCCCAAGGCCTGAAAAAATGAGTTCACATCAGTCAGAATAGGATCATCAGGTTTCAAAGAAAACGCCCAATCCTGGGGATCGCCGCGCAGCAAAGAGATGACAATTTTAACCTGCTGTGCGGAGCTCCCCGATGAGTTAGGCTTCAAGGCAAAAAATAATTTATAATTATTCTTAAAATTCAGAAATTTAGACCGATCCCCAAAAAACACATCAGGAGTAGGGATCTTGGGTTCAGCAGCATGTGAATGAGCAAGATAGGCGGAAATTCCCCACACTTCAGCAGTAAGCTGCTCCACACAAAAAAAAAAAAATCTGACACTTCTATTTTTCTTTTTTTTTTACAATTCTCTCCTGCTATTGAGTACCCTAGAATCTGCGGTATGGCTGGTGATTCTGTTATGAATGAGTCACCGGAGGTGGAGAAAACAAAAATGCAAGCTAAGTCCAGAAAACCGGAGATGTTGGTAGCTATCTGATTGCAGACCCCTGATCCTATACACCACAACTAACAGTAGCCGTGGGGGGTTCCTACTTTGCCCTAGACCCCTCGTCACAGCCGGAGAACTACATAAGCCTAAAGAAGGAAAGGGGAAATCTAAACTGCCCCAGAGCAGACCCCAAAGCAATAGACAGCCCCCAACATGTATTGTCAGTGAAATACAGATGAAAACACAAACACAGACAGAAATACAGGCTGAGCAAACGATGGGGCCCAACTAACTAGATCGGACAGGACAGAAAAGATGCTGGCTGCAATCCGCAAAAATCCCTACCAAAAATGTCCCAACCGTCTGATAGGGAAAATGGCCCTGAAGTCGCTAGACTTCAAAATCACTATATCAGCACTCAGGTATATTCTGAAAACAGAGCAAAGAGATCAACTGATCAGAGACAAAAATGGAATTCAGCCAGTCCCAACCAGGACTGGCTGAATACAAACACTAAGGAAACCAGACAAAATCTCATGGAATAATAGCAGGTCAAAAACTTAGCTTTTAGTAGACAGGAACTAAAACTGGATGCAAGAGCTCAGAGCAGAAAGGATCACCAGCAGCCCTGCAGGGCGTCGGCTGCCTTATATCCACTCAGAAATTCCAAATGTCCAATCACACTCCGCCTGTTTAGATGACAGGTTCTTCCCATCCCAATCAATTTCACTACCTCTCTTCACCAGCAGAGGGAGTTCATCAGACATCAAAGGTGAAGGGGAGAATGAACTCACAACAGGCGCTGCTCTGACGGACGCTGTGGTAATGCGGTACTGAGGTGCCGTGTGCTGAATGGCGCCCTCGTGTGCTAAAGTGTAGATGGAGCTGAGAACACTGCGGCGCTAGGCAGTGCCAGTACTCGGTGCTGACTCAAAGACCCTAAGCCCTAACAACATGCATATCAAAGGGAGGGAAATCATAATAAGTCATTCACCGGAGTCAGACATCCATCATCAAACACACCACTAGCTACAAGTCTCTATATTAGCGCATGGCCGGGCGGCCATGTGAACCTTTTATAGCTGCAGCCTTCCAGGACCTTTCTGATGGCCCAATCGGAGCAGCAATAGGACCTGAGCATGTGACCTCCGACCTCCAATGAGAAGTCGTCCCACGGGCATGCTCAGTAGGGGAAAAGCAGGACTTAGTCCCAGGAGCGTCTGTTTGCTGCTGACTCATCCATGATATAATAGTAGAGCCAGAAGGAGCAACCAGACGCCTAGCATTAGCCTGGGTAAGGCACTGGGACCGACATCTCTGCTGAGCAGCCTCCTCTCTGGTTGGAGAGGAATGGGAGACCGCAGAAGGCAAGGCTTGAGTTCCCTCCTGTGCAGATGCAGGAACTCAACACCTAACAAACTGTATATTAATGCCTTCATGTTGATGTGTCTATTATGAATTATTGCGATATTCCATGTGGGTCGCCCTCCCAGGGCTGTGGGGTACTTGGTGGCGGGATGTGTCACAGCAGCGGTGGCCCTGGGTGCCCAAGTATTAGGGGAGATTGAATGGTGGAATATAGTTAATGGAATAAGTGAGATGTTAAGCTGACGCTGTATGCAGATCCACTGGGACGGATGGTATGGTGCCGCAAAGATGTAAAAGCTCCCCACAGGTGAAGATGTAGTCCCAGGGCAGTGTAGATGCGGTTGGCACGGGGATGTAGCAGTGCTGGAAGGGTAGGAAGCAGACAAAGACACAGCGGGGTGCAATTTCTGTACCTTTACTTGATAAATGCAGTCCAGGGTCCTGATTACAGATGGTACTGGAGCAGGCTAGCCTGGAAGCAGCTCAGGGATTCTCTCTCAGCAGATGGGCTGTGCAGTCTCCTTCTTAGCGCTTATTTGAGTGAAGTACTCCTAGTACTGAGTTACACTGAAGTTCCTCCTAATTTTCTTCTACTAGCACTCCTCGTATGGCAGACAGCTGTAGCCGCTATTCCTCTCTTGGCTCACTCCGTGCTGTTGTGCCTCCGAGTATTAGATGGGGGTAGGGCATTTACGGCCTCCTTCTCCTCTGGTGTCTGTTGCAGGACCATTAGTATCCATACAACCGTGGAGACCAGGCTCCAGTTCATGCACTCTCGCTGTGATGGAGCTCTCTTTCCTTAGCTCAACCTCCAGCTTCTCTCCACACATCTACACAAGTGGCCCTCCTCACACTAACTGACCACTCCTTCCTCTTGGCCCTTAGAGAGCACTCCTCCCTTCAATTCCAGTTCAGAGTTCCCCCTGCTGGCCTGGAGTGGAACTGTGTTGCATGTATAGTTTAACTGCGAGAGAGACCCTTCACTGCTTACAAGTCTGGCATTACCCTCCCTGGAGGAAGGCAAAGCCACTGTGGAGGCCATACTCCTGGGGGCGCCACATTTGTACTGTATTGTCTCAATGTTATACCTATGTATTGTGTATGTAGAGTAGGGATAGTAAAGAGTTAAATCCAGGGGGCTGGCTGAGCAGCCTCAAGGGGAACAGGAAGCTCAGGCTTCCACCTCAGAGCCCAGGCAGGATGTGTATCCCTGGGTCACCCTCCCAGGGCTGTGGGGTACTCGGTACCGGGCCGGTGTCAGGGGGATGTGTCACAGCAGCGGTGACCCGGTCCGTGGCCCTGGGCGCCCAAGTAATCAAAGGGAGTTTATAATGTAGTTTAAGTGAAATGCAATGGTTCGTGACGCCACCTGTGGTGCTCGGCAAGGGAGGTGTTAAGCCGACGCTGCAAACAGATCCTCTGGGACAGATGGTATGGTGCAGCAGTGATGGTGTAGCCCTCCACAGGCAGGGCTGATGTCCCAGGGCAGTGTAGTTGTAATGGTTGTGGAAAGGCGCAGGCAGTGTAAAGGATGGTACCCAGATGTAGCGGTGCTAAGCGGGTTGGCGCAAGAATGAATGGAGGACACCGAGGCTTGCAGTTCCAAGGCTTTACTCGCAGTCTGTGGTACACAAGGGTGCCTGCCTCCGAGCCGTGTCCTCCGGGTCAGAGACTCAGCCAACCTCCAGGCCAGATGGAAAACTCCTCTCCAACACTCCGCCAACATGTACCTTTCCTGAACGACTCCTCTATTGCGCCTTAAGGTGTGAAGATCTCCAGTACCGTGGTACTCTGGAGTTCCTCCTGTCAGATGTTCCCAAGAACTCTACTCGTATGGCAGACAGCTGTAGCCTGCTTCGGGGACTCCTTTCTCCTGAGTCCCGGCTCTCTATCCGATTGCTGTTGTGCCCCAAGTCTTAGATGGGAGTAGTGCTTTTACAGCCAACTACTCCACCGGTGTCTGCTGCAGAACCATAAGTGTCCATACAATCTCGGGGACCGGGCCCCGGCCTTGCGCTGAGAACCTATAGGCAGGGTTCCTCTTCCAACCCACGTCCTCTCTGTTCTCCTTACTCCTTTGTTCCGTACTAATCTTTCTCTCTCTTATGGAAGCTTAGGTTGCAGTTCTACGTCTTTCTCCTTCTTTTTCCCTTCCCGTGCCAGCTGGCTCAGATCACTGAGGCAGCTGCAGCACTCCTTCCTCCATCCCTTATTCAAGGGATCCTCACTCCTGTCCGAGTGACTTCTTACCCGCCTGACCTTCTGCCAGACTGAACCTGTAATCCTACACTTTCCCACTCTTTTATATATCTCAACTCCACCCACCTCCCAGCACATCCAGTGTTCCAAGCAGGGAACCACCAGAGGTGCTCTGCTACTCTCTAAGCACTGATCCGCAATGTGGTTGTGCATAACTACCCTGTTGTGTGGAGTGCGAGTGTTGGAGCGTGGAAAGGAGTTCCCACCTTACCTGGATGGTGGGGCACTACACCTTAGGAGAAGGTGCAGTACCTCTGTGGTGACTGAGCCTCAGTGGTGCCACATCCCCATCTGGGAAAGAGGGGACCCCCATCTTGGGAATGTATGTGTCCTCGTCTGGGACAGAACCAACCCCCGGCTGGGAAGAACATAGGCTGCCAGAACTGTAGGGCACTGGGACTGGACGTGTGCCCCACCAGAGACTTTTAGCTCCGGAGAGCTTACTGGGAGTTTTGGACACTGCTGCTGCAGCCGTTTCTGCGACTAGGAACAGAACAGGAATTATACATCTCTTGCTTATTTCTCCATCCTCCTTATTAAAATACAAGTTGCCATTGTTGGGTCCTATACAGTGTGAAGTGTGATTCTTCTGGAGGATGCCGTCCCATCATGGGGAACAGCCGCAGAACCGAGGTAACCCACCAGGACCCCGGGCTGGGATTTGGACTGTCCTTTATTGTGCAAGGGGCCGGAGTGTGGACTGACTCAGCTATAGTAGACTCACCCACGTCTACCACCCTTTGCCACCTTGTTACAGCATTGTGTGGTGTGTGGGAGGGAATCATATTGTGTTTGGGTACCTCATACTGTGTGTTGGGGTCATCATGCTGTTTATGGGTGGCCAGGGAGCTATTATACTGTATTTGACAAAATATCCTGCTGTGTTGGAGGTGGGACTTCATATTGTGTGTGGGACAAAATCCGCAGTAAATCCGCAGGTAAAACACAGGCATTTTGACCTGCAGATTCTGCAGATTCTGTGCGAAAAAATCCACACACAAATCTGCAACATGTACACATATCCTTATTCTTTTTCCCTAGAGTGCGAGCACGCAGCATTCAGAGCTAAATAATGCTGGATTACGACCTGACGCTGGCCGGTTCCAGTGTCAGGACATTCTTTGTAGGCAGATTTAGTGCACTTCTGTGTAATGCTTGTATGCCTGTCCCAATGTCTGCTGCTATGTGATGTACAGTATACAGCAGTCTCAATGGTCCTATGTGATGAATATACAGTAGTCCCAGTGTCTCCTATGTGATTTATATACAGCAGTCTCAATGTCTCCTATGTGATGTATATACAGCAATCCCAGCGAGTTCTATGTAATGTATATACAGCAGTCTCAGTGTGTAGCGCCGGCATCCCTGCATGCCTCCATTACCCTCCCCAAGCCGGGACGTCAAGTCACTCAGCATCCTGGCCTCCCCTTTGCGTCTCTTGTCTCTGCTCAAGCGTACGCCAAGCGGGTCCCCTGGCGGCACACTCCATGTCTCCTATAGAGCACTGTTGCGAGGTGCCTAAGCATCATTTGTGTTGGTTAGTTCCTTGCCTGTCAGTTGCCTTGTCTGCTTTGTCTGATTTTGATCCAGCTTTGTCTAAACTTGTATCCTGCTACCATACCTGCCCAGTCTGCTGTCCTTAGGCCGGTTTCACATTAGCGCTTTTTAAGCGCACGCACGGCCGGGGGTAGCTCCGCCCCCGAGCCGGCTCTCTGCCCGGCGTGCCCGCCCCTTGCTTGTATCGCCGCCTACTAGCGGACAGCGGCGCCTGCGATCGGCGCACCCTATCTTTAGCATAGGGTGCGCAGATCGTGCGCAGGCCGTGCGCTAGTTGCGCTTTGACCTGCGCTGCGCACTTTTGACGGTGCGCCGTGCACGCCAAAATCAAACTTTTCGGATTTTGGCGCGCACGGCGCACCGTCAAAAGTGCGCAGCGCAGGTCAAAGCGCAACTAGCGCATGGCCTGCGCACGATCTGCGCACCCTATGCTAAAGATAGGCTGCGCCGATCGCAGGCGCCGCTGTCCGCTAGTAGGCGGCGATACAAGCAAGGGGCGGGCACGCCGGGCAGAGAGCCGGCTCGGGGGCGGAGCTACCCCCGGCCGTGCGTGCGCTTAAAAAGCGCTAATGTGAAACCGGCCTTAGCCACACAGTCTGTACCAGTACCAGTCAAACTTTGTAGAAAACCTGACACTCAGGTAAATGTTGTAAAAAGATAATTTTATTGTGTGCAGGCAATCCAAAAATAAAAGAAGATATTTCGGTCATGTAATAACCTTCATCAGTCAGACTGCATATAAAGAATTAAAAACAGGTTTCTATATATTTATAACACTTTTTAAACACATTATTTCTCTTTCCTTGGTGGATTGTGCTTGGTTACATTATCCCATCTTGACATTTGCTTTACATTTTAGTATTATGATATACAGTCATGGCCAAAAGTTTTGAGAATGACACAAATATTATATTTTCACATGATCTGCTGGCCTCTGGTTTTTACGTGTGTTTGTCAGATGTTTTTATCACATACAGAAATATAATTGCAATCAAAATATGAGTAGCAAAAGGTTATATTGACAGTTAGAATGAGTTAATGCAGCAAGTCAATATTTGCAGTGTTGACCCTTCTTCTTCAGGACCTCAGCAATTCTCCCTGGCATGCTCTCAATCAACTTCTGGATCAAATCCTGACTGATAGCAGTCCATTCTTGCAAAATCAATGCTTTTATTTTATCTGAATTTGAAGGTTTTTGTTTGTCCACCCGTCTCTTGATGATTGACCACAAGTTCTCAATGGGATTAAGATCTGGGGAGTTTCCAGGCCATGGTCACAAAATCTCTATGTTTTGTTCCCTGAGCCATTTAGTTATCACCTTTGCTTTATGGCAAGGTGCTCCATCATGTTGAAAAAGGCATTGTTGATCGCCAAACTGCTCTTGGACGGTGGGGAGAAGTTGCTCTTGGAGGACATTCTGGTACCATTCTTTATTCATAGCTGTGTTTTTAGGCAAGACTGAGAGAGAGCCCATTCCCTTGGCTGAGAAGCAACCCCACACATGAATGGTTTCAGGATGCTTGACAGTTGGCATGAGACAAGACTGGTGGTAGCGCTCACCTGGTCTTCTCCGAATAAGCCGTTTTCCAGATGTCCCAAACAATCGAAAAGGGGATTCATCAGAGAAAATGACTTTACCCCAGTCCTCAGCAGTCCACTCCCTGTACCTCTTGCAGAATATCAGTCTGTCCATGATGTTTTTCCTGGAGAGAAGTGGCTTCTTTGCTGCCCTCCTTGAGACCAGGCCTTGCTCCAAGAGTCTCCGCCTCACAGTGCGTGCAGATGCACTCACACCTGCCTGCTGCCATTCCTGAGCAAGCTCTGCACTGCTGGTAGCCCGATCCCGCAGCTGAAACACTTTTAAGAGACGGTCCTGGCGCTTGCTGGTCTTTCTTGGGCGCCCTGGAGCCTTTTTGGCAACAAGGGAACCTCTCTCCTTGAAGTTCTTGATGATGCGATAGATTGTTGACTGAGGTGCAATCTTTCTAGCTGTGATACTCTTCCCTGTTAGGCCATTTTTGTGCAGTGCAATGATGACTGCACATGTTTCTTTAGAGATAACCATGGTTAACAGAAGAGAAACAATGATGCCAAGCACCAGCCTCCTTTTAAAGTGTCCAGTGGTGTCATTCTTACTTAATCATGACAGATTGATCTCCAGCCCTGTCCTCATCAACACCCACACCTGTGTTAATGGAGCAATCACTGAAACGATGTTAGCTGGTCCTTTTAAGGCAGGGCTGCAATGATGTTGAAATGTGTTTTGGGGGATAAAGTTCATTTTCTAGGCAAATATTGACTTTGCAAGTAATTGCTGTTAAGCTGATCACTCTTTATAACATTCTGGAGTATATGCAAATTGCCATTAGAAAAAATGAAGCAGTAGACTTTGTAAAAATCAATATTTGTATCATTCTCAAAACTTTTGGCCATGACAGTACTAGCTGAAGAGCCCGGCGCTGCCCGGGCATAGTAACTAACTGTGGATAGTTATAACAAATTATAATTATCCTCCATCCCATAGTCCCATGCCCATATACCCATCATACATATCCACGATCCCATAGGCCCGTGCCCATATACCCATCATACGTATCCTCCATCCCATAGTCGAGTGCTCATATACCCATCACACATCCTCCATCCCATAGTCCCATGCCCATATACCCATCATACATATCCTCCATCCCATAGTCCCATGCCCATATACCCATCATACATATTCGCCATCCCATAGTCCCGTGCCCATATACCCATCACACATCCTTCATCTCATAGTCCCATGCCCATATACCCATCATACATATCCTCCATCCCATAGTTCCGTGCCCATATACCCATCACACATCCTCCATCCCATAGTCCCGTGCCCATATACCCGTCACACATATCCTCCATCCCATAGTCCAGTGCCCATATACCCATCACACATCCTCCATCCCATAGTCCCGTGCCCATATACCCATCATACATATCCTCCATCCCATAGTCCAGTGCCCATATACCCATCACACATCCTCCATCCCATAGTCAACCATTATGACATCATAATGAGCGGCGGGGCTTGCAACCTATGATGACATCAGTGTCGCCATGGCAACCATTATGACATCATAATGAGGGGCGGAGCTTGATACGCACACACTTTTTTCCCCATTATGTAGATAGGGGCAAAAGTGTTTGGTGAATTGGAATGTGCGGGGTTAAAATTTCACCTCACAACATAGCCTAGGACGCTCTCGGGGTCCAGACGTGTGACTGTGCCAAATTTTGTGGCTGTAGCTGCGACGGTGGAGATGCCAATCCCGGACATACACACACACATACACATACACACACTTGAGCTTTATATAATAGATGTACACATACAGTGGGGAAACTAAGTATTTGATACACGGACGATTTTCCCACCTACAAATAAGAGGTCTGTAAATGTTATTGTAGGTACACTTCAACTGTGAGAGAGAGAATCTAAAAAAAATAATCACATTGTATGATTTTTAAATAATTAAATTGCGTTTTATTGCATGAAATAAGTATTTGATCACCTACCTACCAACCAGCAAGAATTTTGGCTCTTACAGACCTGTTAGTTTTTCTATAAGAAGCCTCCTACTCTGCACTCATTACCTGTATTAATTACTCCTGTTTGAACTCGTCACCAGTATAAACGGCACCTGTCCACACACTCAATCACACTCCACCCTCTCCACCATGGCTAAAACCAGACAGCTGTCTAAAGCCCCCGTTACACATAGTGATATCGCTAGCAATATCGCTGTAACGTCACTAGTTTTGTGACGTTATAGCGATATTGCTAGCGATATCACTATGTGTGATACTTACCTCCGACCGCTACCACGCTGGTTATCGCTGATCGTGCGAGAAGGTCCTGGACCATTTCTCGTCAGGCACTTCCTGCTGTGGCGATGAGCGGCGCGTGGCCGCGGGCGGGAGGACATCAGGATCGCCGCGTCTGACAGGTAAGTAGCGACCCCCGACCCCTGCTATGTCACTGGTGAGATCTGCCTGTGTGGCAGCTCACTAGCGACCACTTAGCGATGCACCAGCGATCCATATCGTTATCGGGATCGCTGGTGCATCGCTAAGTGTAACGGTACCCTTAGGACACTAAGGACAAAATTGTAGATCTGCACAAGGCTGGGATGGGCTACAGGACAATAGGCGAGCAGCTTGGTGAGAAGGCAACATCTGTTGGCACAATTATTAAAAAATGTAAGAAACACCAGATGACTGTCAATCTTCCTCGGTCTGTGGCTCCATGCAAGATCTCGCCTTGTGCGGTAAGGACGATTTTGAGAAAGGTCAGGAGTCAGCCCAAAATACACTGGAGGACCTGGTCAATGACCTGAAGAGAGATGGGACCACAGTCTCAAACATTATCTTTAATACCACATTACGCCGTCATGGATTAAAGCTCCCCCTGCTCAGGCAAGTACATGTCCAGGCCCATTTGAAGTTCGCCAATGACCATCTGGATGATCCAGAGGAGGCATGGGAGAAGGTCATGTGGTCAGAGGAGACCAAAATAGAGCTTTTTGGAATAAACTCCACTCACCATGTTTGGAGGAAGAAAAATGATGAGTATAACCCCAAAAACACCGTCCCAACTGTGAAGCATCGTGGGAAAAATCATACTGTTTGGGGTGATTTTCTGCAAAGGGGACAGGAAGACTGTACTGTATTGAAGAGAGGGAGGATGGGGTCATGTATCATGAAATTTTGGCCAACAACCTCCTTCCCTCAGTAAGAGCATTGAAGATGGGTCATGGCGGGGTCTTACAGCATGACAATGACCTGAAACACACAGCCAGGAGTCCAGGACAACTAAGGAGTGGCTCCGCAAGAAGAATTTCAAGGTACCCGAGTGGCCTAGCCAGTCTCCACACCTGAATCCAATAGACAATCTGTGGAGGGAGCTGAAACTCAATGTTGCCCAGCGACAGCCCCAAACCTGAAAGATCTGGAGATCTGTATGGAGGAGTGGGCCAAACTCCCTGCTGCAGTGTGTGCAAACTTGGTCAATAACTACAGGCAACGTCTGACCTCTGTAATTGCAAACAAAGGTTTTTGTACCAAATATTAAGTTCTGTTTTTCCAATGTATCAAACACTTGTTTCATGCAATAAAATGCAAAATAATTATGTAAAAATCATACAATGTGACTTTCTTGATTTTTTTTAGATTCTGTCTCCCACAGTTGAAGTGATAAAACAATAAAAATTACAGACCTCTCCATTCTTTGCATTTGTGAAAACTTGCAAAATCGTCAGAGTATCAAATACTTATTTTATTGACTGTATATACATCACATAAAATACACTGGGACTGGTATATACTTTATACATCGCACCAAAGGATACACAGGCTGCTGTATACATTACATAGTAGACACTGTGACTGCTGCCTTCCTTCATCATACCTGAGCACAGAGAGCGCCAACTCTCCCCACAAAGAACGGTCAGCGTCAGGATGTAATCCATTGTTGCATGCACCACAGAGTTCAGTAGCGAACGCTGCATTCTCATGCTCACAGTTTAAGGGCCCCGTCACACACAACGATGTCCCACCAAGGATCCAACATGGATGGGATCGCTGGGACATAGTTAGGCTGATCGCTAGTGAGCTGTGCTACACCGCTCCGCCATACTCACCCGGCCTCCGCTCCCACGCCGCAGTCGCCCTCCGCTCCCACGCCGCAGCCTCTCTCCACCCGACGGCCGCGGCGGTCACCTGAGACAGACCCGCGACCGATGCCTTCCCTGCATGCTATGCGCATGCGCCATAGGCCGCGGCCGCGCCTCCTTCCTGCTTCTTATGCTCCGGCTGTGCCCTGACCCGGAAGCACATTTGGACCAATGGCTGACCAGACGGAGCCATATCAGGCCGCTTCCCCCTGAGGGAGGCGCCTGATCGTTGTGTTTCCTGACACTCTGGCCTCGCTCCATCGTGCACACTCTGCTCCTGCAGTTCCTGTCTCGGCTGCTCCTCACAGCAGCTTCTCCGTCCTGCTACCCGTGTTCCTGTCGTCCTACTCCAGTCCTGCCTTGTGTTCCTGCCGTCCTACTCCAGTCCTGCCTTCAGTGTTCCTGCCGTCCTACTCCAGTCCTGCCTTGTGTTCCTGCCGTCCTACTCCAGTCCTGCCTTCAGTGTTCCTGCCGTCCTACTCCAGTCCTGCCTTCAGTGTTCCTGCCGTCCTACTCCAGTCCTGTCTTCAGTGCTCCTGCCGTCCTACTTCAGTCTCAGTCTTACTCCGGTCCATCCTGAGCCGCCCCTCTCGGTACCGGCTACCGTGGTACTCGAATCCCTGGGCCTGCTCCTAACGGTCCCTGTATAGGGGTCGGTTCCACCTGGCAGCTCGCCCGGGGTCCCTCGGTGCCACGGTCCAGAGGGTCCACTCTCGGAGCTCCCGCTCCTGACCACCCACGCTAACAGTACGATCAGGCCATGGACTCCGCCGGTACTACGGCTGCTACCCAGAAAGAGTTGCTATTCCTACGGGAGAATCAGGGGCGCATTATGTCAATCATGAAGTCGATGGACACCCGTTTGTCGGCCTTACAGGTGGCCGATCCTGGAAATGCCACTCAGCTGGCCAGTCTCCAACAGGAGCTGGGTCAGCAGCAAGATACTCAAACCCACATTTTGTCCTACATGGCCTCCTTTGATAGTCGCTTGTCGGCCCTCCAGGCTGCCGCTGCAGTGCCGACTCCTCCCCCTGCGTCTGCTGCTCATCCGACGCCCCGCCTCGCCAAGCCGCCTCGTTTCACCGGGGATCCCAAGCTCTGTAGGGGGTTCTTAAATCAGTGTAGTCTCCACTTTGAATGGCTGCTGCAGCAATATCCCTCGGACCGGGCCAAAGTGGCCTTCATCATGTCCCATCTGGAGGGAGAGGCCCTTTCTTGGGTAAACCCGCTCTGGGAACGTGACGACCCGGTCGTTTCGAGTCTCCCGGTTTTCCTGGATACGTTTCGTAAGGTTTTCGATGAGCCGGGCCGGTTAGCCTCTCTCACTGAGTCACTCTTTAACTTACACCAGGGCTCTCTCACGGTCGGACAGTACGCTATTCGCTTTCGCACTATTTCCTCTGAGCTCGGCTGGAATAACGCAGCTTTGGTGGGGGCATTCTGGCGCGGTCTTTCTAGTAAAATAAAGGATGAACTCGCTGGTCGAGATACCCCGTCCACCTTAGAGGACCTTATCTCGCTGGCTACCCGCATTGACCTGCGCTTCCTGGAGCGCGCTCGGGAGTCAGTGAGAGACAGGCGCTCCTCCAGGTCAGTTTCTCCTTTCACTCAGTCGGCCAGCTCACGTTCAGTCGGATCTTCTTCCCTCTCTTCGGGTGAGCCCATGCAGATAGATGATCTCAGGTTGGCCGAGTTACGTCAGAGAGAGAGACGGGCACAAGGTCTGTGCCTCTATTGCGGTCATTCGTCACACTATATCCGCACCTGTCCTAAGAGACAGGGAAACGACTCCACCTAGGTCAGGTAAGAGAGGCCTTCCTAGGTGATGATGATGATTCCTCTCAACCCCTTACGATTTCTGTGCTTTTGGTTTCAGGAGGGAGGCGTGGTTCCGAGGTGGCCTACGTGGATTCGGGCTCAGCGGGTAACTTCATTCGGCCGGAAGAGGTAGACAAATACCAAATTCCTGTAGTCACTCTATCTAACCCAATTCAGATTGCCACCGTGGATGGCAAACCGCTACAGGTGACCGTCACCTTGGTCACTGAAGAGGTGGAATTGCAAATCGGAGCCTTACATCGAGAGAAGATAGCCTTTTACGTTTTACCTAAGCTCTCTCACGCCATTCTACTCGGTCTTCCATGGTTAAGGACTCATCAGCCTGTTCTCGACTGGTCTTCTGGGGAGATACTCCGCTGGGGGCACCCGTGCCAAGCTCGCTGTCTGACTCCTGTCCGCCTGGCGGCCGCTCCACGGTCACCTCCAGACCTCCCGGGTCTTCCTCCAGCTTACAGCTCCTACGCCGATGTTTTTGATAAGAAGGAAGCGGAGGTCCTCCCTCCACACCGGCCGTTTGACTGCCCAATTGAACTTGTTTCTGGTTCAACCCCCCAAGGGGCAGAATCTACCCTCTGTCTCCCGCGGAGACCACCGCCATGTCCGAGTACGTCCGAGAGAACCTCGCCAAAGGCTTTATACGGAAATCCTCTTCGCCCGCGGGAGCCGGGTTCTTCTTCGTCAAAAAGAAGGACGGGACTCTACGGCCATGCATTGACTATAGGGGCTTGAATGAGATTACCATCAAGAACAGGTACCCTCTTCCACTCATTCCGGAACTGTTTGACCGTCTCAGAGGGGCTCGGGTCTTTACCAAGCTGGACCTCAGAGGAGCCTACAATCTGGTCCGTATCCGTGCAGGTGACGAGTGGAAGACCGCTTTCAACACTCGAGATGGCCATTACGAGTACCTGGTCATGCCCTTCGGTCTTTGCAATGCTCCTGCAGTCTTTCAAGAGTTCGTCAACGAGATCTTCCGGGATCTCTTGTACTCCTGTGTGGTCGTGTACTTAGACGACATCCTCGTCTTCTTGCCGGACCTCTCGTCCCACAGAAAGAGTGTCCGCCTGGTGCTTCAGCGTCTTCGGGAGAACCGTCTGTATGCAAAGATCGAGAAATGTCTCTTCGAACAGACCTCTCTGCCATTTCTGGGATACATTATCTCCGACGCTGGTCTAAGGATGGATCCCGAGAAGTTGTCTGCCATCCTCAAATGGCCTCGCCCCGTCGGATTAAAGGCGATACAACGATTCCTCGGGTTCGCCAACTATTACCGGCAATTTGTCTCCCACTTCTCCGCGATCACAAGACCCATTTCTGTGCTCACCCGTAAAGGGTCTACTTCCAAGGATTGGTCTCCTGAGGCAGAGGAGGCCTTTCTGTCCCTAAAACGGGCTTTCTCCACGGCTCCGGTCCTGCATCGCCCTGAGAGCGATCGACCTTTTGTACTCGAGGTGGACGCTTCCTCGACTGGTGCCGGGGCGGTGCTGTCCCAGAGAACCGCCTCCGGTCGCCTGCACCCTTGTGGCTTCTTCTCGAAGGCCTTTTCTCCATCCGAGTGTAACTACTCGATCGGTGACCGGGAACTTTTGGCCATCAAGTTGGCCTTGGAGGAATGGCGCCACCTCCTGGAAGGAGCTGTCCATCCTTTTGTCATCTTCTCGGGCCACAAGAATCTGGCCTATCTCCAGTCTGCCCAGAGACTAAACCCTCGCCAGGCCAGATGGTCTTTATTTTTTGCCCGATTTGATTTCGAGCTCCGATTCCGTCCCGGCAACAAGAATTCCAAAGCCGACGCCCTGTCCAGGGTCTTCCAACCACACGAATCCACGGAGGAACCGTCACATATCATTGATCCCACTAGGATCATCACCGTGGCTCCAGTGAACTGGCTTACTCCTCCGCCTGGCAAGACGCTTGTGCCAGAGAATCTCAAGCAAAAGGTTCTTCTATGGGGGCACTCCTCCAAACTGGCCGGCCATGCCGGAACTAAGAAGACCCTTGATCTTATCAAACGTCACTACTGGTGGCCCTCACTTCGCCAAGATGTACTCGATTTTGTGGCTTCTTGTCCATCCTGTGCAAAGAACAAGGTACCACGGAGATCTCCGTCTGGCTTGTTGCTTCCGTTGCCTGTCCCTACGGTTCCTTGGGAGAACATCGCCATGGATTTCATCACCGACCTACCCTGCTCTGCGGGCTGCTCAGTCATTCTGGTGGTGGTGGATCGTTTTTCCAAGATGGCTCACTTCATCCCTCTGCCCGGTCTTCCCTCAGCGCCAGAGCTGGCCGAGATCTTCATTCATCAAGTCTTCAGGCTTCATGGACTACCTCGACGCATTGTGTCTGACCGAGGGGTTCAGTTTACCTCCAAGTTCTGGCGTTCGCTTTGTAAGCTTATGAACGTTTCCCTCGACTTCTCCTCGGCCTACCATCCACAGTCCAACGGACAAGTAGAACGTACCAACCAGACGCTTACGGGATACTTACGCCACTTCTCTAACGCCCACCAGAACGATTGGGTCAACTTACTCCCCTGGGCAGAGTTCGCTTATAACAACCATGCTGGTGAGTCTTCGGCCAAGTCTCCGTTTTTCATTGTTTTTGGCAGACATCCTGGTGTCCCTCTTCCGATAACCCCTGCCTCTGAGGTACCCGCGGCCAATGCCTTGTCCTCGGAATTTTCTAAGATTTGGGCTGAGACCAACACATCACTCAAGAGATCCGCTGATCAGATGAAGAACTATGCAGACAAAAAGAGGTTGGATTCTCCTCCGTATCGTGTTGGCGACAAGGTCTGGCTCTCCTCCAAATTCGTCCGACTAAAACTGCCCTCCTACAAGTTGGGTCCACGCTACATCGGTCCGTTTGAAATTCTGGGACGTATTAACGAAGTTGCCTACAAATTGAGGCTGCCTGCTTCGCTCCGGATCCCGAACACCTTTCACGTCTCTCTCCTGAAGCCTGTGGTGCTGAATCATTTCCATTCCTCGCTTGATCTTGGTCCTCAGCCGGTGGGTGCCGACAACGTTTTTGAAGTGCAGGACATCCTCGCTGTGAAAAGGGTTAGAGGTAGGACCTTCTTTCTCGTTGATTGGAAGGGCTTTGGTCCTGAGGAGAGATCCTGGGAGCCTCGGGAGAATATTAATGCTCCCCGTATCCTCAAGAGGTTTCTTGTTAATCTCCGGGGGGGCGGCTTAGGGGAGGGGGTACTGTTACACCGCTCCGCCATACTCACCCGGCCTCCGCTCCCACGCCGCAGTCGCCCTCCGCTCCCACGCCGCAGCCTCTCTCCACCCGACGGCCGCAGCGGTCACCTGAGACAGACCCGCGACCGATGCCTTCCCTGCATGCTATGCGCATGCGCCATAGGCCGCGGCCGCGCCTCCTTCCTGCTTCTTATGCTCCGGCTGTGCCCTGACCCGGAAGCACATTTGGACCAATGGCTGACCAGACGGAGCCATATCAGGCCGCTTCCCCCTGAGGGAGGCGCCTGATCGTTGTGTTTCCTGACACTCTGGCCTCGCTCCATCGTGCACACTCTGCTCCTGCAGTTCCTGTCTCGGCTGCTCCTCACAGCAGCTTCTCAGTCCTGCTACCCGTGTTCCTGTCGTCCTACTCCAGTCCTGCCTTGTGTTCCTGCCGTCCTACTCCAGTCCTGCCTTCAGTGTTCCTGCCGTCTTACTCCAGTCCTGCCTTGTGTTCCTGCCGTCCTACTCCAGTCCTGCCTTCAGTGTTCCTGCCGTCCTACTCCAGTCCTGCCTTCAGTGTTCCTGCCGTCCTACTCCAGTCCTGTCTTCAGTGCTCCTGCCGTCCTACTCCAGTCTCAGTCTTACTCCGGTCCATCCTGAGCCGCCCCTCTCGGTACCGGCTACCGTGGTACTCGAATCCCTGGGCCTGCTCCTAACGGTCCCTGTATAGGGGTCGGTTCCACCTGGCAGCTCGCCCGGGGTCCCTCGGTGCCACGGTCCAGAGGGTCCACTCTCGGAGCTCCCGCTCCTGACCACCCACGCTAACAAGCTGTCACATAGACAGACCCACCAGCGATCAGGACCAGCGAGCAAGCTGTTTTCCAATGTAAACAGCGGGTTTCTAAGAGCCGCGTGGCTCTTAGTTACCCAATGTTTACATTGGAAACCAACTCCCAGCGTCACTGATCGCTGGTCTCTCGCTGCCATACGTAGCGATGCGTGCTGGCCAGCGGGAGACCAACGATCAAAAAACGGCCCAGGACGTTCGAGCGTGATCAGAGATACCAGGCGGGGGGGCGGTCACTGATTCATATCACACACAGCGATATCGCTGTGGCGTCACAAAATCAGCGATCTCGCTGGCGACATCGCTGTGTGTGACGGGGCCTTAAGAATGAATTAAAGAGCCAGCAAAAAGGGTCGGGGGCCCAAATGTAAGGGGAGGACAGGACTGTAGTCGTGACCCGGATAACCGCAATATCGAGGTCCAGTCCTTCCCCTACAGAAAACTGTACTCTTCTCTCTGGCATACCTGCATCTCCAAATTCAGCTTCCCCTGGGCACTTCCCAGGCAACGACGGTCCCTCTCTCAGGTGACCCCCAGCAATGGAGACACAGTCCAAATGAACTTTAACACTTTCTTTACTGAGTACTTCACACGTTACATCCACAGTTGGTTACATTGTGACATTTGCTTGTTTCCTCATCTTTCCCTTTCTGGCTGTCACTTCTGTGCAGTACACGCCCGGACCAGACTGTCCTAGACTGCTCCCCAGTTCCTTCCTGGCCTGACCTCGCCATGATGACAATTCCTTCTGCCTGTTTCGCCCCAGACTCAAAATCATCAGCCACCAGGTTTGGTTGCCTCTAGTAAAGCATCCGGCCCGTCTGTACCAAACTCGTCGAAGCTCAAGCTTCCTTCACTTCAGATGTCCAGCCGACTCCTGCCCTAAAAGCATCGGTCCAGGCGACAAATCGCTATATCTTTCCATTTCTGTACTGGCCCACTGCTTGATACACAGTGGCTGTGGGTATCGTGGGCTGCAGCGCTTGAACGTTGCATGGCTGCCAAGCTGTCCAGGCCTATAGCCCATGTGGACACTAGGGCACCCTGGCCCCGTCTGACCTAACTTCTTACTAGGTTCCCGCTTACTACCTGGCAGCCCCTCCTACACTTAACCCTCTAAGAACGTCCTATCATCTACACCTATAGAGCCCACTAGACTAGTATGCCCCCCATCTAGTGGCCCGCAACAGAACTACACTTATCCATGACTATGTAAACTATATACTAATGTGCCCTCCTCTAATGTCCCCAAAAGGATGTACTAACTTACCCTAACTCTACATGCACAACAGGTACACTATATTATGTAATAATACAATACAGAAACACAAGACAATATATTACAGCTTTCTACACAATGGTAACACATACATGTGGCAGCACCATTAAAGACGAGCAATAATACATATTTCTATGTAGCAGTACCGCAGACTTTTATCATAAACATTATCAATTAGCAATATATACATAGTACCATACGAAGGGGCAATCTGAGGAAGAGAAGCAAGAAAGACATCATATCTCACTCCCTTACACAAGCACGGCAGAATCTGCCCAGGAGCCAGAGGAAATTACAACGTTTACGGCCCCAGGGCCAGAAGTTCCACACCCCTGTTTTGGTGAATTAACACCGAGCACCCCCTCCAATCAGCTGTTTGCAGCACCAGCTGGATGTGAACAGTGCAGAAAGCAGGCATAGCGCCATACTCTGTGTAGTGGCCATTCTCAGGTACTGCAGATCAGCTACCATTCACTTCAATATCATTCTATACTCCAAACGCTATGAAGAAATGAATCAAAGAGATTTTTTTATACATAAAAATGTGCATATTTATTTTAAGTAAGATGAAAGTGAATGGTCTCCATCCACAGCCGGTATTCCTGATGCTTGGGTGAAGCAGGCAGGAAGGTTACATCAGTCCACAGCCGGTATTCCTGGTGCCTGGGTGAAGCAGGCAGGAAGGTTACATCAGTCCACAGCTGGTATTCCTGGTACCTGGGTGAAGCAGGCAGGAAGGTTACATCAGTCCACAGCCGGTATTCCTGGTGCCTGGGTGAAGCAGGCAGGAAGGTTACATCAGTCCACAGCCGGTATTCCTGGCGCCTGGGTGAAGCAGGCAGGAAGGTTACATCAGTGACGCAGGACTCAGAAAATGATCCATGAACGGCAGCGATGGAGAACATTTTGTCTGTAGCAAGTCAAGTGAATCACAGAACACAAAAGACATTTTCAGAATTTTTTTATTTATGCATTTTTTTAAATAAGAACATTGAATAGTAGAGGACAAACAGAAGATCTATGGTGTTTTCTTAGCTCTTTGTTTAAGGCAATGAGAAGGTGGGTAGACTTTTTTAATGCAGTTTTTCAAAGCTTTATATTTAATTTTTATAAGGACTTTAATCTTTCCACTTTTTATATTAAAAATATACTGTCCTGCATGCTGGCATATTGTGGTTCCCATAAGAAAAAAAAATCCAGACATTTGAACGAGACCCAAAGTTGCTGTAACATTACAACACGAGTGACAGCGGTGAAATATTTTTGGTGGTGAATATAAAAAATGTATCCCTCATATAACAATGATTTTATGCCAATTGTCATATAAAATGCTGTGATGCCATTCATTTTTAAACTTTTAGCAATAATACATATAAATAAAAAAAGTGAACTCACATCCTTGCAAAATAAAAGTTCATGCTGGATACTCGAAATCCATGATAGAAACAGAAGAAAAAAAAACCTCCTTCAATAAACGGATTTACTCCATGAAGGATGCACACAGTGCCAGACCGAGCTCATTAACTATAGTAGGCCATTTGGTTTGTACTTGAATGTTCATCATTGAAAAGACGCTCAGCCTAACTGAGGCTCCAACGCAAGTGTGAAACTAGTCGTACAAAAAGGAAGAATTCATGCATGTACAATAATGGACAATAATGGAAAAGATCCTCTTCCGCTGTATCTTGATGCAATAGTTGGATAGATACTTAGATAGATAGTGTGATGCTAATCAATACTCACAAACAGACCGTGAGGCAGAGAAGTTAGGTGTTCCGGAGTCAGTACCCAGAGATAACATAGAAAACCAAGGAAAAAGACAAAGGCATAAGTCAGGTCACGGTCCGGGGTCAAAATACAGGAGATAGTGGATAAAGGTCTAGTCAGAACACGTTTCAAGGGTCAGGCAGTGGAATATCAGAAGTCAGAACTAGAGAATCATACAAACACTCACCAGGAAGCACAAGCTATGTCTGAATCAAACAGTTCAGTGAAATATCCAGAACAGAGAACACCTGGAGAAACTTCTGCACCTCCCATGACAAGATTGGACAGCCAAGCTGTCAAAGTGTTAGGCGTTGGGTTCCTGTCACTGCACAACAGGAATCCCGAGCCTTGCTTCTGGCAGTCTCCCATTCCTCTCTGGCCGCAGAGGAGGTTGCTCAGCAAACTTGTCAGTCCCGGTGCTCTGCCCAGACAAGCTCCGTGGGTTTACTTGCTGCTGCCACCTCTGGCACAGCTATGGCAGTACATACTGCTCAGCAGCGAGATTCTCCAGGGACTAAGTCCCCATATCGGGCCACTGAGCATGCCTGTGGAGTGATCTCCCATTGGAGATCGAAGGTCACGTGCTCAGGTCCTGCTCCTGTTCGGATTGGCCCATCCAAGAAGCCAGGAAGTTCCCGGACGCTCGCGGCTATAAAAGGTTCGCATGGCCGCTCGACCATGCGCTAGGATAGACTGTATTTTTCAGACTATATGGAGTGAGTGATGTATGCAGCCTAGCCTGCTAGCACCCAGGCTTAGGCGTAGGTAGGCCAGAGTTTGAGTCAGGCTTCAACCTTCATCATTGACTCGGCACGCCTCAGTACAAGTGCTCCACACTCCATAGCAGCGTCTATAGCGGCGTTCGTGGTAGCGACGCCGCGCGCTCAGTGGGCCTAGAGGGACTCTAACCCCGTGTCCTTGGGGTAGAGTTCTGTGGCCGTTTGCTGTGCGCTCTTTGGCCGGGCTCTGTGAGCTAAACAGGCTCCGGCATCCACGTTCAGTGGTTGTGCGGCTCTGTGAATTAACAGAGTCCGCTCCTGCTCACACTGGGTGACGTAACCCACGTGTGACTGTTTTCACGCCGCTCTATTCTTCCGCCATTGTCTAGCAGCAGTGTACCACCTCTGCACGGAGGACCCCGGGCTGCGAACGCACCTACTACTACTTTATAATTTGGTGCGTTCCGCCAGCTCTAACACAAAGCACTGACAACTCAGCATGACTTAGTTTCTATAGGACAGTAATACAATCACTCACTAAGTGAGGAATCATAACAGTACCCCCTCTTCTAAGGGGGCCAACCAGACACCTAGGTTTCCCAGGAAACCTGCGATGGAGGGCCATGACCAGACGATTGGCGTTTACAGTTCGAGCAGGGACCCAGGATATCTCCTCCGGTCCGTAACCTCTGCAATGAATGAGGTACTGGAGTGAATTACGGACTTTCCGAGAATCAACAATCTTTTGCACTTCAAACTCCCAACTGTCATTGACAAAAATAGGTGGAGACGTAGAGATGAAGGAGACAAAGCCGAAGGGACTCTTTTAACAGTGATTTATGGAATACATTTGGAATGCGAAAAGAAGGAGGGAGTTTTAATCTGAAAGGCACTGGGTTAACTACCTCTAAAATCTCATATGGACCAATAAAATTAGGACCTGTGATAAAACACTCCGGGATCGCCTTTGCTGGGGTCAAAGGTCACGTGCGTTCAGCATGCAACTCAGGCGCATAGCTGGGATTCGGGTATAACTGACCCTGGGTCAGGTTTATTAACGGTGAAAGCAATGCAAAAGGAGATAAAACATAAAACAAATCCTTGCCTGTCCGGCACTAACTAAACAATGGACAACCTAACTACCAACTGGCGGGCTTCTCCCGTCCAGCCAAACCACAGTTGCAGTGGGCACTGCTTCCTCTCACGTGTGTCTCTCACACAGACAGGCTCTCTGTGTTCCCAGGCTGAGACACTCACACAACCACCTGGCATCCTTTTATATCCACCTCCCATTATCCATTAGTAAGCAGGTGCGATACTGACCAGACTAGGCCACATAGGAAAGGAATGTGGGCGAGATATACCTGCCCTCATCCACTATTCCCACATGATTCTCACATATCCCCCCCTTCTGCTCAGACCACTCCGGTCGAGCAATGACACCCGCCAAACAGTGCACTCGGGAGAGGGCATCTGCATTTCCCATCTGTACCCCTGGGCGGTGCTCCACCGTAAAAGTGTAGGCCTGCAGGGCAAGGAACCACCGGGTCACCCGGCTATTCCGTTCCTTGTTCAAGTGCATCCACTTGAGAGGGGCATGGTCAGTGATCAGCCTGAACTTTCGGCCCACCAGGTAATATTTGAGGGCCTCTAGAGCCCACTTAATGGCTAGGCACTCTTTTTCCACGACTGCATACCTTTGCTCGTGTTTATTCAGCTTCCTGCTGAGATAGAGGACTGGGTGTTCCACTCCGTCCCTCACTTGTGAGAGTACGGCCCCGATACCGGTATCAGAGGCATCCGTTTGTACCACAAACTCGCTGCGGAAGTCCGGAGTCACCAGTACGGGCTGAGAGCAAAGTGCCCGTTTTAGGCCATGGAAGGCTTCTTCAGCCGCTAAACTCCATTTAATCATGACGGAGTCTTTCCCTTTTGTAAGATCCGTCAGGGGGGTAGCGATGGCTGCAAAATTGGGTATGAACCGGCGATAATAGCCAGCGATCCCCAGGAAGGCTTGCACCTGCTTCTTGTTGACAGGTTGTGGCCAGTCCTGAACCGCCTGAATCTTATCAACCTGGGGTTTAACAACACCCCTCCCAATTACATACCCCAAATACCGGGCTTCTTCTAGCCCGACGTGACATTTCTTGGGGTTCGCGGTTAGACCTGCCTCCCACAGATCGTCAATCACAGCTTGTACTTTCTGGAGATGAGTCTCCCAGTCCAAGCTGTAAATGACAATGTCGTCCAAATAGGCCAAAGCGTACTGCCTATGTGGCCTCAGGACTCGATCCATCAGTCTCTGGAAGGTCGCCGGTGCTCCGTGCAGTCCAAACGGCATATACACATACTGAAATAGACCTTCTGGGGTAGCAAATGCCGTCTTTTCTCTGGCAGCCTCCGCCAGAGGGATCTGCCAATACCCCTTTGTTAGGTCTAGGGTCGTAATATACCGGGCTTTTCCTAACCGATCTATTAACTCGTCGACCCGGGGCATAGGGTAGGCATCAAATTTTGAGACCGCATTCAGTTTCCTGAAGTCATTGCAGAACCGGATGGTGCCGTCCGGTTTAGGAATTTGCACAATCGGGCTGGACCAAGCACTGTGCGATTCCTCAATGACTCCTAACTCTAACATTGCCTTCACTTCTCGGGAAACGGCGCGCTTCCGGGATTCGGTAGGGCTTTACGTGAACTGTGACACCAGGATCCGTTACGATGTCATGTTTCATTAGCGTAGTCTGCCCGGGTTTTTCTGAGAAAAACTTTTGGTTGTGAAGTAAAAACTGCCTGACCTCAGTCTTTTGCCGCTCCGAGAGAGTCTCTGCAACCCGTACCTCCGGTACAGTATGTGAGCAGACGGGACGGGCCAGCTCCGCTGACAAGGCAGACCGATCCTTCCAGGGCTTTATCAGATTTACATGATAAATCTGTTCAGGTTTTCGTTTACCTGCCTGGTATACTTTGTAATTTACTTCACCAACTCTTTCCTTGATCTCAAAGGGGCCCTGCCACTTTGCCAGGAACTTACTGTCCACCGTGGGGACCAGGATCAACACCCTATCTCCGGGTGCAAACGTACGGATCTTGGCGCCCCTATCATAGATTCTTTTTTGGGCTCCTTGGGCCTGTATCATGTGTTCTTTGACGATAGGCATAACAGCCGCAATACGCTCCTGCATTTGTGTGACGTGATCTATCACTGTTTTAAACGGAGTGACCTGACCCTCCCAGGTTTCTTTTGCAACGTCTAATAGTCCGCGAGGACGTCGGGCGTACAATAACTCGAAAGGCGAGAATCCCGTGGAAGACTGGGGTACTTCCCTGATGGCAAAAAGCAAATACGGAAGTAAATAGTCCCAGTTCTTCCCATCCTTTTCTATCACCTTTCTCAGCATCTGCTTCAGAGTTTTATTGAACCGTTCGACCAACCCGTCTGTTTGAGGGTGATACACGGATGTGCGTAACGGTTCGATTTGTAACAACCGGCAGAGCTCCTTCATTACCCTGGACATAAAGGGGGTCCCCTGGTCGGTGAGTATCTGTTTCGGTATACCGACCCAACTAAACACATGCACCAGTTCCTTGGCAATCGTCTTGGTGGCCGTGTTACGCAAAGGGATGGCCTCTGGGTAATGAGTGGCATAATCCAAGATGACCAGGATATGTTGGTGTCCACGTGCAGACCGTGGAAGGGGCCCAACTAAATCCATCCCAATCCTCTCAAACGGGACTTCAATAATAGGTAGGGGTACCAAAGGGCTACAGAACCGGGGCTTAGGTGCAGAGGCTTGGCAGTCAGGACAAGACTCACAATATACACGAATATCGTGATGCATGCCTGGCCAAACAAAACAGTATAATATCCTTTCGGTGGTTTTCTGGACTCCCAGGTGACCTCCCATTACATGTCCGTGGGCCAGGTCCAGCACCTGCCGCCGGTAGGGTTTTGGCACGACTAATAGTTGCACCGTATCTTCCCCCTTTTTCTCTATCTGATAGAGTAAATCATTCTCCAGAACCATGTAAGGATATGCCAGCCTAGAGCCAGGTTCTACGGGTACCCCATTTATCACTTTTACATTTGTCCTAGCCTGAGAAAGGGTAGGATCCTTTATTTGCTCGCTTTGGAAGTCATCTTTCTGAACTTCTAAATCCGGCAAACGGGGAGGTGGACGGCTGTCGGCCTCCTCCTCTTCCCCGGTCTCCTCCGTATCACCCGCCATGACTGAAAACGGGAACTGCAGGTCATTTCCCGCAGACTCTTCCCCCGAGTCTTCCGGGGAGACCTCTTCCAGGGGTTCGGGACCCACACGCGCCCTGGGAGAAGAATCATGTACACTATTACCCGAGGGCATCAACTGATTCTCCCACAATTGCCAGAAGTGAGGAAAATCCCGGCCCAGGATAACATCATGCAATAACGCCGGGACGAGTCCCACTTTATGTTGCTCAGACCCATAGGAAGTAGTAATGCATATGACCGTGGTGAGGTACGAACAGGTGTCTCCATGCACACACGTTACAGAAAATTTGTCTGATGGTCCAGTCGGGGCTGACACCAGACTGGCCTTCACCAGAGTCACCACACTTCCCGAGTCTAACAATGCCACCACATTTTTGCCATCAACAGTTAAATCACACAAGTGTTTTTCCACATCCTTTTGACCGGCATTCACACTCACCACCCGTGCAACCATAGACATGCGGTTTTTAGAGTCTGTGACGTCGCACTGCATGGGTTCAGTAGTGACCGGACAGTTCGCAGCAATATGTCCCATCTCTTGGCAGCGGAAACACCTAACGGGCCCCTTGCTTAGACCATAGTTCGTTACTCTCGGCCTCGCAGTGCGGGCAGTCCCGTTTTCCTCCCCCACTGTCTTAGGGATTTTTCCATCTCCCCTACTCCCTGGAACAGTCTTACCGGTTCCACGTGGAGACGATGAAGAACAAGGTGGGGTAGCGTTGTCTCGGAGTCCTTCCGCCATGGAGTAACGTTCAACCAGATCCACCAGTTGATCTGCCATCGTAGGATTTCCATGGCTTACCCACTTCCTCAGGGCTGGCGGTAGAGTTCTCAGGTACTTGTGTCGGGGTCGTAAACGACAATGAATCCTCATTCACCAGTCATTCCAAATCATTGTGCGAGCGCAAAACATCTGGTACCGATTAAGAATGACTCAGACACGCAGCTGATTCAGTCTTAACTAATGTCCTGCATCCACACCTGTCAGGAGCAGTACAACAACTGGCTTTTATTTACAAATACACAATACTATATTGAGTGTTAGGGGAAGGCGTGCATTAGGCGGGGTTTATGCAGTATACATCTAGTGTCCAGTCTCTCTCTGATTCGTCAAAACGTCTCCCGATGGTTACTTCTTCTTCACATTCCTGAGTTATCTTTTTTAGGAGAAATGAAACTTAACTTAACTCTTTAGACACTGAATTTAAGTGAAAGTGAACACTGGCAGCCATCTTTAATACAGTTACATTTGCATTAGCAAGCAATTAGGAAAAACTTATTGTTTCACAGTATAAAAATATAAAAGTTATATAAGAAAATATATTTTCACCTTGACAATCCCCCCTAAACACTAAGTTTTTCCCTTAATGAAAGATCCTTCGAGACTGTCCATGTGATGGGAAAAGGGGAGGTGGATTTCTTCATCCAGACACCTCAGAAGCTCTCCCCTAGCGAGAGGCCTCCAGGCAGCTGAACCCTTCACTAACCTCACATGGAGTTCTCCCGCTGTCCCTAAACTAAGTCTCTTAACATCATCTGAGAATGGGGGGTTTTGTCTACTCTCTTGAGGGGAATATACTTAGGGATCTCCCCTAGATCAGTACCATCGTACTCTGGTGGGTCTACTTCTTGATTGAGGAAGGTGCCAGTCGGAGTTGCTTTGGCAATAACCTTTTTATACAAGGGAATAACACAACAAAGAGTTATTGATCCAATTACAAGGAGGGCAATCAGTACTATACAAGCTTGTTGAAGGAATCCCTTGAGTCCACCCAACCAGCCGGAAAAGAAAGATGTGTCTACTCCAGCATTAGTTTTCAATTCTGCTGCTAACCCAGTTATCTTTTTAAGGGCTATCATGGTTTTTCCATTCACTCCAGAGTTCTGAGGGATATAGGTACAACACTCCTCTCCCACCATCCCACAAACTCCTCCTTTCTCAGCTAATATCATATCAAGGGCTAGTCGATTTTGGAGTGTCATTCTAGTGTTAGGGCCCAATTCTTCAACTATACCTTGGAAGGCATCTTGGCTGAAATTGACAAACCTTTGTTCACTGTAATATATGTAATTGATCCATTCAACATTTTTATTAATCTGCACCTGTGGGATTATAGAAGCAAAGCCAGCATAGATCTGGTTCTGGGCTTTAAATTGGTCAGGCACCCCCCTTGGCACTCCAATAGCATCAATATATACTAGTGGATCTTCTTCATAACTCATATGGAGCTGATCAAGGCTTCTCCTTTTCCTGGTAGGTTCATCAGGTATCTTTGGATCCCAGGGTAGAATCTTGAACTGCATAGCTAGTTTAACAAGGGTGCATTGGCCTGTCCAGGCATTTGGCAACCTAGGACGGAGCTTACCATCTCCACATAACCAATAAATGTCATACATATATTGTGTATGTTTGATTAACAAGTCAGTATCTAGAGAACTATTCTCTTTGCAGAAACCTGTCTCGAAGATCCCTACTGGTGTACCTGTGGTGTCGTGGGAATTATAGCAGGTGTAATTGTCAGCTAATACAGTTACTTCTCCTGGGACCTTTAGTTTGGGTTCCTTATGAATTAGTGGGACGTAATCTGGGCAATCAGTGGGCTTCAAACCTTTCAACAAATTCATGACACAGGCAGTGGTGTTGTCATCAGGGAAAAGCAATGCATGTGTGTATAGGTGTGTATTCGCAGCAGCACAAGCAATACATCCTACAGAGATATTCTGGACTTTTACATTGTACCTCACCCATTCTAACCACAAATTTTTCCTTGGGGCTGTTTGTGTTTCTATGGAGAAAACCTCTTGCCAACTGAGACCTGGAATGGGGATCACTTCATTAACTACATTTTGCAAACGCTCACCTGGGCCTATTTTAGGTGTACTGGTAACGGGGGCCTTGGTTGGTCTGAAGCTAATATCCTGAAGCCGTAAATGGCCTAAATATGCATAAGGTCCAGCACTAAATACATAATTATAATGCCTTCCTAGTACGAACGTCTGCAGATCAGCAGATTGAGGGCTTTCAAGATTTAGGAGAAGGGGGTGACAGCTTCTACCCCATTTACAGCCCCTAAATGGTTGCAGAAGGGCTGTTAGATGCATTCTCTCACGAAGACTCCTACCCGTCCCATCCTTGGGGAACATGGCTTCGCTAGGTTTATATCCCCAATCATTCCCCGTACTCCAGGCAGCATCTGTCCAATAATGACAATTATTGTTGTCTTGTCTGGTAACACACAAGGCACTTGACTACATCACAGAAATCAAATCGCCAGATATTCACCGGGGCTGTCAGGTTTACCCAGAGAATAAAGGGACCAGAATTCTTATTTACAATAGGGGCCGAAGAGGTAGGGGCGAGGATGGCCCCCAGTCCCAAGGTCAAAAACAACAGCAACATTTCCCTTCAGTCACTACTGTGACTAAACACTGGTTCGGTCTCTTTTACAGTGTGAAGCGTGAATCCAGGTGCTCTTTCCTTCAAGTTTTACTGCAGTGGGGGTGACCAGGATCACCGTGTAGGGTCCTTCAAATCTCGGCTGGAGACAATCTCTGCGCACAAACTTTTTCACATACACCAGGTCTCCTGGCACAAAGTCATGGACCACGTCACCTGTGGATTCTGGAAGAGAAGCAGAAACTGTAGAGTGGGTGTTAGACAGTTCCTTAGACAATGCAATCACAAATTGTACAACTTTATCATTTGTCTCAGACAACTCTTGTGGCCTAATGTCTCCTATTTTAGGTGGAGCACCAAAAAGAATCTCAAAGGGAGTCAGGCCGTGTTTTCCCTGTGGGGTGTGTCTGATATGGTATAGGACCACGGGGAGCAAATCTGGCCATGGGAGTGGGTAGTCCTGGCTCATTTTAAGCAACTGGGTCTTAATTGTGGAGTTCATTCTCTCAACTTTGGCTGAACTGGAGGGGTGATAGGGGGTGTGCAGACCCAAATCTGTCCCTAACATGTGCCACAATTCCTCGTAGACATTGGCAGTGAAGGCTGGGCCTTGATCTGATTCAACAACTTCGGGAATTCCAAATCTGCACGAAATTTCAGTGATGAGCTTCTTAGCTGTAGTTTTGGCAGTCATGTTGGTCACTGAGTAGGCTTCGGGCCATCCTGAGAACATATCCACAGCCACTAGGACGTACTCATACTTTCCTGACTTGGGCATCTGAATATGATCAACCTGGATTCTCTGCCAAGGGTAGTCTGGTTTGGCAAGATGCTGAAGTGGAACCTTGGCGGTGGCTGTTGGGTTACAGATGGCACAGACTGGGCAGGCTCTTGAGTAGGCTGTGACAGTGGTAGAGATTCCTGGGGCCCAGTAGAGCTTCTTGATACAGGCCAGAGCTTGGTTCTTTCCTCGATGAGTTGATCCATGAGCCCATGCTGCAACGGCTGGATACATTCTTTTGGGTAGACAGGGTTTCCCATCCACCTTATAGAGTCTAGGAAATTGGTATTGTCCGGCAGAACTACGATTCCCATGAATGGCTCCTGCAGCTTCCCACTGCTTCTTTTCTTCTTTAGAGGTCAACTTTTGTTCTTCCCACAATCTCTCTTCAGGTGGTCGGGCTGGCTTCCAGACAGATCCGGTGGCAGGGTATTCCATTTCCATGTCTTCTATCAACTCCCTCTTCTTTCTTCGGGCTTCGGACTTCTCAAAGTCTCGTTCTTCTTCGGCTTGGGTAGCTTCTTTGGTTGCCTGTTCTCTTGTTTGTGCTCTGGTAAGCACAGGCATCACAGGTGTATCAGTGCCTTCCCAACAGGGTTTTTCTGGTGCTGTTTCTTCTTCTTCCCACTTTGCTGAGACATTCTTTATGGCAGCAGCTTTGGCAGCTTGATCTGCTAAATGGTTTCCTCTAGTCTCCTTCGAATTGACTTTCCCGTGAGCTTTGACCTTGATCACCGCAATTTGTACAGGTAGCTCTAATGCCTTCATCAGGGCTTTAATCCTTAGTGCATGTTTAACAGGGGTTCCTGTAGCCGTAATGAACCCTCGGGACTTCCACAGGAATCCAAAATCGTGACAGATTCCATAGCCGTATCTTGAGTCAGTGTAGACATTGGCCGTCTTCCCTTCTGCTAGATAACATGCTTGTTGTAGGGCCACAAGTTCGGCTTCTTGAGCCGAAAGGTGAGGTGGCAAGGCTTCAGCCAGAAGGACTTCTGTTTCAGTGGTGACCGCATATCCAGTGTGGAACTTGCCATAAGAGTCTGCAAATCGAGATCCATCAGTCCATAGTTGCAAATCAGGGTTGAGAAGTTCTTGAGTTACCACATTTTGTGGTGCAGAGGCTTCTTGTTCCAGTGCTTTTATACAGTCATGCGGGTCATCAGGTGACCTCCCGTCTGGTAAGTCCTTATACCCGTCAGGGAACTCCCCCCTAGAATGTGGAAGCAAAGTGGCTGGGTTGATGGTAGTACATTTCTGGAAGGTGATGTTGGAGGGCAGAAGTAGAGAGCACTGAAGTCTGAGATGTCTTTGGCTCGTTAGATGCTTAGGAGATGTTTGTTGGAGGACAGCAGAGAGATCATGTCCAGCTTGAATGACCAAGTCATGACCAAGTGCTATGTCAGCAGACTTATCCAGAAGAACATGGGCTGCATGCACAGCCTTGAGACAGGAAGGAGCAGTTCTGGCAACAGGGTCTAGCCTGGCTGAGTAGTAGGCCAGAGGACGGAAACGATCAGCATGTTTCTGTGCCAGCACACCAGAGGCATGTCCTTCAGATTCTGAAACAAAGAGATGAAACGGCTGAGTGTAGTCAGGGAGACCCAGAGCAGGGGCGCTGACAACAGCTTCCTTGAGAGCCAGGAAACAGTCCTTTTGCTGAGCATAGATATACGGATTTTCAGCATGATCCCAGTCCGGTCCTCCTGTCTTGAGGCAATCATACAAAGGTTGCATGAGTCTTGAAGCATCCGGAATCCACTGTCTGCAGTAGGTAATGAGTCCTAAGAAAGACTGCATAGCAGAGTATGTCTTTGGATAAGGGATATCCTCGATTGCATGTTTTCTATCCTCGGTGAGGTGTCTCGAGCCTTGAGAGATGCAGTGTCCAAGGAAGACGACTTTCTCTTTGCACCACTGGACCTTGGCCTTTGAGACTTTGCAGTTGGCAGAATGAAGAAAAAGGAGCAAGGACTCAGAAGCAGCAAACAGATTCTCTTCAGTTCCACAGAGGAGTAGGTCATCAACATACTGGAGAAGCGTGACATGAAGATTCTGTAACACCCACGGATCCAGGGTCATCTTCATAGCATGAGTGAACTGGTTAGGGGAGTTCTGGGCACCCTGTGGTGTCCTGGTCCAGGTCAGCTGAGATCCTTGAAACGTGAAGGCAAATAAAAACTGTGAGTCTTCATGAAGCGGGACACTGAAGAAAGCATTAGCCAGGTCAATAACGGTGAAGAGTGTTGCTGAAGTAGGCACTTGAGAAAGCAAGGTGTTTGGGTTGGGTACCACAGGAGTTTCCAAGATGGTGGCTGAATTGACTGCTCTGAGGTCCTGTACAAGTCTGTACTTCGGAGGGTCTCCAGGAGCTGTCTTCTTCTTCACTGGAAACAGGGGTGTGTTACAGGGTGAAACACATCTGATTAGCACTCCAGAATGTAAGAGGGAGGTAATCTGAACTCCAAGGCTCCGCTCTTGGGCAGCCTTAAGCGGATACTGAGGTAGTCTGGGGTATGGGTGCCCAGGTTTGAGGTGGACTTTTACTGGAGGCACTTTGAGCAGACCCACATCCTCAGGTCCAGTTGACCACAGAGTGGTAGGTAGATTGGGCAAATCCGGGGAAGGTGTCGTTTGCAGAGTCATCATCATCAGAGGGAAAGCCTTAAGGACACAACGATCTTCAGTGCCTTGTTGTGAGGCAGGATCTTGTAATTGCAATTCCATCCCTTGATCACCGAAGATGATGGTAGCGTGAAGCCTTTGAAGGAGGTCAGCTCCTAGAAGGTTGACGGGGCAGGTTTCAGACACCAGAAATTTGGCAAAGACACCAGAGAATGGGCCAGCTGGGACGGGAACAGTGAGTGGTGATGAGGTTTGTTGACCTTCAACTCCAATACATGTGAGGAAATCTGAAGACAGGGAGATTGTAGGAGGCAGCTGAGATGAAGAGATAACAGAGGTGGCCGCCCCAGTGTCCACTAAGAACTTGAGAGGTTGATTGTCCACTTCCAGGGTCACTGTACCACAAGACGAGGAAGTACAGGTGGCGGGAAAAGTGGGCACCGGTTGGCCTGAATTTCATGAGTGTGGAGGAGGAAGAGGTCTCTGAGGGTGCCCCCTGCGAGGACAACTTCTTCTCATATGACCAGGGCTGGCACACTCCCAACACAGAGGTCTCCCTTGGTCATCACGAACTGGTCTGTCCCTGTAGTTTTGGCCCTGGGACCCTCTCGGCCTCAAGCGTGGTGATCCATACCGATCCTGAGCCTGATACACCATAACAGGTACTTCTGAGGCTTCTGCCATATACATGGCTGGTTTCTTCTTGCCTTTGTCCTTCTGTGCTTCCTTCTCTGCTTCCTTTTCTGCTTCTTTTTCTTCCCTTTGAAGCATTTTCTGATAACTCTTCACAACAGTGAGGGCCTGTTTTAGGGGACCATCAGGTAATTCGGGACGAAGCTTCATGACCTTATCCTTCAGTGGATCTTCCAGACCATCAATAAAAGCACGGACCAACAAGGCTGCCTGCGTCTTCACATGAGTTGAATAACCCAAGTCTTCAAACTGCATAGTTAGTCTGGCAGCGTATTTCTCCACAGCTTCACCAGATTCTTGTTGTATATCCTGTATTGATCCTGCTTCGTCACAGAGACGATCCTGGGCCCACTTTGTGAGTTGAGCGATAAACTCCTTTCCAGACTTGAACTTGTTGAGAGGTCCTGCTTTAGTGGGGTTCAATTCCTTCATGATGGTGGGGAGAAAATATTCGGAGGCTTTGATTGAGGTGATGCCTGATAGATCAGACCATGTAGCCCCGTAGATGCTCCTAGTCTGTTCCAGTTTCCTTACATACTGCATGGGAAATTTGTCCGGGTCAGGTAACTTGTTAACAATAGCATCAATTTGTACCGGAGTGAAGGGTTTGTATTTCAGCTTCAGCCCTTCTTCTTCTTCGTCATGTGTCACTGCCTCATCCTTCGGGGCAGTTGGGGGTGCTGTGGGTATTACCTCATCCAGGGGCTTTATACCTGTGTGCATCAGTGGTATCATGTATTCAGCTACCAAGGGCATGATGCCCTCTAATCCGGATTCATGGTAACAGACGATCCTAACTTCTTGTAAATCGAGATCTGGGGTTGATTGGAGACAATTCTTGATGACTTCAACGTGTTCCTTCATACAGGGGCCCAGTGGGTATCCAAAGAGTCCTGAAGATATCAATGGTATAGCCAAAGTTCTACGAGGAAGTGTATCTCTCCCTAGCCGTCCTGCAAAGATAAGCACTGTCTGTAAGGCGGTCTGCAATATTGTACGGCAATGCTCGGGTGTCCTGTAATCATATATAGGGCCTGCAGTGTGTAACACTATATCACAGGGCAAATTCCCTCCCTGGGTGGACATAGCGTCTCCTGGATGCAAGGGGCCATAATTGGTAAGGTAGGCCTGACACTCTTGGGTTATGGCTGGGCCTCCCTTTTTAGCTATCTGTTGGGCCAAACCACCTCTATGCGACAGGGTAGAGTTAGCTGGGTTCACTATGGCTCCTACCTGGTGGGTAACTATGTCCCCATACCCCACTGAGAAAAGAACCTGGGAGCCCTGAGGTGTGATGTAATAGCGTGAATGACAGGGGAACCAGATTTCAGGGTCATGGGGCAACCTAGAGGATTTGTTGAGAGGGGTAGGTAGTGGGCTCCTTCCGGGCCGGGGGGATTCGAACGGACCTAATAGCAGTGGCGGGGCAGGGGGAATTGTAGCAACCTGATTGTCAGAATCTTCTGATCCCTCATCATCTCCGATAGCTTGGCGCCTCATACGCATTACGGACCGGAAAGCCGTACTGCCGGTCAGGGCATCAAGAGTGAAGGGACCTTGACCAGGTGTATTTACAAATATCACAGTGGGTTGCACAGGGAGACTAGGCCCAGAGGCCGGAACAGAAACAGGAACATTAGAGGTGGGAACAGCATCGGTCGGTGCCGGAGGTTTCTCAGGAAGTGGTGGTCCCTGATAGTACTCGCCGGAAAGTGTTACCAGCGGACATAGTGGCTGGGGAGGAATTCCGGGTGCACCAAGATGGCTGCCGGTGGAGGCGTGGCATGCCCCACTTCCGTCCATGGTCTGGGCGGAACCCCAAGGACGGCCCACCCCACACACACGGCAGGTTTCCACCCAGGTTGGATTCTGCACGCCACAAACAGGACACACCCACGCTTCTGGAGAGCTCGTCTTGTCGCCATTATAGGGCGGTGGTTGGGACTGCATTTTCATCATCAGTGGCACGGCGGCCATTTTACAATCTATAAGATCACAGTTCAAAGGCATTTTATAACCAAACACAGGTTCTGCATTGTCTGATCCTCCTTCCCCATCAATCTCTTTCCATCCTTCATTCTTCAAGCCTCGCGCAACTCGCAGATGAGCTTGTGCTTGTTCTAACAATCCTTTATCTTTCAACATGCCTCGTTTGTTCTCTATGAGATTATGCCACATAGCCGGCTGTAATCTCCCTGACGAGGGCAATCCTACATGCTTATACAATCTCTCAACATTCTTGACTGCCTTCTTGCCTTCCCGTGACGCTACTATTGCCTTGACCTCCACAGCATCCTCATCTAACTTGTGGGGCACAGACTTCTTCTGCTTTAAGATACGCAGCATGACTCTTACAGAATTCTATGGTTCTCTGCAGAAAAACCACTGGTAGCGATATCAACACTGATGTTCCACAGTACGGAGCCTCACGTTCGACGTACTAGGAAAAGAGCCTCGCGCTCAATATTTCCTTTCCCTAACCTTGAACAGCAGTGATTAACAGATTATCCTGCCACGATATTCCAACAGTCGGGAGGCGGTCTCCTAGTGAGAGCCCTCCACAGAAATACAGGTGGTCCCTTCTCGGGACGTCTTAATTACCTAGCTGGTACAATATCACAGAGGCTGCGTCTCCTATCCCTTCCTCTAGGTTGCCCCACAATCTGCAACTAGCTCAATTTATCACTCCACTTCACTACTAGACAATAGTCACGGGTAGGGTGGTTGAATGGAGTACAATGACCGGTGGAGGAGGTGTGGTGTACACGAGGACGCGCAGAATGCGACGTCTCTCAGTTGCTGGTTCAGAGCGTGGCACAGGATCGCACTCAGTCTCACCACTCGACCGGTCACCCCTCAGACCCAAGGAGACCACAGACAAACCAATAACGGCTGAGACACTAGCAAGTGTGACACATACAGTGTATATGATCTCACTTACCGTGTTTTGGAGGGTGATCAGTCCTCGAGGTCAGCCACTACAGGTATCATCCACAGACATCCAGGCATGGGTCCAGAGGAGCCTCGGATCACTGTCCACGCCCCACGTTGGGCGCCAAATTGTCGGGGTCGTAAACGACAATGAATCCATATTCACCAGTCATTCCAAATCATTGTGCGAGCGCAAAACATCTGGTACCGATTAAGAATGACTCAGACACGCAGCTGATTCAGTCTTAACTAATGTCCTGCATCCACACCTGTCAGGAGCAGTACAACAACTGGCTTTTATTTACAAATACACAATACTATATTGAGTGTTAGGGGAAGGCGTGCATTAGGCGGGGTTTATGCAGTATACATCTAGTGTCCAGTCTCTCTCTGATTCGTCAAAACGTCTCCCGATGGTTACTTCTTCTTCACATTCCTGAGTTATCTTTTTTAGGAGAAATGAAACTTAACTTAACTCTTTAGACACTGAATTTAAGTGAAAGTGAACACTGGCAGCCATCTTTAATACAGTTACATTTGCATTAGCAAGCAATTAGGAAAAACTTATTGTTTCACAGTATAAAAATATAAAAGTTATATAAGAAAATATATTTTCACCTTGACACTTGTCCATGACGACTCTCTGGATTATCTCTGGCGCTGTCAGCACCTCGGGTTGTAGCCACTTCTTCGTCACGTGGATCAGGTCGAACATCTGTGACCGCGGTGGTTTATCCGGCTGATAAGTCTATTGATGCACTCTCTGTGCACGGACAGCGGTCGTCACTCCCAGCCGGGCCAAGATCTCGGATTTCAATTTGTCAAAGTCCTGCGCAGCTTCAGGTTTCAAGTCATAATGCGCCTTTTGGGCCTCACCGGAAAGAAACGGGGCAATCAGGCCGGCCCATCGTGCCTTCGGCCATTTTTCTCGCACCGCCGTCCGTTCAAACGTGGTCAGGTATGCCTCGACGTCATCTTCGGTCGTCATCTTCTGCCAGTACCGACTCACGTGAATCACTCTCGACTCGGCTTCCAGGTTAACCTCCTGTAGGCTTGCCAGGCGCTGCGCCACCTGCTGGAGAAGCGAACGATCGGTAGCTGTCATGTCCACCAACTCCTTCAGCTGGGCCATCATCACCCGATTAGCTTCTTGCTGGACGGCGGTGGACTGTACCAGCGCTTTCACCACGTCCTCCATGCTCATGCTTGCAATGTGATGCCCGCGTTCTCCACCACAATGTGATAAAACACTCCGGGATCGCCTTTGCTGGGGTCAAAGGTCACGTGCGTTCAGCATGCAACTCAGGCGCAGAGCTGGGATTCGGGTATAACTGACCCTGGGTCAGGTTTATTAACGGTGAAAGCAATGCAAAAGGAAATAAAACATAAAACAAATCCTTGCCTGTCCGGCACTAACTAAACAATGGACAACCTAACTACCAACTGGCGGGCTTCTCCCGTCCAGCCAAACCACAGTTGCAGTGGGCACTGCTTCCACTCACGTGTGTCTCTCACACAGACAGGCTCTCTGTGTTCCCAGGCTGAAACACTCACACAACCACCTGGCATCCTTTTATATCCACCTCCCATTATCCATTAGTAAGCAGGTGCGATACTGACCAGACTAGGCCACATAGGAAAGGAATGTGGGCGAGATATACCTGCCCTCATCCACTATTCCCACATGATTCTCACAGACCCAAAACTCCATTTGCGAGTGCCACTGTCTACACACTGCTTCCCAGGATAACAGCGCCCTGCAGTGGTCAGATTCTGTTCCGCCCGGCGAGACCTTTGTTCCTCCTCGCCTTCGGCCGAAGGTTCTCGCGTGGGCACACGTGTCCAATGCGGATGGTCATTGTGGTTACATGCAGACCACGAAACTCCTGGCTGTGTCGTATTGGTGGCCGCACAGGGCTCGGGACATTAAAAAATATATTCGGGCATGCGCCTCATGTGCTCGGGATAGCCTCTTTAAACGGAGAGTGGCGACGCCAGCCAACTCACGGCGGCATTCCACTTTAACTCCCACTCCCGTCATCTCCCGTGTGTCCCTTCTTAAACCTGGTGATCTTGCCACCCCTGATGCCTTCCGTGTGTCCCGGTTTTCTGTGTCACCTACCGGGACACCAGACTTGCCTCCGGACAGGTCTGAGGCCCATGCCACTGATGGGCGCAGGTTGGTGGGTCGGAAGACTCAGGGAGGGGGGGCCCTAGGAGGGGGGGTAATGTTAGGAGTCAGATTTCTGCGGTTACTATGCAGGAATCCAGACCCTCACATTCTGCAGTCTCCTGCTCATTATCTACTGCAGAGAAGATTGCAGAAGAGATTGCCTTGCAGCAAATCTCTCCTGAGGCTAAGTCCTTCATTCCATCCTCTGAGCACGCTCATGGGACGATCTCCCATTGGATTTCGGGAGTCATGTGCTCAGGTCCTGCTCAAGATCTCAATGGTCCATCTCGGAGATCTGGAGGCTTCCGGAAGGTCCCGTCTGCTATAAAAAGCGCGCATGGCTGTTCCGCCATGCGCTAGTATAGTCATACTTGCAGCTGTGTGAATGTTGATAGATGCATGATCTGGTGAATGACTCATTTGAAACCCCTACCCTTGGATATTACGCGTGTGTGAGGGATTGAGTTATTACCAGTGCCAACGCCAGCATGCTATTGCTCCATAGGCACAGCTGCTAGCGTCCGACATTGCGCTTGTGCCATAGCTGTGTCGTTGAGCGGCAGTATCCATGCCGCGCTGCAGTAGCAGCCCACTTGAGCGTTTGCGGCTGCGACGCTATGCTCTTAGTCACTAACAGTAGGTCTAGATAGACTTAGTACCGCCATCTTGGGCTACTCCTGTGACCGTTTACCGTTTTTGTGTATTCTACCTGAAGCCTGTGACACAAACAGGTTCAGTGTTTTGTATCTTTTGTTGCGGCTCCTCTGTGTGTGTGAACAGAGCCCGTCCTGCACACTCCGGGTGAAGTTTAACCCGTGTGCATAATCGCCATATTGTCTCAGCCACCATCTAGCAGCGGTTATATCACCTACTGCACGGTGGACCCCGAGCGGCGAACGCACTTTATTATTATTTTTATTTAGTGCGTTCCGCCGTTTCTAACAGTTACTCAGCAAACTCGTCGGTCCCGGCGCTCTGCCCAGACCAGCTCCGTGGGTTTGCTTGCTGCTGCCACCTCTGGCACAGCTATGGCCGTACATGAAACCTAGGTGTCTGGTGGCCCCCTTAGAAGAGGGGGTACTGTTATGATTCCTCACTTAGTGAGTGATTGTAATACTGTCCTATAGAAACTAAGTCATGCTGAGTTGTCAGTGCTTTGTGTTAGAGCTGGCGGAACGCACCAAATTATAAAGTAGTAGTAGGTGCGTTCGCAGCCCGGGGTCCTCCGTGCAGAGGTGGTACACTGCTGCTAGACAATGGCGGAAGAAGAGAGCGGCATAAAAACAGTCACACGTGGGTTACATCACCCAGTGTGAGCAGGAGCGGACTCTGTTAATTCACAGAGCCGCACAACCACTGAACGTGGATGCCGGAGCCTGTTTAGCTCAAAGAGCCCGGCCAAAGAGCGCACAGCAAACGGCCACAGAACTCTACCCCAAGGACACGGGGTTAGAGTCCCTCTAGGCCCACTGAGTGCCCGGCGTTGCTACCATGAACGCCGCTATAGACGCTGGCTATGGAGTGTGGAGCACTTGCACTGAGGCGTGCCGAGTCACTGATGAAGACTGAAGCCTGACTCAAACTCTGGCCTACCTACGCCTAAGCCTGGGTGCTAGCAGGCTAGGCTGCACAACACATGCATACCAAGGGTAGGGGTTTCATAATGCGTCAATCACCAGAGACATTCATACGTGCAAACATCACTCACTCCATATAGTCTGAAAAATACAGTCTATCCAAGCGCATGGCCGAGCGGTCATGCAAACCTTTTATAGCCGCGAGCGTCCGGGAACTTCCTGGCTTCTCGGATGGGCCAATCCGAACAGGAGCAGGACCTGAGCACGTGACCTTCGATCTGCAATGGGAGATCACTCCACGGGCATGCTCAGTGGCCCGATATGGGGACTTAGTCCCTGGAGAATCTCGCTGCTGAGCAGCATGTACTGCCATAGCTGTGCCAGAGGTGGCAGCAGCAAGCAAACCCACGAAGCTGGTCTGGGCAGAGCGCCGGGACCGACGAGTTTGCTGAGTAACTGTTAGGAACGGCGGAACGCACTAAATAAAAATAATAATAAAGTGCGTTCGCCGATCGGGGTCCACCGCGCAGTAGGTGATATAACCGCTGCTAGATGGTGGCTGAGACAATATGGCGATTATGCACACGGATTAAACATCACCCGGAGTGTGCAGGACGGGCTCTGTTCACACACAGAGGAGCCGCAACAAAAGATACAAAACACTGAACCTGTTTGTGTCACAGGCTTCAGGTAGAATACACAAAAACGATAAACGGTCACAGGAGTAGCCCAAGGTGGCGGTACTAAGTCCTTCTAGGCCTACTGTTAGTGACTAAGAGCATAGCGTCGCAGCCACAAACGCTCAAGTGGGCTGCTACTGCAGCGCGGCATGGATACTGACGCTCAACGACACCGCTATGGCGCAAGCGCAATGTCGGACGCTAGCAGCTGTGCCTATGGAGCAATAGCGTGCTGGCGTTGGCAGTGGTAATAACTCAATCCCTCACACACGCGTAATATCCAAGGGTAGGGGTTTCAAATGAGTCATTTACCAGATCATGCATCTATCAACATTCACACAGCTGCAAGTATGACTATACTAGCGCATGGCGGAACAGCCATGCGCGCTTTTTATAGCAGACGGGACCTTCCGGAAGCCTCCAGATCTCCGAGATGGACCAATGAGATTTGGAGCAGGACCTGAGCACATGACTCCCGAACTCCAATGGGAGATCGTCCCATGAGCATGCTCAGAGGATGGAATGAAGGACTTAGCCTCAGGAGAGATTTGCTTCAAGGCAATCTTGTCTGCAATCTCCTCTGCGGTAGATAATGAGCAGGAGACTGCAGAATGTGAGGGTCTGGATTCCTGCATAGTAACCGCAGAAATCTGACTCCTAACAGTAACCTCCTCTGCGGCCGGAGAGGAAATGGGAGACCTCCGGAAGCAAGGCTCGGGATTCCCGCTGTGCAGCGACAGGAACCTGACGCCTTACATTACCCCCCCTCCTAGGGCCCCCTACTCTCTGAGCCTCGCTCCGCTCAAATTCCGCAATGAGAAAAGGAGCGTGGATGTTCTCCACCGGCTCCCAGGTCCGAGCCTCTGGACCATGACCCTTCCAATCCACCAAATAAAATTTTTTGCCCCGCATCATCTTGCCTCCCACGATGGCATTGACCTCAAACTCATCTGACGACAGGTCTGATGTCCCGGCAGATGGCTCAGAAAACCGGGACAAGTGAACCAGCTTAAGGGGAGACACATGAAACGTGTCCGAGATGGCCAAATGTGGTGGAAGAGCCAGGCGATAGACCATAGAGTTGATCTGCTCGAGGACCTTGAAAGGACCAATATAGCGCGGTGCGAACTTAGCGGATTCTACCTGCAGCCTGATGTTTCGAGCGGAGAGCCACACCAAGTCGCCAGGGGCGAAGGTCAGAGCCGGGCGCCGGCGAGTGACAGCGAAGGACCTCATTCTCTCCTTGGAGGCCCGGATAGCATCCGGTGTGCGATCCCAAATGTCACGTGCCTCCACCGCCCAGTCTGCCACCCTAGAGTCGGTGGACGACACAGGCATGGGCACGGAGACTCGCGGATGCTTGCCGTAGTTTAAGAGGAAAGGGGTCTGACAGGTGGAGTCGGCCACAGCGTTGTTCAAGGTGAACTCTGCCCATGGCAGCAAGGGTGCCCAATCATCCTGCCTAGCCAAGACAAAATGTCACAGATATGTCACCAGGGTCTGGTTGGCTCTCTCCACCAACCCGTTCGTCTCGGGATGATAGGCCAAGGAGAGATTTAGCTCAATGCTGAGCAGAGAACAGCGGATCCGTTTTTTTTAAAAACGGCGGATTTTGACTGATGGTCAAAAGCAGAAGTGTGAAACACGCCTAAGTAAAAAATGCAGCATCCTATAGTTCCAGGAAAGTGCTTTTTTTACACAGCGGAAACTGACCTGCGGCGCAAGTTTCATATCCGTAGGATGTCAATTTATATTCCAGTCCCTAACACGCCTATGCAGGTGAAGAAAACACATCACTTTTCTTTCTTCATCTTTGACTTGTAGTTCTTCCTCTTTGCTTCTTTTTTATATTTGGAGTCTTTTGCTAGGACCTTAATGCATGCATCCATCTATCATAATGTACCCTGACCCTTCCCCATCTCTCTTTGCCCAGGGTAGTCCAATAGAAAAAAAAAACTCCTCCAGACAAAAATACAGGTAAAAAATAGACTTTTATTGCAGCGCGATTAAAGAATGAGTGACATCCTTAATTTCATCCTGCAACATATTATAAATTTCCTATGCGTTTCTGACTAAACGAGTCAGAAATGTGTAGACAATGGATATAAAAAAATTTCATTGGCATTATTTATACCATGGAGCATTGAGAAGACGCCATCAAGAAGTAGCTTATCTTTGGCACAATAGTGACATTACTTAGAACTGGACATCCCTCAAAAATTGAAGGAAAGGAAAGAAAAGAAGAACATTGCTCTGGGAGGCTGCGAAGAGGCCTACAGCAACATTAAAGGAGCTGCAGGAATTTATGGCAAGTGCTGGTTGTGTAAGATATGGATAAAAAAAAAATCCATGGCATTATTTGTGTGGGAAGAAGGGGACCGTCACCTAGGTTCCGGGGGAAACTGCTCCCGGGGGACAGAGTTCAGGGACGGACCGTTAAGATGGACAGGTGAGCTGAGGGAGTAGCCAGTATAAAAGGGGCGGGGAGCGCTAGTCACGATGAGTCAGCAGACTGGGACAGAAGCAGCAGGAGACCATGGGAGCGACTGAGAGCCAAAGCGACTTACCAGAGCCAGGAGAGACGTTCACCTAGGACATCAGACCGTCCGAGAGCCGCTGCCCCGCTTCAACCCGCGGCCGCTGCCGCCTCCCCCCAGCCCGCAGTTGCAGCCTGCCCGCGGTCGCTTGCGGCTGTTGCCACCTCGCTCCAGCCTGCGGCTGCAGCCTGTCTTCCGCCACCCGCAGCCGCCCTGCTCTCACCCGTGGCCGTGGCAAGTCCAGTGCCATCGGCAGCCACCACTGTTCCGCTCCAGTCCGTGGCAAGGGCTGGGCCGTTGGTCGCCGTGGATTCCCCGTCGCAGCTGTTAGCTGCACAGCTGGCCTGCCAATCGCCACCCCGCATCGCTGCCGCTTGCCCCAGTCCGGGGGCTGTGGCCCATCCGTCCAAGGACTCCTCCGGGGCCTGTGGTGCCCCGGTGCCACCGGAGCGTCGGAACGCTCGAAGACTACGTCAACTCTTCAGCCGCTGGGCCCAGCGGCTGCTTCGCCGAAGAACCACCGTCCAGAACGCCGAGGGATGTCAGGACGGCTAAGTTGACTATATAGTTAAGGACCCGTAGTTGGCCATACCGCGGCCCTATAGTGACCGGCTTTCGCCGGACGTAGTCGTAATCTACTATGTTCGTGTTTGTTTGTATTGAGCCCCTGCGAGGGCAAGTCTTGTTACCACTTTGGTTGGTCAGGCTACGACCGAGGACAGTTACCTCTAGGCCTATAAACGTTATTACTGAAAGCACTAAACCATCTCGCACCTCGTCACTGCGTCCTGCGTACCTGCTAGTACCAGTTTTATACCATGGAGCACTGAGCAAATGTCATCAAGAAATGACTTGTATATCACACAACAGTGATATTTACTTAGAACTTGACATCCCTCAAAAATTGAAGGACAGACAAGAAGAAAATTGGTCTGGGAGGCTGCGAAGAGGCCTACAGCAACATTAAAGGAGCTGCAGGAATTTATGGCAAGTGCTGGTTGTGTAAGATATGGATTAAAAAAATCTATGGCATTATTTATACCATGGAGCACTGAGAAAATGTCATCAAGAAATGACTTGTATACTGCACAACAGTGACATTTACTTAGAACTTGACATCCCTCAAAAATTGAAGTGTCACGGTCCTGTTAGGGTCGGCGTGCAGTCACCGCTGAGCAAGGACTCACCCACACTGCAGAGGGGCCCGGAGTCAGACACGGCCAGATAGTTCAGGCAAACAGGACCTGGAGAAGCTGAAGTCAGTGAGCAGTGAAGGACCTACGCTCATGTGACTGCAAGGGGGAGGGGCTTAGCGTCCTGCTGCCAGAGATAGGCAAAATACTATACAGGAATACTCAAAGTCAGACAAACCGGGTCACACACAGAGATAACAGTAAAGTACCAGGGATGAGACAGAACGGATAGTCGGGGACAGGCAGTTGTCAAAGCCAAACAGACATAGAAGGTACCAAGCAGAATCCAACAAGCAGTATCCGGAGAACAGGCCGAGTCGTGCACCAAGTTATCAGGCAAACAAGAACACAGCACAAACACACTCAGGGGTCAACACACTCTGCCAAGGGCGAAAGTATAACTGACAGGGATAGGCGCTTCCTGAGGCCATAAGAAGCCTTCCCAGAACCAGGGAGAGGCCACAATAATGAGCCCCAGGTGTGCAGGTAAGCCTGCACTGGGATCATAACCTTTAACCTCAGAAGTGCCAGTCATCAGCACTGGTTCCAGACATTAACCCCACATGTGCGAGTCAAACCCACACTGAGATCATGAGATGAAGGACAGATAAGAAGAAAATTGGTCTGGGAGGCTGCAAAGAGGTTTACAGCAACATTAAAGGAGCTGCAGGAATTTCTGGCAAGTGCTGGTTGTGTACTGCATGTGACAACAATCTCCCGTATTCTTCATAAGGATTGCCTGTGGGATAGGGTGGAAAGACAGAAGCCCTTTGTTACAGAAAAAAACATCCAAGCCTGGCCATATTTTGCCAAATCCTACCGTATATGAAGTCTTAACATTATGGCTGGTCCATACAATCAAAGCAACTGTTACCACCCACCTTTCGTGTCTACCTCTTTCCTCATAGACTGTAAGCTTGCGAGCAGGGCCCTCACTCCTCTTGTTATTTGTTATAATCTACTGTATGTGATTATTGTTATGCTGTAATGTCTATTGTCTGTACAAATCCCCTCTGAAATGTAAAGTGCTGCGGAATATGTCGGAGCTATAAAAATAAAATTTATTATTATTATGTCTGCCAAAAGCATGTGGGAAAATGTGATAGACTGTACTGTTTGTCCATAATTCAACATGATATGTTTGGCGCAAAGCCAACACTGAACAAATGAACACCATATCCACAGTGAAGCATGATGGAGGCAACATTATACTTTGGGGCGGTTTTTCGGCAGCTGGTACTAGGGATTTAGTTATAAACAATTCCAAATATCAGTCAATTTTGCAACAAAACCATCAAAAAAGCTGAAAGAAAGAGGAATTTCACCTTTTAGCACCAGAATGACCCTAAGCATACCTCCAGATTAGAAAAAAAATGGCTTTGCCAGAAGAAGATGGAAGTTTTGAAATGGCCCAGCTAGAGCCCAGACATGGATCTGGATGAAAATCTGTAGGTGATCTGAAGAGGATGCTGTACACAAGAGATGCTCTCATAGTCTGACCGATTTGAAGTGCTGTTGAAAGACAGAGTGGGCAAAGATTGCCAATTCTAGATGTGCCATGCTGATAGACTCCTACCCAAAAAGACTGAACCCAATCATAAACTCAAAGGGGACTTCAACAACGTATTAGTTTAACGGTGTACTTATTAATGCAATCACATTATGTTAGTTCTTCAGTGAGTGAAGAGCCTGCGTTTAGAACAAGTTTTTTTTGTCCCAGAACGGCTTATGCACATTGGACTCGTTGGTATCTTAAGGCAAAATCCAAGCTAAAAACAAGAATAATAAAGTGGTAGAATTAAATTTAATGAATAAATTAACCCTGTACACAATACAAGTTTATGAGAACCCAGCCAAAAAAAAGTAGTCACAATGGTGCTTAAACATCCCCCCGTCCCTCTTGGGAAATAATGTCATCTATGCTCTACCAACACCAACATTGTTTAGAGTGTACTGTATATTTCTGACCATTAGGGGGAGCTGTGTGAGAATATGTACAGCCAGCATTGAATTCTATAGGAGCTGTATATATTTGTATGCAGTGAGCTGCCCCTAGTGGTAGATGCAGATAGCTACTTTATCGGTGTTACTGCAAGAAGGGTTATGCAGTTCAGTGCCAGGACCTTTTCCTTCAGGGGTCAATGGTAATTATCAGAGATTTGCAGGACCCTGGTCTAGCTGCCATGTCTGTAGTTCGGGAGCTGATTAGAAGTTCTGATTAGTGACATTACACTGGGATCCATTATATTTTTAATGGGATCCATCATATCCATGCTCGAATGAGCTTTACGTGTTTATAGGGCAGTTATTGCATATCTATGGCCAGCAGTACAGCAGGGCGATATCGAGAATCAGATAAAACCGCCATATAAAACCATACAAACTTTCCCACTTTCGTCTGATGTACGTTTTATTTGCTCAGTAAACAGTAATGAACAATTCCTGCAGCGAGCGTTTTATTTACAATGCAGATGTAATGTGTCCACGTTTCCTGGGGAATGCTAATCGAGACTGGATGTGACCATTGGATCCTAATGACTACACGAATTACTGCTATTACCGGGGTGCAACTCATTATATCGCCCATTACAGGACCTGCCGTCTTCCGTATTAGTTTCTTGCAAGGTATAAATGCTATTAACTCCTTTTGCACTGTGCCGCCATACTGTTATCGGGTGAGGAAGAAGTGATGCTTGGAGCTACACCAGGAGCAGCCGGAATGGAAGATAACTCTGCTTAATCCCTTAGATGCCGCAGTCAATAGCCACAGTAGCACCTAAGCGGTTTTACGGAGGTCATAGGTCCCTGTAACCTCATTTATGCTTCCATTCAATATGATCAGCTTGCATGGCCTAATAAAACAAATGGGTTAACCCGCACTGCTGTCGATGTCACTCACAGTGTGGGAAGACTAAGTGCAACATGAGGGGAAGAGGGATGGGGAGCCCAACACTAGGGAAGTGGGGAGTGGAGACCCCTAGGCAGATCTAGAATCACCCTGTCTGCCTTAAACATCCCTATATAGGTTCTGCACCTATCGCCGAGCAGGAACCTAATCCCTGCTTAACCCTAGCGATAGGCCCTGGTTAGGGAGAGGACAGGGTAAGCACTAGTGAATCCCCACTACAACTAAACACAGAGAGGGTAGACGTACGAGGGGAACACTTATCTTGAGTTGACTCAGAGAGATAACACCAAACATCCTCCAACAGCAACAGAGAGGAAGTAAGCCGACTGCTATAGCTCCAAGGCTTTACAAGGTAGAAATGTGAATATCACCAGCGATTCCCAGATGCAAACTGGGAGTCTATAAACACCCAGGTCCAGGTGTGTCAATTAGAGCCGGAGGGAGGTTGCCACTGGTTCCAAGAGTCAGAAGGATTAAGAAGGCGTTTGCAGAGCCAGACACAGAAACCTTTTGCAGCCAGATGTCTGCAGCATCTGGCACACCCGTGACAGTCGAAGACTGATGAGAAGTCAGGAATCCAAGTATTGTGGTTTATTTGTCAATGCATTTTGAAGTATTAAAACTATCGTGGTTTGTCCTGATGAAGATGTTTTAATACTTTGAAACGCGTTGAAAAGCCGAAATACTTGGATTCCTTTCTTCTCATCAGTCTTCGATGGCAACGAAGGTTGACCCATTTGTTTCCGTTTTCTTCCTCGATTTCTCCTCGTGGGTCTGCAGCTCCCTAAGTCTTTTCAATGGTTGTGTGAGCACAACACTACCAGCTGAGCACAATTGTGCATTTTTATTTATACTTTTTATCCGGATAAAGCCCTATTGCGCTTTTTGTCATTCTCTAGTTTTACAATACAGATTCTTTCCTTCCCCCCAGTGATTTCCCAAGACCAGAGTTTGTCCTGCCTCAATAGACTCATTAATATCCTGGATGTGCTGAGTTCTGACGCGTTTCCTGCTCTAGGATCCATAATCTGCAAGTATTTACTATAGCCTCTATAGAAGTGGTGGTCCCGCATGATCACTACATGGATCCATGGACACCAGATCAGAGCACTGCATAGGTTTTACCTAAATTAACCCCTTTCTGCCATTAGACGTACTATCCCGTCCATGTTCCCTGGGACTTAATTCCCAAGGACGGGATAGTACGTCTAATGCGATCAGCGGCTCCCACATGGTGAGCGCCGCTGATCGCGGCCGGGTGTCAGCTGATTATCACAGCTGACACCCGGCACAATGTGTCAGGGGCGGTCACGGACCGCCCCCGACACGTTAGCCCCTTGTACACCGCGATCAAACACGATCGCGGTGTATCGGGGGTTAAAGGGAAGCATCGGTAGGGAGGGGGCTCCCTCCGTGCTTCCTTGAGCCCCCCACGGCAGCGCAATGTGCAGCGCTGCTGCGGGGACTCCTTCCCTACAGGCCCCCGGATCCAAGATGGCGACGGGGGCCTTCGGGGGCCTGTAGGGAGCTGACTTCCTCACTGCCTGCAAAGCACAGGCATGAGGAAGTCTGCAGAACTGCCTGTGACAGATTGCTGATCTGTCACAGTGATCTGTGATGTGACAGATCAGCGATCTGTCACAGGACAGTGATGCCCCACCTGGGACTATGTAATAAAGTAAAAAAAAAAAAAAAAAAAAAGTGTAAAAATAATTTTTTAAAAATCGCTAAATAAATTAGTAAAAAAAAAAAATATTCCCCAATAAATTCATTTTTTGAAAATAAAAAAAAACAAAAACAATAAATGTACACATATTTAGTGTCGCCGCGTCCATAGCAACCCGCCCTATAAAACTGTCCCATTAGTTAACCCCTTTAGCGAACCCCTTAAAAAATAAAAATAAAAAACGAAGCAAAAAATAATGATTTATTATCATACCACCGAACAAAAAGTGCAATAACGCGCGATCAAAAGGACGCATATAAAAATCCATGGTACCACTGAAAACGTCATCTTGTCCTGCAAAAAACAAGCTGCCATACAGCATCATCTGCAAAAAAATAAAAAGTTATAGCTCGCAGAATAAAGCGATGCAAAAATAATTATTTTTTATATAAAATTGTTTTCATTGCAAAAAACCGACAAAACATAAAAAAACAACCTAAATGAAGTATCGCTGTAACCGTACTGACCCGAAGAATAAAACCGCTTTATCAATTTTATCGCACGCGGAACGGTGTAAACGCACCCCCCCAAAAGAAATTCATGAAACGCTGGTTTTTGTTCATTCTGCGTCCCAAAAATCGGAATAAAAAGCGATCAAAAAATGTCACGTGCCCAAAAATGGTATCAATAAAAACGTCAACTCGTCCCGCAAAGAATAAGACCTCACATGACTCGGTGGGTCAAAATACGGAAAAATTATAGCTCTCAATATGTGGTGATGCAAAAACTATTTTTACAATAAAAAGCGTCTTTAAGCGTGCGACAGCTGCCAAAAATAAAAACCGCCATAAATAGTAAATGAAACCCCCCGATATCACCCCCTTAGTTAGGGAAAAATAATAAAATTAAAAAAAAGTATTTATTTCCATTTTCCCATTAGGGTTAGGGCTAGGGTTAGGGCTAGGGCTAGGGTCAGGGCTAGGGTTAGGGCTAGGGTTAGGGCTCAGATTAGGGTTAGGGGTGTGTTGGGGTTAGGGTTGGAGTTAGAATTGGGGGGTTTCCACTGTTTGGGCACATCAGGTGCTCTCCAAAGGCAACATGGCGTCTGATCTCAATTCCAGCCAATTCTGCGTTGAAAAAGTCAAATGGTGCTCCTTCCCTTCCAAGCTCTGCCATGCGCCCAAACAGTGTTTTACCCCCACCTATGGGGTATCAGCCTACTCAGGACAAATTGCAAAACAACTTTTGGGGTCCAATTTCTCCTGTTACCCTTAGGAAAATAAAAAATTGGGGGCAAAAATATCATTTTTGTGGAAAAACAATGATTTTTTTATTTTCACGCCCAGGCGTTATAAACCTCTGTGAAGCACTTGGGGGTTCAAAGTGCTCACCACACATCTAGATAAGTTCCTTAGGGGGTCTAGTTTCCAAAATGGGGTCACTTGTGGGGGGTTTCCACTGTTTAGGTACATCAGGGGCTCTCCAAAAGCAACATGACACCCGCCGACCATTCCATCAAAGTCTGCATTCCAAAACGTCACTACTTCCCTTCCGAGCCCCGACGTGTGCCCATACAGTAGTTTTCTCCTACATATGAGGTATCAGCGTACTCAGGACAAATTGGACAACAACTTTTGGGGTCCAATTTCTCCTTGTACCCTTGGGAAAATGAAAAAATTGGTGACTAAATGATCATGTTTGTGGAAAAAATACAATTTTTTTATTTTCACGCCCGGGCCTTATAAACTTCTGTGAAGCCCTTGGGGGTTCAAAGTTCTCACCAGACATCTAGATAAGTTCCTTGGGGGGTCTAGTTTCCAAAATGGTGTCATTTGTGGGGGGTTTCCACTGTTTTGGTACATCAGGGGTTTTCCAATCGCAACATGGTGTCCGATCTCAATTCCAGCCAAAAACGTCAAATGGCGCTGCTTCCCTTCCGAGCTCTGCAATGCGCCCAAATAGTCATTTACCCCCACATGTGGGGTATCAGCGTACTCAGGACAAATTGCACAATAACTTTTAGGGTCCTGTTACCCTTGAAAAAATAAAAATTGGGGGTGAAAAGATCATTTTTGTGGAAAAAATATGATTTTTTAATTGTACCGCTGTACATTATAAACTTCTGTGAAGCCCTTGTGGGTTCAAAGTTCTCACCACATATCTAGATAAGTTCCTTGGGGGGTCTAGTTTCCAAAATGGGGTCACTTGTGGGGGGCTTCCACTGTTTAGGTACATCAGGGGCTCTCCAAACGCGACATGGCGTCCGATCTGAATTCCAGCCAATTTTGCATTGAAAAAGTCAAAGGGCGCTCCTTAACTGCTGAGGTCTGCCATGCGCCGAAACAGTGGCTCCCCCTCACATATCAGGTATCTGCGTACTCAGGACAAATTGCACAATAACTTTTGCAGTCCAATTTCTCCTGTTACCCTTGGTAAAATAAAAAAAATTGAACCTGAAGTATTTTTTAAGTGAAAAAAAGTTAAATGTTCATTTTTTGTAAATATTCAAAAAATTCCTGTGACGCACCTAAAGGGTTAATAAACTTCTTGAATGTGGTTTTGAGCACCTTAAGGGGTGCAGTTTTTAGAATGGTGTCACTTTTGGGTATTTTCTATCATATAGACCCCTCAAAGTGGCTTCATATGTGATGTGGTCCTAAAAATAAAATGGTGTTGTAAAAATGAGAAATCGCTGGTCAACTTTTAACCCTTATAACTTCCTAACAAAAAAAAATTTTGGTTTCAAAATTGTGCTGATGTAAAGTAAACATGTGGGAAACATTACTTATCAGGTTTTTTGTGCCGTATCTCTGTGATTTAAGGGCATAAAAATTCAAAGTTGGAAAATTGCGAAATTTTCGCCAAATTTCCATTTTTTTCACAAATAAACGCAAGTTATTTGAATGAAATTTTACCATTAACATGAAGTACAATATGTCACGAGAAAACAATGTCAGAATCACCGGGATCCATGGAAGCATTCCAGAGTTATTACCTCATAAAGGGACAGTGGTCAGAATTGTAAAAATTGGCCCGGTCATTAACGTGCAAACCACACTTGGGGCTTAAGGGGTTAATATATCTTTAAGCAAACAGAAGGTGGCAGTGTATCGCATGTTTCTTAGTCCAGTCAGTTCTGAACATTGCAACCCCTGTACCCAGGCTTGGACTGAACCACAGGCGATCAGGTGAATCCTCCGGTGGGCCGCTGTACAAGAATGGGACACCACCCTCTTTTATGAGCTACTACTTCTAACTAATCTTTTACCCAAAACATCTCCTTGGCAAGGGATGGACATGTTCACAGGTGTTGTCTTCCTTTGGGGAGACTATTTTTTTTTTAATTTAAATGCATGTATTTCATTCCCAAAAAATCATTTTTGCCATTCTGTTTAATTACATATCGATTTTACAGGCTCTTTGCTTCCCTGCACGTTAGCCTTTGATGTGGTCTGTGGTCATAAATCAGCTGAGAGGAGCTCAGAAAAAAAAGACATATCAAAAGGTTACAAAATTTCCTTTCAGATTGTTAGAGCCAGCTCACTGGAGGATTCTCAGTTAACTCATTCTGCATCCACAGAGGCTATTGAATATAAACATGGCTCATTTTTTAATAAAACCCAATTGCAAATTTTTTTTAGCACAAAATACCTGCATTCAAGCAATAGTATAATAATAATAATGTGAGATTATATGAGAAACAGAGTGTGACCTCTGAAATATCGTAATGGACTGAAGGGAAGTCAGCACCGCGGGACCGACTGATATAAAGGTCACATTTATAGGTGTAATCAGGACCAATCAGAAAATCCTCTGATCCTTCAGTTCTCCAGTTATTCCCTGACTATTGCATTTACTACTTGCCCCTGAGGATGGGCGTATTCCTGTGTAATGCTTTATTCTCATCAGTGATTTAGAGACAAAAGTAGTAATATTAAGAAACACATATAAATGGATGAAGCTGCTTGATCTTTAGTGGCTACAGTTATGTGACATCACTCGTGTTCCGCTCCTCTGTGATGTCACTCGTGTTCCGCTCCTCTGTGATGTCACTCAGGTTCCGCTCCTCTGTGATGTCACAATGAGATCACCATTGTGACCTCACGGACTGAGGGGTTATACGGAGTGACACTGCAGGAAGAGGCTTTGTCTGGAAAGACTCACTGTGTGCTACACAACAAGCGATATTCCTCCGGGATAATCTGCTGTTTTGATTTCTTCTGATTGTGACTGACTAATAAGATCTTTACAAGGCGCTCCTATCAACATCCGCCTCCAGCATTCCGGGGCTTTGGCCCCTGGAGGTAAGTGTTTTCCCAGATATTTATCCAATACTAGCTGAAGAGCCCGGTGCTGCCCGGGCATAATAACTAACTTTGGTTAGTTATAACAAATTATAATTCTCCATCCCATAGTCCCGTGCCCATATACCCATCATACATATCCTCCATCCCATAGTCCCATGCCCATATACCCATCACACATCCTCCATCCCATAGTCCCGTGCCCATATACCCATCATACATATCCTCCATCCCATAGTCCCGTGCCCATATACCCATCACACATCCTCCATCCCATAGTCCCGTGCCCATATACCCATCATACATATCCTCCATCCCATAGTCCCGTGCCCATATACCCATCATACATATCCTCCATCCCATAGTCCCATGCCCATATACCCATCACACATCCTCCATCCCATAGTCGAGTGCCCATATACCCATCACACATCTTCCATCCCATAGTCGAGTGCCCATATACCCATCATACATATCCACCATCCCATAGTCCCGTGCCCATATACCCATCATATATATCCACCATCCCATAGTCCCGTGCCCATATATCCGTCATACATATCCTCCATCCCATAGTCCCGTTCCCATATACCCATCACACATCCTCCATCCCATAGTCCGGTGCCCATATACTCATCACACATCCTCCATTCCATAGTCAACCATTATGACATCATAATGAGGGGCGGGGCTTGCAACCTATAATGAATCAGTGCCGCCATGGCAACCATTATGACATCATAATGAGGGGCGGGGCTTGATACGCGCACACTGTTTCCCCATTATGTAGATAGGGGCGAAATTGGTGAATTGGAACGTGCGGGGTTAAAATTTCGCCTCACAACATAGCTTATACACACACACATACATACATACTCACATTGAGCTTTATATATTAGATGGGGTGATTGTTAGTAAGTCACATGGTGCATTTCTTGGAGGATTCTTCCTGTGTTACCTGTAATTCCAGGAGCCTTCTCCCATCATGTATTCCCTATTCCAGACTCAAACAAATTGCAAACATGAATGGAGATCCCCTGTAAGCGAAAAAGAAGTCACGTGTATCTCTGATCTTCATATGTGTGACTTCATCAATACTTTTAGGGAATATAATTACAAATTTATGGTAATGTCATGATCCAGGTCGGGGTTTGCTTCTTGCTTTTCTTTCCCCGACCTGGTCATGGAGGGGTTATCTTTTCCAGCCTCTCTTTGGTTCTTGGGTGGCTATGTATTGGTGCTGTTTTTGGTAGCCTTTGTCAGTGATAGCTCTGGTCCTTGGCTTGAGCAGCTGATCTGTATACCCTATCTGTATACAGTAAGTGCAACCCTTTTCCCCGTAACAGCGCCCCCTGGTGGTGGCTGCTCCGCAGTTGCATTACAGGTAATTGGGGAATTTCTCCAACTTGTTGGGATTTACTATTTTCCTGATCTGTTCACTACTAGAGTTCAGGCCCCCATACACATGAGACCAGTGACAGACCAATTCCCCAATATCAGCAGCTCTGCCGACAGTCCAAGTGTTGATCTAAATAAGCTGCCACCAGAGGAATCTACCAGCGGCTTTCTTACATAGAACACAGGTGTGATCGGCAGAGTTAGCGCTCCTCTCTATGGAGGAGTCAGGAGAAATATCTGCCGGCTGAACAGATCAGCTGAACCATGGGCCGACAGCTATGTGTTGTATATGTGTCCCCTTACTCATAGGAATGGTCCTAGGTCTGGTTACGTACATAAGGTGCAAAATATAATGTCTGTATTAGTAGCTCCAAATATCTGACCTCTATTCTTCTTCTTCCAATAGAATACTTCATTATGGTTACTCTACATCCTGCCGTCTACTTCTTCCTTGGATTCTTCTCCGGTGTCGCCTGTACCATCATCTGTGGGTAAGTCTTATACTGATTTGTGGGCTACACGGGAGTCTATAGAAGAAACATCCCATCTTCAGGTCATCACACGATTCAGGAAATGGAATCATCTAGAGAAGATGTTTAGTGGGTCATAAGCCGGCTCTGACCGGTCCGAGCACAATGGACTTTTCTGTATAACTGAAAAAAATGCTGATTGTCATAGATCACAAAAATGACTGCAGATCGGGAGAGACAAAATAGACGACGAAAAATAAATGTCTTCATAACATTCTGCAGAACACAGATAGACTTTACTCTACAATTTGCTACATGACTTCTGTTTTATCATTTTATAGACTTCTGATAAAGAAATGCTGGAGAAAAGATACAGGAAAAGACTCCACGAAGGCAGATACAGAGAATAGGGCTGATCCTGACGGTACGTACAGCCTCACTAACCCCACACTATTATCTATGTACAGACAAAGACTTCTTGGCGGCTTTTCTATTACATGGTCGCAGTCCACATTGTAAAGATGAATAATTACTCCAGTCATATTCTGATTAGTTTCTTTCCATATATGAAATCTGTTTCAGAGTACGGTCACACTAGGCAGTGTTTTTTTTTTCCAGTGTTTTTTTCTGCAGCAAAACCCAATCTCTTGGCAGGAAAGAAGCTGCAGAAACAAAATCTGTTTTCCTTGTTTTGTTTCTTGCATTTTGCAGCGTTTTTGATGTTGTTTTGTGTGTTTTTTGCAGCGTTTTTGACGTGATTGATTTATCTCTTGTCCATGCTGATAAAGTTTAGTCTATAGAATCAGGATTTAGCACAGAAAAATACAGCAAAACATGATATTTGCATATTTGGTGCAGATTTTCAGTGATTTTTCACCACCCCTTCAAGTCAATGGATGAAAAACGTTGTTAAAACACTGATAGAAGTGACGTGCTTTACGTCCAAAGAAACCTGCGAAGCACAAAATACTGATGACAAAAAGCAATGTGTGTGCAGGGGATTTCTGAAATCTCGTCGGTTTTGCTGGTAATGTAAACCGCAACTGAAAATTAGCATAAAATAACACAAAAGCACTAGTGATGAGCGAGTATACTCGTTGCTCGGGTGTCCTCCGAGTATTTTGGCGTGCTCGGAGATTTAGTTTTCCTCGTCTCATCGGCATGATTTGCGACTTGCAGACAGGCTGAATACGTGTGGGAATTCCCTAACAAACAGGCATTCCTCACATGTATTCAAGCTGTCTAGCAGTCGCAAATCATGCAGATGAGACGAGGAAAACTAAATCTCCGAGCACACCAAAATACTCGGAGGACACCCGAGCAACGAGTATACTCGCTCCTCACTAAAAAGCACCTTTTTAAATTAAAAATAATCTCTTAATAGATCTTGACAGGGAATTTACTGCAGACATAAAGGAAACAATCTAGAAGAAACATAGAATATTTTCCTTTACAAATGCTGATTTCAATGTTTTGTGTTACAGGAAAACAGGATTCTCCTCCTGAACCCAAGGCTGAAGAGGGAGATGTTCGCTGTAAAACCGTATTAACTCGGTCTGACTACAATGTTGTTTACATCCATCGTACCCACCGAAGTGAAGATTCGAGCATCTTATCTGTCAGTAAGTTCTCAGGATTTTATAACATGTACTATTAGATGTGCTCAACAGGAAAAAACTGGATAATAACAAAAGCTCTAAAAGGAGCATGTCGGAGAATAACCTCATACCTAAAATATTACTCCGAGGGATCAGTCTGTCTATTTTATAATCTCTTAATAGATCTTGACACTGAATTTACTGTAGACATAAAGGAAACAATCTAGAAGAAACAGAATATTTTCCTTTACAAATGCTGATTTCATTGTTTTGTGTTACAGGAAAACAGGATTCTCCTCCTGAACCCAAGGCTGAAGACGGAGATGTTCGCTGTAAAACCGTATTCCATCCGTCTGGCTACAATATTGTTCACATCAATCCTACCCACCGAAGTGAAGATTCGAGCTCCTCATCTGACGGTAAGTTCTCGGGATTTTATAACATGTACTATTAGATGTGTTTAACAGGAAAAAAATGGATAATATCAAAAGCTCTAAAAGGAGCATGTCGGAGAATAACCTCATACCTAAAATATTACTCCGAGGGATTAGTCTGTCTATTTTATAATCCCATAATAGATCTTGACACTGAATTTACTGTAGACATAAAGGAAACAATCTAGAAGAAACAGAATATTTTCCTTTACAAATGCTGATTTCAATGTTTTCTGTTACAGGAAAACATGAGGAGGTAAAGACGATTATAAATCAGGATTCTCCTGATGGACCCACGGCTGACAAGAGAGATGAGCTCCCTAACACCAACATCACTTGGCTTGCCCACAATTTGTACATCATTACTAAGTACCAAAGTGAAGCCATGAGGAGGACCTCACCTGACAGTAAGTTCTCAGGATTTTATAACACGTACTATTAGATGTATTTTACAGGCAAAAAAATGGATAATATCAAAAGCTCTAAAAGGAGCATGTCGGAGAATAACCTCATACATAAAATATTACTCCGAGGGATCAATCTGCCTATTGTCATAATTAATTGTACCATTTAGAGATTATGGATAAATTTTAATATTTGCAACAAACATATAGAAGCTTTTATTTTCACAATGCTAATGTCAATGTTCTGTGTTACAGATGATGCAAATGATGATGCTCCTCATGGACTGACGGCCACAAAGGCAGATGTCATCAAAAACAACGATAACTCTTCATCTGACCCTGGTTATGTCGTCAGCAATAGAAACCCAGATGAGGATGTGATCGTCTCCTCTGACGGTAAGTTCTCAGATTTCCATCATATGTTTAATAGAAAAAAAAACTGCCTAATAAAAAAATCTCTAAAAGGAACATGTTGGTGAATAACCCCATACATCAGGGGCGGACATATCATTGATGCAACCACAGGGGCCCAAGAGGTAAGGGGGCCCATTACCACCTACAAAGTAGGTGAAATTTTGCATTATGATGATCTATTGGACTGTAAAGGGCCTTTATACTATTCTTGCACAGGGGCCCTTTTTGGATTGTGTCCGCCAGTGTCATACATGAATGATACCCGGAGGATTTGGCCATTCTATCTCTCGTAATTAACTGCACCATTTAGAGATGATAATACTTTTGTCATTTTAATATTTATAACAAACATATAGAAGCTTTTATTTTAATGATGCTGATGTCAATGTTCTATGTTACAGAAGAACAAGAGGATGACAACTCTAACGCCAATGACGATGCTCCTCATGGACCAATGGCCGAAAAGAGAGATGTTCTTAGAAACACCAATAACTCTTCATCTGGCCCTGATTATACGGTCATCTATATAGGTCCAGATGAGGATCTGATCATCACCACTAACAGTAAGTTTTCATGTTTTTATGATTTTTTTAACAGAAAACATCTGCCTAATATAAATAGTCTCTGAAAGAAGCGTGTAGGTGATTCCACCCTATACACAGAGGTAGATCTTGTGGTTTGCTCCCCCTATTTTTATACTGTACTGTATCGTCAACCTTTTTCCTTTGATCACACTCATCTTCATGATGCCCTACACATGTCCGCCAGACAAAAAAACTATTTGATTTTCTAATATTTTTTTTATGAGACTATGATACTTTTAGATTTTTTTTAGAATATGGGTGAAAAGAGACTAACGGCTGTGTGAGGTCATTATAGCGGGATCTCTTGGCAGTGCAGGATTTATATTGATTACCCCAATGAGCTTATATGTGAAACAGAGAGTGACCACTAATATATGGTAATGGACTTAAAGGAGAAGTCAGCACCACGGGACCTACTGATATAAAGGCCACACTATCTGTGTAATCAGGACTGATCAGAAAATCCTCTGATCCTTTAGTTCTCCAGTTGTTCCCTGCTTATTGCGTTTACTTCTTGCCGCCTGATGATAGTCATATTCCAGCATGAATCCTGTCAGGGTCGGACTGGAGCATTTTGGGCCCACCAGAGAAAATCATTCTTGGGGCCCACTATGTAGCTACATAGAAATAAATACAAGACCACCAACTGTGTGGTAAAACACGCTAATATCAGGGTATAATGTAAAGTAATACATGTCTTAATTATGTAGCAGGGGTTGGGGTAGACCCCTCATAGAATATAATGTAGCCCCCTCATAGAATATAATGTAGCCCCCTCATAGAATATAATGTAGCCCCCTCATAGAATATAATGTAGCCCCTCATAGAATATAATGCAGCCCCCTCTTATAGCATATAATACAGCCCAGCTCATAGAATATAATGCAGAACCTCACAAAATATAATGCCACACCCTCATAAGGTATAATGCAGTTCCTACCATAGAATATAATGTAGCGCCCTCATAGGGTATACTGCAGCCCCTCTCATATAGTATAATGCAGCCCCTCCACAGAGTATACTGTAGCCCCCTCATAGGTCATAGGGCATAATGCTGCCCCCTCATATAGTATTATGTTGTCCCCTGAGAGAATAATGTAGCCCCCAACATAGAGTACAATGCAGCCCCTCTCCACCTCTATCATTGTTCTACCCCTCCACCCCCTTAATTGTCCTCAACACCACCTCCACCATTGCCTTCTCCCCCACAACCCCCATCATTGCCCATTCCACCACCTCAATCATTTCCTCCTCCCCCACCACCACTATTGTCCTTTCTAGCACTACCATCATTAATTCCTCCCCCACAACCCCCAACATTGCTAATTTCAACACCTCCTTCATTGCCTCCCCCACCACCATCATTGCCTTCTCCCCACGACCCCATCATTGCCCATTTCACCACCTCCAACATTGCCTCCTTCCTCACTACCCTATCATTGAAAATCTCCAATACACACATCTCCAATACACACACACAGCACCACTCCCACTCACTCACACACACAGCACCACACCACTCTCTCACAGTCACACACAAAGCACCGCACCGCATACACACAAACACACACATGCACGCAGACAGACACACAGCACACTCACCTCTCTGCAAGTTCGCCGCAGCACATGCCGGCAGCCACTTCCTCGCTGGCAGCTTTCTGTCTGAAACAGTCACATGCTGAATGATGACATCATCCAGCTGCGTTGTCTCAGCCAGGAAGCACCA